>NC_143553.1:53346875-54028750 GCF_054136105.1 Typopeltis vanoorti | reverse complement strand
AATATATTGATCACCTCAATCATTGTCAGGTGGTCACCCTACAGTTCTTGGAGTATCATATTTGACATCAGAAAACTAAATTCAGAATGATCCTGTATGCCATTTCATGTTAGTAGGCTGTTTTCCTTTCCAAATTGTTTTATCTTCTTTCCAATAGATTCAGTGCATTTTAATTAATTATGCATTTCAACAGCAGTTATTGCTAATAATCCTATAGCACTATGAGACCAAGTATAGTTTATCATCATGTTAATTATTCTATTTATATTTATCATGTATATCAGTGCTGTTTTTTGTTTTGTTTTAGATGGTATGGTCAAGAAAGAGAATATAATGTTTTAGTAATGGATTTATTAGGCCCTAGTCTGGAAGATCTTTTCAACTTTTGCTCACGGCGTTTTACTATGAAGACAGTTCTTATGTTAGCTGATCAGGTAAATTTTTTTTATTTCTTTAGATGAATTTATGATATTTATTTAGTTTTCTCATCTGCATATTTATTTTTTTTTTTTATATTGACATAATGTCAATATAAACAACCCCATACACGAGCTCACAAGACCTATAACATAACCATGCTATGTGTGTGTGTTTGCACGCACATGGTTAAGAAGAAAGAAAGAATCTCTTACCAAGTTTCCTGAAAAGGAAGCGGTTGTATTCATCAGAAAAACAGTGTTGAGAAAGGCTGTTCTGAAGAAGATGGAATGAATGAAGACATTTGATTGATATATTTGGAGTTGGACTGTGTATATGGAAGCTGACCATTGGCTGCTCTTTTTCTTACATGATTAGAGCAAAGCTAAGGAATGGTAGTGGGCAGTTCAGTACCCATGAAAATGCCTATTTAAAAAAAAAAAAAAAAAAAAGACAATGCAGAAACAGAGTGCCTGTGAAAAAGTGACTTGAGTAAGTTAAGATAGATGAGTCACCTACCAGCCACTGAATTAGAAACCTTTATTCAGATCTACATAAACATTACTTATGCAGTGTATATGCAAAATATAGTATTTGGCCACATGCATCACCACATGTTCTAGGCAACTATTTAAGATTGCTGCTGGTCAGTAATTGTCAATAGTGTTGATTACAATGGGTAAAACAAAGAATCTTTCGGAGTTTGATGAAGGGCCTATTGTGTTCTCATCTGGCTGGAGCCAAGATCTTGAAAACAACAGAGCTGACTGGTTTTTCAAAACATGAAATATCTCGGGTGTTTAATCAGTGGAAAAATAACCCACATTGCTTGTCTAAGAGGCATAACTGTGGTCCTAAGACAGTCTGTCAGGAACGAGATCACCGCCATCTGAAATGGTTGTATGGACAAACAGCACTTTTTATGTGCAGCAACTAACTGAAGCATTTAATAAAGGCTGGTCTTGACCCATATCTCACTGAAATATGCACAAGGAATTGAAGAGGATTGGTATTGGCAATTGCATAACTATATAGAAACCACTGATTTCTGTGAAGAACTGGAAGGCTCGTCTATAGTAGTGTCAGTATCATTCAGACTGGACTCTAGAAGATTGGAAAAGGTCGTGGTTTTCGACGAGTCATGATACTCCTTGCTCTGTACTGACAGTAGGCAGAGAGTTTGGCCAGAGCCCAAGAAGCAATAAACCCAGTTTGTTTTGTAAACACAACCCAAGGTTTTGGAGGTGGTATCCTGGTATGTGGAACATGTTCTTTTGGTGTGGGAACAGGTCCCCTGATATTACTGGAAGGTCAGGTGCCTTCCAAGGAATATCTGAACATTGTTACTCCATCCTGCAATGTTTATCCAGCAGGTGATGGTTGTTTCATGGACAATAATGCTAATGTCCATTACTCAAGAATTGTTCAGCAAGCATGACAGTGACTTCTACCATCTTCCCTGGCCACTGCAAAGCTCACACTGAACCTTGTTCAGAATGAATGGGACATGTTAGAAAAACAGATCTGGGAGCAAAGTTCTGTTCCATCAAATGTGTGAAAGCTAGTGAAAGGACTATCTGATGAACTCCTGGTATGTTGTAGACATAGATGCATTACAGCACCTCGTGAATATATGCTAAACTGCGTATGTGAGGTTAAAGGAGGTCCAACACTGTATTAAATAAAAGTTTCTAATTCAGTGGCTGGTATGTGTATTAGGTGGATTGCATTCTTCTGTATACAATCTAAAATTCAGAGGCAGGTTTTTGGCAAACCACCCATATGTGAGAACAGTATTCTAAGATTGGTCAGGTTTGAGATTTATGATGTGTTGGAAGTTGAACAGGTGAGAAGATAGTATGTTTTGAACAAGAAAATAATAAGGTTTTTAGAGGTTGAGAGGCTATTAATGTAATAATAAATTTATGCCAGGGTAAACTGGATGTGAAAGTCAATCCAAGAAGTGTTTTGGATGATCTTGAATCTTCAATTATTTAACTACTATAATGTTTCTCGAATGGAGAGTATTATCATCAAAAATGAGGAAGAGAATGGGTACAGATACAGAACCCAGGGGTACTTCAGCATTAATAAAGAATTCTGATGAGAGGAAGCAACCACCAAGATAAGCAGTGAATGCTTGAAGAGGAAGTTGGCAATCCAGTAACAAAGGGTAGAAGGGAGACCATAAGATGGTAGTTTGTTTGAGAAGGCCCAAGTGCCAGACGCAGTCAAATGCCTTGGAAGTATCACGAGCAACTGCATGACTTTCTAAATCTTTCCGTGACGTTTCCAGAGATAGGCATTGTTAGAAGGTGGTCTGCTCTAGAATGAGAACTGTGAAATTCATATTGGTTATCACTAATTAATTGCTAGGCCTTCAAGTAGTCAAAAAGCTAGTTGTTGTCCAGCTTCTTCACTACCTCTGTCATTTTTGAGAGTACTGAGGTGAGAGCAATGGGACAATGGTTTGATGGCTGACTTTTATCTCCTATTTTTAGGAATGGACCAGATAAAGGCTAGCTTTCATGCTGTGGGGTAGAAGCCAGGTGAATTTGACATTTTATGTAGGCAATACAAGAGGAGTTGGACTAGGAAACTTATTACAATCAAGACTGAGGATTTTTCTGATGTCTTGGCAAAATATTGGAGGGGCTCATGTGGTGAGCAGTTCATAGTATTGCAGGAGGTGATATGTCTTGGTTGTCTATACAATAGCTGGAAGAAAAGACTGATGCTGAAAGGTCTGCCTTATCTTTGGACAGTGTTACCATAGTATTGTCAAGGTGTGAGAGAAGTGGAAACAAGAATGGGCAGAACTTCTCCCAATATCCTTAGTGAGAGACCGGAATGGTTTAACTGATAGTTGAGTAGAAGGCAAGCTTATTGCATTTGGCCTGTCTCTGTATGTACCATGTGATGCGTGAAGATCATGTATGCACATTGCATGTCTTTTTTGATCAAAGGACAATTATAATTGTCCTTCCAGACATGATTTTTTGCACATGCTATATACTGACTGATAATCCCTTTCCTCTGTTCTTAAATTGAAAGTTCATCGTTATTTTTGATGTATAACCTGAAGGGATTTACTAAGTATTATGTTGTGTAGAAGTTACTGTTTTACTATTAGTATCTTGTCGACAGTTTCTTCCAAATTTTCTATTATTCATCTATGATTTGCACATTTTTTTCATCTTCTGAAGCACTCCTAACTGCTTAAACTATATCTTAGTCTTCTTCATATGTCATTTTTATCATTGATTAGCTCAACTTAGCCAAAAATGTATTCATTAATGAGACTAGGTTGATGGAGAAGGATATAGTAACAGTGATAGAATTTAATAGACATATTTTGAGGGATTACAGAGAGAGTGAGAGAGAATAGGATGGGGAAGGTATTGCTAATAATAGCAGCAAAGAATTACAACCTTCGAGAGTAGAAGTTCATCAAAAAGATAGGGGGTTGATAGAGGCAGTGCATTTGAAGCTATCTGGTATGAGATAGAAACCAAAAAGACAAAATATTTGTCTATTGCTGCTTTAAGCTTTTATGCTATGGAAGATGTAGATGACATGCATCAGCAAGTTAGCACAGTGACACGAAGGAGTAATTATTATGGCAACTTCATTTATGAAGACATAGGTTGGAAGAAGGAAAGGACACATAGGATGAAAGGAACTGGAATTATTCCAGCTACTGAGAAATAATTACCTAAAACAGCATATGATGGAAGAGATCCTGTGTTTGAAAGTGTTGAACCTGGTAATATTCTCAACAGGGATTACAGAGACTGAGATTATTAAATTCAGCATGGATATATAGCAGCCTATATGAGTCTTCTTCCAAGAAACTGAAAAAGCTTCCATCCGGTTGACAAAGAATTAAAAGATCTAAAAAGTCTAATTGGTTATTTATTTCTTTTTCTAAGATGTATTGGATCTTGAGTTATTATTTTTAGCAATATAATATGCTCTACTGAAAACAGCAGTCATTTTCTGAAACATTCCACTTTATCATTTTTAAACATTGTCACAATGGAGTTTTTTCTAGATTCAACAGAGCACCTAAGCTTTTGACACACACTTAATCTGGTGAGTAAACTTTATGTGAAATTTAAAATTTTCCATTTTAAATCACGATTCTACATCAGAATAATTGTCATATTTTAACCATACAAATTCTTTGAGCCAACTGGCTTGGAAATTTGTTCTTTTACGAATTTCATTTTCACTTTCATCGGATGAGAATTATCAAAACTATTTAATTTTCTTTAAAATTTGTTGTCCTCTCTCTGGTTTTTTATCATCGAAAAACATATTTAGTGATACTTTTTTGACTTCTTGTTACTCATCTTTAACAGTTCAATAAAGAATACAAAATATAAAATATTCCTTTGAAGATCTCTCTAAGAATTCTTGATGATTGATTATATAAATTAATGGCATATTAAATCTACCATCATATATTAAATCCAGCTCTCTGGTGAATTTTCGCATGAAACTTTTATAGTTTATGTATTAGGCTTTGAAATGATGTTGGATTTAATATCCACTTAATTTATATAATTTTGCATCACTGAAACGAAGCCTTTGGCTCTTTATTTTAGTAAATACTTTACACACCAACTGAGAGTTCACTTAAGGAAAATACACCTTTCCGACGCTTCAAGTTCCCTAATACTGAAAGTTTTTCATCTCTTAGGTTTCTGCCTAGTCTCTGGCGAAAACCAGTGAGTTTGAAACAGCTGTCAGACTAGTGAAACCTATCAAAATGGACCAGTAGAAGCAATATATGGGCGCTTTTAGCGTTCGTGCTTTTCCTATTAGGTTTGGCTAGGGAAACTCGTAGCATGGCGGCGGTGTATTCCTGCAAGCTCTCTGGTCAATTTTCCCACGAAACTTTTATAGCTTCTGTATTCGGCTTTGATATGATGTTGGATTTAATATCTATTTAATTTATATAATTTTGCATCGCCGAAATGTAGCCTTTGGCTCTTTATTTTAGTAAATACTTGATGATTGATATTCGGAAGTGGGCAATCCACTTAATAGATGACCCTTCCCTCACAGACTCCCTTCAGTCACTTTATCATAGGTGCCGTTTCAGCACTGTGCTGTTTTATAGGTACTTTCATGGGCATTACTTACTCCTCTGAATTGGCTGCTACCATTCTTCCACTTTCTTCTAACCATAGAACAACTAGAGCAGTCACTGGCAACACTCATATACTGCCCAGCTTTGAACACACTGAACTAACTTCTCATCAGCTTCATTCTGTCCACCTCTATTCTTTGGAATATCTCTCCCATATTGTTTTTCCCACTGAGTACAACCTCCCACTCGTTAATGCACATATTAACAGGCTACATTTTCTCCTTAATCACTTGCCCACACATGGCATGTGTTATAAGTCTTGATCTTTCATGTGTATCAACATTAAAAAAAAAAAAAAATGCAAACTGAAGAACTCAAATGAATAGAGAATCAGCTATTAGGCAAAAATAAATAAATATAAATAAATAAATAGAGCACATCACACTGCATGACTAACAATTGTAATGATATACTGCAGACCAATGTCTTGGCAAACATCAATCACATTACCTCTTCTGTGCATGCACGCTAGGGTACATACCACCCAAGAGCAGGACAACATAATATCTTGAACTTCTTACTGGTCAAATTAGATCAGATGCAGCCATGTTACGAATTTTTAAGAATGAAAACAGAAGGGGGGGGGGGCTTTCATCTTATAATTAATCTATTGTAACAGATTTTCAACCTTTGAGACCACTTGATTTAAGGTTATCTGTTCTACTTGGAATTTCCTATATAAATTCATTCATTATTTTAATATTTTGCTTTACATTTTTATTTAGGTTGTTCACGACACATAAAAATGGATTTCATATGTGTGAAAATAAGATAAATTACATCTATTTTGTGATATGATGTGAATTCAATCTTAGTAATAAAGTTATTACAGAAATATTTGCATTATTCTTAAAATCAGGTGCAATGGAACATTATTTTATTTAGATTTCTTCATTTTTATGAAAATATTGAAGAAGTTATTTTCACTCTATTTTCATAATAATTAAAAAATAATGTTATTAAATATTGAAAAAAATGTTTTCAAAGGTGATTTATTGAAATAAATGCAACTGCAGCCCCCTCCACTTTTTTTTTTTTATCATTGTGATTATGCTTACAGTTTTAGGTACATTATTATTTTGCTTTTATGAACAGCAAATGATGTTAAATGGAATTATTCGCTTTCCAAAAAGTGCAATTGACAATTTTTTTTTTTTAAGAATGCCATTTTAATGATAGTATCCATGTCTTAACTTCTGTAAATATATATGGAAATGTCTGAAGCCTATCATATTCAGCAGATTAATTCAGAATTTGTGTTTATTTTGAGGTATTTCAATTGCATTCTCATCCCTCCCCCACCCCCTCTCTCTCTCTCTCTCTTTGCACCAAGAACTGAGTTATAAATAGCTACATTTTATGTAATTTCCTGCACATTTGATGTAGTTTTTCACAGAGTATTTCACATTTCAGTTCCCCAAAATCTATTTCTTCATTTCAGTCTTTTGAGAAAAGAAATAGAGTACCTGCTTGAAGCAGGTACATCTAAAACTGAATTATCTGTTTGCAATTTGATTATTCCATCCGTTACCTTCTTTTCCTTCTTGGTCTAGGAAAGTTAGTTTAGGAGATAGCAAACAGCTCAAATTGTTACAAATACATATAATTCCCTATGTAAAAAAATTGTTTACATTTATCCCATAAAAGTATTATTTTTGAGTGTTACTTTTTTTTCTTTAAAAATATTCCTGAATATTATTGAAACTGCTAATGGTGGCTATTTCTGAAATCATCTATATCTTAGATATTCTAGCAAATAAGCCTCTCTCCCCTTAGTAACTTCTAGTCTAAAAGCTAACTGATATTACTCGCCATTACTGAAAAGAAACAAAAAAAAAAAAAAAAAAATTCTTGGAAGGGTACACTAAAGAGCCCCCAAGCAATAGTCCAGTAATCACCAGAAATTTCTTGATTGATTATAAACAAAAATGCTGTTTATTTTATTTTTTTGTTTGTTTGTTGTTAAATTCAGTCTTTCAGCCTAATCATCCCAAAGGCCACATGATTTCTAATTTATCTAATCTAATTTAAAAATTTTATCATACAGTTATGTTTGTATCTTTTGATCTGATACAATCACATATCTGAAAAATAAAATAAACATCCATTTAAACTGAAGTGCAGGAAGTTTTATTTGAGAGGATATTTAGCCAGCTATTCATTCCACAGGTATTTCTGATTATAGTTAATTTTCAAACTGTTCAGTGACGAATTAACAGTGTTCTTCACTTTAAAGGCATTAAACTATATATATGAGGGTTGTTCAATAAGTCCGTGCAAAAATGAAGAAAACGTGATTTTTTTTGGGACAAATATTTTTTTATTTTTCAACATAGTCTCCTTTGAGGTCTATACGCTTAGTCCAACGATGCTCGAGTTTTCTGATCCTGTCCATATAGTATGATTTGTCCAACTCTTCAAAATAGGCAGTTGTTTCTGCAATCACTTCATCGTTTGATGACAATCTCTTTCCTGCCAGCCATTTTTTCATGTTTGGAAACAGATAGTAGTGCGAGGGAGTCAAACCTGGAGAGGGTTGTGTGTGGGGGGGGAGGACTTTGTAACGTAAATCGGACAATTTTGCAGTCACAATTGCAGAAGAGTTTTGATCCAGTGTGCAGTGTGAGCAAACACAGCACCCATCTTGCAAATAGTTTTCTCATAAGTAAATGTTCATGTAAAATATTATGTATGCAGTCATTTGAGATGCCCACAGCCTTAGCAATTTCATGCACCTTCACTCTTCTATCATTCATCACCATATCATGGATGTTTTCAATAATTTCTGGAGTAGTGACCTCAACAGGGCATCCAGAATGTTCAGCGTCACTTGTGCTCATATGGCCACTTCGAAAGTTACTAAACCACTATTAAACCGTTCTAATAGAAGGTGCAGACTCGCCATAATGTTTATCAAGCTTATCTTTGGTTTCCTGAGCCGTTTCTTTCTCATCCATTTTTCACAAATTGCGGTACTTGATCGATTCAAATGAACTCCAAACACAGAGTAATAGATCAATCTGACTGAAACTTAGTGTGTGATCCTCCAACAGTTGCCAGCAACTAAAAATAACCTCGATACATACTGGAGGCACCATCTCTCAGACTTTGCATGGACTTATCGAACAGCCCTTGTGTGTGTGTGTGTGTGTGTGTGTGTGTGTGTGTGTGTGTGTGTGTGTGTGTGTGTGTGTGTGTTAGGGTTACCAAGTAATTTTATAAACTTTAAAAAAATTTAAAAAAAAACTTATTTACACACACACATATATATATATATATGTATGTGGCAGCCCAGTTGGCTGAGTGGTTGGCATATCCACTCTCCAGCCAAGAGACTGTGGGTTCAAATTCCACGTAGGCATGTATATGTTTGTGATTGTCCACTTTCCCAATATGGACTGGGTCACCATGGGAGTAGTAAACCCAAAACCTCCTGCAGTGGATAGAAATTATAGGCTGTCAATTTTTTTTTTTTTTTTCAAAAAAAAAAAAAATATATATATATATATATACGCACGCACGCACACACACGCATAGTCATCCCTCGACTTACGTCCGTGATCCCATAATGGAATAAATAACATTTTCGACTATACTATCGAAAAAGGTGCAAGCGAGCGTAAAGTAAAAAGATTTTTATTTAGCAACAATGCAGTGGCAACAGCGCATTCAGCGGTAACCTCCCTCGGCAGTTGGCATGTGGCTTCAACAGTTCGTCTGTTGATTTCGTGTTTAAAAAATTCTGCATATTTATCATTAAATATTTCATGATATTTTGTTTATATCCATGGCCCCTACATGCCCAATTAAAAAACCTAGTGAAGAATCACAGAAAAAGAGGTGACTATGAATTCAACTCTTCTTCCGGTTGGTTCATGAGATTCAAGCAGCTTTTTGCACTGCATAATGTGAATTTGCAAGTTCCATTGAGAAGGCTGCCAAGGAGTTTGTGGAGAAATTGGATCAAATTATTATGGAGGAAAATTATTTGCCACAGCAAATATTTAATATGGATAACACCTCCTTGTTTTGGAAAAAAATGCCTGGGAGCACGATTCATCCACAAAAAGGTAAAATCTATGTCTGGTTTAAAAGCTCTTAAAGACCGTGTTATAATTCTGTTATGGGGTAATGTGGCTGGATGTAAACTGAAACCATTGGTGATATGGCACAGTGAGAATCCACGAGCCTTCAAAAACATTAGAAAGCATGCTCTTCCAGTTCATTAGCAGAGATATAAGAAGCTGTGGATGGCTCAAAATTGTGTGCGGATGCCTTAATCAACTGTAATGCGAATGAAATGGAAAGCTATTGTGTGAAAGAAAATTTGGAATTTAAAATTTTATTAATTCTAGATAATGTTCCAGATCATCCGTCTTATTTCAGTGATCTTCACCAAGTTCAATGTCATGTTTCTCCCTCCAAACACTACTTCATGGAACCAACCGATGGATCAGGGAGTTCTTGTAGTGTTTAAGGCTTATTATTTACGGAGAACTTTTTCACAATCCATTTCTGCTACAGAAGGAAACAACCAGACACTCATTAAATTCTGGAAAGCATTCAATATTTATCATGCTGTTCAAAATATTGCTGTAGTTTGGGACAAAGTGATCTCTCAATGTATGAGTGGCATATGGAAAAAGACATTAAAAAGTCTGTGCACAAGTTTGGAAATTTTGAAAAAAATTAAGACCTTTGTAAATTGAGTGAAAAAATACTGGGCCTAGCAAACAATCTGAATCTCGAAGTGAATGATGACGACATAGTTCAACTCATAGAAAGTGCCCCTGAAGTGTTGATCAACGAAGAATCGGTCGAACTGGAGGAACAATGTTCCAGAAGAGGAAAAACGAGAGGAAAAAGAGAAAAACAAGCGGCAGTTAATTCACAGTGAAGGGGTCTTGCAGAAGTGTTCTCTGCACTTAGTGATGTTCTCAAAATGGTTAAAGACATGGACCCCAATGTTGAACACTACTTATTAATAGAAAGGAAAGTGCATGTGTTTGTTTACTATAAACAATTTTATGATGAAAAGAAGAAGAGGAGTAAGCAAAGCACATTGGGCATTTTCATCAAAATAAAAACAAAGGTTACACCAAAAGAGCCGTAGCCTGGTCCCTCACATAGGGAAGGTAATGAAGATGTGATTGTGGAGGAAGATTTGGGTGATTATTCTCTTGTTCTCTAGTGACAGTAACACACAGTACAGTTTTATAATGAGGTTTAAAAATTAAAATGACAGTATACTTATTACTGTTAAGTCCCTAACACCTATAACTCTGTTGATTTAATGTATCAACTTACGTCCGAACTGACTTGTGTCCTGTTGGATGGAACAGAACCCCGATGTAAGTCGAGGGATGACTGTATGTAGGTGTATATATATATATATATATATGACAGAATGATCATTGACTCGGTTAACATACATAGTTTTATGAAGCATTAAATGACTAGAACCGAGATTTAAGTAAAAAGGTTTTAATATAAACACACTACTAGTTTCGGCCTGTAACAGCCTTCTTCAGGTGACATTATAAAAGAAGAAAAAACACTAAACATTGAGGGTTAAAAGACTATGAACAACATAGACAGTCTTTATACATAATTAGCATGAAAACGTTTTCATGCTAACGTTTTCATGCTAATTATGTATAAAGACTGTCTATGTTGTTCATAGTCTTTTAACCCTCAATGTTTAGTGTTTTTTCTTCTTTTATAATGTCACCTGAAGAAGGCTGTTACAGGCCGAAACTAGTAGTGTGTTTATATTAAAACCTTTTTACTTAAATCTCGGTTCTAGTCATTTAATTCTTCATAAAAAAAAAAAAAAAAATATATACATACATACATACATACATACATACATACATACATACATACAGTAAAACCCCGCAATTTACGTTTTCCTGCCATTTATGTCATTTTCCGTTGGTCCCGTCTTAAGGCCTATTCTTACGATATATTGTTTTCCTGCCATTAACAACTTGATGTGGACATTATTTCCCGTGATTTGCGTTTTTTTTTTTCTCGGGTGGCAATACTGATTTTCGAATTGATTTCTGCGGAAATCATCGCATTTCTGTTCCCAGATGGCGTTGCTTTCAGCTGTAGTTTCGTTTTCGCCATCGCGGTAACTTTCACGCTTGCAGTAGTGATGAGCGATACCGTGATTTTATGTCACAGTACGAATTGATATAGCAGAATTTCTGCTACGTAATTTAGCGTGTGAAAGTTGCTTTCGAGTTGCTGTGATGGATTATCCATGTTAGTAACATGGAGAAAAAAGACAGAAAATGTATTTCGGTAGAAGAAAAGATAGCAATTCCGCAACGTGTAGATTGGCATGCTGGAACACGTGTGCATTTAGCAAAAGATCTTGGACTCTCCGTGTCCACCACTTTGAACATGATAGTAAAAAACAGGTCAAGCATTGAACGGAATGCAAAGCAATCTGGCGCTATGTAAAAAATAAATAAATAAAATAAAATAAAAATTTTTAGAAATCAACAATTAAAGATTTTTTTAAATAGATAAATGTAAGTAATTGTAAATTTATTTATTTTCGGTTATTAAATTTTGTAATCTAGTATGTAGAGTCACATACTAGCAGTAAGTCATCTTTTAGTCTTTTTTTAATTTTTTTTTTTTTACGTTTCCTGCTATTTACACTTTCCTACTTTTTACACTTTTTTCCATCAGTCCCCTGAAAAGTGTAAAAAAGGGGTTTTACTGTATATATATTTATTTATTTGTTTTATTTTTATTTTTTTTTGTGAAAAACAATAGGAAGTAAATTTAAATGAATTAAAGTTACTTCAAAAATGGTATGTAATGTCAAAAATGGAACCAAATGTATTTCTTTTTGAAATATGCAGTAATTTCTTCTTCATGGAAAATGGTCTTTTCAGAACCAATTTTTTCCCTCCGGCTAATTAAACATTGACGATAATTATAATTATTAATATTGATTTCTTTGCATGTTATGCTGAGGACTTAGAAGACCCATAATAATTTATTTCATAACTGTTATTTCAATTCATAATAAGAGATTCTGGGAGGGGCACTGCAGTTTAGATTCCTGAAATTAATATAATAAATTCTTGTAACTGTTGAGATATATGTAAAGATTCGTGTTATGCTTTACATGGAGAAAAATGATATAAGTGCAGGAATTAAGCATTCATTCTGTAAAGTGATTTTGATTTCTAACAGAAATTACGAATAAATGATAAATAAAATTTAGAACAAACAGTGAATTTTTTCAGATATGCAATTCTTTGGGTGTGTGTGTGAGAGAGGTGGGAGGGGGGTGTAGAATGCACTATCAGCTAAGCATAATTAGGAAAAAATTCAAAAATTGATTCAGAGATTGCTTTTTCCAACAAATAAAATATTTATGTGCAGCAAATGATCACCAACAATTTCCTGTACCTATCGATTCCTACTTTTTTTTTATCATATGAGTTTGAAAAACTCATGATAAAAAAGAGCATATATCACCAAAATAAAAAATGATGGTACAACATGACAAAATTTCATGCCGGCTGGGGCGTCGCCCGGTTAAACAAGGCCCCCGTTGTTTTCGCCAGGGAACCAGGGCGAACAGCGAAAAGTCAGCTACTGGAACAAATCTGAAAACAAACCCCAACTCAACATCACCAGAGTTAAAGATCGGTACTATCAACGTAAGAAGCCTGAATGGCAAAGAAATGGAGCTAGCTGAGGAATTAGATAAGTACCAGAACGACATAATAGGGGTGACTGAAACAAAAAAGACCAAAACTGGTGAGATCTTTCTGAGCAATAAATACGAAATGTTATATTCAGGCAATAACAATCAAGGAAAAGAAGGAGTAGCCATAGTATTCAACACAAAATACGAGGCTAATCTTCTTGAATGGCAGTCAGTCTCAAGTAGAGTAATGTGGGCAAATATGAGAATGGGTAACTGGACAATGAGACTTATTTGTGCCTATGGTCCCACAGAAGGTTCTACTAAGGTAGAAGTGGAGGAATTTTTTGAGGCTTTAGAAAAAGCAACTGACACAATGAAAAAGGAAAAGTTGGTCCTTGTTGGGGATCTAAATAGTAGAGTAGGAAATGATTGTGAGACATACAAAAATATTTTGGGAAAATTTGGAGAAAAGAGCAAAGCTAATAATAATGGCAAATATCTGTTGGATTTCTGCTCAGGACATGGACTGGTTATTACTAACACCATGTTCCAACATAAAAATGTGCACAAATTCACATGGAGAGAAGAGGCTAGGAATAAGAAAAGTCTCATTGACTATGTTATTGTTGATAGTGATGTTTTCTCCCTGGTGCAGGACACCAGAGTGTACAGAGGATTTGAAATTGGAAGTGATCACTATTTAGTCTTGAGCAGGATAAAATTGAATTTCATATTGAAAAGAATAACATGTAAGAAAGTTTTAAAGCGAATAAAAGTTGAGCAGCTCTCAGATGTGAACTGTAGACTAAAATACAGAAATATTATTGAAAAGAAAATGAAAGAGTTTGAGAACAGGAATCAAACCTTGGAGATTCAGTGGCAAACTCTGAAGGAAACATTGATTGATTCTGCCAGAGAGGCATGTGGTGAGGTTGTGTGCAAAGATAAAAAAATCAGAACTCCCTGGTGGACACAGGAAGTTAAAGAGGCAGTGAAGGAAAAGAAGAAAGCATATCAAAAGTTCCTGGCAAATAAGTCAGCTTTTACTCTTACAGAATACAGAGACAAATGTAAGAAAGCTAAACAGTGTGTAAAACTAGCTAAACAAAAGTCATGGGAGGACTTTGGCAAGAATATAGAAAATAAATATCAAGAAGGTGGCAAAATATTCTGGAGGTTGTTGAAGAAGCTTAGGAATGGAGGAAAGAGTGCTGTAAAAGGAATTAGAGATGATAAAGGTGAAATGAAAACAGGAGAAAAAGATATCCTTGAAGTATGGAGTAATTACTTTGAAAAACTGCTAAATGAAACAAGCAGTGATGACAGCACAGTGATAAAAAACACTGACCAGGCATGCAGTCAGGAATACATATCCATACTTGAAGTAGAAAAAGCCATCAAAGGCTTGAAATGTGGAAAGGCAGCAGGAGTAGATGATATTCGACCAGAAATGCTGAAGTATGGTGGTATAAGAGTCTTACAGTGTCTGCACTGCATAGTTCAGAAAGCCCGGACAGAGGGACGAATTCCCGATGATTGGAGTAGAGCTCTCATAGTACCCATATATAAAAAGGGAAATAAAACTGAATGTGAGAATTACAGAGGTATTTCCCTACTGAGTGTTCTTGGCAAGATCTATGCAAGTATACTTGAGAAACGGTTGAGAAGAATTGTGGAAGAAAAGCATGGTGAAGAACAAGCTGGATTCAGGCCAAATAGAGGCTGTCAGGATCAGATCTTCACTTTACGACAAATAGTCGAGAAAGCATGGGAATATAACAAAGATCTGTATTTAAGTTTTGTCGATTTGGAAAAGGCATATGATAAGGTGCCAAGAGAGAAGCTATTCAATACGCTGCAGTTATATGGTGTCAATGGGGCATTATATCAAGCAATACTTAGTCTTTATTTGAGTTTTGAGTCAGCAGTTAGAATTGAAGGAAGTACAGGAAGATGGTTTAATGTTAAATCTGGTGTGAGACAAGGATGTACATTATCCCCTCTGTTATTCATTATCTATATGGATCACATTATGAAGGAATGTGGTATTAAACCTGATATCAAAATTGGAGATGTTAATGTCAGCTCTTTGCTTTATGCGGATGATGTTATACTTCTAAATAAATCCGCTACAAGTCTGCAAGATTCTCTGACTAAATTGAATAGCTGTTGTAATAGATATGGTATGAAGGTCAGCAATAAAAAGACAAAGACAATGAAAATAGGCAGAATCATTGAAAATGTCAACTGTGTTGTGAATGGAGAACCTGTGGAACAAGTAAAACATTTCAGCTACTTAGGCACAATTTTTACTGAAGATGGTAAACTAAATATAGAAATAGACAACAGAATCAGCAAAGCTGGTATTGTGGGAAGTCAATTGAATAAATTTATATGGAATAAGAAAGAAATTAGTCGGAACACTAAATTAGCTGTATACAAGACTGTGTTCAAACCAATTTTAACTTATGGATCTGAGAGGTGGGTCAGAAGTAAAACACTTGACCAAAGACTAGAGACCGCAGATATGAGAGTCCTGAGAAAGATTAGAGGCGTGAACAGATGGCATCAATGGCAATATCATATTAAAAATGAGGATATTAGGAAAGAACTTGACATTGTCAGCATCCAGGAATGCGTTAGCAGAGCTAATCTCAGATGGTATGGTCACTTAAATAGAATGGGAGAGGAAAGATTAGCAAAACAAGTGTTCTCTGCCAGGTTGTCAGGAAAACGACCCAGAGGAAGACCAAGATATAGGTGGATTGATACGGTACAAAGTGCCTTAGACGATAGAAATATAAGATCTGATAATGTTGGAGTCTTGACAAGTAACAGACTGATTTGGAGGAAAATTGTAGATAGGAAGTTAGTAATGATGTAATTTTTTCATGTAGTACTGTCATATCCTGTACACCCCTTGAGGGTACATGGCAGGAATTTGATGATGATGATGATATATCACAGTATGAAAGGTTATCTTATTTTGACCTACTATTAAAATCAAACTATATTTATATGATAAAAGGCCTACAAATATAAAAATTCATTGTGTTCGTGTAGACTATCTGATATCCATATTTAAAATTAAAGCTATGCTACAGACACTGAACTATGTGTGATGTGCTTTCACTAACACTGTTCTGAGATTCTACTGTAAATGCAAGTTAATCTGCTTAAGTATTCTGCTGAATAAGAAGGATTATCACACCTCTTAATGTAGGTAAATTAGGGCTAGCATTGCTTATTCATGTTTCTCCTACTGTATTGTGCTTCAAACATATTATTATTATTGTGACACCTCCAGGGAGTCCAAAGACTTGTTGAGCGAGGGCATCTACTCTCCAACGCTTCTTCTCCACCACTCAATCCACCAACTACACCAATGCCATCTACTGCCCAATACCACTACCACCACTAGTATTTTCACAGACAATCACAAACATCCATGCCCATAGTGGGATTCAAACCTGTAGCCTTTTAGCTGGAGAGTAGATATGCTAACCACTCGGCCACCAGGAAAGCAATATTATAGTAGATGAGAAGGATTATCACACCTCTTAATGTAGATAAACTAGGGCTAGCACTGCTTATTCATGTTTCTCCTACTATGTACTTCAAAATCATATTTTAGTGGATGTAAAAACACATCATATTTTTGCCATAATTCTAAATCATGGCAAAAAAGAACACCACGCACTGGTAATAACAGTGATGTGACATATACATTTAAAAAATATATACATATCATGAAGGTGTTTGTCATTCTTTCTAAAGCAAAAAAAAACTTAAAGTTAAAAAGATTTTGTTTAGAAATTTTTTTTAATAAAAAGAATATTCCATTTTGTCAAGTCTGCAGCTACTTGTCAGCTGGCAAAATCTACACGCCACAGGTGAATGGGCGAGTGTATTCGTTGAGTCCTGATAAACTACGAGGGTGGTCTGAAAAGTTCTCGGCCTAACAATGAAAAAACGAATTTATAATTTCAAAATTATTTTTATTTTTCAACATAATCTCCCTTAAGACTAATGCATTTATTCCAGCGATGCTCCAACAACATTATTGTGTAACTGTAGTGGTTCTCAGTAAGATCTGCAAAATACCCCTCTACAGCTGCAATCACCTCTTGATTCGAAGAAAAATGCTGACCGGCGAGGAAGATTTTTAAGTTTTGGGAAGAGATAGAAGTCAGAGGGAGCAAAGTCTGGGGAATGTGGTGCATGTTCCAACAATTCATGGTGCAGATCCCTTAATTTTCCCATTGCCAAAACACCTTTGTGGGCAGATGCATTTTCCTGAATGAAAGATGATATTTTTTCTTCTGCAAACCAGGTCTTTTCTCACGAATGTTTTCATCTAGTCTGGTTAAAAGATTGTAATAATATTATTGTTTTACCATTTTCAAGATAATTAATAAACAAAATGCCTTTAGCATCCCAAAACACCGATGCCAACCTTTCCTGCTGATGGAACTGACTTTGTCTTCTTTGGCGCTGAACAACCAGCTTCTGTCCACTGTTTTGACTGCTGTTTGGATTATGGTGGGTAATGGTGAATCCAGTCTCATCCATAGTAATAAATCTTGATTATATAGAGAAACCTGTGGAGAATTCATGACTAAATTTAACACACGTGAATCACAGTAGTGGGTTTTTATTACGTAGATATTTCGTCCTAGGTATCTTAGGACATCATCAGTACAGTATGGCAATACTAAGAATGACAAAAGAAAGGGCGCATATGTACAAAGGAATCCAAATTACGTGCAGGCTTTTTTTTTTATTTTTTCTAAAAACTGAAGTAGCTCTTGTTCGGAATGATTCCAGACTGCGAAGATATCATCAACATATTGAAGCCAGAGTTTTGGCTTGAGTTTGAATGCGAGGATTTTTTCTTCTAGATGTTCTATAAACAGATCTGCCAAATTGGGTGACAAGCGAGACCCCATTGCTGTTCCCTCCTCTTGCTTGTAGATTTTTCCTTTCCATGTGAAGTAACCAGAAGTGATAACAAATTTGAAAAGTTCAACAATGTCCGACGGAAATTTTTGATTTAATAGGTCTACAGTTTCTTTATGGGGGATATTGGTGAAGAGAGAGACAATGTCGAAGCTAATTAGCATGTCTGTTGTCAGCAGTTGAATGCACTTAAGTTTTCAGAAAAAATCAACCTCCTTCATCCTCGCATCAGATTTACATTAGAAAGAGAATCCCCACAAGGCATCCCCTTTCTGGATTTCCACATCCAAAGAAAAGAAGACGGTTCCATCTCCACTTCTGTCTATCGCAAACCAACATTTTCAGGCCACTACATTCATAATACTTCAGCTCATCATCCCTCTCAAAAATTTAGCATCATTAAATCATTGGTAACCAGAGCACACAGATTATGCTCCTCCGAGGATTCTCTAAAGCAAGAATTGGAAATAATCAAAAACACAGCCACTCTAAATGGTTACAATCTCAAAACAACTCAAAAAATCATCAGCAATTTCTCCACACTTCAACCTAGACAAGAACAACCCCATAGGATTCCCATTTTCGAGAGCCGAACGGCTCTCGAAAATTATGAAGAAATACTATCTTGCTGCCACCTACAAACCCATCAACCAGATCCAAAACTTGTTACCTTCGCCTAAAGACAAACTTTTATCTATGCTACTACCTGGTGTATACAAGGTTCCATGTTCCTGTAAACTCTTTTATTTTGGACAGACAGGCAGATCAGTTTTTAAACGCATTTCAGAACATCAAGACCATATCTGCCTCATCAAACCGCATAAATCAGGCCTCGCTCAACATGGAGTTGAAAACCCAAACCACAAGATCCATTGGAAAAAGACAAAACTTCTACACAGATCTTCATAATGAATGTTTATATAAAGAAAGTGCTGAAGCCCTACTCCACAGACCAAATCTAAACCGCAATGATGTTCTTGCCATCCCTAAAGTGTGGGAAATTGTCATACAAAATTGTGTAAAATAATAACTTTACTGTAATTAATTTTAACTTAATTTAAGTAATTTAATTTAATTTAAGTTCAGGCTGCACTACACGCAATTTGGATTCCTTTGTACGTATGTGTCATTCCTAGTATTGCCATACTGTACTGATGATGTCCTAAGATACCTAGGACGAAATATTTACGTAATAAAAAACCTAGTACTGTGGTTCACGTGTGTTAAATTTAGTCATAGTAATAAATCAACTCAAAATCAGTTTTATTCTTGTTAAAAATGCTCCAAGCACTGTTCCGAGATTTTCATGTGAGTGCATTTTTGAACTGCTGTGAGCAAGCATGATACCCATCTTACGCAAAGCTTTTTCATTTGCAATTCTTGATGCAAAATATATCCTATACATTCTTTTGAAATGCCTCAGCAATTTCACGTACTTTGACTCACCGGTCACCCAATACCATATCGCGATCAATGATTTCTGGTGTTGTTACACTTTTTGGACGTCCTTCACATGGATCATCAGGATCATCATTAAGGCAGGTACAGCAGCATTTAAACTCTGCAGCTCATTTCTTAATTGTTGAAAACGAAGGAGAAGAGTGCCCATAAACTTTTATGAACTTTGAATGAATTTCTTTTGCCGTAAAACTTTTTACAAAGAATTTTATAACCACACAATACTCAGTTTCATCCATTTCAAGGCATAATAAGAATTGCATTTCACATGGATGCTTCTGACAGATGTACCAACTTAGAAAAAAAAAATTTTGCCAATAGTGTTGCCATCTATAGTCAAGGCCGACAACTTTTCAGACCACCCTCATATAATTATAAAAGGACTAGAAATATAAAAATATATTGTATATGGCTGAGTCTAATATTTGCATTTGAAATTAGTACTATCCTTTGAGAAAATAATACACATTTTTTCTTGCTTATAGCGGTACTGGCTCTGAGATGCAGCTACAAAACTGAGTTAATAGTAATCCAATAAATTGTTCACCCCTCCCTTTTCGTCTATTATTGTTAATAGAGAACATGCTGATATTACTGCTCAATTTGAACATGAGTGAGCAAATGTGGATTACAATTCAAATCTGTAGCTGTGTTAAAAATGATATATACTAACATTGAACAGATTTATATCTTACTTTCCTACAAAATATTGCTGCAGAATATTGCATTGAAAATGGAATACTGATTACAAACAGAACAAACATGTTGGAAATTATTGCTAAATTTTATCAAGAATCATATACAAATGAAGGGAAAGTAATAGAGAACAACAATAGAGAAAAGGATATCAAAAAATACAAATGAATATACAGTCAAAATTGAAATAAAACAGCTATTACAAAAATGGAAAGATACCTAAACTTGATGGAATACTTATAATTGTATACTGAGTGTTTAAGGAGAGGAAGAATCCTTCAAACTGGAATACTGGAAAAATCCTTCTATATAAGGAAGATGATATATAACTGACATAAGAAATTATAAACCCGTTACGTTTCTCAAAGTCCTTTGTAAGCTTTTTACAAAATTATAAATAGAATAATAAACAATATATTAAATTTTCATCTCAACCAAAAGAACAGGTAGATTTCAGAACTTCCTTCTCAACTTCAGATAATTTAGAAGCCTTAAATCAAGTAATGAAAAAATAAATGTTTATAATATATCACTCTCTTTGGCTTTCATAGATTATGAAAAGAACTTTGGCTCAATAGACCTACATAAAATGCTAGAAGCTTTAAAACATTTGGGAATAGATGATATTTATATTAACATATTAACTCGTATTCTGCTTAGAATGAAGTCAGCGGATGCACCATGGGCAAGGTGCATTGTGGCATGTAATGAAATGTTTGTTTGTTGCCTGTATAAATTGGAAGAATTATGATGCTTCCAAATCAGTGTAACTGCGTCTGGGTGAAATGGCTGCAAGAAGGGAACTGACAGAGTATGAAAGAGGTATTTTGATAGGAAGCCATGTTTGCAGGCCTATCTGTTTGACAAATTGGACCATCTCAGGTTAATAATTAGTGATACTATACTCAGATGAAAGTGTAGGGAGTCAGCTGCAGGTGCTACCTGCAGTGGATGACCCACTATACTCACTGAACATGACCTTAGGGTGCTGCAAAGGATAATATGTAAAAATCACCATTCACTGGCAGACACATTGATGAGTTCCGGACATGAATGAAACACAATGCTTCACACATGATGTCCTCCGCATACATACTAAACAAGTGAGGAGAAAGTACACATCCTTGCCTAACTCCTTTTCCAACTTGAAGCCAGTCAGTCAATCCAACACCTGTTGTTACCATGACTTATTGTTCGTTATACAAGTTGGCTATCAACCTGATAGTGTGTTCAGGAAAACCCATTCTTTTCATTACTTCCCACAGTTTCACATGCTCATCACAGTCAAAAGCTTTAGAGTAGTCTAAGAAACACATTACCAGAGGGAGTCTGAATTCTTTATATTTTTCTATGATCTGTGTAAAGCAAAGGATCTGATCTCTGGTGCCCTTACCTTTCCTAAAACCTGCTTGTTCCTCGAGCATCACTGCCTCAACTTTGCCTAAATCCTATTTAGCATGATCATCAATAAAATTTTGCTTTCATGAGATATTAAATTAATAGTTCTATAATTCTTGCACGCCTTCATATCACCTTTCTTATGTAGTGGTATGAAAACTGACTTCTTCCATTCTCTAGGCCATGATCCTCTCTCCCATATCCTTGTAATCAATCTATGGCACACTCTTAAGCCTTAATTAACTCTGCTGGGATTTCATCTGCACCTGGGGCCTTATTGCTGTTAAGCTGCTTAACTGCTCTTTCAACTTCATGCCTAAGTGGAGGAGGTTCCAAATCAAAATTTTCCTGGTGAGAGGGCTCCACATTTTCTTTATCCACTCTGCTGTACAGTTCCTCACAGTATTCTTTCCATCTGTTTTTGATTTCCAACTCTTCTGTTAGTAATGCTCCATTCCTGTCTTTGATGACATTCAATTTAGGCCTAAACTTGTGCTTTAAGTCACGAACTAAACAAAATATCCTTTATAATCGTGCCTCCTCATCTGGAACTCTTATTTCTTCAGATTTATTAGTATAGAACTTTTCCTTGTCCTCCTTGATGGCTCTTCTGACTTCTCTATGTAATATCTTGTATTCTTCAGTCCCTGTGTCTCTTTGTTTTCCAACCATCTTGATTAAAAATAATTTAATCACATATTAAAGAATTATACACCATCTACCAGTAATTGTCAGGACACTTTAGCAATTTACAATTGATACTAGCAGGCAAACCCTAATATCAGGTATGTCCACCTTTGGCTTTGATCACCTCCTGCACCCTTTGAGGGAGGCTTTCCACCAATGTGTGGCAGAAATCAAGTGGAATTTACCTCCATTCCTCCATCAGAGCAGCACTGAGCTCAGCGACAGATCGCGGACATGCTGCTCTGGACCTCAATTGCCACTCAAATTCTTCCCACAAGTGTTCAATGGAGTTGAGGTTAGGACTCTGTGTGCAGGCCAGGGCACATTTAACAGTCGTCTCTTCATACCATTCCATAACAACTGCAGCTTTGTGGCATTGTCATCTTGATAGTAACATAATAAAAACTCCACAGTGTAGGCAGCACCTGATTATCCAGAATATCAAGGTACTGGATTGCCTTCATGGAACCATGGACAATGACCAGTGGTCCCTCTCCAAACCAGCTGACTACACCCCACACCATTACTCCTCCACCACCACCACTAAATTTTATTGTGGATACAACACACTGTGGTAACAAGCATTCACCAGGCTGCCTCCACACCCATGCCCTGCCATCAGACTGGAAACAGATGAATCTTGATTCATCGCTCCAGAGTACCGTTTTCCACTGGTCACTTGTCCAGTTCACATGCTCTTTGCATCAGGCCAGATGAGCCACGTTGTTATGGTGTTCAGCTTGTGTGCCACTCTCTTCCATGGAAAGCCAGTAAATGAAGTTCTTTTCGTACAGTATTAGTGCTCACCATGGTATTACTGGTGCTCTGTAACTCATCATGGATGGTCTGTGCCGATTGTAGCCAGTTTTTTCTTGCCACCTGTTTTAAACCCTCCTGTTCCTATCAGTCATTTTCGGAAGCTGTCCTGGGTGTTTTTGCACTAGTGATGCCAGAATGTCTCCATTTATCGATCACATCACCAACTATTGATTTTGGATGCTCCAGTTGAGCAGTAGCACATATGGACATGCCACCAATATGATAGCTCATGATGACACTTCTCAAAGTCACTGAGTTCATGTCATGTTGCCATACCACCTGTATTTAACTGCTATGATGAAATACTGCTTCTTAATATCTGTACACCAGTTTTTATGTTATTAACACTTGGAATGTTGCATAACTTCAAATAACAGGGGTGTTCAGACAATTATTGGTAGATAGTGTATTTTTGTGAACAGAAAGTTCAGTATAGGAAAGTGATTCAAATATGTACATTTAACAAACACATAAGCAGCAGCTGTTACTACTGTCAACGGTTGTAGTAGCTATTAGCAACACACGCTAATGCTGCAACTCTACAATCAACTCCATATAACCATGGACACGACATTAAATCAAACTGCTCCTGCTTATCAGTCAGTAAATGCAAGTGCAGTGCACATTGTTTATTTCATATGAAGACATTAGTAAGAAATGAATTAGAATTTAGAACTAATCCCACAATACTGCATGAAATACAGTGAGTAGTTTTACTAAGACAGAAAAACACATAACATTCTTTTATTCTAATGTTATGTTTTTAAAAACAGACAGATCTCTAAGTGCACTTGGTACTTTTCATTTGATGTATATATGTAAGCTGACAACACAGAAAAATTTACCTTATCGAAATTTTAACTGCTCACTGAAATGAGCAAAGTTTTCTTCTCATTTTTATAAAAGCACGGTGAAATTGGTGTTAAAAAAGGTAATAAAAATAGGGTGAAAGTGCTGTACTGGTAACAAAACAATGCAGTTTTGTCTGAAAAAAATGTGAAGATATGACAAATAATAGTACAACTGTGCAAATTATTCCCCCCATGTATTTAAAAATAAAATCTACAAACATCATTTTATCCAAATGTTGTTTGTAGCTTTTTCTGTTAATTAAGTAAAAGAAAGCAGAAATAATACATATAGAAATTAACTTGAAAAAATGCAGATGGAAAAGTTCCAAAAAGTTGAGAAGTGAAATTTGTTTTGGTACAAAAAATTATTTCAAAATTTATATCAAAATTCATAATGCCATTGATGTTTATTACATGGATATATTATTATCATTATTATTATAGGCAACTCCAAGAAGTCCTTTAAACTCATTGAGATAGGTCCTAAACATCATGTCAAGAACTATCCAACGTTTGCTCAGTATCTTATCATACTTTGCTTTGAACGCATTCACAGTCATAGCACCCACAACAGACTCTGGCAACCTATTCCATTCATTCACTACTTTTCAATCAAAAAACCTTGTCCTAACACCCCTGCTAACTACTCTCTTACTCAGTTTCTGTGGATGGCCACTAGATCCCACCACCAAACCTGTTTGGAAAAAATTTCCTCTGAATTAATCTTATAAAACCCTTCAGTAATTTGTATATCTCAATCATATCAACTCCAAGAAGTCCTTTAAACTCATTGAGATAGGTCCTAAACATCATGTCAAGAACTATCCAACGTTTGCTCAGTATCTTATCATACTTTGCTTTGAACTCATTCACAGTCATAGCACCCACAACAGACTCTGGCAACCTATTCCATTCATTCACTACTTTCCAAAATTCACAAATCAAAAAACCTTGTCCTAACACCCCTGCTAACTACTCTCTTACTCAGTTTCTGTGGATGGCCACTAGATCCCACCACCAAACCTGTTTGGAAAAAATTTCCTCTGAATTAATCTTATAAAACCCTTCAGTAATTTGTATATCTCAATCATATCACCTCTTTTCCACCTATCAACCAGTTTCTGTAACCCACAAATCTTCAACCTGTTCTTGTAAGGTTCATTCCATAGACCTGCTGCAATGTTGGTCATTCACCTCTGGATCCTCTACAGAGGCAAGTGACCATTCTTTTTGTATACCTTCTATAGTTACACCCATGTGCTTGCATTGCCAAGTTTTTTTACATAAAAGATAAAATGTGTGATGAGTAGCTTAAATTCATATCAAAATCTTAAAAATAAATAAATGGGAACATCAGGCAATACATATGTAAACAAACACTTGGTTCTAAATATATGTATTGTCTTTTACAACTAGCATATTAAGAGGAAGTATAAACGCATTTTCACTAAAGGAATTGCATCGCTTGTTTTTTTAAAAGTTTTTTTTTTTTCAATATCATCACATATACCCAGAAGCATCTTTGAAAATGGAACATTGACAAATTCTATTTTCAAAACAAAAGTTTACCATACTAAAAGCCAAAATAGTATTACCAGAATTGTTGGGATATATGCTGCACCTGAGTAAGTAATATTTCGCCACTTCTAAATTCAACAATATTTGTTTTTTATAAACAGTGTTTTTATGGGTAAGATGAAATTTATTTTAATATTTAAAAATATGAGATATAACTTTTATGGTAGGAATATGAACACAGTATAGTTTTTGATAAACAGTGAATAGCTGTTGTAATAGATATGGTATGAAGGTCAGCAATAAAAAGACAAAGACAATGAAAATAGGCAGAATCATTGAAAATGTCAACTGTGTTGTGAATGGAGAACCTGTGGAACAAGTAAAACATTTCAGCTACTTAGGCACAATTTTTACTGAAGATGGTAAACTAAATATAGAAATAGACAACAGAATCAGCAAAGCTGGTATCGTGGGAAGTCAATTGAATAAATTCATATGGAATAAGAAAGAAATTAGTCGGGACACTAAATTAGCTGTATACAAGACTGTGTTCAAACCAATTTTAACTTATGGATCTGAGAGCTGGGTCAGAAGTAAAACACTTGACCAAAGACTAGAGACCGCAGATATGAGAGTCCTGAGAAAGATTAGAGGCGTGAACAGATGGCATCAATGGCAATATCATATTAAAAATGAGGATATTAGGAAAGAACTTGACATTGTCAGCATCCAGGAATGTGTTAGCAGAGCTAATCTCAGATGGTATGGTCACTTAAATAGAATGGGAGAGGAAAGATTAGCAAAACAAGCGTTCTCTGCCAGGTTGGCAGGAAAACGACCCAGAGGAAGACCAAGATATAGGTGGATTGATACGGTACAAAGTGCCTTAGACGATAGAAATATAAGATCTGATAATGTTGGAGTCTTGACAAGTAACAGACTGATTTGGAGGAAAATTGTAGATAGGAAGTTAGTAATGATGTAATTTTTTCATGTAGTACTGTCATATCCTGTACACCCCTTGAGGGTACATGGCAGGAATTTGATGATGATGATGATGTATAAACATAATAAAAAATAAATAAACAACAGAACAATGCAAATGACTTGGAAGAACCTTCTATCTGAATATGATGTCACATAGCCATTGACAAATAAACAAATGGTTATCAGAATATCATTTTGTTTACAAGTGTTTATGATATACTGCTTTATTAAACAAATATAATTTCTGAGAGTTTCAGTTTTATTTGCCTTCCAAACATGTTGCTCTTAGGCATCGCCTTTATTGCTTAATGAGTTACGATAGTGCTGAGTACTACATTTAACATAAAAAGTATAAACAAAATGAAAAATATTTCACAACCATCTTATACTTGTTGCAATATACTTTAATTGGAATACTGCTAATATAGAGAGGGAGAAAGTAAAAACAAATATTAAAAAAAAAGTGAAGGTTTGCGATTCTACTTACACAAAACAAAGGAATTATAGCCAATATCTGGGCAGAGTGCCTCCCTCTAGTGGCAATAAATGGAACTTAGCTACTCTGAACTTTGCAATTTGGTTATACGAGCCACTCAATTAATTGAGGTTTTGATAATATAGAGTTCACTGCATCTCCTAATGTAGTTGAAAGGATGCCAAACTTCAGTTAGAAAGATGATTCATATTTTATGTAGGACTTAAAGGTACTTCATAAGAGTGAGTTAACTAATGTTATATGGAAGTAGAAGGATTTTCCTCCCAGGAGCTGTATTCCTCATATTCAAATGTACAAATTCAAAATAGCTGTTGCATTTACTCATATCAAAATTTTCTTTGGGAAAAGGCAACATGGAACAGAAAAGAAAATAATTATTATTACTAAGAGAGACCTCCAGGAAGTCAGAGACTCATCGAGGGAGGCCACGTACTACACACACACACACACACACACACACACACACACCAACTATCATACTTATTCTTGAATTCATTCACACTGCTTGCACTCACAACATCCAATGGCAATCCATTCCAATCATGCACCACCCTATGAGAGAAAAATCTAGCCCTCACCCCCCTTTTTAGCAGCCTTCATTCTCAGCTTCCAAGGATACCCTCTTGTCCTATCCCCACCCTCCACAAATTGAAAAATTCCATCCATTGAAACAACCCTGTATGATCCTTTCAGAAATTTTTAAGTCTCAATCATATCATCCCTCTTTCTCTTGTCTGTTAGTGTCTGCAGTCTACAAATTCACAATCTGTCTTCATAATCAGCATTACACAATTCTGATATTATTTTTAACACTCTCCTTTGTACTCTCTCCAATATATCAGAATTACAACAGAAACCAGGAGACCAGACCTCTGCATAATAGTCCACGTGGGGTTTTATCAAGGCCTTGTAAAGAGGCAAAATGACATCCTTATCTTTACATGTGAATGTTCATTTCAGCATTGCAATTATCTTTCAATTGCAATGAGTTGTATTTGCAATCTTTACCACATGGCCCCCCTGAACTTCAACTTCCTATCTACTAACACTCCAAGATCCTTATCCTCATCAGTTTCTTCTAGCATAATCCCATCAGTATAATACAACATTGGATATCTAATCATGCCGAAGTGAATGACTACATTTACTGACATTGAACTAACACCCATTTTCCTTACTGACTAAACTTAATGTATGCATACTGGCATTTTGCCTGCTCAAGCTGTCATTATCAGAGGCACTTGAAATACAAATATTTTCATGCACAGCTAAGATAGAATGAAATTACCTTGAGAACAAGGGCAGTTGTGTGTAGAGGCCAGAATGGCATGCCAAAATTTCTATACGTTATCAGAGTTCTGTAGAATTCTAGCCACCTCCAAGAACATACTTCAGTAGTGAGATTCGTGTAGTAAATTGACTGTCTTCCAAATCATTATGTTGTTTTATCTGTTTTTGGATTGCCTATACCAACTCTTTTTGTGATATTATGCTGATTTTTTTTTTTTTTTTTCAAATTTAATTTTATCATTTAAGTGGGCCTCATTCACTTGCAGAACATTCTGTTCCATACTGTCCTATCTATTGAAGTGCAAAAAATAAATAAATCATAGCATAAAATTTATGTACAGTTTGGTAAAAGTAGTGTCATAAACTTTTACAATATCATCTTCTGTGCATGGCTTGTAGTGGATCTGCCAACTTATTGCAGTGGCTTAATATTGGAGCTACCATAATTATTCAGACAAGCATTCATGTTTGTCTGAATATGTCTGTACTATCAGCTTCATTTTTTTCTAGTATATTCATCACTTTTTTTTTCCATGTGCATAGGTCAGATATTAGCAAACCCAGTTTTCTCCTTTCCTTTTCATGGAGGTAGAAATTGGTATGTTATTTTCAGTCTCTGAGAGTAACACAAATCTTCAGGTGCATTATAGTTATTTTAATAATAAAGTTTAATGTCTGCCTGTCTGGTTGGCATATCCACTCTTCACTGAACAGACTGTCGATTCAAATTCCACCATAAACATTAATGTTTGTCTTAAGGTGGTAGATGAATTTCATCACCTCTTGAACTCATTTTCTTGAGTAAATATCATCTGTGGACAGTCATAGCTATAATTAAAATACAAACCAAATGAAAGTTATTGTTACATAAGTGTCATTCTACCTAATATTAGTAACCATGACTGAAATGATTTTCCAGCAGATAAACCAAGTCAAGAGAAATGAAGATCTAGTGTTGCATGTCATGGACAAGTTAATTCCTATAATATCTGGTTCCAGTGGGGGTATCACTGGGATTTTTTTGCACAATATTCACATCTTGAAGTATACTTTCTATAAATATATTTATCCTGTCATTTTATTTGTTATTACTAAAAAAATTTATTTTATTAATATTTTTCAAATTATTTTCAATTTGAAAAATTTGATTTCATCATCATCAAATTCCTGACATGTACCCTCAAGGGATGTACAGGATATGATAGTACTACATGAAAAATTTACATCATTACTAACTTCCTATCTACAATTTTCCACCCAGTCAGTCTATTACTTGTCAAGACTCCAACATTATCATTATCAGATCTTATATTTCTGTCGTCTAAGGCACATTGTACCGTATCAATCCACCTATATCTTGGTCTTCCTCTGAGTCGTTTTCCTGCCGACCTGGCAGAGAACACTTGTTTTGCTAATCTTTCCTCACCCATTCTGTTTAAGTGACCATACCACCTGGGGTTAGCTCTGCTAACGCACTCCTGGATGCCGACAGTGTCAAGTTCTTTCCTAATATCCTTGTTTTTAATATGATATTGCCATTGATGCCATCTGTTCACGCCTATAATCTTTCTCAGGACTCTCATATCTGCGGTCTCTAGTCTTTGGTCAAGTGTTTTACTTCTGACCCAGCTCTCAGATCCATAAGTTAAAACTGGTTTGAACACTGTCTTGTATACAGTTAATTTAGTGTTCTGACTAATTTCTCTCTTATTCCATATGAATTTATTCAATTGACTTCCTACCATACCAGCTTTGTTGATTCTGTTGTCTATTTCCATATTTAATTTACCCTCTTCACTAAAAATCGTGCCTAAGTAGCTGAAATTTTTACTTGTTCCACAGGTTCCCCGTTCACAACATAGTTGACATTTTCAACAATTCTAGCTATTTTCATTGTCTTTGTGTTTTTAATGCTGACATTCATACCATATCTATTACAACAGTTATTCAATTTAGTCAGGGAATCTTGCAAACTAGTAGCGGATTTATTCAGAAGTATAACATCATCCGCATAAAGCAAAGAGCTGACATTAACATATCCAATTTTAATATCAGGTTTAATACCACTTTAATTCATAATGTGATCCATATATATAATAAATTACAGAGGGGATAATGTACATCCTTGTCTCACACCAGATTTTACATTAAACCATCTTCCTGTACATCCTTCAATTCTAACTGCCGACTTACAACTCAAATTAAAGACTAAGTATTGCTTGATATAATGCCAAATTGACACCATATAACTGCAGCATATTGAATAGCTTCTCTCTTGGCACCTTATCATATGCCTTTTCCAAATCGACAAAGCTTAAATACAGATCTTTGTTATATTCCCATGCTTTCTCGACTATTTGTCGTAAAGTGAATATCTTCCTGTACATCCTTCAATTCTAACTGCCGACTTACAACTCAAATTAATTGTTTGGCCTGAATCCAACTTGTTCTTCACCAAGCTTTTCTTCCACAATTCTTCATAACTGTTTCTCAAGTATACTTGCATAAATCTTGCCAGGAACACTCAGTAAGGAAATACCTCTGTAATTTTCACATTCAATTCCCTTTTTATATATGGGCACTATTAGAGCTCTACTCCAATCATCGGGAATTCGTCCTTCTGTCCAGGCTTTCTGAACTATACATGTAGTGCAGCCACTGTAAGACTTTCATACCACCATACTTCAGCATTTCTGGTCGAATATCATCTACTCCTGCTGCCTTTCCACATTTCAAGCCTTTGATGGCTTTTTAAAACTTTCTTCAAGTATGGATATGTATTAATGACTGTATGCCTGTTGAGAGTTTTTTTACCAATGTGCTATCACTGCTTGTGTCATTTAGCAATTTTTCGAAGTAATTACTCCATACTTCAAGGATATCTTTTTCTCCCGTTTTCATGTCACCTTTATCATCTCTAACTCCTTTTACAGCTCTCTTTCCTTCATTTCTAAGCTTCTTCAACAACCTCCAGAATATCTTACCACCTTCTTGATATTTATTTTCTATGTTCTTGCCAAAGTCCTCCCATGACTTTTGTTTAGCTAGTTTTACGCAGTGTTTAGCATATTTGAGTTATCTGACTTATTTGCCACGAAATTTTGATAGGCTTTCTTCTTTTCCTTCACTGCCTCTTTTGACTTTCTGTGTCCACCATGGAGTCCTGATTTTTCTATCCTTGCAGACAACCTCACCACATTCCTCTCTGGCTGAATCAATCCGGGTTTTCTTCAAGGCTTGCCATTGAATCTCCAAGGTTTGGTTGCTGTTCTCAAACTCTTTCATTTTTTCTTCGATAATCTTTGTATATGTTAGTCTACAATTCACATCTGAGAGCTGCTCAACTTTTATTCGCTTTAAAACTTTCTTACATGTTATTCTTTTCAATATGAAATTCACTTTTATCCTGCTCAAGACTAAATAGTGATCACTTCCAATTTCAAATCCTCTGTATGCTCTGGTGTCCTGCATCAGGGAGAAAGCATCGCTATCAACAATAACATAGTGTTGGATCGTCCTTCCTGTCTTTTGATCTGCCCATCTTGTTTTAACGTTCTTATTAAGGTTAATTAATTGTATGTTGATTACTAATCCAAATATAGGGAAATTTCTATTATACTGTGCCACCCTATATTCAGATTAGTCTATGCAAAATAGTGTAATCAAATATTAATTAACTTTAGCAGTCTAATGTTTATATATAGGCCGAATTTTACATTAACATTTGAGGTTCCCGCTAGGTCCGATAATTTTATGAACGGTGTAGTGGAAAAGAATCAGGCTAACAACAAATTGAAATCAATAAAACAAAACATTTAATGCAAGGTTATATAATATATACATAAGCATACTTTGGATACAATATAATGCAAAATTAACTCAGTTCAACTACACATAACATTCACTTAACTTTTGGTATTAAACACTGAGCTTCAAAATCTAATTTCTCCTTAATAAGCAAAGATAGTTCTAAAGTTCATTACCACTGAAATTCACAACAAATATTTTAACAATTGTATTCTTTATCTATCCCTTAGTCAGAAATCACATAGCTAAGTCAAGAGATAGCTATCACTTTAAGGGGCGAAGACTATTAATCTTCTAGCTTCGGCTAATTTCAGCATAAACACCACAGTTAATGTTAGGAGTTAACAGAAAGAGATAATTTCTTATAACTTCACTCTAAAATGCTATAAAGTACAACTGTTCTTACCGGAATAAATCTTTGCACATATTATTCACTGAGGCACACTTAAAACTTTAGATAATTATCACACTGGATCTACACATTTCAAAAGTAATCTTCTTTAAATTAGCTTAATCTTTAACTTCAGCACATCACAAATGCAGACACACTTGCACTAGAAAATTCACCTATTCCTCATATACTACTTTACAATAGAATCAGCTTTCATTTATCTTTCTTGAAAGCTCTGGAATACAACATTAACTTCGAAAATCTATATCAATATTCTGAGTTGTCAATTTACATTTCGGTCCTTTGTAATCTGATCACAGCACTTAATTCTTTGTACTACAGCCTCTTATTTAACTCCGTGCTGCCAATAAAGTAATTCCTCATCTCTATTGTACTGTTCTCAGTGCCATTACTGTGCTGAGTGCTCCAATTGTACTCAGTTCCTAGTTCCCTAGTTCTAGTGCTGATTCTGCCCACCAACTCCTGACCCACTCTCTTGTTTCTTCTCGCTTTCCCTTTATATATTTTCACTCCGTTTTCCCGACAAAACTTGTTCTCACCGTCTAGCTCATATCAATTCCATCTCGCGTCCATAACTCACACGCTACTACGCTGGCACTTTCTACTTTTAACTCCGTCTCCATGCCAACAATTACAGCAGTGCATAAGCATTACATAACATTATACTTTTACATACAGAAATAAAATAAAAGATATTTTTCAATTCAAATAATATATAATTAAATATGATGAACACAAATTCTTCTACTATTAATATAGGAATAAATAAAATAATTTGAACGTTATTTTTATACAGAGTCCTTTCCATTATTAATACATATCCTAGATTAAATAATTAAATAAAAAAAAACTCAAAGGTAATTATATGAATAATAGTTTATAACAAGAGATTTACATTAAATAATATCTCCAAATGTAGCCTTTGATATGGTGGATTATGTTGGATTCTGAAGGGAGTATTAATAATTTTAATTTCTTTTCATTCAGAATCCAACAATAGTCAATGACTTTTCTTATTTCTTGCCTCTTCTCTCCATGTGAATTTGTGCACATTTTTATTTTGGAACATGGTGTTAGTAATAACCAGTTCATGTCCTGAGCAGAAATCCAACAGGTATTTGCCATTATTATTAGCTTTGCACTTTTCTCCAAATTTTCCCAATATATTTTTATGTCTGACAATCATTTCCTACTCTGCTATTTAGATCCCCAACAAGGACCAACTTTTCCTTTTTCATGGTGTCAGCTGCTTTCTCTAAATCCTCAAAAAATTCTTCCACTTCTACCTTAGTAGAACCTTCTGTGGGACCATAGGCACAAATAAGTCTCATTGTCCAGTTCCCCATTCTCATATTTGCCCACATCACTCTACTTGAGACTGCCTTCCATTCAAGAAGATTAGCCTCGTATTTTGTGTTGAATACTATGGCTACTCCTTCTTTTCCTTGATTGTCATTGCCTGAATATAACATTTTGTATTTATTGCTCAGAAAGATCTCACCAGTTTTTGTCTTTTTTGTTTCAGTCACCCCTATTATGTCGATCTGGTACTTATCTAATTCCTCAGCTAGCTCCATTTCTTTGCCATTCGGGCTTCTTATGTTGATAGTACCGATCTTTAACTCTGGTGATGTTGAGTTGAGGTGTGTTTTCAGATTTGTTCCAGTAACTGACTTTTCGCTGTTCACCCTGGTTCCCTGGCAAAAACAATGGGGGCCTTGTTTAACCGGCGACGCCCCAGCCGGCATGAAATTTTGTCATGTTGTACCATCATTTTTTATTTTGGTTTAACCAATAAGAATACAATTTGGTCGGCTAAATCCCAAATTGGGATTTAGCCGACCAAATCCTCATTCGTTCAGTATCCAGGTAGATACCCAGCAGGGTGCACCACGAGAAAGTGAGGAGTGGACATTAGGTCAGAAGCCCTGGTCGGTTCTCCGCATTCCTTTAAAGGCTCTCTGGAGGTCTCCTCTCAGTTATACAGCTTTGACCCTTAAGCACCCCAAAAAAATTTGATTTGATTTAAATATTTTAAATTTTATATTTAATATATTTAATTTTTATATGACACATAATAAACAGCAAACATAATTTCCTTAAAAGTATGTATATTTTTATTGATTTTTAAATGGTTTACTTGACTAAGAGTTATTTGACAGAAAAATAGTAAGTTCTTCCAACTGGAAATGGGATATATAAATTTATAGAATTACTTTAAACAACCTTAATATTAATTATCGTAGACAGGCTTATACGTTGGTTATGCATTATTAAAACACTTAAGGAATTGAACAACATAGTTAAGGATATAAATTAAACTTGAATAAATATTTTCCGATATTTCGGCAACATCACGTTGCCATCTTCTAAAGGAACTTACAAAAAAAGTTACGTGCACGTAGGCACTACAACACAGAAACTGGGAATGAAGAGATGAAGCTATTGTTCTCCTAACAGTCCTGATGGTGTCCTCTAGCGGGCTAAGTAGGTGTTCTTGGCCGTTGGGCTGAAGGTCTGCTGATGTAGGCCTCCCAAATTTGGGGCAGTCGCATACAACCAAATTTGTTGAGGTTTGGAGAATTTCTTAGGGCTGAGGCTGATTCCATAAACAGTCTTTCAAATTTGTATTTGCTACGGTGTATCACTGTAGCTTTCTTCCACCGTATTCTGTGGCGTGTATCCAGAGCATGGTCCGCAAGCCCAGAATGACTGTACTTGTGAAAACGGATGTAGTCCTTGTGTTCCGAAATTCTGATATTCGCTGTCCTGCCTGTTTGGCCAAAGTAAGACAGTTTACAACTGCAAGGGACCTGGTATACACCAGGTAGGTCTAGGGGAAGTGGTTGGTCTTTAGTGGAGCTAATAAGGGATGCCAGTTTTCTGTAAGGTTTGGAACAGGAGGTCAGGTCATGGTTTTTTAAGATTTTGGTAATCTTTTCTGAGGTGCCTCGGATGTAGGGAATGGTGATGGATTTAGAGTAATCCTTGTTGTGGAGGGGATCTGTGGTTTGTAGGTTCTAATATTTTTTGGATTTTTTTGGGGGGGTAGCCATTGGCTGAGAAAGTGTTGAGGATGTGATTTAGTTCAGTGTTTAGGGCCAAGTCGTTTGAACAGATTAGTTTAGCCCTGTTGTATAGTGTTTTCACTACTCCATATTGTTGGGAGGGGGGGTGGGGGATTGTTGGTGAATGTATCTGCCTGTATAGGTGGGTTTTCTGTAAACTGAGAAAACCAAGGTTCCATTAGGCTGGCGGGTGACTTGTGTGTCTAGGAAAGGGAGGCTGTTGTTTTCCTCTTTTTCCAGAGTGAATTTGATCCTTCTTAACACACTTAAACAACCTGTTGGTTGTTTAAGTGTGTTAAGAAGGAGAGAAGTGTTTCAGAGCCATGTGGCCAAATAGCGAACACATCATCAACGTAGCGAAGCCATATGGTTGGTTTTTGTGGGGCAGAGGCTAAGGCTTTTTCTTCAAAGGTCTCCATAAAGAAATTGGCCAAGGGTTGGGAGAGTGGTGAACCCATGGCTGTCCCCTCTATTTGTTTGTCGAATTTTCCCTGCCAAACGAAATAGCCCGAGTTCATTGTGAACTGAAATAAGGCTGAGATATCGGGAGAAAATTTAGCTTGGATTAGCTCTAAAGTTTCCTTGAGTGGGACATTTGTAAATAAAGCGGAGACGTCAAAGCTGACCGTTATGTCAGTATGTTGGAGTGTAAGGTTTTCTATGCTGGCTTTGAAATGGGCTGTTTTTTATGTGTGATGGTGTGTTGCCAGTATAGTGTGTGAGCTCTTTGGCCAAATGTTTAGCTAATTTGTATGTGGGGGAATAAATGCCATCCACTATGGGACGTAATGGCATATTTTCTTTGTGTATTTTTGGGAGTCTGTAAATACAGGGGGGGGATATAGAGTTAAACGGCTTTAATCTGTTAGTAACTTCTACAGGCCAAGAAGTGACTCTCTTAAGGAGCCTGTGAAGTTTTCTAATTTGAGAGTTGGTAGGATTGTAATTGATAGGGAGGTAAGTGGCCCGATCTAATAGAAGAGCATTCGGCTTGCTTGTGTAGTCCTTTTGGTTAAGTACTAAAGTTGCATTTCCCTTATCCGCTTTGGTGATAACTAATTCTTTATTATTCTTCATTTCCTATAGAGCTTTATATTCCTTGTTGGATATGTTGGTTTTTGGTGGTCTTGCTTTGGAAAGGACACAGGCCACATCTAGTCTTACACTGTTGGCGACTTGATGTGGAAGGTGGCGGATTCCGCGTTCGATCTGGATCATAATATCCTCACTAGGTATTTTATTGGGAGCAATGGCGAATTTGTGTCCACGTGACAGTGCGTTGAGTGCTTCAGGCTTCAGGGTGACTGAAGAAAGGTTGATTACCGTGTTGGTAGCAGGTTTTGGAAAGACGGTAGAGTTCTTTTTTAATTTTTCGAATTTTTTCATCTGTCGGCCTCGTATTTTTTTAAATTCTTTTTCGGCAGCGGTACGTGAGACGTCATGTAAAATCGACCAAAGTTCGTGGTTTAAAGTGCATGAAAGCTCATCTTCGATGGCACGAATAGCTTTGTTAATGTCTGCTAAGAGCGACCGCGTGGCGGTGATTTGTTCACATAGCAACGCATAGCTAGTGCAGTTATATATTCGGAGAGCTTTTTGTGACACAAACCGGTACTTGAATTTTACACAGTTCGGGATTACTTTATTATCCCAGCAGCGTTTCAGGAACGCTAGACGATTTAATTGTCTAGACAGCTTCAATTTCAATTTACCGTATTGGCGGGCCTTCCGTGCGATTGTATCTCCGTGGATGATGTTGATTCTCATAGATACACCATAGCAAATACAAATTTGAAAGACTGTTTATGGAATCAGCCTCAGCCCTAAGAAATTCTCCAAACCTCAACAAATTTGGTTGTATGCGACTGCCCCAAATTTGGGAGGCCTACATCAGCAGACCTTCAGCCCAACGGCCAAGAACACCTACTTAGCCCGCTAGAGGACACCATCAGGACTGTTAGGAGAACAATAGCTTCATCTCTTCATTCCCAGTTTCTGTGTTGTAGTGCCTACGTGCACGTAACTTTTTTTGTAAGTTCCTTTAGAAGATGGCAACGTGACGTTGCCGAAATATCGGAATATTTATTAAAGTTTAATTTAATTTATATCCTTAACTACATTGTTCAATTCCTTAAGTGTTTTAATAAAACCTTAATATTAATAATTACTAATTCATAGACAGATTGGAGCTCATTAGTTCTTATTAACAGTATTTTATAAGTGTATGTTAAGAAAAAAATCCAATTAATAGAGCATTGTCTTTATTTTCTAGATGATCGGCCGTATTGAATTTGTCCACAACAAAAACTTCATCCACAGAGATATCAAGCCAGATAATTTTCTAATGGGTATAGGCAGACACTGTAATAAAGTAAGCTGAAGAGGTTGCCATACTTAATTTCTGTTTCTCATAAAGTTTCATTTAATTTTATTTAAATATAAAGAGCCAACAGGCTTCATTTCGGCGATATAAACATTAATTAAATTAAGGGGATATTAGATCCCACATTGTTAGATCAGAACTTTCCCCACCTTTGCAACGAGTTGCCCATGTTTGTACTACGTTCTAGGACTACTTGCATTCAGCTCACGCTAGTATTCGCCGATATTTTTATAGTTTTTTATACTATATACAGCATGAAACTCTCTGATTCCAATCTTTGAGTTTTTTATTCAGTTTTAAAACAATGTGGGATCTAATATCCCCTTAATTTAATTAACGTTTCATTTAATATTATTATAATATAGGTATCTCTATGCTGTCAGAAGTCTTACTGCAGGAGATCCACTAGCCATGATTTAATATCTCTCATACTTTTCCTTAAACTCATTCACTGATGAAGCACTAACCTTGGACACCCTACAAGCAAAAAATTACTCCTAATACCTTTGCTAACTACACTCTTACACAATTCAGTGGTTGATCCCTTGTTTCCCCCCTCTCTCTCTCTCTTTTCCCACCATGTACTGAAAAAATGTCAATCCTAAAAAAACTTTTTTAGTAATTTATATGCTTCTATCATGTCTCTCCTCTTTTTTGCCTTTTTTTTTTCTGGAGAGCATCTCTTAACAAAGCACTGTTTAACAGTGCTTTGTTAAGAGATGGTTATGTGAATTTCATTGATAATAGGTGTACTTGATAGACTGGTCAGTGAATACTGTTTGGCTCTTATTTGGTGCTTACACCTTTTATTATTGTTTATGGGATTGCTAAAGGATGAAAGCTAGATAACAGGTAAGAGACCTCTAAGATTTGGAAAGAAAGAAACTGTTTTTCAGACTCAAGTCCAAGTCTTAAAAAATTTACAAAAGTTATTTTATTTGATAACTAAAAGATTTGTATTTTGATAATAACAGCGGAACAATGCGCCCTTCAATTGGAAAAGACCTGGGTTCGATTCTCATTGTTACAAGGGAATCCTTATAGGATTTTTTCAATTGAAGGTGAGTTAGCTGATCTCATACGGAGGTAGCAGGGTTTTTTTCTCCTGGAAACTCAGGTTTTTCATCCCACATACAAATCAGCCTGCAGAACACAAGCAATTTACAGACAAAAAATACTGTTGTTGGTGTTGATGAGCAGTAGATAGCATTGATGATAGTAGTGTGGTAGTAGGAGAATTAAATAGTAGTGGAGAGGGTGAGATGTATTTAGTGAAGTAGAGTCCTCCTGCAGTGAGTCCTTGGACTTCCTGGAGGTGTCACATAATAATAATAATTTGATCATGAATAATTTAAATTTATAAATAAATTTTAATTGATGAAAATTTAATTTACACATTATTTATAGAAAGATTTTTCATTTGGTTATAAATTAAACTTTAGTTATACTTTATTTGCATTGATTATATTTTTTGGAGTTTGAGTTAAAATGGAATGGACTTTTGTATTTCTTTCAGGAAAAAGGAGTATGAAAAAAAGAGCTAACAATTTTAATTACTTTTTAATTTCTGTTTATAAATTATTTATTTTTATTGAGAAATAAAATTGAAGAAAAACTAAGTTTGAAGATAACAGTTGGACAATTTGGAATGAAGTTTTGTGCAGAAAAAAAGTGTTGCACTAGGAATGTTCTTTTAGGACTTGTTGATTGATATAAAATTAGGCTGCTTATATATAGAAGCTAATGACTTCACATTGATTTCCTTAGTATCCTATAATGCAAAGCACACATCCTTTTTTTGGGTGTATATTAAGGCATTTAATGTGGAGTCATTATCCTCTATATGCAAGTAGTGAAAGGGTGTAACACCCTATTATTAAAATACTCTGGATTAGAAGCTATATGTCGAAAGTTTTTTCAATTGGTTATAAATTAACCTTGGTATCTCTCCTGGGTCTGGCTCCCACTGATGTTCGTATTTGGGCTTGATTCCAGAAAGTAGAGCAGTTCTGCTTGGTGGCAGGTTTTTGCCTGTCACTGAGTAGGGCCACCAATACGAGTTTGATGAGTTTAGTAGTGATTCTTTGGAGTCGCTCAGTAAGATTTAGAGTGACATTGTAGATCACTCAGAGCTTTTGAGAGAGGTACTCTCTGCATCTTAACAGTACCTCAATAAAGATTGAAATCAGTCTAAGTAGTGGCCCTTTCCGTAATGCATAGCACTATACAAATCCAAGAGGATCTGTGTTTTGCATTATGGGATAGTAAGACAGTTAATGTGAAGTCATTAGCCTCTCTATACAAGTAGCCTAGTCGTGAAGATACTTCACGTGCAAACTTTGTTTGCTTACACTTGGATGAAGGATTTAACAATTTAATTTTTTGGCAAGTTTAATTTACACTATAACCAAGTGAAAAAAACTTTCTGCTTGTTGTTCAATGTTCATTGAGTCATTGGCAAAGCCTGATATAAATTTTCCAAGTATTCTGTTCTTTTCTTTTTATTTTTAATAACACAAATTCTTGTGTCAACTTTACAAAATTTATCTGTTTAAGAGTGGCAGCACTAAAGATTTTTTGTACCTTCTAAAATTCACTTGTTCTTCCATTGAATTTTCTTGTTTTCATTACATTTGGTACTTTTCCCAGAAATAAGTTTCTACAAATCATCTAAGTGCTTCAGCAGTCAAGTAATTGACTATAGTGATATTATTGAGATCATATAGCAGTTGAGTGTTAAGACATTTGATTAAATTTACACTACCAATATCTTTAAGAATCACAATAAATAGTCTTAAAAATGATGAAACCAAATTAGGTACTGATTACAAATATGTTTTTAACATCAAATTCTACCTTATGTCCTAGTTCAATTATTATTTTTTGTTGCAAAAGGCTATTGCATACAATTGAAGTCTTAAAATACTTAACTACATTATGAATATTTTGAATATTTCATTAAAATTGAAACTTTTCAAATTTGTGAACTTCTAATTCTTCTTCCTTGTCATTTCTTTCTGAGAAATCATCTTCTAAATCACCAAAACTATTTCTAAAAAGTCTTCATTTTCATTGCAAGTTGTCTTTTCTAATAGAGACCATCACAAAGGGCTAAATATATTGTATCAAACATAAATGATACAAAACTAGTAACTCACAATCATAATTGATCATGATGCTTGTCATCATCTAGTTGATCCAGCAGTATGCTTCTCTAAATTGATATTGAAGTTTCTCAAATAATTTCTGTCCATGTCTACTACTTGAGATACTGAACATAAGTTATCAATTCAAACCAAGATAGTGAATTTTACTATATTTCCAATAAGATTCAACATAGAGATAACATCTCATCTTTGCTAGTCTGTTCATCAAAGGTCAGACTAAATCTCTGACCTTCCAGCAATTTTGCTTAGAATGACATCATCTCTGTTTCTTCTTTAAATAAAAATAATGAATCTCCTCACATCTCTTTTATCCTTAGGAAGTTTATAACCTGACCATGCTATTCCTTCTCGAATATAACTTGATATTGTGATTACTGTTATTGATATATTACCACTAGTGGCTAGTTCAGAAATAATTTACTGTCACTAGTTTTGATTTTTTTCAGAATCATTACCATCTTGTGTTTCAGTATCATTCTACAGAATAATTCCGTGTTTAGTTGTTAATTGCTTTATCATCATTGAAGTATTTCCATTATATATTTTTCCCTACAATAAATTATGTTCTTCTTTAATAAGCAAAACTGCAGTATCAAACTGACTAGTCTGCTTCAATGTAGCTACTATTGTCCTCACATCAGTTGTCTCAATATCCCATAATGCAAAACCATTATCCAGACTGGTTTCACCCTTCTGTTAAAGTGCACGTTTATTGTTTATAGTCATGCCACAGGTACCTTTAAAGATTAAACATTAAAATGTCATCAGTGGAGACTCAGGAAGATATCAAGGTTAATTGATAACTTGGTGTAGTTTTGGGAACATTTGTCTTGAAAATATTTGTTCATCGTAATCTACTATGTGTTTGACCCAATGGATGTGGGATATTATTGAGCCTTTGGCTCCTCAATTGTGGACTTCTGGTAGTGAATTTCGAATTTCTTTGCTAGAAATTCTAAAACCAAAGAAACCTACAATACAAATGCATGGGGGGTGGTTATGTGGTGGTCTGGGCAGCAATATCATGGACTCCTGTTTTTCCCCTTATTACTCTTCATGGTAGAATTACTGCAAGTGATTATATGGACATTTTATGGATAATCAAGTGATCCAAATGTTATTTCTAAACAACAATACATTATTTCAAGATGACAAAGTCCCCATTCACACAGCTTGTTCTGTTACAGTTATGGTTTGAAGATCATGAAAGTGAACTTCATCTTCTTTAGCCAGCACACTCACCAGATATGAACATTATTGAACCACTCTAGTCAGTTTTGGAAGACCAGAATAAGAAACAGATTCCTATCTCCATCTTTAAAACAACTTGAAGATGTTCTTAAAGAAGAATGGTACAAAAAAGTCCACCAGAAAGTATTCAAAAATTATTTGAGTCCATCTCAAGGAGAATTCAGGCTGTACTGAAGGAAAAAGGTGGTCCAACACTATATTCATAAAGAAATACGTATGTATAACAAGTGTTTCTATTATTTTGTCCAATCCTGCTGTAGTACAACTACATATAAAGCAAATCAAGAATATGGCCAGTATAATTTCATATATTGCATGTAAACACAAAACGATTATATGGTAATACTTTTTTTTTTTAATTTTGACAATTTTGTGTGGCATATAGGCATTTAAAGCTCTAGCCAGTCTGGTTGACCACATGGTTAACTTTCTTTTCAGCCAGCAGAATACAAGTTTGGATCTGCCAAGATCATGGATTTGCTGTTTTAAGGATACTTGTGACAAGACTGAATGATATATGCACGTAAACACAAGAAAGATATTTAATTAACCAAATATTTCGGTCTGGAAATAACAGACCATCCTCAGTGGTATTACAAGAACAGTTTTAAAAAAAATACAAGCTAGAATACTAACAATGGATCGTTAAAAATAGAACACGCCGCATGATGTTATATCACTAAGTATGAAACCGAATATTTTGAAGTAGAGACATGATTGGAAAAAAAAAACAAATGAGTAATTTTGATTAGACTTAACCAGATTTTTGATATAGATATACAGTCATGATTTAGGTTGGGACGATGGTGCAAGGCCTCCACGCTTTCCTTGAACAAACATTCAAACCTATAATGGGATCTATGCAAGAGGCAAGTCCTGGACCAAAAGATGCTGTGGGCAGTTTCAATCCTGTGTTGAGCCAAACCAGACTTTTCAGGTTTGTTGTGAAGAATGGAGGATTGATGTTCTTGGATTCCTTTTTCAAGAGAACGTCCAGTCTGTCCAAAATAGGAGAGATCACAGTTGCAAGGAATTTGATAAACTCCAGGAAGAGATAAAGTTGAGCATTTGTCTTTAGGAGAAGAAAAATTAGAAGACAATTTGTTATAATAGGAGAATACATAGCTGTTAAATCATATTTCTTTAAAATTCTTGTGATAGGCTCTGAAATACCGGAGATATAAGGAATAGGCACTCGACATATTGAAACTTTGTTGTTTTGTGGAGGATTATAAGAATTGAGAAGATGTTGAGTATTTTTTTCAGAAAAGCCATTGAATTTCATGTGTTGTTCGATAGTAGAAAGTTCTTTCTGTAGATAATCAAAAGTAGAACAATTAGTTTTGGCTCTTCTGATGAGGCATTTTATAATTCCTGTTTTTTGACATGGATGATGGGCTGATTCTTTAAGAATATAACGATCTGTGAACGTTGGTTTCCTGTATACTGTAGTTGTAAGAGTATTTGAAGGTGACCAGATGAGAAGAACGTCTAAAAAAGATAGCTAGTTGTTTTCTTCTATTTCCATTGTAAACTTTATACGATGATGCAAGGAATTGATACTGTTTAAAAAAGAAGGTAAAGAGCTTTTGCTGTGCGGCCAAATAGTAAAGATGTCATCTATATATCTTACCCAAAAGGATGGTTCAGGGAAAATAGATGAGAAGAGGACTTTTTCTAAATGTTCTAAATAAAAGTTGGCTAAAGCAGGAGAAAGAGGACTTCCCATGGCCGTTCCTTCTACTTGGCTGTAAAATTTATTTTGACATACGAAATATCCAGAATGTATTACGAAATCGAATAGTTTTATAATGTCTTCAGGAAAGATGTCAGCAAGTAATTTTAAAGTTTCCTTGAGAGGTACATTGGTATATAAAGATTCTATATCAAAGCTAACCATAAGATCTGTAGGTTGTAATGAAACATTTTTTAATTTTTCTAAGAAATCTAAGGAGTTTTTTAAAAAAGAATTAGAGTTGCCATATTTGGTTAATTAAATATCTTTCTTGTGTTTACATGCATATATCATTAAGATTATGGATATTTGTGATTATCTTTAGGTAGGGGATGAATTTCATTCTTCTTTTCTTCTACTGAACTGTCCCATTTATTGGAGGCAAGTGGCTTTAAAAAGTGCTGGTTTGGTCTCTAGAGCAAGATTTATGGACTATGTATAAATTAAAAAGTACTACAAAAAAAATGAGCATGTTAAAAAAAATTCCTTAACCTGTCCACATTACTGATGTGAACCTATAGTATTTGATGTACTATAGGTTCACGTTTGTTTTGTGGATGGGAGAAACACTTAAAAAAATCTCCAAATAATGTTAGTTTATCCACTTTCCAGAATTCAGTCAGTATTCACATTAATATATTGATAGTGAGTATTCAGCAAGTGATGGAAATGGACCATGTGAGGGTATTAAGTTGTATGCTTCATGTAATTAATTATTGTCAACCATTTTGCCAATTTCTCTAGCATTTAGGCAAAGTGGTCTTTTGACCATCTTTGATATTCTGCAGGGAGGTTGGCAAACACCTTCATATAAAGAGTGAAATAATATTCATTTTCTTTTACTTTTTATTTTATTTTTATTTTTTAAGATTGTCTAATCAAGTAATTCTTCTTCTGCTCCGTTTTCTTTTTTTTAGAGAGAATTAATCAGAAGAGATTTGAATTCAGAATCTCTCATTTTAGCATCTTCTCATTTGTCATCTTTCCCTACTGATTCTCATAATTCGTTTGCACATTTCCAATGCCTCTACACTTCATACTTTCTCTTTCTAGTTCAGGTCTGCATGGAAGTTTAGATCAGACAAAACATTTCAGTGTTTTAATATAAATTAAAGATGCCAAGAAATTATATTCTTGATTTCATCCTTTATCCAATTGTAAGCAAACAAAGTTTGCACATGAAGTAATATCATTACTGCTGGACTACTTGTATATAGAGGCAAATTACTTCACATCAATTGTCTTAGTATCCCATAATACAAAACACATATCCTTATAGACACATATAATGCTATGCATTATGGGAAGGACCACTATAGTATAACCAAGTGGGAAAACTTTCAACATCTGTCTCTAATCCAGAGTATTTTAGTAATGAGGTGTGATACCTTTTGACTACTTGTATATGGAAATATGACTTCTGCATTACTTCAACCTTGGTATCACTTCTAAGTCTGACTGCCACTGATGAGACCTCAATAAAGGTCACCTTCACTAATCATAGCATCTCCTTTCTGCATTGCTTCATTAAATGTATGAAGATTCTACAGGCAAATTAAACAAACTATATGGAAACTTATGCAATTCCATGATATAACGTTTTTGTTCCTCCAAGAAACATACTTCTGCAGATATAAAAACTTTAACAGATAGAATATCCACTTCTTTCTTATTGGAGCTTTGGAAGATTTAACAGAGCGGGAGTAGGAATTCTTATTCTTGCCCTTCCCCCTCCTTGGGCCATTCTGTAATATCCAAAGGTATGCAGAAGAGAGAATCTTGACAGTAGACTGGAAATACTGTGGATGTGTAATGAGGTTTATAAATGTTTTATGTTCCATCCCATGGAACAGACAAAAATTCTTCCAGGAATTGGAGCCATATATATTGTCTAATATGGGGTTTTCAATACAATTCCAGCCTCCAGCTGCTAAGATGTAGTGGGTACCGTGTATATATATATATATATATATATATATACACACAGGGTGTTCGGGATAAATTTGACAGTTTCGTAAGGAAAAAGAAAATCTTCTTTGTATTTATTAAATTTAATGAATTGACAAAAAAACATTACAGGCAGAGTTAATTACAATACTATCAACAAGATTTACTCAAAATAACCACCATTAGCATCGATCACAGCTTCAATTCTGCTTCGGAACCTCGAACAAGCTGATGCTACAGTCTCCCTGGGAAGGGCCGCAAAAACTGTTTTAATTTTATCCATTAACTGGGCTTTTGTATTACTGGAAGTGCGATTGGTGTCTTTTTCAACTGCGCCCCATACAAAATAATCCATGGGGTTAAGGTCTGGGGAGTTTGGAGGCCAAACATTTGGACTGGTGAAGTCGTAGAAATTTTCAGACAACCATTTTTGACTTTTCCCAGAGGTGTGGCAAGGGGCCGAATCCTGCTGCCATACATACGGCCTACCATTGGCTACCCTTGTTATCCAGGGCTTGACTACAGTTAGCAACTCCACGAACAAAGCCCGAATTCCAATGCCAGGGTTCTTCAACACCTGTTCCTGCAGATTTGCGAGGAATTCTGCTGTACGAACGCAATCAGATCGTCTGCTAGGGATCTTTCTTCTTGCTACATCCTCGTAGTCACCATTGCAAGTCTCTAGTTCATGCCTGATTGTTTTTACTGTATTCAGGGAGCATTGGGCAGCAGTCGTAATATTCTTATTTTGATGGCGGGCACGAATCATCATGATACAAGTTATTCTCTTCCATGATTCAGGTGGGTTCCAGCTATCCATCCTTTCTGACATCTTGTATATGAATGAAGAAGGGTCCAAACTTTTAAATGAAGAGAAGTGTGTGTTAATACATGTAACTTACGGAAAAATATAATTAATTATAAATATGTCAAATTTATCCCGAACACCCTGTATATATATATATATATATACACGGTACCCACTGTGGGTACCGTGTATTCCAGCTGGAGGCTGGAATTGTATTGAAAACCCCATATTAGACAATAAGAGGACACTCCAGGAGTGGAAAAGTGGGATTGGCACAGTTAAAAACATGTTTTGACAATACTCAACTAGTAGACATATGGAGGATTTGCAATCCTAATTTTCAGGCTTACACTTACATGAATCAAGTATTGATACCCTTCTTGATCAAATCTATATCTCTTCCCTTATAAATAGGATAATTCAGATAAAACATCTTGACATCAACATGTCAAATCATAATCCACTTCTACTTAAATTCCACTGCATGGAACAAGTAGAGATCAGTTCTGGACCATAGAGACATCCACCAAATTTTCTGTTGATCTTTTCAAATTCCAGACCCTCTGTTCAAATTGAATAATGTTACCTGCAACTGGGATATATGATTAAAATTCAAACAAGCAGTAAAACAATATGATTGAATGGGGAAAGCAACAGGCTTTTCTCAAAAGAAAAAAGTTGAAAGACCTGTATAAAGAGAGAAGCTGGTTTGTAGCAAACTAACGCAATGGTATAGAATGTAGCAACATCATTAGAAACACTAATATAGAGACAGAAGTGGAAAGGCAGAAACAAGTAGAAGAAAGAAATTTTGAAAGATAAGAATACAGCATTCTGCAAAGAAAGAACTATAACTCAAATCTGCATTGATGGTGAAGACATGTACACCACTCAAGACATCCTTGACTCCTCTCAAAAACACTACAGAAATCTGTTTGAAGACAATAGTATTGTGGGAAATTATAACTCTTGGAACATTAATGGCTTTCCTGTTCATATTCAAGATGAACCCATTACAGGATCTGAAAATTACCACAGCCTATAAAGAATGCCAGACAAGAAAATCCCCAAGACCTGATGGTCTAGGGATAGAACTTTACCACAGGGCCTGAGATTTTATTCTTCCCATTCTAGTTATACTGTTTAATTCTTTTCTCTCATCAGGACACATACCAAGTGAATTTATAGGAAGTCATACGTCCTCGTTCCCAAACCTAATAGAGATTACACCTTAATCAACAGCTGGAGCCCTATTTCTCTATCTAATACTGACTACTACAAGATATTTTTCCGCATTATCAATAACAGGCTCAAAGTGGGAATGAGATACATAATTAAAAGCACACAGGTGTATGGAGTTCCAGGCTGAGCAGTAGAATTTAATGTTTCTGCTACGTGATCTACTCCACTTAGTTAATACGAAAAAGCATTTGATGACAGTGCTATCAGTCGACCTTACTCAAGCATTTGATAATGTCCTGCATCCCTTTCTGTTCCATGTCCTCCAGCAAATTGGTGTAGGTAAAAAGCTGCTATCTGTTATCAAGGAAGCCTATGCCACTTCAACTACCTGCTTCCTAGTTAATAGGTTCCTGTCAGACCCAGTCAAAATTCAAAAAGGAGTCAAGCATGGTTGCCCTCTTAGTCCATTGCTCTTTGCATTGGTTCTTGAACTTTTCTTATAGGAAGTTGACAATACATGACATACTGTGCAAGGAATAACAGTTCTTTCAACTATTAAGGAAAATGAGGTATTAGCATATGCCGATGATATAGTGAGCACTTTGAAGCATAGTGATTCCATGTATATCTTTTTTTGGTATTTTAGAAAAATTCAGCAATATCTGTGGATTAACTGCTAATGCAGACAAGACAAAATGAAAAGTTTTTGGAAAATGAGATCTTGGAGGCATTCCTTTTGGATTAACCCCTAAGAGAGAACCCCTCATTATGCTTGGAATTTCCTTCTCCACTTACCCAATATTACCAGCTTAAGAACATTGAAAGAACATTATATACATAAACATTGAAACCTTAGAAGACTGAAAAATAGGGACATTTTCCTTTTCTTCTAAAGCCATAGTACTCAAAACCATAATCTTCCTTACTCAGTTGTACGTAATAAATATCACAGATATCACAGAATCTAAAGAAAAGCAATTATATAGTAAGCTTGTGCAATTTTTTTTAGTCCAGTCAATACTAAGAAGTTAAATAAAGGAATTTCTTCAACTATCGAAGAAGCATGAAATATTTGGGCTTCCAGTCTTAAATTTTTTAATTTTTTTAAGTTTTTTAAAATTGTACTGCTTAAATAGCAGTACAATTTTAAAAAACCATAATCTTGGTTTTTTGAAGTAAAATTGGAGGAAATGACTATAAAGGTCCAAAAGCTGAGATTGTTCTTGAATACTACGCCATTCTTAAGACTGCTACAATGCTCTAGCATTCTTTCCATTTAAAAAAAAAAAAAAAGAAGTAAAATTTGGTATAAAGAAATCTTTAATCTCTTTTGACACAAACTTCTGCACTTGGATACTGACAACAGCACTTTGTTTCATAACTTATTGAAGTTACAAGAACACCCTAACATGAGGGATCTTGCTTGGAGAATTGCATATGGTCACCTTCCAGTCAGTACCATCAAATGGAGATACTTAAACATTGGAGATCCAATCTGTGACATGTGTTACCGATTGGAAACAGTAGAACATGCATTTTACATCTGCCCTCTTGCCCTGCATCTCTCTCTCTCTCTCTCTCGGATCTGGTAGCCAGACCCAGCAGAGATTCCAAGGCTGAAGTAATGCAGAGGTCATATATTTCGCATAGTAGTATCTTCAATTTAATTTATTACCAAGTGAAAAAACGTTCGACAAATAGGTTCTAACCCAGAGTATTTTAATAATAGGGTGTTACACCCTTTCACTACTTGCATATAGAGGCTAATGACTTCCCATTAAATGCCTTAGGATACTAAGGGAATTAATGTGAAGTCATTAGCCTCTATATACAAGCAGCCTAGTCATGAAGATTCTTGGATAAAGAATTAAACAAGAATATAATTTCTTGGCAAGTTTAATTTATCATCATCATCATCAAATTCCTGCCATGTACCCTCAAGGGGTGTACAGGATATGACAGTACTACATGAAAAAATTACATCATTACTAACTTCCTATCTACAATTTTCCTCCAAATCAGTCTGTTACTTGTCAAGACTTCAACATTATCAGATCTTATATTTTTGTCATCTAAGGCACTTTGTACCGTATCAATCCACCTATATCTTGGTCTTCCTCTGGGTCGTTTTCCTGCCAACCTGGCAGAGAACACTTATTTTGCTAATCTTTCCTCTCCCATTCTATATAAGTGACCATACCACCTGAGATTAGCTCTGCTAATGCATTCCTGGATGCTGACAAGTTCTTTCCTAATATCCTCATTTTTAATATGATGTTGCCATTGATGCCATCTGTTCACGCCTCTAATCTTTCTCAGGACTCTCATATCTGCGGTCTCTAGTCTTTGGTCAAGTGTTTTACTTCTGACCCAGCTCTCAGATCCATAAGTTAAAACTAGTTTGAACACTGTCTTGTATACAGCTAATTTAGTGTTCCGAATAATTTCTCTCTTATTCCATATGAATTTATTCAATTGACTTCTTACCATACCAGCTTTGCTGATTCTGTTGTCTATTTCTATATTTAATTTACCATCTTCAGTAAAAATCGTGCCTAAGTAGCTGAAATGTTTTACTTGTTCCACAGGTTCTCCATTCACAACACAGTTGACATTTTCATTGATTCTGCCTATTTTCGTTATCTTTCTCTTTTTATTGCTGACCTTCATACCATATCTATTACAACAACTATTCAATTTAGTCAGAGAATCTTGCAGACTTGTAGCGGGTTTATTTAGAAGTATAACATCATCCGCATAAAGCAAAGAGCTGACATTAACATATCCAATTTTAATATCAGGTTTAATACCACTTTAATTCATAATGTGATCCATATATATAATAAATTACAGAGGGGATAATGTACATCCTTGTCTCACACCAGATTTTACATTAAACCATCTTCCTGTACTTCCTTCAATTCTAACTGCTGACTTACAACTCAAATAAAGATTAAGTATTGCTTGATAAAATGCCAAATTGACACCATATAACTGCAGCATATTGAATAGCTTCTCTCTTGGCACCTTATCATATGCCTTTTCCAAATCGACAAAGCTTAAATACAGATCTTTGTTATATTCCCATGCTTTCTCGACTATTTGTCGTAAAGTGAAAATGTGATCCTGACAGCCTCTGTTTGGCCTGAATCCAGCTTGTTCTTCACCACCAAGCTTTTCTTCCACAATTCTTCTCAACCGTTTCTCAAGTATACTTGCATAGATCTTGCCAGGAACACTCAGTAGGGAAATAGCTCTGTAATTCTCACATTCAGTTTTATTTCCCTTTTTATATATGGGTACTATGAGAGCTCTACTCCAATCATCGGGAATTCATCCCTCTGTCCAGGCTTTCTGAACGATGCAGTGCAGCCACTGTAAGACTTTTATACCACCATACTTCAGCTTTTCTGGTCGAATATCATCTACTCCTGCTGCCTTTCCACATTTCAAGCCTTTGATGGCTTTTTCTACTTCAAGTATGGATATATATTCCTGACTGCATACCTGGTCAGTGTTTTTTATCACTGTGCTGTCATCACTGCTTGTTTCATTTAGCAGTTTTTCAAAGTAATTACTCCATACTTCAAGGATATCTTTTTCTCCTGTTTTCATTTCACCTTTATCATCTCTAATTCCTTTTACAGCACTCTTTCCTCCATTCCTAAGCTTCTTCAACAACCTCCAGAATATTTTGTCACCTTCTTGATATTTATTTTCTATATTCTTGCCAAAGTCCTCCCATGACTTTTGTTTAGCTAGTTTTACACACTGTTTAACTTTCTTACATTTGTCTCTGTATTCTCTAAGAGTAAAAGCTGACTTATTTGCCAGGAACTTTTGATATGCTTTCTTCTTTTCCTTCACTGCCTCTTTAACTTCCTGTGTCCACCAGGGAGTTCTGATTTTTTTATCCTTGCACACAACCTCACCACATGCCTCTCTGGCAGAATCAATCAATGTTTTCTTCAGAGTTTGCCACTGAATCTCCAAGGTTTGATTCCTGTTCTCAAACTCTTTCATTTTTGCTTGAATAATATTTTTGTATTTTAGTCTACAGTTCACATCTGAGAGCTGCTCAACTTTTATTCGCTTTAAAACTTTCTTACATGTTATTCTTTTCAATATGAAATTCACTTTTATCCTGCTCAAGACTAAATAGTGATCACTTCCAATTTCAAATTCTCTGTACACTCTGGTGTCCTGCACCAGGGAGAAAACATCACTATCAACAATAACATAGTCAATGAGACTTTTTCTTATTCCTAGCCTCTTCTCTCCATGTGAATTTGTGCACATTTTATGTTGGAACATGGTGTTAGTAATAACCAGTCCATGTCCTGAGCAGAAATCCCACAGATATTTGTCATTATTATTAGCTTTGCTCTTTTCTCTAAATTTTCCCAAAATATTTTTGTATGTCTCACAATCATTTCCTACTCTGCTATTTAGATCCCCAACAAGGACCAACTTTTCCTTTTTCATTGTGTCAGTTGCTTTTTCTAAAGCGTCAAAAAATTTCTCCACTTCTACCTTAGTAGAACCTTCTGTGGGACCATAGGCACAAATAAGTCTCATTGTCCAGTTCCCCATTCTCATATTTGCCCACATTACTCTACTTGAGACTGACTGCCATTCAAGAAGATTAGCCGTGTATTTTGTGTTGAATATTATGGCTACTCCTTCTTTTCCTTGATTGTCATTGCCTGAATATAACATTTTGTATTTATTGCTCAGAAAGCTCTCACCAGTTTTTGTCTTTTTTGTTTCAGTCACCCCTATTATGTCGATCTAGTACTTATCTAATTCCTCAGCTAGCTCCATTTCTTTGCCATTCAAGCTTCTTATATTGATAGTACCGATCTTTAACTCTGGTGATGTTGAGTTGGGGTTTGTTTTCAGATTTGTTCCAGTAGCTGACTTTTCGCTGTTCGCCCTGGTTCCTTGGCGAAAACAACGGGGGCCTTGTTTAACTGGGCGATGCCTCAGCCTGCATGAAATTTTGTCATGTTGTACCATCATTTTTTATTTTGGTTTAACCAATAAGAATGCAATTTGGTCGGCTAAATCCCAAATTGCCAGCCCATCCTCGTTCGTTCAGTATCAAAGTAGATACCCAACAGGATGCACCACGAGAAGGTGAGGATTGGACATTAGGTTAGAAGCCCTGGTCAGTTCTCCGCATTCCTTTAAAGGCTATGTGGAGGTCTCCTCTCAGTTATACAGCTTTGAGCCTTAAGCACCCCTTTAATTTATAGTTTAATTTATATCAATCAATAAGTTCTGAAAGAACATTCCTAGTTGCAAACTCACTACCTATCAGCAATAGGAAGAGAATTTTGATTTTTATAATTAATGAATTCAAACACCATTTATGGAGGATTAAAATCAAACATGGATTTGAAAACTAGCAATATGACATCCAAATGCTTTATAATATTGTATTGGGGAAATTTTATTGTTCAGTCAGAAGATTTTTGTATTCAGAAAAGAAGCATTCTAGGAGATATCAAATTTTTGGCTATGTGGTGTAGACCACCACATTATGCAATATTTACCAGGGGGAGATAAAATTTTGTCTGTTTTTGCTATGAAAGGTTTTTGAATGGTTCCATCCTCTTAATTCAATGTAGTCTCTTATAATCAATTGCATGGATGACTGGAGAGCAATCGCAGGCAGAGAAGGCCAATTCAAGGTGGTTAACTCAGATAAGGCCAACCACCTGGGTATTAGTCATCTTTGCACTTTAGTTTCAATGGGTCTTTTAGTTGTTTATCTATATGAGATTGCTGAAAAAGGGAAAATGGATAGTATTTGGCTATATGATGATATAAAAGAGCTAAGGCCTTTTCTCTGTCTCTCATACTATCTATCTGTCTTTTCTTTTTCCCAATACTATCAGCCTCTCTTTCACCTCTATACTGACTAAGTCTTGGCTTTTGATGAGCAATCCTTAATTTTTCAACTCAATAAATGTCAAAACCGGTCTGGGTAGTGGCCCTTCTCATAAGGCTATGCATGTCTGTACAGATGCATGTTGCATTGTGGGATACTAAGGCAATTGATGTGAAGTCATTAGCCTCTATATACAAGTAGCCCAGTTGATGTTACTTCATGTGCAAACTCTGTTTGCTTACACTTGGATAAATGATGAAACCAAGAATATAATTTCTCCATCATCATCATCATCATCAAATTCCTGCCATGTACCCTCAAGGAGTGTACACGATATGATAGTACTACATGAAAAATTTACGTCATTAGTAACTTCCTATCCACAATTTTCCTCCAAATCAGCCTGTTATTTGTCAAAACTCCAACATTATCAGATCTTATATTTCTATCGTCTAAGGCACATTGTACCGTATCAATCCACCTATATCTTGGTCTTCTCTGGGTCGTTTTCCTGCCAACCTGGCAGAGAACACTTGTTTGGCTTATCTTTCCTCGCCCATTCTGTTTAACTGAGCATACCACCTGGGGTTAGCTCTGCTAACGCATTCCTGGATTCTGACAATGTCAAGTTCTTTCCTAATATCCTCATTTTTAATATGATATTGCCATTGATGCCATCTGTTCATGCCTCTAATCTTTCTCAGGACTCTCATATCTGCGGTCGCTAGTCTTTGTTCAAGAGTTTTACTTCTGACCCAGTTCTCAGATCCATAACTTAAAACTGGTTTGAACACTGTCTTGTATACAGCTAATTTAGTGTTCTGACTAATTTCTCCCTTATTCTATATGAATTTATTCAATTGACTTCCTACCATATCTGTTGTCTATTTCCCTATTTAATTTACCATCTTCACTAAAAATCGTGCCTAAGTAGTTGAAATGTTTTACTTGTTCCACAGGTTCTCCATTCACAGCACAGTTGACATTTTCAATGATTCTGTCTATTTTCATTGTGTTTGTCTTTTTATTGCTGACCTTCATACCATATCTAGTACAACAGTTATTCAATTTAGTCAGGGAATCTTGCAGACTTGTAGCAGATTTATTTAGAAGTATAACATCATCCGCATAAAGCAGAGAGCAGACATTAACATCTCCAATTTTGATATCAGGTTTAATACCAATTGCCTTCATAATGTGATCCATATAGATATTGAATAACAAAGGGGATAATGTACATCCCTGTCTGACACCAGATTTAACATTAAACCATCTTCCTGTACTTCCTTCAATTCTGACTGCTGACATACAACTCAAATAAAGACTAAGTATTGCTTGATATAATGCTCCAGTGACACCATATAATTGTAGCGTATTGAATTGCTTCTCCCTTGGCACCGTGTCATATGCCTTTTCTAGATCAACAAAACTTAAATACAAATCTTTGTTATATTCCCATGATTTTTCAACTGTTTGTCATAAAGTGAAGATCTGATCCTGACAGCCTTTATTTGGCCTGAATTCAGCTTGTTCTTCACCAAGCCTTTCTTCCACAATTCTTCTCAATTGTTTCTCAAGTATGCTTGCATAAATCTTCCCAGGCACACTCAGTAGGGAAATACCCCTGTAATTCTCACATTCAGTTTTATTTCCCTTTTTATATATGGGCACTATGAGAGTTCTACTCCAATCATCAAGAATTCGTCCCTCTGTCCTGGACTTTTGAACTATGCAGTGCAGCCACTGTAAGACTTTTATACCACCATACTTCAGCATTTTTGGTCGAACGTCATTTACTCCTGCCTTTCCACATTTCAAACCTTTGATAGCTTTTTCTACTTCAAGTATGGATATGTATTCCTGACTGTATGCCTGTTGAGTGTTTTTTACTACTGTGCTATCACTGCTTGTTTCATTTAGTAATTTTTCAAAAGTAATTACTCCATACCTCAAGGATATCTTTTTCTCCCGTTTTCATGTCACCTTTATCATCTCTAAGCCCTTTTACAGCACTCTTTCCTCCATTTCTAAGCTTCTTCAACAACCTCCAGAATATTTTGCCACCTTCTTGATATTTATTTTCTATGTTCTTGCCAAAGTCCTCCCATGACTTTTGTTTAGCTAGTTTTACACAGTGTTTAGCTTTCTTACATTTGTCTCTGTATTCTCTAAGAGCAAAAGCTGACTTATTTGCCATGAACTTTTGATAGACTTTCTTCTTTTCCTTCACTGCCGCTTTTGACTTTCTGTGTCCACCATGGAGTCCTGATTTTTCTATCCTTGCAGAGAACCACACCACATTCCTCTCTGGCTGAATCAATCCGGGTTTTCTTCAAGGCTTGCCATTGAATCTCCAAGGTTTGGTTGCTGTTTTCAAACTCTTTCATTTTTTCTTCAATAATCTTTGTATATGTTAGTCTACAGTTCACATCTGAGAGCTGCTCAACTTTTATTCGCTTTAAAACTTTCTCACATTTTATTCTTTTCGATATGAAATTCAATTTTATCCTGCTCAAGACTAAATAGTGATCACTTCCAATTTCAACTCCTCTGTAAACTCTGGTGTCCTGCACTAGGGAGAAAACATCACTATCAACAATAACATAGTCAATGACTTTTCTTATTTCTTGCCTCTTCTCTCCATGTGAATTTGTGCATATTTTTATTTTGGAACATGATGTTAGTAATAACCAGTCCATGTCCTCTGCAGAAATCCAACAGGTGTTTGCCATTATTATTAGCTTTACTCTTTTCTCCAAATTTTCCCAATATATTTTTGTATGTCTGACAATCATTTCCTACTCTGCTATTTAGATCCCCAACAAGGACCAACTTTTACTTTTTCATTGTGTCAGTTGCTTTTTCTAAAGCCTCAAAAAATTTCTCCACTTCTACCTTAGTAGAACCTTCTGTGGGACTATAGGCACAAATAAGTCTCATTGTCCAGTTCCCCATTCTCATATTTGTCCACATCACTCTACTTGAGACTGCCTGCCATTCAAAAAGATTAGCCTCGTATTTTGTGTTGAATATTATGGCTACTCCTTCTTTTCCTTGATTGTCATTGCTTGAATATAACATTTTGTATTTATTGCTCAGAAAGATCTCACCAGTTTTGTCTTTTTTGTTTCAGTCACCCCTATTATGTCGATCTAATACTTATCTAATTCCTCAGCTAGCTCCATTTCTTTGCCATTCAGGCTTCTTATATTGATAGTACTGATCTTTAAATCTGGTTATGTTAAGTTGGGGTTTGTTTTCAGATGTGTTCCAGTAGCAGACTTTTCGCTGTTTCCTTGGTTCCCTGGCAAAGACAGCAGGGGCCTTGTTTAACCGTGCGACGCCCCAGCCGGCATAAAATTGTCATGTTGTACCATCATTTTTTATTTTGGTTTAACCAATAAGAATATAATTTGGTCGGCTAAATCCCAAATTGCCAGCCCATCCTTGTTCGTTCAGTATCCAGGTAGATACCGACCAGGGTGCACCACGAGAAGGTGAGGATTGGATATTAGGTCAGAAGATCAGGTTGGTTCTCTGCATTCTTTTTAAGGCTATGTGGAGGTCTCCTCTCAGTTATACAGCTTTGACCCTTAAGCAATTTCAATGTTTTGATTCTTCTTTCTGGAATCAGTTTGTTATTATATGATATTTTTCATGAATGTTGATTTTACTATTGCATATTTCCTCTATATTATTTAAGGTATTATTTACGTGAGTCCCTAGGTAATTTGCTACACGTGGTCAGTGATGCTAGAGATGTTGGTGGGAGTTATTGCTTATATAGTTAGCTTTGTTTTTATGGAATGACTCACACCGACATCTTCTCTAACATCACTAATCACTTGTAGCAAATTATCATTAATATAATACATCTTGCTTTATATCATCAGTTCGATATGCATAACATTGTACTTAGTAACTGAAATTATCATTTTCTCATAGAACCAGTTTATTCAGATAAACATGCAAGGATTCTGTATTGTAATGTCCTTATTTCCTTTCCTAACATGGCATCAGTGTCTATTGTCATTTGCAATTATTTTTATACATAATGATTCAGACCAATCCCATTATCATTAATATATAAGGAAAGCAACAATGGTCCAAATGTAGAACTCTATGATATCCTTCTAGATTTTGCCCTTCATACATTTTATCATCATCATCATCATCATCAAATTCCTGCCATGTACCCTCAAGGGGTGTACAGGATATGACAGTGCTACATGAAAAAATTACATCATTACTAACTTCCTATCTACAATTTTCCTCCAAATCAGTCTGTTACTTGTCAAGACTCCAACATTATCAGATCTTATATTTCTATCGTCTAAGGCACTTTGTACCGCATCAATCCACCTATATCTTGGTCTTCCTCTGGGTCGTTTTCCTGCCAACCTGGCAGAGAACACTTGTTTTGCTAATCTTTCCTCTCCCATTCTATTTAAGTGACCATACCATCTGAGATTAGCTCTGCTAACGCATTCCTGGATGCTGACAATGTCAAGTTCTTTCCTAATATCCTCATTTTTAATATGATATTGCCATTGATGCCATCTGTTCACGCCTCTAATCTTTCTCAGGACTCTCATATCTGCGGTCTCTAGTCTTTGGTCAAGTGTTTTACTTCTGACCCAGCTCTCAGATCCATAAGTTAAAATTGGTTTGAACACAGTCTTGTATACAGCTAATTTAGTGTTCCGACTAATTTCTTTCTTATTCCATATGAACTTATTCAATTGACTTCCCACGATACCAGCTTTGCTGATTCTGTTGTCTATTTCTATATTTAGTTTACCATCTTCAGTAAAAATTGTGCCTAAGTAGCTGAAATGTTTTACTTGTTCCACAGGTTCTCCATTCACAACACAGTTGACATTTTCAATGATTCTGCCTATTTTCATTGTCTTTGTCTTTTTATTGCTGACCTTCATACCATATCTATTACAACAGCTATTCAATTTAGTCAGAGAATCTTGCAGACTTGTAGCGGATTTATTTAGAAGTATAACATCATCCGCATAAAGCAAAGAGCTGACATTAACATCTCCAATTTTGATATCAGGTTTAATACCACATTCCTTCATAATGTGATCCATATAGATAATGAATAACAGAGGGGATAATGTACATCCTTGTCTCACACCAGATTTAACATTAAACCATCTTCCTGTACTTCCTTCAATTCTAACTGCTGACTCACAACTCAAATAAAGACTAAGTATTGCTTGATATAATGCCCCATTGACACCATATAACTGCAGCGTATTGAATAGCTTCTCTCTTGGCACCTTGTCATATGCCTTTTCCAAATCGACAAAACTTAAATACAGATCTTTGTTATATTCCCATGCTTTCTCGACTATTTGTCGTAAAGTGAACATCTGATCCTGACAGCCTCTATTTGGCCTGAATCCAGCTTGTTCTTCACCAAGCTTTTCTTCCACAATTCTTCTCAACCGTTTCTCAAGTATACTTGCATAGATCTTGCCAGGAACACTCAGTAGGGAAATACCTCTCTAATTCTCACATTCAGTTTTATTTCCCTTTTTATATATGGGTACTATGAGAGCTCTACTCCAATCATCGGGAATTCGTCCCTCTGTCCAGGCTTTCTGAACTATGCAGTGCAGACACTGTAAGACTCTTATACCACCATACTTCAGCATTTCTGGTCGAATATCATCTACTCCTGCTGCCTTTCCACATTTCAAGCCTTTGATGGCTTTTTCTACTTCAAGTATGGATATGTATTCCTGACTGCATGCCTGGTCAGTGTTTTTTATCACTGTGCTGTCATCACTGCTTGTTTCATTTAGCAGTTTTTCAAAGTAATTACTCCATACTTCAAGGATATCTTTTTCTCCTGTTTTCATTTCACCTTTATCATCTCTAATTCCTTTTACAGCACTCTTTCCTCCATTCCTAAGCTTCTTCAACAACCTCCAGAATATTTTGCCACCTTCTTGATATTTATTTTCTATATTCTTGCCAAAGTCCTCCCATGACTTTTGTTTAGCTAGTTTTACACACTGTTTAGCTTTCTTACATTTGTCTCTGTATTCTGTAAGAGTAAAAGCTGACTTATTTGCCAGGAACTTTTGATATGCTTTCTTCTTTTCCTTCACTGCCTCTTTAACTTCCTGTGTCCACCAGGGAGTTCTGATTTTTTTATCTTTGCACACAACCTCACCACATGCCTCTCTGGCAGAATCAATCAATGTTTCCTTCAGAGTTTGCCACTGAATCTCCAAGGTTTGATTCCTGTTCTCAAACTCTTTCATTTTCTTTTCAATAATATTTCTGTATTTTAGTCTACAGTTCACATCTGAGAGCTGCTCAACTTTTATTCGCTTTAAAACTTTCTTACATGTTATTCTTTTCAATATGAAATTCAATTTTATCCTGCTCAAGACTAAATAGTGATCACTTCCAATTTCAAATCCTCTGTACACTCTGGTGTCCTGCACCAGGGAGAAAACATCACTATCAACAATAACATAGTCAATGAGACTTTTCTTATTCCTAGCCTCTTCTCTCCATGTGAATTTGTGCACATTTTTATGTTGGAACATGGTGTTAGTAATAACCAGTCCATGTCCTGAGCAGAAATCCAACAGATATTTGCCATTATTATTAGCTTTGCTCTTTTCTCCAAATTTTCCCAAAATATTTTTGTATGTCTCACAATCATTTCCTACTCTACTATTTAGATCCCCAACAAGGACCAACTTTTCCTTTTTCATTGTGTCAGTTGCTTTTTCTAAAGCCTCAAAAAATTCCTCCACTTCTACCTTAGTAGAACCTTCTGTGGGACCATAGGCACAAATAAGTCTCATTGTCCAGTTACCCATTCTCATATTTGCCCACATTACTCTACTTGAGACTGACTGCCATTCAAGAAGATTAGCCTCGTATTTTGTGTTGAATACTATGGCTACTCCTTCTTTTCCTTGATTGTTATTGCCTGAATATAACATTTTGTATTTATTGCTCAGAAAGATCTCACCAGTTTTGGTCTTTTTTGTTTCAGTCACCCCTATTATGTCGTTCTGGTACTTATCTAATTCCTCAGCTAGCTCCATTTCTTTGCCATTCAAGCTTCTTATATTGATAGTACCGATCTTTAACTCTGGTGATGTTGAGTTGGGGTTTGTTTTCAGATTTGTTCCAGTAGCTGACTTTTCGCTGTTCGCCCTGGTTCCCTGGCGAAAACAACGGGGGCCTTGTTTAACCGGGCGACGCCCCAGCCGGCATGAAATTTTGTCATGTTGTACCATCATTTTTTATTTTGGTTTAACCAATAAGAATACAATTTGGTCGGCTAAATCCCAAATTGCCAGCCCATCCTCGTTCGTTCAGTATCAAAGTAGATACCCAACAGGGTGCACCATGAGAAGGTGAGGATTGGACATTAGGTCAGAAGCCCTGGTCGGTTCTCCGCATTCCTTTAAAGGCTATGTGGAGGTCTTCTCTCAGTTATACAGCTTTGACCCTTAAGCACCCCTTCATACATTTTATTCTTTGATATCTGTCATTTATCCACTTCTATCCATGTCATAGATTTATTTTGCATACCTATCCCTTTGAGTTTGTATCACAATAGAATCCTCTCAAATGCCTTCACAAATCCCAAAAATATTATGTTATATTGATTTCTCCTTATCCAACTTTGTAGCACTGTATCATAAAACATGAGCAAATTTCAATGCATGTGTGCTATAGAGTATTAAAGTGCTATCTGCCTGTCCCTAGATGGAGATCCTAATTAGCCTCTCCAACATGTTAATAACCACTTCAGAGATGCTGACTGGTCTATAATTGATTGCTTCTGTCTTAGCTCTGCCCTTGTATGATGGAATTAGCTTACCCTTCTTGTACTCATTAGGAAATTGTGCATGTGTTAAAACAAGTTGAATAACCAAAATTAGAAGCATCAGAGACACTTCTAATTTTTGAATTAGCACTGCTCTATATGAATCAAGTTCTTGCATTAGCTTTATTACTTCCATTTCACCACCTCTTTCCTATGATGTAGTTCCATCTCTGCACTTGTATTGCTAAAACTAGGAGGTATACCTTACTAAAGTGATATTGCACAACTCAGCTGTTTCTGAAATATCAGACATTTTACTACCTTTGACATTCACTGGGAGTATTCTTCTATGGTCATTTTTCCTTTTTTTACTTGCCACACAGCAAAAAGTTTCTTTTGGATTTCTTTCAGACTTCATCTCATCATAGCTGTCATTCTTCTAGTCTACTTTTTATAATGAATCTGGGCATCTTCCTTTCCCATTATTAGATCCATGAAATATTATTTTTATGCAGCTCTTACTTCTTTAAAGTATTATTTATCCATTTAACTTTTATAAAATTTTTTCTCCTAATTGCAGTAACTTTATTATTCCATTTCACCACCTCTGTCCTTCGATGTAGTTCCATCTCTGCATTTGTATTGCTAAAACTGGGAGATGCCATCAAATATAACTATTTTCTGCTGAGGCACTGCTTCAAGCTACTTTTCAGTTTATCATAATCATCTGCCTTATTCTATATATGTACCCTTTTTATTCAGAGCTTTCAAACTATTCACATAAAAATATGTGAGAGCTCACATCTATCTCCTCTTGGAGGAGGAAGAAAAAAGGCAAAAATAGCTGCCTCATTTATAACAGATTCTTAGATGCTTTTGTTAGATATATTCCTCCATGTAAAAACACGCTCATGCTTGCTGTCAGTCTGCCATTTTCATTCATTATGTTGATGCCTATTCTCTTTTTATCAGTACTAATAATTTCCTTTAGTTTTTATAAAAAATTAAAAGCGTCAATGCTTTTTGTGTACTTTATATTTTCTGACAGTTTTCTTCAAGCTATTTCTTTAATTTTGCTTCTTTCATCTTGTTCCCTATATTAATATTAATTTCATGGTATTTGTCTTTGCCTGTGGCTTGGTTTTCTTCTTTCATATAACTCTAATATATCATCACTCATTTGTGTCTTGTTTTTTTTATATATTCTGGTTGAGTCCAGTTTTCACTTTGCCATAGTATTACAAATGCTTTTTCATTTTGATCAGAGATGCTTTTGGCAAGTTTTTAATCTGAAAATCATGGATGTAGTATTTTTTTTTTTTCATTAAAGACTCTGCTTCTAAATCTTTTATTGATTAGAATATAATCAATTTGATTTCTAGTAATATTTTCTGTGCTGTTTTGTGAATATTTCCATATGTATAGCCTTCTTTTGTTTGTTAATTGAAAGTGGTCATCACAAACAAAAATAAAAATAGATTATGTGAAAAAATATTTTATTCATAACATTTCACTTGTGGATTATGGGAAGGAAAAAGTAATTGTTCCATCCTGACAGCCATTAAATAATGGAAAGCAGTGATGATTGCATTGTCTGTAACTTCTGCCCACATCAACTACTGAAGAGCATGACATCTCCTTTTGGGCAGTTCCACATTCACTTTCATTTGACACCATTTTTAATAAAATTACTAATTTGATTTGACTGATTTTTAAAATTTTAAGAAAGATTCCATGCTTCATATATTCCATACTTACCATTTTGAAACATATAGTAAAGATCATAAGAAACTATGTATTCAGTAATACAGAGCCTGCAAGTAAAGTCAACTCTCCCTTATTCAGTTTTGTTTGTAATACATAGCATCTTTTCTTTTAAACATTTTATGCTGAAAACATATATGCAATAAATTTTGTTTTAATTCCTTTCTTTTGCAGGTTCATTCCTCCCTCCTCTGCATGCACGCACCCACACACTCACTCACTTATCAAGTACAGTGATACTTGATTCAGTTTTCACATGTTTCACTCTTCTCACTGTGTTCTTCATACCCAGACCTCTTTCCTTTGGAGGCATCTGGTCACTCTCAAGATTAATCCCTCTTTTTTTAATTACATTAAAATAACTTGTGATTGATATGGCTTTAAGTCATAGTTTAAATCATATATCTTTTTTGCCACTTATCCTCTTTCCTTGAAGTAATTTTATTCATGTAATCTTTGTTTTGAATAATTTTTCTGGAACTGAAATTAACTATTTTTATAGAAGAAATTTTAAAAAATTATAACTAGAATAATAGATAAAATTTTTAAGTTCAACATACATCATCTTATTTGTATACCATCTTTTTTGTTTAAATTTTTTTTTAGCTCTTCCTTATTGACTTTGGTTTGGCAAAGAAATACAGAGAAAGTCGTACTCGGCAACACATTCCTTATAGAGAAGATAAAAATCTTACAGGTACAGCACGCTATGCTAGTATCAATGCTCATTTAGGAATAGAACAAAGGTGAGAACTTGTACTTTTAATTAATATAATGAACTCTTATGTAAGTAAAAGAAAACATAATTTTTCTTTCTGATTTTAGTAATGTAGTAGTGAATTGAACTTACATAATTATTTTCATTCGCTGTGAGTACTAATTCTATTCATACACTCAGTGACTACTTTATTTTATGCTCCCCTTATTCATGGAATCCATACTGCATCACTGACAGTGTTGTCACATTTCTGTTCTAGATCATATAAAGCAGGTAGAGAGTTATTGAGGGATTGTATGTGTTTGTATCTGAATGTATTTGTAGTTCAACATGTTAGTAGCCACTAACTTTGCCTAAATGATTTTGTCATGATATGATAGATAGTTCCAGCTTTGCCAACATAGCATTAAACTGCTGGGTTGCTCAAAATGTATTGAGAATGGATCAACACTCACAGCCTCGTGGCTGATCACAGCTTTTTGGTATAAGAGGCCAATGGAAGATTCAGAGTAGTCAAGCATTCAAATGAAGCATAGCACAGCAGTGATCTACAAAGACATATGTCAGCAGACCATCTCAGTGTATAAAACAGCAAAAAGCAAGCAAGTACATATAGAGCAGTCAAAGAACCACCATACCGTATATTTGTGGAAGGATGAAAGATCTGCCAGGCCAATGAATACCAGGGTAGTGACATTAACATGAACCCATTGGTCTCATTGTGTTTAGGTGGCAGCAGCACCTCAGGTGTTGGTGATGATGGAAAGTGTTTTCTTCACATGTGTTAGATCCTCTGATATCATGTACATCTGGTTGCCACAGCCTGCTTGAAAATTATTGCTGACAGGTGCATCCCGTAATGTTCAATTTATCTATCTGAGAATTATTGCAGCACCATTGATGAGGATGTAAGTGAGAATAACTTCATATTGGAAATATCCAGATCAAAACCAATTATAAGACAATTAACCAAAGAATTAGAAAAAAGTCAAGAAAATGTTTAGAGAAACTTAGAATAATAATACTCAGAACAAGAAAGGCAGGAAAGCAATGAAGTAGGTAAGAATAATCATAATAACTATGTAAGTCAATTATAATATAATAAAAAAAGAAGTAATATGGTATGGCGATTTGATCATGAAATTTACGCTTGCTGACAGAGTCACTACTTTGAGCTTCCCTGGGACAAAAATTTAAAGATGTGATAAATGTAATAGAGAAACAGAAAAGAAAAGTAAAAGAAATGGTAGTACTTGTTGGAACTAATGATTTAAGTAGTGGTAAATATAGTATGGTGAGAGGATTGATGTAAGAAGCTAGTGAAAATTGTTGGTTTATTACTGAAATATGATAGTACAGAATTAAGGAGGAAGGATGAATAAAAGGAAGATTGTTTAATGTTAAATCTGGTGTCAGACAAGGATGTACATTATCCCATCTGTTAATCATTATCTATATGGATCACATTATGAAGGAAAGTGGTATTAAACCTAATATCAAAATTGGAGATGTTAATCTCAGCTCTTGACTTTATGCAGATGATGTTGTACTTCTAAATAAATCTGCTATAAGTCTGCAAGATTCCCTGACTAAATTGAATAACTGTTATAATAGATTTGGTATGAAGGTCAGCAATAACAAGATAAAGACAATGAAAATAGGTAAAAAACATTGAAAACATCAACTGCATTGTGAACGGAGAACCTATAGAACAAGTAAAACATTTCAGCTACTTAGGCATGATTTTTAGTCAAGATGGTAAAGTAAATATGGAAATAAACAACAGAATCAACAAAGCAGGTATGCTCAGAAGTCAACTGAATAAATTTATATGGAGTAAGAGAGAAATTAGTCTTCTTCTTAACATGGATTTTAGGCCAGGTGGCCTGTTTCGGTCTCATGTCATCTCTCTCTCTTGGTCTTCTGATTTTTCTTTTTCCACTTATTTTATATTTGTATAATATTTTTGGTAGTCTGCTGTTGTACATTCAATTTAAATGTTCTATCCATTTTTGTTTAGGCTGTCTTATGTAGTAATTAATCGGCTTTATATTCAGGGATTGTAAATTTTTTTCATTTGTTTTATGGTCCCACTTGGTATATCCAGCTGTTTTTCTGAGAAATTTCATTTCTGCTGTTTGAATTCGTTTATCATCTTTTCTTTTTATGGTCCATGTTTCACTTCCATATAATAGAATTGGTTCTGACAAGACATTATGTAGGCTGATTCTAGTGTGTTTTTGTATTAGGGATGGCTTAAATATATTATTTATTATGACATTTACTTTGAGTCCGTGCAGTTAGCCTAGTGGCTATGCACTTCACAACCATATGGCTGGGAAAGGAGTGTCCTGGGTTTGATTCCCATCACCAACATGACGAGCTTAAGGATCTTTCTCAGGCATAGCCAAGTTAGCCAGTCTTGGGTGTGGAAAGCAGGATTTTTCTCCCCAGTTTATCTGGGTTTTTCCTCCCACAAGCAGGCAAACCGGCCCTGTGAACACACATAGATTACGGTCACGAATACTGCCCTTAGGGGATGCAGCAGAGGACTGACGAACCAGCTTCATTAATTCGCTGAAAGTCCCCCTGATTGGGGGGGGGGACTCAACCTGTCTTAGGTGGACAAGAAGGATAGGATAGGACTTACTTTGACAAAGTTTGATATTTTAGTGTCTGTTTTTTTCTTCTTCATATGATAAATAACATCCCAAGTATTTGAAAGTATTTACTTGTTCAAATATTTTATTATCTATCACTATTTTACTTTTTATTGGGTTTCCTCCTTTGAATGCCATTATTTTTGTTTTTCCTTTAGATATTGTCATATTATATTGTTTTGAGATATCATTTAATGATCTTTGTAAATCATCTTCTGATGTAGCTAATACTATTTGTTCATCTGCAAATAGTAGTGTATCTATCTTCATTTCTGGAGTTATTTGTATACCAAATGGATCATATTGTTTCCAGATTGTTTTAATGTTATTTATATATACACACACACACACTAAGGGGCTCTATCCCCTGATGCTTATGGCAACCCCCCCCCCCCCTCGTGTTCAGGACTGGCAGGCCAGTTCTCCTTGAATTTTGAAAACTCTACACTCACCCCCCCCCCTCTTGTTCCGGACAGGTAGGCCAGTTCTCCTTGAATTCTGATGACTCGAATTTTGAAGAGTCGACAGTCAGGGTACCCCTGAGTTTCAAAACGTTACAGCCTACATCCGTTTCAAGCCAACGTCACATCCGTTTCGAATTTCAGCTTATCATTTTATAATATAGAGTAGATATATAGAAAAGCAGAGGTGAGAGGGTACATCCTTCTCGTACTCCTCTTGATATATCTTTCCATTTTGAGATTTGTTCTAATTTAACTGTATTTTATTTCCTGTATATATTTCGGTGCGTAAGGGTCAAAGCTGTATAACTGAGAGGAGATCTCCACATAGCCTTTAAAGGAATGCAGAGAACCGACCAGGGCTTCTGACCTAATCCTAATGTTCAATCCTCACCTTCTCGTGGTGCACCCTGTTGGGTATCTACTTTGATACTGAACGAATGATAATGAGCTGGCAATTTGGGATTTAGCCGACCAAATTGTATTCTTATTGGTGAAACCAAAATAAAAAATGATGGTACAACTTGACAAAATTTCATGCCGGCTGGGGAGTCGCCCTGTTAAACAAGGCCCCTGTTGTTTTCACCAGGGAACAAGTGCTAACAGCGAAAAGTCATCTACTGGAACAAATCTGAAAACACACCTCAACTTAACATCACCAGAGTTAAAGATCAGTACTATCAATACAAGAAGCCTGAATGGCAAAGAAATGCAGCTAGCTGAGGAATTAGATAAGTACCAGATCGACATAATAGGGGTGACTGAAACAAAAAAGACAAAAACTGGTGAGATCTTTCTGAGCAATAAATACAAAATGTTATATTCAGGCAATGACAATCAAGGAAAAGAAGGAGTAGCCATAATATTCAACACAAAATACGAGGCTAATCTTCTTCAATGGCAGTCAGTCTCAAGTAGAGTAATGTGGGCAAATATGAGAATGGGGAACTGGACAATGAGACTTATTTGTGCCTATAGTCCCACAGAAGGTTCTACTAAGGTAGAAGTGGAGGAATATTTTGAGGCTTTAGAAAAAGCAACTGACACAATGAAAAAGTAAAAGTTGGTCCTTGTTGGGGATCTAAATAGCAGAGTAGGAAATGATTGTCAGACATACAAAAATATATTGGGAAAATTTGGAGAAAAGAGCAAAGCTAATAATAATGGCAAATATCTGTTGGATTTCTGCTCAGGACATGGACTGGTTATTACTAACACCATGTTCCAACATAAAAATGTGCACAAATTCACATGGAGAGAAGAGGCAAGGAATAAAAAAAAAGTCTCATTGTAAAAAAAAAGTTGATAGTTGATGTTTTCTCCCTGGTGCTGGACACCAGAGTGTACAGAGGATTTGAAATTGGAAGTGATCACTATTTAGTCCTGAGCAGGATAAAATTGAATTTCATATTGAAAAGAATAACATGTAAGAAAGTGTTTTAAAGCGAATAAAAGTTGAGCAGCTCTCAGATGTGAACTGTAGACTAAAATACACAAAGATTATTGAAGAAAAAATGAAAGAGTTTGAGAACAGGAATCAAACCTTGGAGATTCAGTGGCAAGCCTTGAAGAAAGCTCTGATTGATTCAGCTAGAGAAGCATGTGGTGAAGTTATCTGCAAGGATAGAAAAATTAGAACTCCATGGTGGACACAGGAAGTCAAAGAGACAGTGAAGGAAAAGAAGAAAGCCTTTCAAAAGTTCATGGCAAATAAGTCAGCTTGTGCTCTTAGAGAATACAGAGACAAATGCAAGAATGCTAAACACTGTGTAAAACTGTCTAAACAAAATTCATTGGAGGACTTTGGCAAGAATATAGAAAATAAATATCAAGAAGGTGGCAAAATATTCTGGAGGTTGTTGAAGAAGCTTAGGAATGGAGGAAAGAGTGCTGTAAAAGGAGTTAGAGATGATAAAGGTGACATGAAAACGGGCGAAAAAATATCCTTTAAGTATGGAGTAATTACTTTGTAATTACTCCATACTTCTAAAGTAAAAACTGCTAAATGAAACAAGCAGTAATGACAGCACAGTGGTAAAAAATACTGACTAGGCATGCAGTCCGGAATACATATCCATACTTGATGTAGAAAAAGCCATCAGAGGCTTGAAATGTGGAAAGGCAGCAGGAGTAGATGATATTCGACCAGAAATGCTGAAGTATGGTGGTATAAAAGTCTTACAGTGGCTGCACTTCATAGTTCAGAAAGCCTGGACAGAGGGACGAATTCCTGATGATTGGAGTAGAGCTCTCATAGTACCCATATATAAAAAGGGAAATAAAACTGAATGTGAGAATTACAGAGGTATTTCCCTACTGAGTGTTCCTGGCAAGATCTATGCAAGTATACTTGAGAAATGGTTGAGAAGAATTGTGGAAGAAAAGCTGGGTGAAGAACAAGCTGAATTCAGGCCAAATAGAGGTGTCAGGATCAGATCTTCACTTTACGACAAATAGTTGAGAAAACATGGGAATATAACAAAGATTTGTATTTAAGTTTTGTCGATCTGGAAAAGGCATATGACAAGTTGCCAAGAGAGAAGCTATTCATTACACTACAGTTATATGGTATCAATGGAGAATTATATCAAGCAATACTTAGTCTTTATTTGAGTTGTAAGTTGGCAGTTAGAATTGAAGGAAGTACAGGAAGATGGTTTAATGTTAAATCTGGTGTGAAACAATGATGTATACATTATCCTGTCTGTTATTCATTATCTATATGGATCACATTATGAAGGAAAGTGGTATTAAACATGTTTTCAAAATTGGAGATGTTAATGTCAGCTCTTTGCTTTATGCGGATGATGTTATACTTCTAAATAAATCCGCTGCAAGTCTGCAAGATTCTCTGACTAAATTCAATTGCTTTTGTAATAGATATGGTATGAAGGTCAGCAATAAAAAGACAAAGACAATGAAAATAGGCAGAATCATTGAAAATGTCAACTGTGTTGTGAATGGAGAACCTGTGTAACAAGTAAAACATTTCAGCTACTTAGGCACGGTTTTTAATGAAGATGGTAAATTAAATATAGAAATAGACAACAGAATCAGCAAAGCTGGTATGGTGGGAAGTCAATTGAATAAATTCATATGGAATAAGAGAGAAATTAGTCGGAACACTAAATTAGCTGTACACTAGACAGTGTTCAAACCTGTTTTAACTTATGGATCTGAGAGCTGGGTCAGAAGTAAAACACTTGACCAAAGACTAGAGACTGCAGATATGAGAGTCATGAGAAAGATTATAAATCTGAACAGATGGCATCAATGGCAATATCATATTAAAAACAAGGATATTATGAAAGAACTTGACATTGTCAGCATCCAGGAATTGGCGAAGAAAGATTAGCAAAACACGTGTTCTCTGCCAGGTTGGCAGCAAAACGACCCAGAGGAAGACCAAGATATAGGTGGATTGATACGGTACAAAGTGCCTTAGACAATAAAAAAAATATAAGATCTGATAATGTTGGAGTCTTGACAAGTAACAGACTGATTTGGAGGAAAATTGTGGATAGGAAGTTAGTAATGATATAATTTTTCATGTAGTACTATCATATCCTGTACACCCTTTGAGGGTACATGGCAGGAATTTGATGATGATGATGATTTCTTGAATGAATTGTAAAAGCTGGTTTGGTATATTGAAATCAGTTAATATTTAAACAATTTTTGTCTACTAATTTTGTCAAAGGCTTTTTCATATTGAATAAAGGCCACATGTGTTTATTTTTGAAATTCTCTTCTCTATTCTATTTATAATTTTAGAGTAAAAATTGGATCTATGCAGGATCGGCCTTTTTGGAAACTGTTTTGTTCTTCTTGTAGTTTGTCCTCTACAATACTGTTTAGCTTCTCTTTTAATATTTCTGCATATTTTATATCCTGTATTTAGTAGACTAATTCCCCTATAGTTATTGCAATCTTTATTTCCTTTTTTATAGATTGGGATAACCAGAGAAATTAGTCATAACACTAAATTAAAGTTCATGCTGTCTTGTATACAAGATAGCATTCAAGCCAGTTTCAACTTATGGATCTGAGAGCTGGGTTAGAAATAAAACACTTGACCAAAGACTAGAGACTGCAAATATGAGAGTCCTGAGAAAGATTAGGGTCGTGAACAGATGGCATCAATGGCAATATCATATTAAAAACAAGGATATTAGGAAAGAACTTAACATTATTAGCATCCAAGAATGTGTTAGTATAGCTAATCTAAGGTGGTATGGTCACTTAAATAGAATGGGCAAGGAAAGATTAGCAAAACAAGTGTTCTCTGCCAGGTTGGCAGGAAAATGACCCAGAGGAAGACCAAGATATACGTGGATTGATATAGTAAAAAGTGCCTTAGAAGACAGAAATATAAGATCTGATAATGTTGGAGTTCTTGACAGGTAACAGATTGATTTGGAAGAAAATTGTAGATGGGAAGTTAGTGGTGATGTAAGTTTTTCATGTGGTACTATCATCTCCTGTATACTCCTTGAGTGTACATGTCGGAAATTTGATGATAATGTCAATGATAGCAAATGTTTCGATGTACAGACTTGTATAAAACATAGATATGAGTTTGTGGTAGAAAAGACTTGGATAAGAGGGATGGCCTGCAGTTGAATGGATTTAGAATCAAGAGCCTGGTGAAATTATTTACTGATGTGATAGCTAATGCAGATCATCATTCCTACCATGATGATCTAGATATTTCCAATATCTAGATCATGATGGTGAGAATGTGTATGTAAGACCAGCTGTGGTATGCAAATGTGACAAAGATATGAATGTGATTGAACTTGGTTATGAATCTGGTGAAGGGGTAGAAGATTTCAAACATTTTAAGTGTATTGGGGGACAGAAAAGAAATAGTTGCCCAGCCAGATCAAATTAGCACTTTAATTTACTTCTTCTTTCAAATGCAGCTTGAGAAAGTTGTCTCTCAACATCTCGATAAATTCTTCTTTATTCTCATAAAGAGTTTTCTCTGCTATCCAATCAATATTCAGATAATTTAAATCATCCATAATTCAAGGCTCAACAAATACACTTGACTACTTGCCCATAGCAAGTAGCAAACTAGAGAGAACAGAATATTTTTTATTATATAAAATAACTTTCTGAACAAAATCTTTTTAACATTAAGAAAATGCAAATGCAGCACAGCTACTCACTTTCTGAAACTCCTATTTGCCCATAATAATTACTCATTTAGTACCGATCAGGGTATTTTGATGATACATTTCATTGTCCCCAGCAGGTCTGTAGCAACTCCACCACATATATTTCATCCTGTTAGCCTCCACTTTACACCATATAACCTGAAATTCACTGCTATAGGGGAGCATTATTACTATCATTGCTCTCATGAGTTTCCACTTTCCGCCCTAAGTGGACTCCTATTATCAGATATCATTGTAGTACCTCTCCTATATATTCTCTTCTTCTAAAATTCAAGTTAACTAGATCTGACTCTGATAGCCATGTTTCACTAATGCCAATAATCTCAGGCCAGAATATATTCACCAAAGCAACAAACTTGATCCCTTTGTTCCTGCTGCTTCTGGCAATTGTGCAGAGACATATGAAGTGTTCAGAAGGGGGTCTTGGTGTGTGTGTGGGGTTGGGTATATTTTCACTTACTTCCTCGCACTCTGAGTTGTTAAAGTATAATATGCTTTCCAACCCAACAAAAATTGCTACAGTCAACTCTCACTATAATACAAACTCATTGGACCCCACAGGAATAGTTTGTTATAGCGTTTTGACAATAGGAGTAGTTTTGTTCTCAGTAGTTTCCAGTAGTTTTGTTCTAATGAGTGAAATGATTAAAATCAACTCAGAGTTGACTTAGTGAATATACCAATCTCTTCATAGATAACGAAGTTCATTTATTGAAAATTTTTCAGGTAAACAGAAGTTTCAGCATTTTTATGCATCATTTTAGTTTATGTTAAAATGTTTATAATTAATGAAGCATGCTGTATATATAAACATATAATATATACGTCGGCCTGGTTGGCATGGATGTCTGTGATTGTCTGTGGAAATGTTAGTGGTGGTGGGCAGCAGATGCCATTGGTGTAGATTATGTAGTTTGGTGGATTGAGTGTTGGAGACAGAGCTGTAGAGTAGGTGCTCTCCCTCAATGAGTCTTTGGCCTCCTTGGAGGTTTCATGTAATAATAATAAAATTAGTCAGTGGTCAATTGTGTGTTTAATTACTCTGGATTAATTTTATCATGCCCCCTACCTTGCACATGGGGGATGTTAGCTAACAGCTTAAATTACCATAAATCTGACTTATATATCTAACTAAATTAATGTGCTTGGAACTATTAATATATCTTCAAAGCTGATTTTATGTATCTGAGGTAAGAAACCAGGACACCGTGAAAGTCAAGCTCTACAACCATAAAGAAAGAAAACAATTGATCAGCTCTTTTCTGACTAAATTAAATAATAGCATCATACCAACTCTGGTTATTTTAATGTTACTTTTATTAGATGCAGAATGTTCATACATTTTTCATATTGTGCATTATATTTTTTGTGAGTTAAGCAGCAAGTATTAATAATTTATATTGATCAGGGAAAAAAAGATGAATATTATTGAATGTTTACTTTACTTGGGTACAAGATCCATACATTATAACAAACCAGAAATATGACAAAATTTTTCACTATAGAATAATGTTTATTCTGTTTATAGAATATAAATATATAATAGCTGAAATACTTATATATTTAATAGTTTAATGATATATTTAATAGTTTCAATCAAATTTGAGTCTATATTATCTAACCATTCATCATCATCATCATCAAATTCCTGCCATGTACCCTCAAGGGGTGTACAGGATATGACAGTACTACATGAAAAAATTACATCATTACTAACTTCCTATCTACAGTTTTCCTCCAAATCAGTCTGTTACTTGTCAAGACTCCAATATTATCAGATCTTATATTTCTGTCTTCTAAGGCACTTTGTACCATATCAATCCACCTATATCTTGGTCTTCCTCTGGGTCGTTTTCCTGCCAACCTGGCAGAGAACACTTGTTTTGTTTTGCTAATCTTTCCTCTCCCATTCTGTTTAAGTGACCATACCACCTGAGATTAGCTCTGCTAACGCATTCCTGGATGCTGACAATGTCAAGTTCTTTCCTAATATCCTCATTTTTAATATGATATTGCCATTGATGCCATCTGTTCACACCTCTAATATTTCTCAGGACTCTCATATCTGCGGTCTCTAGTCTTTGGTCAAGTGTTTTACTTCTGACCCAGCTCTCAGATTCATAAGTTAAAACTGGTTTGAACACTGTCTTGTATACAGCTAATTTAGTGTTCCGACTAATTTCTCTCTTATTCCATATGAATTTATTCAATTGACTTCCCACCATACCAGCTTTGCTGATTCTGTTGTCTATTTCTATATTTAATTTACCATCTTCAGTAAAAATCGTGCCTAAGTAGCTGAAATGTTTTACTTGTTCCACAGGTTCTCCATTCACAATACAGTTGACATTTTCAATGATTCTGCCTATTTTCATTGTCTTTGTCTTTTTATTGCTGACCTTCATACCATATCTATTACAACAGCTATTCAATTTAGTCAGAGAATCTTGCAGACTTGTAGTGGATTTATTTAGAAGTATAACATCATCCGCATAAAGCAAAGAGCTGACATTAACATCTCCAATTTTGATATCAGGTTTAATACCACTTTCCTTCATAATGTGATCCATATAGATAATGAATAACAGAGGGGATAATGTACATCCTTGTCTCACACCAGATTTAACATTAAATCATCTTCCTGTACTTCCTTCAATTCTAACTGCTGACTTACAACTCAAATAAAGACTAAGTATTGCTTGATATAATGCCCCATTGACACCATATAACTGCAGCGTATTGAATAGCTTCTCTCTTGGCACCTTGTCATATGCCTTTTCCAAATCGACAAAACTTAAATACAGATCCTTGTTATATTCCCATGCTTTCTCGACTATTTTTCGTAAAGTGAAGATCTGATCCTGACAGCCTCTATTTGGCCTGAATCCAGCTTGTTTTTCACCAAGCTTTTCTTCCACAATTCTTCTCAACCGTTTCTCAAGTATACTTGCATAGATCTTGCCAGGAACACTCAGTAGGGAAATACCTCTGTAATTCTCACATTCAGTTTTATTTCCCTTTTTATATATGGGTACTATGAGAGCTCTACTCCAATCATCGGGAATTCGTCCCTCTGTCCAGGCTTTCTGAACGATGCAGTGCAGCCACTGTAAGACTTTTATACCACCATACTTCAGCATTTCTGGTCGAATATCATCTACTCCTGCTGCCTTTCCACATTTCAAGCCTTTGATGGCTTTTTCTACTTCAAGTATGGATATGTATTCCTGACTGCATGCCTGGTCAGTGTTTTTTTATCACTGTGCTGTCATCACTGCTTGTTTCATTTAGCAGTTTTTCAAAGTAATTACTCCATACTTCAAGGATATCTTTTTCTTTTTCTGTTTTCTGTTTCTTTTATCATCTCTAACTCCTTTTACAGCACTCTTTCCTCCATTCCGAAGCTTCTTCAACAACCTCCAGAATATTTTGCCACCTTCTTGATATTTATTTTCTATATTCTTGCCAAAATCCTCCCATGACTTTTGTTTAGCTAGTTTTACACACTGTTTAGCTTTCTTACATTTGTCTCTGTATTCTGTAAGAGTAAAAGCTGACTTATTTCCCAGGAACTTTTGATATGCTTTCTTCTTTTCCTTCACTGCCTCTTTAATTTCCTGTGTCCACCAGGGAGTTCTGATTTTTTTATCCTTGCACACAACCTCACCACATGCCTCTCTGGCAGAATCAATCAATGTTTTCTTCAGAGTTTGCCACTGAATCTCCAAGGTTTGATTCCTGTTCTCAAACTCTTTCATTTTCTTTTCAATAATCTTTCTGTATTTTAGTCTACAGTTCACATCTGAGAGCTGCTCAACTTATCAGAGGAACACACTCGAGGTTTATAATGGAAAGTAGAACTACTTCCTTCACAAGGGTATTTAAATGTGCAAGGAACTCAGTGAATAAAACTAGCTGTCAGATCTGAATATGCTGAAAATGTACTTCATGTAATTTACTGTTTTTTACAAGTACTACTTTTTTTTCCAGTGCTGCTAGCAGATATAAATTTCATATATGAAACTTATGTTTGTATTTTTGCTTTGTTATAATATACATATTTTGGGTCCATCTAGGGAATGCCTGTTCTTGGTCATTATCTGGATGTTTTTTTTTTAATAACCTCTTTATCTGTCATCACTTTCCACATAAAAAAAATATATATATACACCTGGTCGTTGACTAATGACCTATGCAACTTACGATCTGCACTTACGACCACAAAAATAAATAAATAATTAATTAATAATAAATCGGGCAGCTGTGTGCGATAACTGGGATACGATAGTTATCATACAATAACCCCCGTATGATAACTATCTCTCACATACACTCAGTCGCTTTCAAGCATCTGTTGTGTGTGGTGTATTAATTAAAATTCTACTGAAATACTACCAATAAAATGTCTAGTAAAAGGAAAATGCCTTCATCTACAGATACACTAGTGTTATGTATACTTGCTCTTCCTTAAATATAATTTATTTCTTTTATGAATTTTCCTCTCTACAATAACTACAAGACTTATAAAATTTTCCTGACTCTAACATCTGTATCACTTCTTGCGTGTTTATTCTATAAGGAAAGTAAATTCTATATCTCTGGCCGATTCCTAATTTTACTCACGTGCTTACCCTGACTGTTAAAGGTTATTCCTTGCTGAAAGAAATGAATCCTCTAATTTCTTCCTGGGGCCGTCTCCTCTTCAGATATTGACAAACTTATTTTTTAAAGCTGCTCCAGCCAATATCTTAGAATAGAGGGGACTCTTATTCAGGGAGACTTTTCCAGACCTTTAGTGCACATAGGTGAATAAATTTAGTGCTTAAACTCATAAATTAAATGCTCTACTGTGACTAAGTTAATTCTGGTTTGCAGTCGTAACCTCTATAACATGTTATGCCTTTCTTTAATCCCCCCCCCTCCCCCCTGCTATGGTTCAGGTTGATGAGTGGTAGTTTTGGTTCATATCACAGGCAAAACTCAGGTATAAAAGAAAAAACATATTTATTGGAATCTAAAGACATAATATACACTTAGACCAATCTCACTTTCAATTAGTTCAAGGACATGCTAAATCAAACTTTTTCAAACTGATTAATACTCTAATACATGAACAAAAATCCTTCTTTTGAGTTAGAGACTTAACACACATAATATACACATTACTTCTACTCACTTTTCTACTTACTATTTTAGTCTTGCATATTAAGCTAGTCACAATCATCTATAATCATTCCTAACAATTTGTTTTATGGATATCAGCCACTGCTAAATAATCACTTAAAGTTCTCAAATACCGTCCATACTCGATTAATACACTACAATGATCTTCCCCTTTTCCAATTGGGTAATTATACAACAAAATCTGTACTTTACCATTTCTTGGGACAGGATCTCCAGGTCCGTCTGAACTGTCCTCTGTTTGAATTACCTTTCGATACGTCCATAAGCCTGCGTCCACGTGGTGTGTCACTATGGTCATCAGATTAAACTATGCTCTACACCTAGCATTTTTCCCTCATCTATTCTCGATCTGTTTCGGACCATCCTTGTTTCTAGCTTCCGGTTCATAATATATGTCTGCGATATTATTCCGTTGGAACTTTCAGCTAAAGCAGCATATGCCGACATCTCACGCTTTAGTACCGGCAGAAATTCAGACATCAAAGGGAAAGGCGCACCCTCCAATATCGAACTATTGCCAAGAAACACCATCAGGAACCACCAGTCCACGAGAGAAGTCAAATCATCATCCAGCAAAACAGGCGAAAAAAGCCTTGAGAAAGGGGTGCAAATCCTTTTTATTCTCTCTTCACTTCCCCCCTTTTTAGCACCCTCTTACTACTTTCTGCGGTCTTTTCCCGCCCGCTACTTTCTTCGTCCGCGGCGCCTTCGGGACATCGCGAGATCATAGCAGTGTCTTCCGGGAAACAAATGTGCATCGCTTTCCGAAATTGCCAATGCCAATCGCCGTGACCTTTGGACTAATGTTTACATCTAATTTACTCATTCATTGTATACATGATGCATTTCATATAATACTAATTTATACACGAAGTTCTTACATGGTATTACAATTCTACTAAAAGGAGGTAATTCTATTTCTATTTACAGTTAATACTTTATTTCTTCTGTTCGAGTACAAGTTTTTTCTCTCAGCTGATTTTTCTGACTAGCACTTTATTAAAGAAACAAACGATTCATTTAGGATTTAACACCAGCTAAGAAGTCAAGGAAATCTATCTATTTAGAGTGTAAAATGGAAGTTATCCAGAAGTATGAAGGCGGAAAGAAAGTGAATATGATAGCACAACTTGAAGTTATCACATTCCATGGTATCGATGATACTTAAGGACAAAGAAAGAATTCGGGAAGCTCTGAAAGGTTCTGCACCTATGAAGTCTACAATTCTAACCAAACAACGACAGGAATCCATCCATGAAATGGAGAAATTGTTGTTTATGTGGATGGAAGATTTAATTCAGAAAAATTCACCCATGAGCCTTTACACAGGGCAAGCGAAGGCTAGAAGTCTGTTTCAGAGTTTAAAATCATGTGCCGGGGATGATTACGCAGAAGATTTTTAGGCTAATACTGGATGGTTTAAGCATCTTTAAAAAAGATTTGCTTTGCATAATGTACGTGTCGCAGGAAGTGCAGATGAAGATGAAGCCCAAAAATTCGTTGATAGTTTCGACTTTTTAATCAAAGAAGAAGGTTATCTACCGGAACAAATATTGAACGTAGATGAAACCAGCTTGCAATGGAAATGCATGCCTAATTGTACTTACATACACCAAGAAGCAAAAAGGATGCCAGGATTCAAAGCTTTTAAGGATCGGGTGACTCTGTTGCTTGGTGGGAATGCCACGGGTTTTAAGCTGAAGCCTTTTTTCATTTATCGTTCAGAAAACCCTCGTGCATTTAAGCACATCAACAAGCACACACTGCCCATTTACTACCGTTCAAACCCTAAAGCTTGGATGACTCAAGCACTATTCGAAGACTGGTTCATGAACTGCTTTATTCCCCAGGCTGGTGAATATTGTGTGGAGAGAGGTATCCCTTTCAAGATTTTATTGATTATGGACAATGCCCCTGGCCTCCCTCCTCATCTGGATGACCTTCGACATGATGTTAGAGAGATTTTTATGCCACCTAACACAACCGCTCTCATTCAACCCATGGATCAGGGTGCTATTTCAGCATTCAAGGCTCACTACCTCAGAATGACATTCGCACAAGCCATCGAAGCGATAGATTCTGATGCTGATTTATCTTTGCGAGACTTTTGGAAGGAGTACAACATTCTTCAGTGTATCAAGAATATTTCGACCGCATAGGAATGTGTAACAAAGAATTGTATGTTGGGAATTTGGAAAAAGTGTCTAAAATGTTATGCGAATACATTTGAAGGATTTGAAAAAAGAGAACTGGAAGTGATTACAGAAAAAATAGTTAAACTTGCAAAAAATCTTTAATTAGAATGTGGAATAGAAGATGTAGAGGAGTTGCTAGATTGTGAAATAAAAGAACTTTTGGATGAAGAGTTGATTGAATTGGAAGCACAGAGAGTGTCAGAAGCAAAAGCGAGAGAGGAAGAAGAGGAGCCAGAAAAGAAATTCACTGCAAAGAATTTATCAGATTCTTTTTCGCAACTGAATAAAGCTCGCCAGTTTCGAAGCAATGGACCCTTATGTCGAATGATTCACAAAGCTTGAACGTATCATTCAAGATGCTGTGCATTGTTATCGTGAGATATATGAAGAAAAAAAGAAACAAACTGTTCAAACAAAGCTCATCATGTTCCTCATCAAGAGAACATCTCCTACCTTAACATAAGAATAAACCTTGATAATCCACAGCCCAGCAAAAGCAAAAATTAAAAATTGATTTTGTAAATTTCATTTGTATTAATTTTTACATTAATTTTAGATTGTATTTTTGTGTTGACAGTACAGTATGTACAGTATTATTTTTCACATTATGTACAATATACATAATTATAAATTTAAAAGATTATAAAAATAAATTATAAAGATGATAAAAAGATTAGAACGGTTAAAGAATACTGTTAATAAATGTATAGCCGACATATGACCAGATCGACTTACGACCTGTCAGCCAGAATGGAAGTCAGTCATAAGTCGACGACCAAGTGTATATATATATATAGTATTGTTCAGCAGCTCACTCACCTATATAAACATAAAATGATTTACATTTTATGTTTATATAGGTTGAATCAGTTCAACACATGGTCAATAGATGATACATCCTCGTGACTTCAGTTTACCATTTGAACATTTTTTTAAATAATTAAGAAAACTTGTTTTGGTAGTAAACACTTCAGTTATAAACAAAAGTGAGAAAGCTTGAATCTGTCTTAAAAAAGTTCTTGTCGATTTTTTAAATGTTAAAATAGAAGAATTATTGCAACAGCCTACATTTGTCATCGTATCTGACCTTTGAAACAATACCATAAAAATGCTAAGACAAGAAGACACTTTGTTTACTTGTTTTCATCATCATCATCAAATTCCTGTCATGTACCCTCAAGGGGGTGTACAGGATATGACAATATTACATGAAAAATTATATCATTACTAACTTCCTATCTACAATTTTCCTCCAAATCAGTCTGTTACTTGCCAAGACTCCAACATTATCAGATCTTATATTTTTTTTATTGTCTAAGGCACTTTGTACAGTATCGATCCACCTATATCTTGGTCTTCCTCTGGGTCATATTCCTGCTAACCTGGCAGAGAACACTTGTTTTGCTAATCTTTCCTCGCCCATTCTATTTAAATGACCGTACCACCTGAAATTAGCTCTGCTAACGCATTCCTGGATGCTGACAATGTCAAGTTCTTTCTTAATATCCTCGTTTTTAATATGATATTGCTATTAATGCCATCTGTTCACACCTCTAATCTTTCTCAGGACTCTCATATCTACGGTCTCTAGTCTTTGGTCAAGTGTTTTACTTCTGACCCAACTCTCAGATCCATAAGTTAAAACTGGTTTGAACACTGTCTTGTATACAGCTAATTTAGTGTTCTGACTAATTTCTCTCTTATTCCATATGAATTTATTCAATTGACTTCCTACTATACCATCTTTGTTGATTCTGTTGTCTATTTCCATATTTAATTTACCATCTTCACTAAAAATCGTACCTAAGTAGTTGAAATATTTTACTTGTTCCACGGGTTCTCCGTTCACAACGCAGTTGACATTTTCAACATTTCTGCTTATTTTCATTGTCTTTGTCTTTTTATTGCTGACCCTCATACCATATCTATTACAAAAGTTATTCAATTTAGTCAGGGAATCTTGCAGACTTGTAGTGGATTTATTTAGAAGTATAACATCTTTCGCATAAAGCAAAGAACTGACATTAACATCTCCAATTTTGATATCATGTTTAATACCACTTTCCTTCATAATGTGATCCATATAGATAATGAATAACATAGGGGATAATATACATCCTTGTCTGACACCATATTTAACATTAAACCATCATCCTGTACTTCTTTCAATTCTAACTGCTGACATACAACTCAAATAAAGACTAAGTATTGCTTGATATAATGCTATATTGACACCATATAATTGTAGCGTATTGAATAGCTTTTCTCTTGGCACCTTGTCATATGACTTTTCCAGATCGACAAAACTTAAATATAGATCTTTGTTATATTCCCATGCTTTCTCCACTATTTGTCGTAAAGGGAAGATCTGATCCTGACAGCCTCTATTTGGCCTGAATCCAGCTTGTTCTTCACCAAGCTTTTCTTCCACAATTCTTCTCAACCATTTCTCAAGTATACTTGCATAAATCTTGCCAAGAACACTCAGTAAGGAAATACCTCTGTAATTCTCACATTCAGTTCCCTTTTTATATATGGGCACTATTAGAGCTCTACTCCAATCATCGGGAATTCGTCCCTCTGTCCAGGCTTTCTGAACTATGCAGTGCAGACACTGTAAGACTCTTATACCACCATACTTCAGCATTTCTGGTCGAATATCATCTACTCCTGCTGCCTTTCCACATTTCAAGCCTTTGATGGCTTTTTCTACTACAAGTATGGATATGTATTACTGACTGTATGCCTGTTGAGTGTTTTTTACCACTGTGCTATCACTGCTTGTTTCATTTAGCAATTTTTCAAAGTAATTACAACATACTTCATTGATATCTTTTTCTCCCGTTTTCTTGTCACCTTTATCTTCTCTAACTACTTTTACAGCACTCTTTCCTCCATTTCTAAGCTTCAACAACCTCCAGAATATCTTACCACCTTCTTGATATTTATTTTCTATGTTTTTGCAAAAGTCCTCCCATGACTTTTGTTTAGCTAGTTTTACACAGTGTTTAGCTTATTTACATTTGTCTCTATATTCTCTAAGAGCACAAGCTGACTTATTTGCCAGGAACTTTTGATATGCTTTCTTCTTTTTCTTCACTGCCTCTTTGACTTCATGTGTCCACCATGGAGTTCTGATTTTTCTATCCTTGCAGACAACCTCACCACATGCCTCTCTTCCTGAATCAATCAGGGTTTTCTTCGAGGCTTGCCAATGAATCTCCAAGGTTTGGTTGCTGTTCTCAAACTCTTTCATTTTTTCTTCAATAATCTTTGTTTTTTTTAGTCTACAGCTCACATCTGAGAGCTGCTCAACTTTTATTCGCTTTAAAACTTTCTTACATGTTATTCTTTTCAATATGAAATTCAATTTTATCCTGCTCAAGACTAAATAGTGATCACTTCCAATTTCAAATCCTCTCTACACTCTGGTGTCACTATCAACAATAACATAATCAGTGAGACTTCTTATTCCTTGCCTCTACTCTCCATGTGAATTTGTGCACATTTTTATGTTGGAGCATGGTGTTAGTAATAACCAGTCCATGTCCTAAGCAGAAATCCAACAGGTATTTGCCATTATTATTAGCTTTGCTCTTTTCTCCAAAATTTTCCCAATATATTTTTGTATGTCTGACAATCATTTCCTACTCTGCTATTTAGATCCCCAACAAGGACCAACTTTTCCTTTTTCATGGCGTCAGCTGCTTTCTCTAAATCCTCAAAAAATTCCTCCACTTCTACCTTAGTAGAACCTTCTGTGGGACCATAGGCACAAATAAGTCTCATTGTCCAGTTCCCCATTCTCATATTTGTCCATATCACTCTACTTGAGACTGCCTGCCATTCAAGAAGATTAGCCTCGTATTTTGGGTTGAATACTATGGCTACTCCTTCTTTTCCTTGATTGTCATTGCCTGAGTATAACATTTTGTATTTATTGCTCAGAAAGATCTCACCAGTTTTTGTCTTTTTTGTTTTAGTCACCCCTATTATGTCGATCTGGTACTTATCTAATTCCTCAGCTAGCTCTATTTCTTTGCCATTCAAGCTTCTTATATTGATAGTACTGATCTTTAACTCTGGTGATGTTAAGTTTGGGTTTGTTTTCAGATGTGTTTCAGTAGCTGACTTTTCGCTGTTTGCCCTGGTTCTCTTTCGAAAACAACGAGTGGTGTTTGTTTAACCGGGCAACGCCCCAGCCGGCATGAAATTTTGTGATGTTGTACCATCATTTTGTATTTTGGTTTAAGCCAATAAGAATACAATTTGGTCGGCTAAATCCCAATTTGCCAGACCATCCTCGTTCGTTCAGTATCCAGGTAGATTACCCAACAAGGTGCACCACAAGAAGGTGAGGATTTTACATTAGGTCAGAAGCCCTGGTCGGTTCTCTGCATTCCTCCTTTAAAGGCTGTGTGGAAGTCTCCACTCAGTTATATAGCTTTGACTCTTAAGCACTCCTTTACTTGTTTTTGTGTTTGCATTTTTTTTTCCCACAAAAAATGTAACCGATTCCTAATAGTTAACAAAAGTGTATCATTTGTATGAACCCCTGTCGCTCTTATAATATTATCTCTAATATTGTAACCTTCACTGTCCATTCATTGTGAAAGACTTGTAGACTTAATTATGTTGACTGCATAAGTATACAACATTTTACCCTCTGTGTTGAGGCTATCTTCAAGAGTATTATATTCATAATAATACATTCATGTTCATAGAAACCACATCACCTTACATAAATATAGTTTTTAGTAGTTAAATGGTCATTTTCATGGTTTATCATTTGATATTTCATTGTATTGCATCATCTGTCATCGCCATGGGTTTCTGTTTAATGTAATAGTTGCTGCTGTTGCATCAGAATTTTTTATGCCATAAATAGACAGCAAGAGCTAGTTTTTGTATTTTTGTGCTGATGTTGCTATGGCTAGTTACGTGCAGTTAACGCCCTGTAGAAAAAATGCAATTCAAGCTTTGAATTGAGAAGGCTATTCCTCTTGTGAAATCAAAGGGTGTCCAGTAGTCCATCTATTGTGGTATGGCTGCTGTCGAAAGTGAATAAAACTGGATCTGGAAGAAGGGAAGAGGAAGAAAGCCACTGTCTACACTGTGCCAAGGTCAAGTTCTAAAGTGACTCCACCTCAAAAATCGCCATGTGTCATTCAGAGAACTGAAACGGGACTTGGAAAAACTGTTAGGGGAAGACTCATTTGACAGACTGATAACCAGGCACTCTAAAAAGAAGCCCTTGTTAACCAAAAACATGAGATTGGCTCTTTCTGATGAGAAAAAGTTTAACCTGTAGGGTGCTAACAGCAGACAGACATTTCGAAAACGATCAAGAAAAACATTTAACCCTGACTATCTGGTGTCTATAGTCAAATTCTCAGTCAGTCTGATGATCTGGGGCTGCCTGTCGTATCATGGTGTTGGTTACTTGCATTTCCCAAAAAAGTTCAGTGAATGCAGAAGTGTACAAGAAAATTTTAGACAAAGAATTGCTGCTTACTATCAGAAACCACTTTATTGTAAAGATAAACTGCAACTTTCAGGTTATTTTTGAGACAGAGCCACTTTGATTTTTTCCCCCTTGTCATAGGGCATAAAGTGTAATTTTATTATACCCCTAAAATGTACCATGCGAAATCAGTTTATTACTTAAAAAAAGCTTTAGTTTGTTTGGAGGTTAATGAATGGCCCAATGAACATTCGATTCAGCAACTGTCATGGCCAGGAAACAGCCCAGATCTCAACCCAATTGAGAATTTATGGTGCCAAATGGAGACTAAAATACATAAGAAGAAGGAGCCAAAAACACTTTGGGAGCTCCAAGAAACATTATCAGAGTATAGAACCATGAATTGACAGTTGCATCCATCAGGAAATTGATTTTGTCAGTGCCCTGCTGATGCCAAGCTGTAATAAAGGCAAGAGGAGGACCCACAAAGTACTAAACCTTAAAAAGTGAATTTTTAGTTTTGAATGTTAGTAACACTGTGTAGTTGAATTAAATTTTGATATTGATATTTGTTTTTCCAGTGAAAATATCACTGTCCACTCCATTTTTAAGCATTTGCAATTTGTCAAGTTTGTTGTCATTTCCTAATTATGTCACATCTTGTACTAAAAAGAGAGCCAAATACAGTGATACCTCGGCTAACGAAGATTTTTTTTGCTGTTTTTCGGACTCGGCCAACAAATGTTTTAGTGGATGCTCGTGCTAACCCAAAGCAGCAAACATGAACAGTTGGGCCATTCCAGGAGCTCATCTTTTCCATCTGTATGTGTGTGACAAAGAAATGAGTTGACCACATCACATAGGGGAGACCCACCAACCTGACTGGATTGTTTACGTTCGAGACAGCGAGAAGTGAGATGCCTCATACCAGTGTCAGGTGACATTAAAAAAATGCTGCACTACTGGGAAGAGTTTCAGTCTTTGGCTACAAAGTGGCATCCCAACAAGGCTGAATTGAACAGACTTTGTGCCTTGGTCGAAGACAAGTGTCTAAATCACTTTAAAAACATTCTGTCCAAAGTTGATTGAACATCAGAGTTGTTCAATCAACTGTTCAGTCAACTTTGGACAAATTTTTGACTTCTCCTTAGCAAAGAGACAGAGGCCAGCTACTGAAGAAGAGGAGACTTACCTTGAATAAACTTCTAAAAATTCCAAGAAGAATAATAAAAACATTGTGTACACATTTTCAGTTTAATAAAGTGTATATAATAGTGTAAAGATTGTCACTTTTTCATTCTACTTCTCATTCTCCTTCATCTAATTGGGTAGCTGTTCATCTCAGCCTTTGTTGAGTTTTTGCCATTTTATAGTGTGCTTTTTACTATTTTATAAAACTTATCTTTCAATAGTAGGCAGCATCCAGAACGAATTAAAAGATTTTCTATAGAAACCTACGGGAAATCACGTTTCAGCTAACGAATGTGATTCCAGAATGAATTATCTTTGTTAGCCGAGGTGTCACTGTATTAAAGGTGTTATATTACCTTCTTCATTCTTTTATTATGTTATTATCCTTTTTCAAATAGGCATTCAAATTTAATTACAAAAAAAAAGAAGAAAAAACATGGTTTCAGCAATGGATGTAGTTTTTATGAACATGAGTATCTACAAATGCACCCAAGCTTAAAACATAGCAGCTGGTAAACTGCAGGAATTCTCCTTCCTAACACTAGAACACTACTGACCCTCAACTGTGTTTTTGCTATTTGCTGTTATTCTGAATCTGACTTCACACATTCTTACTGAAAATCAGTATCCTTGATCCTCATATCAGGTTTGTTGTGGTGAGGGAGGCTGACAGTAGTAGATCATCACTTTTAGACATCTTCCTCACTTGCACCTCCCCTGGTTTTCATTCTAACTCAGTCAACCAGGTTGTAAACAGAGTACAAAAAAAGACTCAGTGCATTATCAGAAGAAAAAAAGGCATTGTTAAAATGCTACTCAGCAAAGTTTGCACCATGTGCATCTTCTCTAATACTGCTTTACAGCAAACTTCTCACCTTGATGCAACTAAAGGGATAATCCTCATAGCATCCAGTGAATCATTGACTCTTATAGGCCAACTTGCTTGGATACTACCATTGAGAAGAGGAATTCTGGGTAGGTTACAAGGATTTTGATAAAGTTTCTTCTTGCTTCCATCCTTTATCAGACTTTCTAGTTTTCTGCTCACCAGCAATGATAAGTTCCAACCTCCATTCTTTACTGAAATTTATTACGAGCCTCATCTCTTATATTTTGGACAAACTGGCTATTTTATGAACCAAAGGATTGGTAAATCACCAAAATCATGTCCATTATGAATGTAGTTCTGGTGCTTAGGGTGGTATATAAGTCTGGTCTTGCCCAGGACAGTATCAATGCAAAATACAGGTTCCTTTATACAGACATAAGAGCACTTCCCAAGTAGAACTGGCGTATTTTTAAGTTCTCCTGATTTAAATCAGTATGATAGTTTATCCATGCCAAAAATTGGGGATAAGAGATTGTAATTAGTTTGTAATCTCTTTCTTAATTTTAAATTTCCTGAACTGTTACTGCCATTTATATTTGTAATTTCCACAGTGCAGCACCACCCACCTAATCTTGATTAGTTAGCCAATTGTTGAATGTTCTTCATATATGAACTTGCTAGTTGTATTGAACTGAAACATGCTTGATTTTTTAATTATCATTAAATATTTTGTTAATGTTGACATGTATTTATAATATAACTGCACCACAGATATCGTCAAAAGTTCATTTTAAGTATAATAATAGACAACAAATTTGTATGCCTACCCAACACATATGGTCCATCCAAATTACACCATCAGCTAATAATGACCTTAATGGAATAAGATTGTAGATCAGATATTAATTTGTATTGAACTATTAGTTTAAGTTTAGAATGTTCACCATGGCTACTTAAAGCTTTAGAAGGCTCTCTGCCTTAAATTTAGACATCTGAATAAATTTAAATTTCATTAAGTGTATCTTATATCTTATCTTAAAAGTTAAACCCATGAAGTCTGGACATCTCATGAATTTGATATAACCAAGCTCTCCAAATTCTGAGATTATATTTGGTTATTATGTCATTAAATTTTCCAAAAGTACTTTTGATCAATCCACTAGACTGATGATGCACAGATAAGGCTACTTTGTGTACCTTTGTGTTCAATACATTTCCCAAGCAAACAACCAACAGACAAGACTTTTTTAGTACTTAATTCATAATTTCTTTTTTTCCCATATCCTACAGTTCTGCTTATAGGGTACTTTTCTGATGAAATCAGAAATCTGATTGGAATATTTCTGTTGACTAACATTCTGATTATATCCATTGTTTGTGCAGGTGATCTGTCATTATACATAAGCTTCTATAAATAGGAAAAAACAAGTAATTTCTTGAATAGTTATAAAAAAAGAAAAGGCAATTATTATAAAACTTTGAACCAAGTACATATGACTACCTTGTGCAGAAGTTTATATTAATACAATAAATGTTGAGAGGATAGAAGGGGTAGGTATTATAATAGTGATATGAAAGTTGGTTGAGGAATTTTATAGAATAGGTGCATGAAATTTTTCTATGTATTGCAGGAAAGGAAAGAACAGAGTTGTCATCTCAGAATTTTGAATAGGAATAGGATCAGCATGGAAATGAACAGCCATTTTTTTAATGGAAGTTGGTGAATTCATTTACCTTGAATGAATTTAAAGAGACAAATGATAGAACTGTATAAACCTCTCATGATAATAATATACCCAAGGACCATAAGCATAGAAATCTTTTGCTCTTGCTTTTTGAAGTAATTGTATGTATGAAGCAGTTTAGTTAACATGGCACAGCAAATTAACATTGAATTATTTTCTTTTAGTGTTACACGGTGATTGCTACCTACTATCAGAAACCACTTTATTTTATTTATTTACTTTCTTTTAGTGTTACACGATGATCAGCATTCATTTTAGACAAATTATGGACATACATATAACTATTTATAACCATTTAAAACACGTAATATTGTCGCACGTATTCCTTTTGGCAGTCTTTCCTTCACTGTTTACCAGAAACTGACACATACTGGCCAATATATACACACAAACTCCTACCACCCAACACAAAAACTAGGTGGCATTAATACTCTAAAAAACAGGGCTTTGAAGATTTGCTCCAATGAACAAGTGCTTAAAGATGCATTTAAAGTTATCAGCAATACTTTCCTAAAAAATGGTTACAGTCAAAATACAATCAACAAAATTCTCTGCAAGACCTCACTTAAAAACAAAGATAAACTAGACTATAATAAAACTGTAACCATTCCATACATTAAAGGGTCATCAGATAAAATAAACAGAGTACTACAGAAATACAACCTCAAAGCCACCTTTAAACTTCCTGCAAAATTAAAGAGCTTACTCAACTCATCCAAAGACCCATTCCCTCCACTGGCCCACCCTGGATTATACCGTATTTATTGAACCTGTAATCTACCCTATATAGAGGAAACAGGATGCACAATTCCTATCAGACAAAAGGAACATAAACGACACATTAAATATAATAATGGTGAAGCTGGTCTTTCTGATCATGCTCTGAACACTTTACATAGAATTGACTGGAAAAGCACCTGTTGTTTACATCACACCAAAACATGGTATGAAAGTAAATTTAAGGAAGCCTGTGAGATTCTTATCAACCACCCTAATCTTAACAACAATGTTGGTCTAATAATCCCAAGCATATGGAAGGCACATATTCTACCCACTTAACCTTTCTCTCTAAGAGTTAACTATAAATAGGACCATAGGAATCCAGAATCTTAAATCTAATATAACAATTGTCATGTTAAATTAGACAAAAAAAAAAATTAGTCTTTCCTTCACTGTTTACCGGAAACTGACACATACTGGCCAACATATACACACAAACTCCTACCACCCAACACAAAAACTAGGTGTCATTAATACTCTAAAAAACAGGGCTTTGAAGATTTGCTCCAATGAACAAGTGCTTAAAGATGAATTTAAAGTTATCAGCAATACTTTCCTAAAAAAATGGTTACAGTCAAAATGCAATCAACAAAATTCTCTGCAAGACTTCACTTAAAAACAAAGATAAACTAGACTATAATAAAACTGTAACCATTCCATACATTAAAGGGTCATCAGATAAAATAAACAGAGTGCTACAGAAATACAACCTTAAAGGAACATAAACGACACATTAAATATAATAATGGTGAAGCTGGTCTTTCTGATCATGCTCTGAACACTTTACATAGAATTGACGGGAAAAGCACCTGTTGTTTACATCACACCAAAACATAGTATTTAAGTAAATTTAAGGAAGCCTGTGAGATTCTTATCAACCACCCTAATCTTAACAATAATGATGGTCTAATAATTACAAGCATATGGAAGGTACATATTCTACCCACTTAACCTTTCTCCCTAAGAGTTAACTATAAATAGAACCATAGGAATCCAGAATTAAATCTAATATAACAATTGACATGTTAAATTAGGACATCATTGTTACTGTAAGAAAACTATAAGAAAAAATGTTTCTCTGATGTTATCTTAAATAGAATATAGTTTTGATATAGTTTTTTTTTAATAAATTAATTTTTTTTTAATTTATTTATTATTTTTATTTTTATTTTATTCTATTTTCACTAGAGGTCATGCCATTAGAATAACCTTTGATCAAATCATTGTCTCTTTAGCATACTGTGTGAAATGTAGTTCAGCTTGTCTCTGTATATATGTGTATGCTCCAGATGATGACCTTAATATTATTATTATTTGACACCTCCAGGGAGTCCTAAGACTCGTTGAGGGAGGGCACCTACTTTACAACTCTCCATCTCCACCACTCAACCTCATTCACAAACCGCCTCATCTACACCAATGTCATCTACTGTCCACCATCACCACTATTATTTTCACAGACAATCTCAAACATCCATGCCCACAGCAGGATTCGAACCCACAGCCTTTTGACTGGAGAGTGGATACGCTACCCACTTGGCCAACCAGGCTGACAATATGAAGGTTGAAATGTCGGGAAATTAAAATAGTTATTTATAACACGGCTGTTAGAATCCATAATTTGTCTAAAATGAATAACATTGAATTACATTAGAAAATATATTTAAAAACTGTAGAAATATATTAAATGCTTAAGCCAGCATTATGTTTATATTGTATGTATCTGAGCGTGATGTGAATGGCGGTGAGATGTAGATATTAGCATGAAACATGAATGCAAGTGACATTGATTTTTCAAAAATGGTGAAGTATTGTGAATGCAATATGTATGCTTGGGGAGAGATTAAAGTTATATATGTGGAGAGGATTAATTGGCGAGATGAGAGAGTTTGGGTATGCAAGAAGTGTAGCATGCTTATGGATTATGAGATATCACTGAATGTGAGTGGTAGCGAGCAAAAGATCATACCAAAAAAAAGTGGAATTGACAGTACAGTTGAGTGCTTAAACAGTAACAGTAAGACAGCAGTAGTGAAAGTGGCAGTGAGTTGGCAACATTGAGTGGTAAGGCAGCGTGCATAAATGACAGTGAGTTAATGGTGGTGGGCAGAAAAAGAGTGGGTGTAGCTGGTGGCAGGTTACCAGCAGCGAGCAGTAACCCAGTGGATTTGCAAGGTAGTGAAAATGCGATTAGCATAAATGACAGTGAGAAAGTAATTGAAGAGTTGAAAGTGAAGTTGGTAAAGATGAGGCAAGAGATTAAGCTTATGAGGAATGAACTGAGGAGAATTAGAGATTTGCATGGAAATGTTGAGAAAAATGAGACAGGATTTGGGAGTTGCAGTGTATGGGGATTCGATGATTAGAAGTGTTGTGAGTGAAAGGTGTGTGAGGTTTGTTTTCTGGGTGGCAGGAGGAGCAGCATGATTGAAGTATTGGATAAGAGGAGTACGTGAGCAAAAGAGTAGTAGTAATTGGCACAAATGATTTGACTGGTAACAAGAAGAATATAAGGATAGATATCAGGAAACTGTTAAGGTGAGTGAAAGATAAAATGTGGTAGATGAGGTAGTCAGTATTTCCTGGGTTTGATAATGATGAGTTCAGAAGGTGAGCAAAGATTATGAATGGTATGCTAGCAGAGTTATGTAAAGAGAAAATAGTTCATTTTGTGAATGTGTAGGATGAATTTCAGGGGTGGATAGAGCTGTATAAAAGAGATGGGCTGCATTTAAATGGATTTCTGGTCTCTGGAATGTGAAGTATGAGGACAGATTGAGAGAATGCAAATTTCAGAGCTTAGTGGATATGAAGGAAGGGGGGGGGGGGAACACAATCAAGACATGTAAGTTGGTAAGTCACAGTTACCAGATTAATGTGGATGAGATTTTTCTTAGAATGTCTGGAGACAGAGGAGAACAAGAGAACATCCCTGGATGCTCTATAAGGAGGGTGTGAGCAGGGAAATGAGTAAGTTTTTTGTATGGTGAGTGCAGAGACATTGAATGCATTTAAGTCAACCTGTGAGGAGCTGTGAGAGTGGGATCCCCCCCCCCCCTGCAATGGGTCTTGACTCCATGGAGGGCTGATAATAATATTAATAAACCATTGTATTTTCATTGAAAAAGAAAAGATTGCACTGTTTTGCAAATATTGTATGGACACTCATTTTTCTCAAGTAATGTGCACCATTGACAAACTACATAGTACAGCAAAGTATAAAAGAAAGATATGCATTCCAAATTAGTTTTGTGCATAATGAAATGGAACATAGTTTCAAATTAACTAACTTCTATAAGGTATTTTTATCCAAGGCCCAGTAATTAATAAGTTATTGATCTAATTGTGCAGTCGCAATTATAGTTACCATCCAGTGTAACACGTGAAAATAACTTGAGAAACAGTCAGGTGCATTACATAAACTGCCAACAAGAGATAAGAGCATGCTGAAAAAATTGTCATGTATCAGTGGAATTTTGCATTTGGTTAGTTCCCATGACAGGTGCTTCGTGCAAACCAAACATCAGTAAACAATGCACTAAAATTCATTGTCATAATGTCCAGGAAAAAAGAGAATATTGAATGTTATGTTGACATCGTGGACAATTCTTAATTGCCTGTATGGGAACATTTCTATATAAACAATCTTGCTGACTGATAACATAATAATGCATTGTGTTGATATCGTTACAAAGGCTTTCCTCAAAGTGAAGAAATGAATATGTGTATGTTCAAAGTTTGGGCTGTCTACCACAGAGGTTCATCCTTAACTCTATATAGTCTACATTTGCCCAAAGGAAAATTGGGAGTATGATGAATGCATCTAGAATGCCAGAACTTCACCACAGCAAACTTGTGGTAACTACTGGAATGGATTGTTAAAATGAACTGTTTGCTGGAGTGAATTTCTTTTCGCATAGCTTTTGTATCTATAGGACTTGTGTCAAGCAGAACATTTTGGTACTGAGAATTAACTTGAATACATTACCAAGTATTCAAATGAGTGTCCATACATTCTATGGACACTCATTTTTCTCAAGTACTGTGCATCATTGACAAGCTACATAGTACCAAGTATAAAAGAAAGATATACATTCCAAATTACTTTTGTGCAGAATGAAATTGTTGTATCATACTTTCTACTTCGATATGTATTCTAGTTGTTGATTGACTCCTCATTCAGACACAGAGAATATTTATTTTTAATTGCGCCACCGTATGTTCAAATTTGCATGAGCAACATTGAGAAATCAACCAATCTGTATTATTACTAACTTAATTTTAGGCCAAGGTTTTCTTTATTATATAGGGTTCCCGTTAAGATTCAAATTATTTTAATGAGCGGTGCAACGAAGAAATCAGGCAAATACAAGATTCAATTCAAATAAAATTATTTAATGCAGTTTCACATAAATTTACATCAAAGCAAAGACTTCTAGTTGAGAAAATACAGTTAAACAATAATTAAGTTTTCATTGAGATACTAGCAAACTACTCAGCTGAGTATAATAATTACGATTAGAACTTAAGCTTACAGATTATATTCTTCTTATTATCAAGGATTCTTATCACAACTTCACTCTGATTAAAGTTATTATTCAATACAGTTTAAATATCAACTCAGTTTAACCATTCAGAAGTTATAAAATATAAACCATCAGACAATCATTTGAAGATTTCAAAGTTATGTCAGCCTAGCAAAATAGTTTGCAGAATTTTCAGTTTCCAATATTACATTAAGTTTCTTACAGCAGGCTTCTCTATATCACTCTTTCAGTCTTGAACTATTAATCCAAATAGTACAATATTTGGCACGACAAGTGGGATATGTCTCATTACATCACACATTCAATCTTGAATAGATAAATACAGCGATAAGGATTAAATTATGTTCACCGGAAATAAGTTCGCTACTTCACACTAGGCACAGAAAAGATAATCTTACCGGCATAAGCAGTATAGCTTCTTCACATCGAGAATCCTATGAACACACTTAAATTCTCGTTGACTTTCACTTTGAGACTACACAAACTTAAAAGAATCTTCTGTTTCCGTAACTGATTAATAGACTCGAGAGAATATATTCTTTTTCTCTGGTTTAACTTAACTTCCAGTTTCTTTCTTTTCTTATTCTTATTATCCCTTGTCCTGCATTATTCCACTGCAAGCGATAGGAAATTACAATAGGATTAGAACTCCAACAAAGGTAAGTCAAAGTGCCAAGCGATTTCCAGTTCTCCTTATTCCGTTTACATCATGTTAATCGGCCACCTTCCTTGCCTGCTTCCCTACTCCCGTGTGTGTTACTTTTTCATGTACTGTTTATCAAATCCTACTCTCCTTTCTCGCCAAAATCTGGTTCTAACTGGTTTTGTTTATATCTAACTGGCTTCATGCGTCCTGTACAGTCACACGTACTAAGGCACACGCTAGCTAAAGGTAACATAATTTCTCATAGCAGCCAATCAAGTGTTATCTTAAGGAATTTCCTGGATACATTAAAATGCACATAGTACAGTTTTTAACATTATATTAAAGGAATTAAATTCACATAATAATTGATATTTTTAATACACAGCTTTTCATGACTGTAATTTATCCCAAAAATTTATAAATACATAAATATTGATTAACATAACTTGGAAGAAATTACATAAATAGCATATTATGAACATGAGACTATTAGTTAAAAAAAACAAACAAATTTTGCTCAGGGAATCGTAGATTATGTTGAACTCTGAATGATGTATTAACAACTTCCATTTCTCTTCATTCAGAATCCAACAAAATGGAACATAGTTTCAAATTAGCTAACTTCTAAAAGGTATTTTTATCAGAGGGCCAATAATTAATAAGTTATTGATCTATTTGTGCAGTCGCAATTATAGTTACCATCCAATGTAACGTGAAAATAACCTGAGAAACAGTCAGGTGCATTACATGCAATATCTTTTTTGGTATCTGTCCAACATTTAGTGAAAAGCATAACTGGAAGAATGGTATCAGTTACTTGGCCAAAGTGATGTGTGTGTTGACATTTATGGAAATAAATGGACTGTGAAGCAAGGCATAATGTATATTTGGAAAGATTTGAAATACAGTACATTATTATATTGCACAGAGAAAAAATACTTCAATCCATGGAAGTCCCTCGCTGAGAAATACCATAGCATATATCTAAGTTGTAATTTGTCCACCACTTGTGAAACTTTGTCCCATATGCCACATGACAAACAATCAGCATAAAACATGCACAAATTTAAATTATTATTATTGCACAGGAACCTCCATGGAGCCAGAAAACTAATTGCAGGAGACCCACACTTCACCCAATATCTGGAAATTACTCAATTTCCAGGGATGACCCCCTTATTCTTATCCAGATATCCAGCTGCTAAAAATTTCCTCTGCATCAATCCTATAAAACCCTTTTAGTAACTTTAATGTTTCTGTCATTTTCCCTTCCTGTTTTCTGCTTATCAGCTAACTTCCACAACCAACAATCCTCAATCTGTTGTTATAAGGAGCATTCCACAGTCCACTCAACGTCTTGCTCACTCTCTTCTAGATCTTCTCTACCACCTCCTCATTCCCAAGTAAACCCAGGTGACCAAACCTGTGCATGCACCCCCCCTCCTTGATATGCTGTATCAAAGTCTTACAAAGAGGATAACTTCTTTCTTCTGCTTGGTGTGTTCTTCAAAGGCATTTGACAGGATAATGTGTTATCTTGTCAAATGCCTTTGCAGAATCCAGCAGTTTCATCATGTAGCCATTTCTTTAATCTAACTCAGTTGTCACCCTATTATAAAATGCTTGTAGATTACTAAGAACTGATATGAGAGCCTGTATTCTCATATCAGGTAGTATTCTCTTGTCACCTCTGTTATAACAATGTCTTCATCTAAATGAAGATATATACCCTTGCAAAATGATCATTCAGAAGCTCAACAATTTCATCTTCCTCCATTACCTCTTTACTATCTGCATCCATCAAAGTTATCCTTCCATAGCATTCTTCCTGCTATTTACCACATAATAAAAAAACTCTTTGGGATTTCATTTTGCCTTACTTATCATGCTAATCACCTTTCTCCTTGTATATCTTCCATAACATTTTCTTTTGTTGCAACTCATGCTTAATGATATTACTCATGCATCTAACTCCTACCTGATTTATCCTCCTGATCTTGGGTGTACAGTACGATACTGCTTCTTCCAGATATCCCTTGATTATCATCCCATGCACTGTGAACATCCTTCTCTTGCACATCTTTATGCCATGGTACTTCAAGGTGCCTGATGAGTGTATAATTATCACTTCCCTTGTAGTTTAGCATATATTTTAACATAACATATTATAGTTTAACATGACATATATACCTTCTTCTTAACAGGAATTTTCATGTTTTGCTACTTACAAGTCAAGATCACATGATCACGTTCCCCAATTGGAGGTAATATAGCCACCTCTGGTGAGTCCTCCATGCCACCAGTATGCATGGAGGAGCTTACCAGAGAATGACTTTACAAATCCTCAGGTCTAGAGTTAGATAGTAGAGGATATTGTTGGAGTGGCTTCTTCTTGTCCTACATGAGGACCATAATGTGTAGCACTGTTTTCAGTGCAAAGTTTGGGGGAGGTTAATAAGCAAGAAAATTCTCCAAGCAGGAAAATCTATCATCAAAGGACATCCACTGATATCACTGACTATGCCACTCAGTCAACCAGGCTGATTTTTTAGCACTGTTTTTTGGTTTTCCTGGGAAATTCTGTATAACTCGATGAAAATAGGGTGGTGAAGAGAAAACTTTGATTACCTACTGGGAGCTTCTACATCACCTTTATTAACAGTTACTCCACCCAACTTTGCATCATCAGCAAACAAATGAATACTGAATATCTCCCTTCAAATTATTTTCTATATCATTTATGTATTAATTAAACAGCAGTGGTCTAAGCACAGAGCCCTTTTGTTACACCACTAGTCATGTGCCTTCTGGATTCTGCTCCTCCATATACTACTTTTTGGTATCTGTTCATCAGCAACTCTTTTATCCATATCACCAGGTTTACATCCATCCCCGTTTGTTGCAGTTTGCATAATAGAGTACCATGTGATATCCTGTCAAATGACTTTGCAAAATCCAGCAGTTTCATTGTGAATTCATTCCCTTTATTCAACTCAGCTGTCACCCTATTATAAAAAGTTTGCAAATTACTACGGCATGATCTGCCCTTCACAAAGCCATGCAGCCCCCCCCCCATAGAGTATCGTATTCTTATCCATCCATTCTTACTTCTATCAACACTACCATTGGCACTCATTAAAATTATCCTCACACAATCAAAGAACTCTTTGGGAATGTCCCTTGACCTGCTTGGCTAATTTCTTCTCATCTAATTTTGTCTTCCTTACCTTGCTGATCATCTTATTTGCCTGTGCCTTGCACTGCTTGTGAGCTTGCCAATCACTTTTCTCTTTATATACCTCCACCTTTTGCAACTCTTGTTTTAACGATACTACTCATCCAACTAATTACTGTGTGATTGATCCTTCTTACCTTGGCTACACAATCTATTGGTTTCTTCAGATACTTTTTGACCATCTCCTGTGCATTGCTAATATCTTTCCCTTGAGATTCTTATACTGTAGGATATCTGCTAAATAGCAGATATCCTACAGTATAAAGTTTTATTATTATTATTATTTGGTAATCTCCATGGAGTCAACAGACTCATCGTGGGAGGCCCACTCAACCAGCAACATGTCTATTGTAATGAGCTTTGAAGTTACTTACATTACATGCACTCACAACACACTCAAGCAATGCATTCCACTCACTAACAACTCTCCAAATAAAAAATCTACTCCTTACTTCCTTCTTGACCACATCCCTATACAACTTCCAGGGATGGCCCATTCTTCCCATCTTAACATCGTAATTTCTTCTGTATTAATCTGATAGAATCCCTTAACTAACTTGAAATTCTCTATCATATTTCCTATTTCCCTCCTATCCACCAACTTCTGTAGTCCACATTCTCTCAAATGCTCTTCATAACCAACACTCCAGAGTCTTGATATCACTTTGGTTATTCATCTTTGGTCCCTCTCTAGTGTTTCCACATCACAGTGAAAACTAGGTGACCAAATCTGAGCACAATATTCCATTGGTTTGACCAATGCCTTATATAGATGCACATTACCTTATTCCTACTTGTCATTGTACTTTTTATCATAGCAGTAATATGATGTGCAGTCTTTGCAACATGCGATGTGGCCCCGGAACTTCAGTCCACTGTCCACCATCACTCACTCGAAGATCCTGAATCTCATCCACTTCCTGAAGTATAGCTCCACTAATCAGTATGTAGCCTTATGTCTCTGTATCCCAAAGTGTAACACCTTGCATTTATTAACATTAAAGCTGCAACCCTACTCATTTGTCCAAGCTAAAAGCCTATTCGAACCTTCCTGTAGAGAATTAACATCAGCACTCCTGATAATTCTACCTAACTTTGCTAATGATATTTACTAATGATATTTTTTGTGGATTGACTGAGAATCTTCAAATGTTTGCCATTTTGCTAAATATATAATACTTTATTTCTTTTAATTAGTAATTCCTTTAGTTGTGTTTTGTTTAAAAGAAATCTTTATATGCTTTGAGCCCTGTCACAAACCATTCAATTATGTTATTTATTGGTATCAAACTTGTAAAAAGGTTGTATATAATAATAATATGAGATTAGTGTAAATTATGGTATTGCATGGGTGTAAGTGTGTGTGTGAAATGTTCATGGTTCATAAGCACTATACATAACTGAAACTTACGAAGAAAAAAGGCCCAGAAAGTATTTGATGAGAACATACAAAAGCAGTTTATTCCAAATTTAGTGAACGCCTTTATTTTACTTTTCTCACCAGTAGACATTGAAATTGACTTAAATAACCTGTTTTTCTTTGAAAACAGAATAAATAAATATTAATAATAATTTGTGCAGAGCATTTCTTTTTTTTTTTTCTTGTCTTTAACTTATAATACTTTTAAAGTTTTTTCCCTTCTGGAAGTTTCTTCCTTAAGCTTGAGCACAAAAAAAATTCATCTCTTTTTGTTCAAAATATTTAACTAGAGCAAGGTTGCTGCTTAATGTATCAAATGGAATTGTCTGTTGCTTTGGGAGAAAATTATATAATCCTTCTTAGTAACTTTATCTACATTCAACTTAACTTCCTTTGAAAGAAATTTCATTAATTTTGGAAAAACTTTATTTCCTTTCCCTCTTCTCTGCCTTTTTGACTTAAAAAAAAAATCCTTTTCTTTCCTCTATATTTCTTCTCTCAGCTGCCAACTTATAGAACATATTCTGTTCCACTCAACAGCTGTTCCTTTTTCTTCTCTCACTACATCAAACTTCCTATTCAGACAGTCAATTTTTTTCTTCTCTTTTTTTTTCAACTTACATGATAGCTTACAGGTTGTAAGCTATGCAAAGATTTCTTTTATACAGGACATTACTAAAGGAATTACTAATTAAAAGAAATAAAGCATTATACATTTAGTAAAATGTTTACATATATAATAAAAACTTATCCTTTACTTTTTTTTTAAGGAAAAAAAATGACTGTTGCAGAAATTAAAAAAAAATGTAAAATAAAATTACTTTACTCTTTGTTTATACTGAAATAATACAATAGTGTTCTAAATAATGGAACATTCAGTGTACATACTCTGCTTCTGTGTACCTATCAATGAATGATATCAAAATGTATCAGACAATTAGCACAAAGACTGCAGGTTGAACAATTATTATGTCAATACTGAAATCCACTTGTAAAAGTGCAGAAAATTTTGTTTTATTAAAGGATTCTGTATAATTCGCTTCATTTTTTTTTTTTTTTTGGTAGAAATCTGTTATCTCTCACAGTTGAATTATAGTAACTTGCATTGTGACAATATCAGTTAATGCATTTTACTCATTGGTTATAAGAATTCTTGTATAGTATTTCACAAATCAAAAAATATAGTTTATTAGACTAACGAGTTTGCTATTTTTTTAACAGCTTCTTTGCTATCTTGGTTACAATTAAGTAACAACTGTGAATATTAGAAAATGCATGTGTTAAACCCAAATTTAAAAAATATATATAAATATAAAAATGTATAAATCTGTTATAACAGGTTGCTTAGTGTAAACGAATCTGTCTACTGAGTTATTGTAACGAAAGCTGTCAGCTGCTTTATTGTAATATCTTTACTCTATTTATATTTGTAATATCCTCTTTATTCTTTATAAGCAGTGTGCGCTTTTCCTCGCGTAACCTTTCTCACTTACTCTATTGCATATTATGTTTATCCACCTTTCGTATTTTACTAGTCGTATGCCTATGAACACTGGAAAATTTGTTAAGACTGCGCCATCCAGTATTTCAATATCGGCATAACACTCAGTAAAACGTCCGGTAGATTTCTCTCTCTCTTACTAGCATATATTCCTTCAACAAAGTTTATATAAACAGTTGTGGTTCTTAAGTAATTCAACTGCGCTTTTAATGTCTTAATTGTTTCCTGCTCACAAGTCCGATTATTTTTAGAAACAGTGCATTGTAAAATAAAAGATCAGGCAGCACTCTTTTAACAAAAAATTAAAACACATTTATTTACATTAATATGAAATATACATGAATCAAACGACAGGGAGATTGCTTTCTCTAACCATCTATAAAATCTTTAGCATAAAATTAGAACCCTTTTACTTCAACGCTTAATGATCTCTTTAACTCAAAAATGTATTTACTCTCTGCTTACAAATTCAACTTATTAAACTTCTAGTTTACTCACAAAGAGGTTAGCTAACTCTCTGCTAAGTTATTTTTACAAATTTGATATGAACTTCTAACATGCCAATTGACTCTCTTATGGACACTTCTTATTACTATTAAACTAATTCTTAACAGTCCATATATAACATATCACCTAGATTATAAGAGAAATTGTACAAAAGGATGGAACTTACAGAGGCTCTGTATCGCACATTCAGTCAAGAGTCTTGCACTAAAGTCTCAATGGCTTTTCTTTCATCTCGAGTTTTAGGCTTCCTTCAGGAGTGTCTTGCTTCAGAGGTATCATGTTGGGATATTGGCGGGCTTTTCGACTGCAATCTGTGGTACTCGAATAGCACATGCAAGAGGTTTCAGCATACGGGCAAATTCTCTGGATCCTACTTCGGGAACTTCTACTTCTAACTGCCACTACTTCTGCTACTAATTGCCGATGACTGTGCCGCCGACTGGCTCTGGCTCTCTTCAGTAACAGCTCTTCACCTTGCTCTCCTCTGTTGGCAGCTGGACCTGGACACTCCTCTCTTGTAACTGGGGCCTTGCCTCTCTGCCACCACTGCTCTGGTTCCAACTGCCTCTCCTCTGTTGGTAACAGGAAGCCCTTTATGGTCGTCTCAGCCTTCTTTTATTTTGCAATTTCAGGATCTTGCACTGAGGGTAATAAACCCCAAAAAATTCGGCATGACTCTTTCATCTTCTTTAAAGTTCGACCCACTCTTTTGATCGTATTTTTCCGGGCAGCAGAAACTTGTCTCTAAAACTAGCGGACCTCTTTGATACTAACTTTAAAGGTGTTATGCGCAGAGCTTGTAAGCAACTTTCTCATACACAAAAATAGTAAACAACTTTCTTGTGCTGTTACACATAGCTATATACAAAGTTCCGATGACAAAGCATTGCCTTTGTTTTTTAAATTAAAACAGTAAATACAGTCACTTCCAATAGGGTTAACTACATTAATATTTAGCAAAATATACATAGAAACAAACAAGGTTATTTACAGTTCTCATGAGACTTGACCTATGTAAAAATCGATGTAAACCGCTTTGGTAATTTTAAGCTACATCGAATTTTACATTAGTATCTATCACCAAAATCTTAAAAATAGCTATTTACCTTATAGAAGTTTGAAAATAGTGCTGTACAGAATGCAACAGCAGTGGTACTAATGTACTATGGATTTCATAACCTTTTATGTGCAGAACTGATATAAAAAAAATAAACTTAATTAATTCAGCAGTCGTAACACATTATTTATTCAGTTTATTATGCAGTGCTAGTACTTATTATTGGCATTTATCAAAAACTAGTACTGATTTTATCATGATAAACATTGAATTATTTATATTAACAGCTTATTAATTATGATGGTTTTAAAAGTAAATTTCATAATAATGTTGAAATTAAGAATTTTTTATTTATTTTTTTTTTTGATTTAGTCGACGAGATGACATGGAGTCTTTAGGCTATGTTCTAATGTACTTTAATCGAGGAAGTCTACCTTGGCAGGGATTAAAAGCTGGTACTAAGAAACAAAAATATGAGAAGATAAGTGAAAAAAAGATGTCTACACCTGTTGATGTTCTTTGTAAGGTAAGTTACTCATGTTAAATCATTTATTTGTTAACATACTTTTTTTTGGAATCTAAGGTAAAAATAGGTAAAATGATTAGATAAATATAATATCCAGAGCAGGTTACCAAGTCATGATGTTGCAAAAGAAATATTAAAGAAGCACAAATAAAATGCTTATTCACTACCATTAATCAGAAATTAACATTCATGTTCACTCTTTCATATTATTGAGTTATTTGTTCATACATCTACAAAACATACCACTTATTAGAAAGCAAACTAATAATTATATTTATCAGTCATTTTCTTTTTACTGTGGTCACATGCTCTTCAACAATAAAAATAATGTAATAATGAAAAAAGAATTTTGTTTTGATTATCAATTAGTCCATAAAACTAAGAGAACAATGGAATATTTCATTAAATTATGGAGACTACAACTGCATTAGGATTAATTGCCCGACATTTTGACTTTCATGTTAAGGTCATCACCTGGAGTACACACACACACACAAAGACAAGCTATATTACATTTCAAACAGTATGCGAGTGACAATGAATTGATCAACCATTATTCTACTTACCTCATGCCACTCTTTGCCTATGTACTGCGGTCTTGCTGTTTTGTGGGGCAAGATACTTTTAACCTGTAAAAAGAAGGCACAGCAATGGGCTCACTGTAAACCCCCCCCCCCCACCCCAATTGCTAACTTTTATATGGAAGCTTTTCAACAACGTGCTCTAGATTCCTTTACTTTAAAACCCAAAGTCGAGCTTAGATACATGAACAGTGTTTTCGTTATCTGGAACCCAGGCACCAGACATTAAACACTTTCCTCAACCACCTAAACAAACAACACAAATGCATATAATTCACAATTGAAATTGAAAGTTAGAACACACACTTCCTTTTCTAGAAACACTTGTCCCCTGTTGAAGGAAAAACACAGCGTTTTTCCTTCACTGTTTATCGTAAGCCTACACATAAACTCTTACCACTACCCAACACAAAATCTAGGTGTCATTAACACTAAAAAACAGAGCTTTAAAGATTTGCTCCTTTGAGCAAGCACTTAACATGAATTAAAAGTTATCATCAATATCTTCCCGACAAAATTCTTCACAAGACTCCATTTAAAAACAAAAATAAACTAGGTTATAATAAAACTGTAGCCACTTCATACGTTAAAGAGATATCAGATAAAATAAATAAAATACTACAGAAATACAGTCTTAATGCCACCTATAAACCTCCTACAAAATGAAAGAACTTATTTAACTCATCCAAGGATTCACTGGCCTGCCCCTGGAGTATACTGCATTTATTGCATCTGTAGTTTGCCCTATATAGATGAAACAGGATGTACAATTCCTATCTGGAAAAGGTAACATAAATGGCACATTAAATTTAATAACTATGGTAAATCTGGTCTTTCTGATTGTGCCATGAATACGCTACATACAATTGACTGGAAAGCCACATGTTCTTCCCATTACACTAAAATGTGGTGTGAGCACAATTTAAAGAGACCCGTGAAATTCTTATCAACCAACCTAATCTTAATATTAATGGTGGTCTAAAATTCCCAAGAATATGAATGGCACATATTCTACCCACATGACCTTTTTGTCTAAGAGTTATTATAATTAGGACTGTAGTAATCTCGGATCTTAACTTTAATATAACAAACACTTGGGTTAAATTATTGATTAGGCTACCAATTTTACTGTAAAAAGTATTAATATCAATTTGTTCTTTTATGATGTTATAAATATAAATAGGATATAGCTTTGATGTAGTTTTTTTTTTTTTCACTAGAGGTCAGGCCAGTAGAATAACAGTTGATCAAATCATTGCCACTTTATCATACTGTTTGAAATGTAATATAGCATGTCTTTGTGTGTGTGTGTGTGATACTCCGGACCTTAATGTGAAGATTACAAAATTAAAGTAATTACTCCTAACATAATTGTAGTCTCCATAAACCCGCCGTGGGCATGGATGTTTGTGATTGTCTGTGGAAATACGGGTGGTGGTCGGCGATAGATGGTGTTGGTGTAGTTGTGGTCAGCTGGTAGATTGTGAGTGGTCGAGACAGAGTTGTAGAGCAGATGCCCTCCCTAGATGAGTCTTTGGACTCCCTAGAGGTGACAAATAATAATAATTTATTGAAATGAATAACACTATTAAGAAATTAAGAGAGAGGAAAAACTTAGTCGCAAATTGCAATTTTTTTTTTTAATTTGAGGAAGAGAAAGTCCATTGTTTCAATTAAGATTTTGAATGGTATAAATAAGGCTTCAGACCTTTCTTTGAACAGATGTTCATATTTTTCATTTCATCTTCCTTTTCATGTTAAGCTCAGTGACCTATCATAGTATAGACATTAATATGTAAAAGATACTTTATTCAAATGTATAATTATCTAATATATTCAGGTATATTTGCAATTTACAACAGTATTTTTGTAGATTAATATAAAAATAAGGAGAAATACTTTCCTTGGAAAGAAGCCAGTGGATCTCCCCTTCATGGGCAAGGTTCAACGTGCCATGTAACAAGTCATGTTTGTAGCCAGTATAAATTAGAGGAATAGGATGCTTCTAATTCCAAGTCAGTGCAACTGTGTCCAGGTGAAATAGACGTGGTTTGTAGAAGGAATTTGAAAGAGATGTTGTGAGAGCATGCCATGTTGCAGGCCTATCTATTTGACAAATTGGGCCATCCCAAGTCAATGTTTGTGGCACCACAAACAGAGGTCTGAGGCCAATGAGGAAAAACAGGACCATACCATCCCACCGCCACCTCTGAATTCCATATTTGAGGTTGCGCACTCTACTGTGGTAAGTGCTACAGAAGATATTATACAAAAACTGCTAGTTATCAGCTGACACATTGAATGCAGAGTTCCAGGCATCAACTGAAACATGAATCTGCACAAAAACATTCGGAACTGAAGCTCACAACATAGGCTTCTATGAAAGGACTGCGATATGCAAGCCCCACACCCAAACCAACCTGCAGTGGTATGTACATTGGGATCTGGAAGCTTGGAATGCTGTGTTATGGAGCGATGAATCATTCTTCACCCTCTACCAAGTAGATGGGTGGGTGTGGTGGATGCCTGGTGAACATCTCTTACCACAGTAGAATGCACAATCTGAGTTATGGAATTCAGAGGTGGCAGTGTAATGATATGGTGCTGTTTTTCCTGGTTTGGCCTCAGACCTCTGTTTGCGGTGCCACGAACATTGAACTCTGAGAGGTATCTTAACATTCTGGACAATGCATTACTTCCTACTTTGTGGCATTTCTACAGAACTGGCCATTGTTTCTTTCAGCAATTCAAAGCACCGTGTCATAAGACTGCTGCTGTAACTGCGTGGTTTGTAGACATGAACATCACCACACTTGACTGGCCTTCACAGACCCCCTGTTGAACATCTGTGTGATGAACTGGAGCATCGGGTGATATGAAGGGATGTTTGTCCCAAAACAAGACCTCATTACATGCCTACAGGATGAATGATGTCCAAAATTCCCATCGATCACTATTGTACGCTTGTGAAATGTATGCCCCATAGGATAGCTGCAGTCATCACAGTGAAATGAGGTCCTACATGTTATTAAGATGGGCAGCATTACTGTTTCTTTTTCTTCCTCACACTATAGTGTCCGTTGACTTCTTTCCAAGTAGTGTAGTTTAATATTAAGAGAAATTTGTAATAAATAACGGTTTAATAGTAAATTTCTCTAAGGAGAAACGTTAAAACATGGAGAAGTTTAATTTTGTAATGATTCATTATTTTGAATTTTTGGAGAATAAAAATTTATAAAATTACATTTATGGTTTTGTGAAGATATAGGTCATGTGACAACCACAGTCAGCCCTGGTGTTTAGATTAAGATCTTGTTCTCTTTATTGATGGATGATGCACAGAGAACTGGTGTTCTTGATGTTCAGAGAAAGTATATTTGCATTAAATTGGAGATGAACAGCCCGAATGAATAATAATTTGTGATTCGGGGTAAATTTTCCAGAGTGTATTTAATCCTAGGATGAGGACAGTTGATTTTTGTCTAAATACTTGCACTTCATAATATTTCCATATTATGAAAATGTCTGGTGGTTTATACATTGGTTATTTATAACTTATTTTTTAAGGAAATTACAATGTATGCTAATATATTAACTAAAATAAATTTATTTAATACTTCCAATATTTCGGCAAAATCAAATTGCAATCATCAGGAGTACTATATAATGTGATATATGCACTCAGGCACTGCACCAAGTAGAGAGACTGAAGCATATCAACTGAGAGTAAATCTGAAGTCCTAAATATCACTCTCCCTCCTCCCAGTAGGTTAAATTGGACTTCCTTAGCTGTTGGGTATACAGAGGATGAGAGCTTCCCAAATTTGGGGCAGCTTCATGCTACCAAATTTGTTGAAGTTTGGGTAGTTTCTTAAGTCAGAAGCAGATTAAAAAACTACCCAAACTTCAATAAATTTGGTAGCATGAAGCACTCATCCTCTGTATACCCAACAGCTAAGGAAGTCCAATTTAGTCCGCTAGGGGTGGAGGAGTGCTATTTAGGACTTGAGATTTACTCGCAGCTGACATGCTTCAGCCTCTCTCTCTCTCTCTCTCTCTCTCTCTCTGTTTATATTTGCTGCAATGGAGTACAGTGGCCTTCTTTCAGCATATCCTATGATGGGTGTCTAAAGCATGGTTATCAAGTCCTGAGTGGCTATAGTGATGAAAATGGATATAGTCCTTATGTTCAGCAATTCTGATGTTGGTTGTCCTGCTTGTTTGGCCATAGTAGGATAGTTTACAACTGTAAGGGACCTAGTAAAAATCTGGCAGGTTTAGTGACTGTGGCTTGTCTTTGAAATGGATAAAGGATGCTTATTTTTTATAATGTGCCTTGGATATATTGAATGATGATAGCTTTCATATAAACTCTGTTCTGGGAAGGGGGAGATAGTATGTGATTTGTGGTGTTTTTTTGTTATGGTAGGAATTATAGCAATTGGCTAAGAAGGTTTTGTGAATGCGGTCAAGTTCCATGGAGAGGGTACTATTATCATAATTAATTTTACCTTGTTATATAAAGTTCTAATAATCCCATACTGTTTTATTTTATTTTATTTTATTTTTTGCAACTGAATGTATCTACCAGTGTATATGGATTTTCTGTAAACAGACAATGCCATGGATCCATCACACAGTTGTGTAATTGAAGTGTCTAGGAAGGGGGAGACTTTTTTTTTTTTTAACATGATCTGAATCCTAGGATTTTAATTGTTTAGATGTGTTAAAAATATGTTGAGAGCATCCAGGCCATGTTGCCAAGTGGAGAACACATCATCAACAAAGAGTAGCCAAGTAGTGAGTCTGTGTGTGACAGAGTTAAAAGCTTTCTCTTCAAAAGTTTCCATGAAATAATTAGAAAATTTATAAACAGAGGGGACAGCCATGGGTTTTCCACTCTCCCCCCCCCCTCCTCCGAATTACTTCACGGAAACTTTTGGTGAGAAAGCTTTAGAAATTTTAGAAAAACAAAGAATTATTAAAATAAAGAAAAAAGTTGTGAATTGAAACTTTTTTGCTTAACGCATTTCGAAATGGTGCTTTGATTACAAGTTAACCAAGTTGGCATAGTATGAAAGCTGGGAACTAGTATTTGACTAGCCGTGTGCCAAACCAAAGGTAGAGAGGGGAGGAAAATGCAGAATAGAGACTATTGAATGGAATAAAGAGGAAGGTAACAAAAATAAACTGGATAAAGAGGAAGCTGAATGGAATAATTTGATGATGCTCTGCTAGTGAATTTTGGAATAAACTATTCAATTTGGCAAGTATGAAAACAAAACTGATGTTTCTTAAAGCAGCATAAATAAGGAAGATGATATTAGAATGGGGGGCGGTGAAATCACTAAGAGCAAGTTATGTGAAAACAGGTTGCCAGGGTGCTGTAGAAAGAAAGGATGAGGTAAGATTATTTTAGAGTTTGAATCCAACAAGGCTTTTCTTTCAAACCCATGAGCAACTTTTTATAATATAATACACTCATGTCAAATTGTAATGAATTGCTTTCTTGTATAATAATACCTGTGGAGTATCCATAACTATAGAATAGTTAAAAATAATATATATATATATATATATATATATATATATATATATATATATAAAAATTACAATTTATTTACAATTATGGATAACAATTTCCCACACTTTTGGAATAGTGAGACAGTCATTACAATTGAGGTTAGGTTGATTAAGTAGGACTTCAGTGCTTTCTTTGTATAAACATTCATGTTTATATATGGATCTATGCAGCAGCTTGGTTTTCGAATCTATGTTGTTCCAGGCCAGATTTGTGAGGTTTGATAATCAAATAATCTGGGATAATCTGATAATGAGACCAGAACAGATCATAAGATCTGTTCTGGTCTCATTTTTAATCTAATATTCCTGATTTGAGGTCTTTTGTTTTTAAATTTTAGGCCTCATTTGAAATAAATGTTATAATCATATCAATGCATTCATTTAGCTCAATTAACTTTACACATATATACAATAAGCACAACATATGTAATGGAAAATATTTTTTTTAAAAAATGTGCTTTTCTCACAACATAATTTTATTAACAAAATAAACCAATAATTACAAACATAAAAATTAAAATTGGTACAATCTAATTAAATACTGTAGTGCATCTATACATCTTATTCTTCCAACACCTTAAGTAGCTGTGCAATATAGTATTGTCCTAAGCTTATTTTCAGCTCACAACATAAATTAGCTTAGTATAATTAAATGCTTGAAAATTTTAAGTAGCAAAAATGCTTTTTAATACTGTTATTTAAAACATACAAAAATGCAAAGACAAGTGAAAGACTAGATAATGTGACAGAGTGCATTGTAAAATAATTAAAATTAGTTAAAAATAAAATATATTTAAGAGATTACAATTTACTTACAATTAAGAATAACAATTTCCCACACTTTTGGAATAATGAGGCAGTCGTTACAATTGAGATTAGGTTGATTAAGTAGGACTTCAGCACTTTCTCTGTATAAATGTTCATGTTTATATATGAGTCTATGCAGCAGCTTGGTGTTTTTCCATCATATGCTATAGTTAGTGTTTTCAATTCCATATTGTTCCTGACTAGATTTGTGAGGTTTGATAATCCGGATGTGATCTTGACGTTCAGAGATACATTTATTTACAGATCTTCCTGTTTGTCCATAGTAAGACAAGTTGCACAAACATGGCATTTGCTATATGCCAGGTAGCATCATTGGTGATAGTTTGCCTTTTGGGGAAAGTAGCAGGTTATGAATTTGGTTGATGGGTTTATAGGTAGCAATGAATTGATATTTTTTCATAATTCTTGCCACACATTCAGATGCCTTCAGTATAGGGTATAAGAGTCCTGTGGGCATCTTATCTGGGTTGCTGTATAGGAGAGTGGTTAATTATTCTTTAGATTATTCCATTTAGTAAGGCTGTTTCTTTGATAATTTCCAGTTCTTGTTTTAGAGATTCTTCAGAACAGATCTTGTGTGTTCTTGATACTAGAGATTTTATGATGCCACATTTTTGATATGGCTGATGTATGTGGATATAACAACCTAAAAAAGTTGATTTTCAGTAGATGGAAATGGATCCATCTTTCTTAATCTCTTATATATAGTTTATTTTTAACTAATTTTAATTATTTTCAGCCCAATAGTTTTAATGCGTGTGCTCCACTGTTTCTTTATTCAATTCCTTATTGTTGTTTGCTGTTTGTACTGATGATATCTTACAATACGTAAGATGAAATATTTACATAATAAATTTATTTTTACTGTGGTATTTTGTGTTATTCAATAGTTTTGTAATGAATTTAGATAGAAAACCAAGCTAACCTCAGAGTATGTGCAAACCTATGATAGGTCAAAATTAAATAAAACTACTTGGAAATAGAAAAAATAAATACCTGAACAGTGAAATTGAGACTTAGCTAGATATGAAGAGCATCAGTTGAAAGCTTGACTTGAAATGCTACAGTTTAATGATTTTCTAGAATTTTTATTCCACTGGAAAGTTGAATGGAAGTTCCAGTATGCCTACAAAGAAAAGCTATAACAAATGAGGGTAGATGAATGGAGAACAAAGAAAAAGGAGAGGAAAGACAAAGGTGAAGTGTTCAGCCTTTTTCTCTTTGGAACAGTTAGAGATCTGCACAGTGACCTGAATAAAAGTCAAGCAATTCAAGAAAAGGGATTAGAGAGATATGGAAGAAAAAAAGGAAGATTATAGTTGTGGGATAAGGAAGAGATTAGGTGATGGATAGGAATGTATTGATTAATTAGAGGATTTTACAAAGTACCAAACATCTGAAGCATTGGTTGGGGTCTTTGAGATGATAGAATTTTTTAGTAGTTTTATTGCAACTGATTTATTTATTAAAAGCTTTCCTAATTGTCATTGCTTTGTCAATATCTATTGACAGTATTATCATTCATTGGCTAAAATGTAGCTAACCAATTCAGAGCTGCTGCTTTAATTATAGTGATACATTAATGTTGTAACTGGGATAATGATTTAATATGGAAACCCTGCTCTACAGACCAAATATGGGACTTTCAAGCCACTTCAGATCGTCAGTAAGTAAGTGCTGGTGGTCTCTCATATCAGATAATGACAACATCTACTACTAAAATGATAATATTTAAGCTGTGCTTTGTTTCTTTGAAAGTAAAAACCAGGGAGAACTTACTGTTTTTGAAAAACTGGGAATTTTCATATATGGGAATTGATGTTTTTTTGCTACATTTGAGCAGGTGTCAAATTTAAGGCATTTTGAATTTCTTGATCATGGTAGCTATCAATTTCATCTTCATCGAGCAGACTGGATTCCTTATCATGTGGAACATTTGTGAATTTGCCTGTGGGTTAATTCTTAAATTCTGGGAGAGGCTTAATGGAGTGAAACAGCACTAAAAAAGGATTAAAAATGTTATTTAATTCTTCCAATATTTCAGTTAGTATTTCATGTCAGTTACTGATACATCCTCGGGGATTATAATATGATACTTGTAACACACACACAAAGGCAACACAAAACTAAGTGAAACGCATGGAAGAATGACTACAGTCATAAGTAAATGGGACACTTGTTGTGGCTTAGGATGTAAACTGGACTCTCGAAGTATTGGTGTTTCCCATATTTTGGGAAGTTTAATGCAACCATATTTATTTAGATTAAGTAGATATTTGAGAGCAGCTGCAGATTCAGAAAATAACCTGATTGACCCATATGGTCAATCAGGCCTTTCAGACCATCCTTTAGATACAATTCATAGAATCAATTGGAAAAAGGCTACCATGCTCGATTTCAGTAAATTTAAATGAGAAAGACTATTTTTGGAATCTGCAGCTACTCTTAAAAATCAACCTAATATAAATAAATATGGTTGGATTAAATTTCCCAAAATATGGAAAACATTAATACTTCAAGATAATACCAGTTTACATTCTAGACTGCCAACTAGTGCCCACAGAGGATGTCCTACCTAGTCAGACTCTAGTCTTTTATGACGTGTTTCACCTAGTTTTGTGTTGCCTTTTGTGTGTGTGTTACATGTCTCATATTGTAATCCCTAATGATATTTCAGTGACTGAGATGAAATATTAGAAGAATTAAATAACATTTTAAATCCTTTTTTAGTGCCGTTGCACTCTCCATTAAGTCTCTAACATGAGTTGTGGATCTGTGGAGGCAGCCCTTTGAATTGGTAATAAGAAACTTATTACGAAGAAACTGTCTTTAATTTACGAATTTGATGATTTTTTTTTTTTTTTTTTAAATTCCATTTTCCAAATTATTCCATAAAGACCTTTTTCTTTTTGGCTACTGCAGACAATTGGTTGCGAGTTTATTATTAAATGGAAAATTATATGTGTATTCTTTAAACATTCTTTAAAAATTACATTAATTTTTAAAACTGTTTTACCTGGATGAAAATTCATTGGCAGATTACAATCTAAAGAGAAATTAAAGTTTATGAAACAAAAGTTTTCTCTTGACTTTCTAATGAAGATGTAAATATTATCTCTTGAGACAGTTTTTACATCATGAGAAAATATCCTGTTGAATTAGTATTTCTAATATTTTAGTGCAATTTTTAGAATGACATAAACACAGAAATGTGATTCATTCTAAATTAAAGCTTATTGCAGATAAGTCAGTTTGTGATTAGCTGGTCTTATACATAAGGCAGTTAGTCTTGATGGAAATGAATAATATACATTTGAATTAATTTGCATAATAATAACTTAAATATTTCCTGAGACAGAAATCAGTAACTTCCTTGCTTTACCTAGTGCTAGTGGTTTGCCATACAAGTAAAACAAGTACTAGATATTAGTAATGCATGTGATGATAATGTTTCATCATAAATGAAGTCCTATTCCCAGATCATCATTATTATTTTATTGTGATGTTAGTGATCTGTTATAAATTATTTTAGAAAATTTCTTTTAAAATGTCTTGTTTTTCAAACCTTCTTTCCAGCTATTTGCAGAATTAAATGAACTGGAATAATGCTTTGAAGTACCAGGTGGCAACACTGCAGGCAGTAGAGGGCGTTTTCTTGGCATAATGTAGATCTCTCATTATGAGATATATTTATAAGAAAATGTCATTATTAACTACTTTTTCATTATCTATTAAAATCTGTTGCTGTTGCTGTAACTTTATAGCATTTTATTCTTATTTAGGGTTTCCCAGCTGAGTTTTCTATGTATTTAAATTATTGCCGTGGTTTGCGGTTTGAGGAAGCTCCTGATTATATGTATTTACGTCAGTTGTTTCGTATTCTGTTTCGCACATTAAGTTTCCAGTATGATTACACGTTTGATTGGACTATGCTAAAGCAGAAAGCAGCAGCTTCAGCTACTGGAGGTAGTGGAACCTCTCAAGCTGTTGCAACTTCAGGTGAGTAAAAATTTATTATGTATTTTAACTTGGCAAAAGCAAAATTTAAGATGAGTACTTGTAAACTGCTTGTAAAGTCAACTCTCACTGTAGCAAACAGTTATAACTGACTTACAAAAGTTCCATAAATACAATGCTATTCAAAAGAAAATTTGCTGTAATAAGCTACACATTATAACAAAATGTTCATGTCTCTATGAATTTTCTATAGTGAAGAGCTGACTGTATTTTCTGATGTAACCTTAAATTATGACTCGCTGTTTATTTTAAATGATGCTATTTTTGATTTTTATAATCCTCCTGATTTTCTAACTATTGAAAACTTCAGTTTTCTTCGAAGTAGATGTACTCTCTTATATGCAAAACATTATTACACATCTTAATCACATCATAAACATTTATAGACTGGATTAGACTGTCACATGTCTATGTACCTTGTCTGTTCTAGGCTATATGATAAAAGTAGGTAGTGGTAGTTGACTCTCACTACAAACAGACTGCCGAAAAGTCCCAGGTAAACCCTATTACACCAGTGCTATGCTAAGAAAATTCGCCATAGCAAACTTTGCACTATAACAAACTATTCATTTGTTTCCCAATAAGTTCTCTGTAGTGAGAGTCAACTGTACTGAGAGATTGTGTGCATAATGAAGCACAGTATTATAATCAGCATCATAGTCATGTAGTGCAAGTATCCAAGGAACTGTAATCCCTGTTTTAATGATACTTTAATGGTTCTAGATTGTACCAGGAATGGTCAGTGAAAAGAAAATCAAAGGCAGTCATCAGACTAGAGACAGCTTTTTGAAAGGTTGATGCAGTTTCCAAAAATTATGCAATTATTATTGCATGAGTACCTCCATGGAGTCCTAAGACTCATCATGGGAGATCCAAACTATCGACACAACATCTATAGTACCTCTTCTTGAAACTGTTAACAAAGCACTCACAACTGAATCATGCAACCTATTCCATTCATTCAACACTCTCCAAGTGGTGAATGAATGGAAAAGAGGTCACCCAACTTCCAGGAGTGACCTCTTGTTCTTCCCCCCCCCCCTCCTAGCTAACTGCTGAAACATTTCTCTGCATCAACCCTATAAAATTCTGTAACTTCAATGTTTCTATCATATCCCCCTTTTTTGACCTATCATCCAACTTTTGCAATCCGTAAACCCCCTCAATCCATTATCATAGTAAGCATTCTACAGATCACTTGGTTACCTACCTTTGGATCCTCTGCACCACTTCCTCATCCCCAAGAAATCCAGGTGACCAGACCTGAGTACAGTAATCAAGATGTGGTCGTAACAAGGCTTTATAAAGAGGAATGATAACTCCCTTATTTCTGTTTGTTAGTGTGCTCTTTAATAACCAAGTAATCCTGTAAGCTTGTAATCCTTGACCACTGACTGGTCAACCCTGACCTCTTTACAATGTGCTCTTTAATGTTACCCCTAAATCCCTGGCTTCATCGATTTCAATTGATACAGTTCTCTCAATGTGGTACACAGTTTATAATCTTTGTATCCCAAAATGCATAACTTTACGCTTTTCCGTGACCCATCAACTGATAATGGGGACACCTCTGCTTCCCCCTCAGGAAGATAAAACAATCAATATACTGAGTATCCTAGATGGAGTGTAATTTGACAGTGATTTAGTTATTTTTCTAGAAGAAGAAGATATGATAGATACTGGTTGTCCACAATTCTCAAAAAGACTAATGAAAACAAAACCACTCATCATAGGAAGCCACCAGCAAGAAATAATGGAAAAGTTCCTATGATAGAATTGTCATGGATTCTGACACAACATAGACAACATCAAGGCTCTTTTGCAGAAGTATAAATGAATATGCTTTTGCCACAAACATACCGGAAGCCGAGTGATGATCCAGTTTTCCACAGTGTTACCATTATTCGTAAGGACAGGACAAGGGATGAATTCTGCCCACAGAGGCGTTGCCATCCTTGTGGGAAACCATACATCCTTCCAACAAATCCCAATTAACACCAGCCTAGATGCATTTGCTATAAGATTCTTGGTCCAAAATATAATAAAAGTATGCTGCATCTACCTCCCCCTGCTGCAGATTTTTCTCAAAATGACCTTGATGATGTCATATCACAGTTACCATCCCACTTACTTTTAATGGAGAATTTAAATGGGCATAAAACTCTGTGGTAATACTTGAACAAACATCAGAGGAAGAGTTGTTGAGCATATGTTCAAAAACAATCTGTTTTTCCTCTCTCTCTCTCTCTCTTTCTTTTTTTTAGCATATTGGGGGGGGGGGGGGATACAAGAAATTATTGAACAAAAGTATATACAGACTGACTGACAGTTCAGTTAACCAGTCACTGGCACTATCTTGAAGTAAATTCCTGAGGTCTTCAGGGAAGGAGTATGGAGCAGTCATCAGTGATATGGTGCATAGTGTACACAGCACCACACATGCAAAAGGGTGACTGTAAAATTCTCCACAGATATAATAAGTAGGCACAGTGGGTCCAGTCCTAAATCTGTTTAGCTAACTCCAGAGGTGTCGAGAGATTGAATGTTGGATCTGTGATCAGGTACTTGTTTGTAGTTCATTCCAGAGTTTTCTCCACCAGTCCTGAGACCATCATCTAGTAGTTCCATAATCCATCTTGATGTATAATAAGATATATGGTATTTCTGATTTTCTTTATTTCTTTGATGATAGCTTCTTCTCTTCTGAAGCATGGTTTAGTCATTGTTTAGTTACGCCCTTTATGTTTTTATGTTAAGCTGTCCACGAGAGTCATGTGGTGACTTCAGCTCCAAACTGGCAAACAATACTCTGCAGCAGGGAAGACTAGAGCCATGGCTGCTGTTCCAAGAGTCAAGGCATTACAGTCCCAAGTTGTGCCTGTCAGCTTGTTTATGATGTTGTTCCTGGCAGATATCTTTAACTTAGTTTTTTCCAAATGTTTTCGGTAAGTTAGACTATGGTCAAGTGTGACACCAAGGTAACAAGGATTACTTTCATGTAAGGTAAGGTACTGCAGAGTCCTGTTGCAGAAGTTTAGTTTTAGTTTTCTATGAGCCTCATAGTTATTTAGTGGTAAGACGAAACAGCAGTTTTGCTGGGATTAGGAGATAGGCTTTCAAAGTAATTCTGTAGTAACAGATTTTGCTCAGTGTTTCCTTAAGGCCTTGGAAGGTACTGTCTTGGGTGGCGATGGCTGTGTCATTAGCGTAGATAAACTTATGACTAGCTGTTGGGGGGATATTGTTATTATTTCTGTATTTCATATTTCTCAACCCTGCTTTGTCTTTGTTTGCTCTTTTCTTATACTTTATGAACGGTCGACTGCTGCCATTTATTTATTTTTACTAGATCTTGTGTTCTCATGCTCTGTAGTCTAACAAATTTATTTGTTTTATGACTGTGTCAGTTACAGTCGAGATTGTAAAATTTTAAACTAAAGACAAAGGAGATATTGTTAGCATTCCCAGCTTGTGTTATTCTTTACCTTTAATTAGTCGTGGTTTGATTATTGATCACTTAAACTTAATCTTATGCAGGTTCGAAGTTTTCGGGATGGTGTGTTGACAGAATCAGTCCAGCGTGTTGTTCACAAACCATTTAAGTAAATCAAAAGGCATTATTTACACAGTTTGATTCATATTAACATATGTATATATATAATTGCATTACAATTCTTTGTTATTTTCAATTCTTCCTGATTCAAACTTAGTTCTAATTTTATTTCTTTAAAGCTAATTCACAATCTAGAATATCCTGCCAGTCATATATACACAAACTGACAATAAAGCATACCTTGAGTAAGCTTAATTCTGTATCAATTTACATTATCTTATTGTACCCATAAAGAGACACACTTGGTACATTCTTGTTCGGAATTATCACATACATAGCACTTACAATTCTTGTTCAACACTGCCTTTTACATGAATCTTTTGTTCACACGGACATGCTCCCCTTTTGTCCTTTTTTCCTTCTGCTGGCTCATTCTTGATTTCTCACCAAATTTCTTCTTTGTTCGAGTCATCGATTATTCTATGCCCTTTAGGACCCTTACCATGGAAGCATCGTGCAGCTCTTTTTTTTTTAGTGAGACGTCCCGACAGTTGACACTATTCTTCCCATGATGGCGGAAACAGGTAAGTGAAGATTGAGGACCCTAAGACTTGCGATGCTCCTCTTTCGATTACCGCCAGTGGATGTCACATAGTGGAGGACCCAGGTAGAATATTCAGAAACCTAAGACCTACGACGCTTCTCTTTCGGTTACTGACAATGGATCTTGTGGCGGTGGACCCAGGTAAGAGAAGGTGAAACCTTACGACAAAGTCCTTCTCAACATTTTGCCTTATAAAGGTCCAGACTTCCATTGTACGCATCTCTTCCACACATGGTCATGTATGGACATCCGAACATGATGACATCATAGTTCGCACATCTTTTGAAATTGCCATCTATGGACATGAGTTAACAGCATTATGTAATACTGTTAACTCATGGTTAAATTATTACAGATACAAGATTGTTACAGATTAAATTATTACAAATAAAAATTGACATATCTTTAAGAATGTAAAAAAGAACATGATAAGTTACATAGTAACATATCATGAGAGATTTTACAATATCACTTGTGTAGAATAAGTCTAGAATAAGGTTGAATAAGGCTGGGTAAGGACAGATCCTTGGCATTTATTGTATAGAATGGCAATCCCTCCTGTAGGATAAATGTTCTGCTAAAATAGAGAGCCAAAAGGCTTCGCTTTGGCAGTGCAAAATTATATAAATTAGGTGAATATTAAATCCAACATCATTTCAAAGCCAAAATTCAGAAACTATAAAAGTTTCGTGCAAATATTGACCAGAGAGCTTGTGGGAATACACTTGCCGCCATAGTATGAGTTGCTCTAGTCAAACCTTATAGTAGCCACAAATGCTCAAAGCACCCATATATTTGCCCCCCTATTGGTTCATTTTGATAAGGTTTCACTGGTCTGATAGCTGTTTCAAACTCATTGGTTTACATCAGAGACCAGGCAGAAACCTAAGAGAGCAAAAACTCTCAATACTTAGGAACTCGAAGCGGCTGAGAGATGTATTTACTAAAATAAAGAACCAGAAGGCTTCACTTCAGTGATGCAAAATTATATAAATTAAGTGGATATTAAATCCAATATCATTTCAAAGTCAAATACAGAAACTATAAAAGTTTCATGTGAAAATATCCACTTTCACTAAAATATATCAGCTTCCACCACTACCAAAGGTGCATAATATATTCACAAATTTCTCTTCAGGCAATATATAAAGTCTAGAACTACACAACATTTGATGTTCCTGTGAATTCAACACTTGCTCTTTCAGTTATGGAAGTTACACTTTGATGTATCTTTCTGTTGGATTCCAAGCCATGTTGGGATGTAGGGAAACGAGGCTGCAGATACTGCAGTGAGGTCAGCAAATTTCTGAAACATCCACCATCTGCCTGGACCATACGCAGATTATTGGCAGATAATCAGACAAAAACTCCTCTCCTAGTGTCAATTGTTCTGAAACAGAGAGAATAATAACAAATTAAGCCTGAAATTAAATTATGGCATCTGACCTGCACAGGGTTCGAATAGAGGAAATTGTTCTTGCTCAGCTCTGCATAAGTCAGAGTCATCTCACCCACTCCGTCCTTCTGAGGGAAGGAGTGGGTGAGATGTGTGAGTTTTGTGATTCTGAACTATCCATCACTTATATTTTAATCATGCCCTCATTTTTCCAACAAGCACAGTCATTATTTTAGCCACTTTTATAATCTGACTGTCTGAGCTCTACACATTTAGGCAGATTTTATCAGACTCATCAGCTGTCAGCCTGTTTTTACAGTGTGTTAATCTATGCCACCTTATATAAAGTATATATTTTTTTAGTTTAAGTTATTATTGTAAATGATTTTTTAAAAAAAAAAACACTCGGATTTGATGTAGATTTTGTGAATTTTAATATTTTTTATACTTTTTCGTCTGTTTTATATGCATCTTTTACATTTGTTTTTCTACACTGATTTTGTTGTCTTACTTATTTATTAAATAATGTGCTTCTAAGAAATGTGTCATTCATGATTTTTTGTTATTATTTCAAGTTTTTAGACCTTATTTATTACATATTTTTGGTGCAGTATGACCATAGCTGTCCTTGTTCCATTAAACTCAAAAACAAACAAGACTTTTTTATAAATATAGTTATCTGATAAATTTATATATTAAATAAGTGAAATTCTGCCATTACATACTTTTTTCATTGCTTCTGTTTAAACAGGTGGCCGTTAAAATTTCATCAAAGTATTGTTTGGCAATAGTTGAATATTCGCATAAACTAGAAAAAAGTTATCCAGTTGTTACTGGTATAGTAAAGGAATTTCATATGGAGACAAGAATTTTAAAAGAAGAGGAAGAAGAATTAATCATTGAAGTTGTCTGCATTTGCATCCTAAACATGTGAGGATACAACATCTAAGTCATTGTCGATATAAATGAAATGCTTTACGTGCATCTGCTTCAGAAACAGCCACTGTGTGAAGAGCAGTATTCTGCTTCTGGTTGTAATGAAGAAAGCAATCAGGAAATAGTCAGTGCTTTCTGGTAATGCTGTTTGCCATTTTGTACATGGTGCAAATCATTGTTCATACACTGTAAATGGCTTGAGAATTCACTATCAGTGTTGCTCAAGCTGCTCCATATATATATTCCTCTGCAGTTAGTTGTGAATCTTGTTAACTCTTGATATTGTTGTTTTTGAATGCAAGTTTGTCAGCAGTCGGCAGGCTTTTTAAAGACTTAATACAATAGTAGTATTATGAGTAATCTTCATATTCAGTATTATAAGTACTGTTTTATCTGGTCTTGTCTTTCACTTGTTTGTACAAAAGTTTGTTTATTACATTAATGTATTTGTATTGTTTTGGTTTAGCAATTCATTTCTTTATTTTTAAATCATGTAAGCATTCTTTTTTCATGATATTTGTGTTTCTCTGCTGTTCTTGCATAAAGTACTTCATATTTTTATAACTATTATATTCTATGAAATGGTATTGAAATTTTTTTCTGATTATCATTTATAATTTTGATATAATTTTAATTTTTTCTTTTTTTCGTTTTTTATCCTGTATGACTTATGTATTAAAAAATGTACAGATTTCAATTCAAAAAGAAAGCAATGCATTAATAATAATTACAATGGGAGTCCAAAAACATTTTGGACTAACTTTTTAAAAACTGGTTTTAGTGTACTTTGCATTAGGAAAGGGAATTATAAACAGCATTCCAATGTGTTTTTATAGTGCTTGTTTTTGATGTTGTATTTTATTCCTCGCCTTGATTGGGAAAGTGTGCAAACATTATACTCAAGATTTCTTTATAAAATGTTGCATTCAAATTGTTCTCTGAGTTTTAATGTGAATAGATATCTGACTAGAGTACAAGAAAGTGGAGTTCCTAGAGATGTATAAAGACATTCCATGTGAAGTGTTCTGATGCGAGAGGAAAAAAAAAAACTGTTGTTGCTTTTGGTATATTTAAATTAATTGTTATATGGTGTAATAGTTAGAGCTAAATACTGTTTGTATGAACAGTTGTGGTTTTCAGAATTCTTTTATCTTTCTCATTTTTTATATATATATATATATATATATATACATAATGTATACATTAATATTATAGTTTAGCTCTTTTAGAAGACTATTAATTTTAATCTATGCGTGTTGTGTAAAAAGTCTGCTGAAACTTCAACTTTTAAACACATAAATAGTTCTTATTTATTATTTTGGTGGGTACTTATTAGTTTTAAAATAAGTCACTTCCTTAGCCTCTCATGTGTTCATGAAGTTATCTCAAATTAAAATAACACACACACAAGCACATTCAAGAATAAACATTAATCATGTATATAATGTTTTGTTGTCCATTCTATTTAAGGTATTCTTTCCATGTTTTCATTTCTCTCTCTCTCTGTTTTGTTTCTTAAGTAATATATGCAAGAAATGTGTAGAAATTTGTTTAAAAGTGTATGAAAAATTAGATTAGTAGTTTCATTGTATATGTATATATATATACATACTAATCTATGTGAGAATTTAGTAATAAAATAACAAAGCACAGCTGTAGTAAAAGTGAACTGGATTCTGTGCTTAACTTGTATATACAAATTTTTTATTTCATTGTTATACATTCTAGTTGGATTGCATTCTTATTTGATTGTCTCTTTTAGTTAAGGATTACATTTGAGATATATAGAAATTTGTGTAAGAATATATGTAATTAGATTAGCAATTGGTCAGCATAATCTTGACTCAAGTTAACAAATGTTTCTACATATTCTATAAGAAAGCTAATTATTATAAGAAGGGACACTCATTACTTTTTTAGGAATTATTATTCTTTTCAAAATATTTAAAATAGATAAAAATTTCTGCCTAGTTAAAATTGTATTCAATATGTTTAACTCCTTGTAGATGTTTTGAGATTAGATATATTTAAATTTTTATTTTAGCAATAAATATTAAGTTAGTCTTCACTGCCTCTGTAGTGGGCAGTTTTCCCATGCATAATGATGCATGGGCCTCTGGAAAGAGGCCCGGATTTAAATTGTATATGTAATGGAAGTTTACTGGGTGTTTTGGTCCTCTGGTAACTCCAATTTTATCCACTTCATGAAATACTTACGTGATGTCGAATAAAAGTGCAGGGATATTTTCTAAATTATTCATTAATTTCTCATGCTGCACTCAAGTTTTAAACAAAATAGAAATTCGATCTGTGCTTGGTTCAAAAATATATATTTTATAAATGGCAGAGTGAAAAATGTTTGTTTCTGATTGACCAGAAGTAATATGCACTGCTGCATACATAAAAATATGATAATACATTAAGTATTCCATTAATTAAAATCTGGAAATAAATTTTGCATGAATGGATAATCAACTATATAACAACAGATAACTAATCAGTCATAACATATTTAAAAAAAAAAAAAATATATATATATATATACTGGGAAGGGGGGTGTCTCTGACTCCCTGGCTCCTACGGTGCCCAACCTTCCGAGTTCTGGGCTGGTAAAACAAAAAACGTTTCGAATTTCGGCTTATCTTTTTATATATATAGAGTAGATATATTATATATATATGTGTTTGTGTGTAATTATTATTATTATTAAAAGACACCTCCAGGGAGTCAGACACTCATCGAGGGAGGCCATATACTACACACACCAGCTATCATACTTATTCTTGAATTCATTCACATTGTTTGCACTCACAACATCCAAGGGCAATCCATTCCAGTCATGCACCACCCTCTGAGAAAAAAATCTAGCCCTCAACCCCTTCTTAGCAGCCTTCATTCTCAGCTTCCAAGGATGCTCTCTTGTCCTTTCTCCACCCTCCATAATTTGAAAAATTCCATCAATGAAATCCTGTATGACCTTTTCAGAAGTTTGTAAGTCTCAATCATTATCACCCCTCTTTCTCCTGTTTGCTAGTGTCTGCAGTCTACAAATTCTCAATCTGTATTCATAATCAGTATTCCACAATTCTGATAATATATCAGAATCACAATGGGAACCAGGAGACCGAACTGCACACAATAGTCGAAGTGAGGTCTTATCAAGGCCTTCTAAAGAGGCAAAATGACATCCTTATCTTTACATGTGAACTTTTGTTTCAGCATTGCAATTATCTTTTGAGTTGTATTTGCAATCTTTGCCACATGGCCCCTGAACTTCAACTTCCTATTTACTAACACTCCAAGATCCCTAGCCTCATCAGTTTCTTCTAGCATAATCCCACCAATATAATATGACATTGGATATCTAATCACGCTGAAGTGAATGACTTTACATTTACTGACATCCATTTTCCCATGCCCACAATTCCAGTCTATTCAAATCCTATTGCAAGTACTGCATATCACCAGCATTCCTGATTACCCTACCTATCTTTGCATCATCAGCAAATAGCTGTATATCGCTTGTCAAATCCTTCCCAATATCATTCATGTGCAGATTGAATAACAGTAGACCAAGAATTGATCCTTGTGGTACACTACTTGTTACCTTAAATCTTGCAGGCTCACATCCCCTGTATACCACTTTTTTGATATCTGTCAGTCAGCCATCCTCTTATCCATGCTAATATTCTATAACCCAGACCTATATTCTCCAATTTATGCAACAGTCTACCATGCTGTATTCTGTCAAAAGCCTTAGCAAAATCCAATAATATCATGGTGTATCGATTCCCCTTGTCTAGTTCAATGGTAACATTGCTATAGAATGTGAGCATGTTGTTCATTGCAAAGTAGAGATTCACTGTCACCCATTTCTGAATGCGAGCTCTAAACAATTTTACCAAAATCTTCACCACCATCACTCCTGAGATACTAAAAGGTCGATAATTGAATACATTCGTCTTTGCACCACCCTTATGCAGTGGAATTACCATACATTCCTTCCATTCCTGCAGAATCTTCCCTATTCTGAGACTCATATTAAACAGCCTGGTCGAAGAAATGGCCAGTTCCTGAACACTATTTTAGCACACGTGCAGATATCCCATCAGTCCCTTTTGCTGAATTCTTATTCAATTTCTGCAACAGCTCTAATACCTCATCCTCATACACCTGCGTTTCTTCATCCAGTGAAGAGATAGGTGAGCTTAATGTTGCATACACCAGGTTGATAGCTTTAAATAAAATGGGCACTCATTAGTGGAACAACCTCTTCTGCACATCTGGATTTAGAAGAGTTATTCATTCATATTCATTCTTTCTTTTACTTGCAGCATATCGATAGAATTCTTGTGGGTTGTCTTTAACATGCAGAGCCAGTTTCTTTTCATACTCAGACTTTGCTCTCCATACAGCAGTTGGGACTATTCCGGCCTGCTGCTTATAACATTCATAACTGACGTCATCCTTCTGCACACAGTATTCCATCCACGTCGTCCTTTTCTTACAAATCTCTTGCTTAATAAGATTACACTTCAATTTGACTCCTACACTATTTATTCTTCGAACTCTCAGGACACATTCTGATATCGTATCATTTCATCATCATCAAATTCCTGCCATGTACCCTCAAGGGGTGTACAGGATATGATAGTACTACATGAAAAAAATTACATCATTATTAATTTCCTATCTACAATTTTCCTCCAAATCAGTCTGTTACTTGTCAACACTCCAACATTATCAGATCTTATATTTCTATCGTCTAAAGCACTTTGTACCGTATCAATCCACCTATATCTTGGTCTTCCTCTGGGTCGTTTTGCTGCCAACCTGGCAGAGAACACTTGTTTTACTAATCTTTCTTCGCCCATTCTGTTTAAGTCACCATACCACCTGAGATTAGCTCTGCTAACGCATTCCTGGATGCTGACAATGTCAAGTTCTTTCCTAATATCCTCGTTTTTAATATGACACTTCCATTGATGCCATCTGTTCATGCCTATAATCTTTCTCAGGACTCTCATATCTGTGGTCTCTAGTCTTTGATCAAGTGTTTTACTTCTGACCCAGCTCTCAGATCCATAAGTTAAAACTGGTTTGAACACTGTCTTGTATACAGCTAATTTAGTGTTCCGACTAATTTCTCTCTTATTCCATATGAATTTATTCAATTGACTTCCCACCATACCAGCTTTGCTGATTCTGTTGTCTATTTCTATATTTAATTTACCATCTTCAGTAAAAATCGTGCCTAAATAGCTGAAATGTTTTACTTGTTCCACAGGTTCTCAATTCACAACACAGTTGACATTTTCAATGATTCTGCCTATTTTCATTGTCTTTGTCTTTTTATTGCTGACCTTCATACCATATCTATTACAACAGCTATTCAATTTAGTCAGAGAATCTTGCAGACTTGTAGTGGATTTATTTAGAAGTATAACATCATCCGCATAAAGCAAAGAGCTGACATTAACATCTCCAATTTTGATATCATGTTTAATACCACTTTCCTTCATAATGTGATCCATATAGATAATGAATAACAGAGGGGGATAGTGTACATCCTTGTCTCACACCAGATTTAACATTAAACCATCTTCCTGTACTTCCTTCAATTCTAACTGCTGACTTACAACTCAAATAAAGACTAAGTATTGCTTGATATAATACCCCATTGACAACACCATATAACTGCAGCGTATTGAATAGCTTCTCTCTTGGCACCTTGTCATATGCCTTTTCCAAATCGACAAAACTTAAATACAGATCTTTGTTATATTCCCATGCTTTCTCGACTATTTGTCGTAAAGTGAAGATCTGATCCTGACAGCCTCTATTTGGCCTGAATCCAGCTTGTTCTTCACCAAGCTTTTCTTCCACAATTCTTCTCAACCATTTCTCAAGTATACTTGCATAAATCTTGCCAGGAACACTCAGTAAGGAAATACCTCTGTAATTCTCACATTCAGTTTTATTTCCCTTTTTATATATTGGTACTATGAGAGCCCTACTCCAATCATCGGGAATACGTCCCTCTGTCCAGGCTTTCTGAACTATGCAATGCAGCCACTGTAAGACTGTTATACCACCATACTTCAGCATTTCTGGTCGAATATCATCTACTCCTGCTGCCTTTCCACGTTTCAAGCCTTTGATGGCTTTTTCTACTTCAAGTATGGATATATATTCCTGACTGCATACCTGGTCAGTGTTTTTTACCACTGTGCTATCATCACTGCTTGTTTCATTTAGCAGTTTTTCAAAGTAATTACTCCATACTTCAAGGATATCTTTTTCTCCCGTTTTCATGTCACCTTTATCATCTCTAATTCCTTTTATAGCACTCTTTCCTCCATTCTTAAGCTTCTTCAACAACCTCCAGAATATTTTGCCACCTTCTTGATATTTATTTTCTATATTCTTGCCAAAGTCCTCCCATGACTTTTGTTCAGCTAGTTTTACACAGCGTTTAGCATTCTTGCATTTGTCTCTATATTCTCTAAGAGCACAAGCTGACTTATTTAGAGGAACTTTTGGTATGCTTTCTTCGTTTCCTTCACTGCCTCTTTAACTTCCTGTGTCCACCAGGGAGTTCTGATTTTTTTATCCTTGCAGTCAACCTCACCACATGCCTCTCTGGCAGAATCAATCAATGTTTTCTTCACAGTTTGCCACTGAATCTCCAAGGTTTGATTCCTGTTCTCAAACTCTTTCATTTTTTCTTCAATAATCTTTGTTTTTTTTAGTCTACAGCTCACATCTGAGAGCTGCTCAACTTTTATTCGCTTTAAAACTTTCTTACATGTTATTCTTTTCAATATGAAATTCAATTTTATCCTGCTCAAGACTAAATAGTGATCACTTCCAATTTCAAATCCTCTGTACACTCTGGTGTCCTGCACCAGGAAGAAAGCATCACTATCAACAATACCATAGTCAATGAGACTTTTTCTTATTCCTAGCCTCTTCTCTCCATGTGAATTTGTGCACATTTTTATGTTGGAACATGGTGTTAGTAATAACCAGTCCATGTCCTGAGCAGAAATCCAACAGATATTTGCCATTATTATTAGCTTTGCTCTTTTCTCCAAATTTTCCCAAAATATTTTTGTATGTCTCACAATCATTTCCTACTCTACTATTTAGATCCCTAACAAGGACCAGCTTTTCATTTTTCATTGTGTCAGTTGCTTTTTCTAAAGCCTCAAAAAATTTCTCCACTTCTACCTTAGTAGAACCTTCTGTGGGACCATAGGCACAAATAAGTCTCATTGTCCAGTTCCCCATTCTCATATTTGCCCACATTACTCTACTTGAGACTGTCTGCCATTCAAGAAGATTAGCCTCGTATTTTGTGTTGAATACTATGGCTACTCCTTCTTTTCCTTGATTGTCATTGCCTGGATATAACATTTTGTATATATTGCTCAGAAAGATCTCACCAGTTTTGGTCTTTTTTGTTTCAGTCACCCCTATTATGTCGATCTGGTACTTATCTAATTCCTCAGCTAGCTCCATTTCTTTGCCATTCAGGCTTCTTACATTGATAGTACCGATCTTTAACTCTGGTAATGTTGAGTTGGGGTTTATTTTCAGATTTGTTCCAGTAGCTGACTTTTCGCTGTTTGCCCTGGTTCCCTGGCGAAAACAACGGGGGCCTTGTTTAACCGGGCGACGCCCCAGCCGGCATGAAATTTTGTCATGTTGTACCATCATTCTATATTTTGGTTTAACCAATAAGAATACAATTTGGTCAGCTAAATCCCAAATTGCCAGCCCATCCTCGTCCATTCAGTATCCAAGTAGATACCCAACAGGGTGCACCACGAGAAGGTGAGGATTGGACATTAGGTCAGAAGCCCTGGTCGGTTCTCCGCATTCCTTTAAAGGCTATGTGGAGGTCTCCTCTCAGTTATACAGCTTTGACCCTTAAGCACCCCATTGCATCATTTAAGTATTGTTTAAATGCTTCCCATGCACTGCCGATATTCTTTCCATTCAGCAACCGATTTCATTCCACTGAACTCAGTATACTCCTCAGTTGGTCATAATTTCACAAAAAAACTTTGTAGTTCAACATGTAAATGAATGGAAGATTCATAAATTTAGTCACTTCCCAAGTGAGTACCGCGTGATCACTGTCACCAACTGGAGGCAGAATACCATCTGCATTCAAACGCCGTCTGACCTATAATCAAATCTAACACTCTTTGACCTCGAGTTCCTTCTGTCACATGATGCTTGTATATACATGAGATATATATTTAAAAAGAAAAACTTGATAAATAACCTCAGGACAAAACTAAAGCAGGCCTCTGTGATATTGAGGCTTTCTGTTTTTCGCCAGTGCGCTATATTAGCATATTGTGTGGTGAAAATTCACAATCTTGTCTTAATCTTATATATATAAAAAAGCAGTTATATGTGTTTTTGTAGAATAAGACCAAATAATACTTGGAAGTATGAAAAATTTAAAAAGTATTTTTGCATTTTTACTGTACTCAGATTTTTATTACTTGATAATGAATACAGTATGAATTTTCTTGCATATATATATTTTTTTTTTACATTTCTTACATGACTTTGTAGTTTTGTTGATTACTGGCAAAGATCACATAAAAAAAAGTAAAGCACTTTAATAAATTAATTACTAGTTTCATATAGTGTTATTGTGTACTTCTTCAGTTTGGTATAGAACATAAATAAAAAGCAATATTTACAAAAATATTTCTGAATTAACAACAACAGCCAGACAACCTTCTGTAACATCATATATTACAGACAAAATAGCAAAAATCCTGCAACATTATAACTTAAAAGTTGTCATTCAACCAGTACAAAAAGTAACCTGATTTTAAAACCACCAAAACAACTCCATCTGCCTATGAAGAGACTAGAAGTGTACAAAATCTTTTGTAATTCTGGTGTTTGTTATATTGAACAGATGAATCAGTCTGGCGAGATGTAGAAAAAAATTAGGCACATATATCTGGACTGACTTTCACCCCACCGATGCAAAAGATCAAGTTAATTGGCAGCTTACTAAAATGCTGTATATACAATTCAATAATTATGTACCCAAAATTTAAGGAGGTAAGCAAGACCCAGTGTAATAAAAACCATGGTATAATCTTAAATCAACTCTGCAAAACAACTATAAAAGAAAGTGGCATTAGGCCTGATATTAGAATTGGAGATGTCAAACTTAGCTCTTTGCTTTATGCAGATGATGTACTCCTAAACAGATCTATTGCAAATCTTCAGGCTTCTCTAACTAAATTGAATAACAATTATGACATATTTGGCATGAAAATGAAAATCAGCAATAAAAAGACCAAAACTATGAAAATAGGCAGGAACATAAAAAACTTCAACTGCATTCTTGAATGGGGATCCCATAGAATAAGTAAAATATTTCGGGTATTTAAGCACAGTTTTTAGTGAAGATCGCAGGTTAAATCTAGAAATAGACAACAGAAAAAATTAATAAATTTATATGGAATAAGAGAAAAATTAGCCAAAACACCAAACTAGTAGTATACAAGACAGTATTCAAACCAGTTTTAAGTTATGGATCTGAGAGTGGGTTAGAAATAAAGCACTTGATCAAAGATTAGAGTCAACGGATATGAGGGTTCTGAGAAAAATTTGGGGAGTGAACTGATGGCATCAATACCAGAATCATATTAAAAATGAAGATATTAGAAAGAAATTTTGCATTATTAGCGTCCAAGAATGTCAGCAGAGCTAATATAAGGTGGTATGGCCACTTAAATAGAATGGGTGAAGAAAGATCAGAAAAACAGGTGTGTTTGATGCCAAGATGGCAGAAAAGAGACCCAGAGAAAGACCAAGTTCTAGGTGGATTGATTCAGTCAGAAGTGTCTTAGAAGCATGAAATGTTAGATATGACAATATTGAAGTGCTCACAAGTAATAATAGATTGATTTGGAGGAAAATTGTTGATAGGAGATTAATAATAATGTAAACTTAATCATGTAATTCTATCAGAATACCTCTTAGGAGTACATATCAGAAAATTGATTGTGATGATCTGGTAACAATGAAACCAATCATCTGATATCTTGTTCCTATGTTTAATGTAGAAGTCTTTCTGTAAATACCACTTTTTATTTGTGTTCTGTTCCAGTCTGAAGAAGTGCACTGTATAAACTAGCAGTTAATTTATTAAAGTGCTTTACTCTTTACTAGTAATGTATTTTTTAGCAGTAATTAACAAAAGAAGGATATTACAGGCCACAGAAATTTTAACTCTTTTACCTCAATGGTTTTGATCTCCATCGAAAAGTATCATGTGGAAAACTGATTTGCTTAACTAGTAATTAGTAAACACCATGAAACACATAGTATATCAACCGTAACTCAGGTAAAATGCCTCTGGTTTCATTGGGTTTTAAATACACACATCAAAAAGAGCATACAATGTAAATATACTACACAAAATATTCACTTCATAGTTTCAACCAAATTGAAAATAGCATTTCTCTTATCTGAAATCAAATTGTTCTCCAGGCTATCAGTCTAAGATAGGTGGTACACCATCCCATAGATGACATTGTCTTTTATCCAGTGAATTACATAACATCCATCTACTGTCAGACTGTGAGAAGAATGAATCAATGGATTAATTGGATGCCAGAATTTAAGAGTGGGTTCATCAAAAGTAGAACCAAAGTTAGCAAAGACAAAAGGCAGAATGCCTGTTGTACTAATTACTTAGTTTACAGGGGATGCATAATTATTAATAATTGTGAATTTATTAATTTCATATAATTGATGTTAACTTTTTGTTACTATATATTAAAAAAATAAAAGAAATAGTTATACATTTTCGTAATGCCAATGCAGTATTTTTTGAGGATGCTATGCTTTTTGTATTTTGTAAAAAAAAAAATTGACAAACACATGAGCATGTTTGTCAACGTTAGCAGAGTTAACATGTTATCATTGACAAAAATGTTAGCATGTTTGTGTCATATCTCCATTTTAAAAAAAAAACAAAACAAATTATTGATTTTCTGTCCAGGGCAGTGATTGTGCTATGCTTTCTTGGGAAGTATCTAATTATATTGATTTCTCATTAGAAGATGCTACATGCTAAACAAAAAGCTGGAAATTATGATCAACTTAGGAGAATACTATCTTTGGTCCCATGATGTCAGTTACTGAATAAGAAAAATGTCAGCAATGCATGGGAATCTTTGAAAAACTGTTGAAATGAGGCAGTATCTAAATGTAACCCTAGTGATCAAAGAATAAATAGATTGGTGGTGAAATTGATATGCAAAAGATCCACAAGAAGAAAATGATGTGGAAAAAATATTGTGAGAATAACAGTGAGAGGAGTTATGAAATATATAAAGTGCAGGCCAGAAAATATCGAGTAGTGTGCAGAAAGCTAAATTGGAGTATGGAAAGAAATTGGCCATGCAGGCTTAAAGGCAACCAAAAGAATTTTATCATTATGCCATATAAGCAAAAGAAAGAATGATTGTGGAAAAAATAACTTTACTGAATGCAGATGGTACTCTAGTGTCAGAAGCTAATGAGATTGTTCAATTAATGAGTGTCCACTTTGCTAAGATATATCAACCATGTGTATGTAACATCATGCACAGTGCTACTGCTACATGGATGAAAAGTTAGAGGTGCATGAAAATGAGGTTTAGAACTGTTGCATATGCTGGATAAGAATTTGTCAATGGGGACAGATGGAATATCAGCACATTTGCTGAAGGAATGTTTAACCGAATTGGCTAGGCCTTTCACATGTTTGTGTAATTTGAGTTTCAACTCAGGAATTTATACCACTGGAATGAAAGGAAGGTATGATAGTTCCATTGTACAAAGATATTGCAAAAACTGATGTGTCTAATTACTGACCTATCAGTATCTCTGATGTAGTGATGAAAATTTCAGAAATGGGTAGACAAACAAGCTGCACTCTGTAACAAGGAGCATGGGTTTACTAAAAGAAGGTCGTGATTTAGCAATTTGCTGATATTTTATAACATATTATGATTGAGTTGGATCAAACGAATGGATACATCAAGATAATGTTGGATTTTGCTAAGGCATTTGATAGGATACCACACAAAAGGCTGTTACATAAACTGGAGAATATGGGATTGAAATATAAACTCCTGACTTGGACCAGGGGATGGTAGACAGACAGATATCAAGAAGTGGTATACATTGGGTGTGAATCTGCCAGATTTAAGGTGACCAGTGGTGTACCTCAGGGTTCAGTCCTTGGGCCATTGTCATTTAATCTATACATTAATGACATTAGAAAGAGTCTAACAGGAGATGTGCAATTGTTTGCTGATGATGCAAAGATAGGCAGGACAATCAGGGATGCTACTGATATCCAGCACTTGCAGAATGATTTGCTTAGGCTGCAAATTTGGGCAAACGAAATGGCTGTTAGTTTAATGTTAATAAGTGTAAAGTTATGGACTTTGGCATTATTAGATTTCCAGCTGCATATTATATTAACAGGGTTATGCTACAAGAAACTGATGAAGCTTGGCATAATGGCAGATTGGAATTTGATGTTCAAAGGTCATCTAGCAAAAGTTGCAAATACAACACTCAGAGGATAATTTATGTTGAAGCAAACCTGGATTATTGTGCACAGATTTTTAGTCTTTGGTTCCAAGAGGATAAAAAAGTTATGGAAAGGGTGCAAAGAAGAGTTTAGATTACGAGTATGTGGATTACAGACTCATGTCAAGAAAAAGATGGGGGTGATATGATAGATATCATCTGATGAAATTTTTTGCTATATGGAAAATGTGGGGAGGGAACATAAGGGCATCTATGGAAGTTAAATTCATTTGCAGTCAAGAAAGGGATAAGGTTTTCTCTCACAGAGCAGTGAATGAGTGGAATAGTTTGCCTTTAGGGGTGGAGTACATCTAATGTGAATGAATTTAAGAGAAGGTATGCTGGTTTTGATGGATTTATAGCCTCTCTCTCTCGATGAGTCCTTTGACTACCTGGAAGTCTCTGATGTATATATAGGTTTTAAAAAACAGCCAGAAACAATACCAGCAATGATTAAGCTTAACTGCTATGTTAGTCAAATATCAAGGATAGGAAATTATGACAAAAGGTCAAAGGAATAATGAAAACATATTGGTTAATTATGGTACACTCTAAAAAGTGAAAATATTAATTGCTAAAGTGTTATCTTTGAGAGTTCAGTGTCTCAATCCATGTGTTAAAGTGAGTTAACATCTGCAAGTTTCTTTACTGTTGTCAGGTTTATATTAGTCAATTTGCATATTGTTTGCTTAATAATGACTTATTAAACTGTTTTTAAGAATATGACCAGCAAAAAAAAGTATATATTCATTATTGTTGACAAATTGAAATATGTGTCATTTTAAATTAATAACAAATATATCAAGCATGCATGCATACACAAAAGTGCATAACACTGAATAAAAGAAATAAACACTCTTCAAAGTTCTCGTTTGCAGCCATGTCATTTAGAAGCAAATATTAAAAATGTGCCAGAATTTATAAAATATAAACATTCTCTTTAATTTCTTCTGAATTCTGTGAGAACTCTGAAGAAAGAAGATGCCAAAATGCAGATATCTAACTGTTATAGTTCATATTATTACTTAAATGATATATATATTCTTATAAAAATTCAAATAATTTTTAAATGCTACCATTTTGTGATTTTTTTTTTTTAGATGAACTGTAGAATCGAACTGCATTTATTATCATATTTAAAAAAAATTTGTAATTTACAAATGAATCCATTATATTATTAATTTCTGTTAAAGTGTCTCTTCTGAGTAGTTGAGATAGCCATGTCATTAATATTAATATTGACAAGTTACTTAGATAATATTCTTTAAATTTATGTAATCTCTGCATATTTTTATATTTTCCCTTTCATATCTTTGAACTAGTTGTCTTTTTTGATCTGTAGTTTTTTTTTTTTTTAAGTTATGGAGTGTCTTACAATAGTCATATCTATCCTGCCAAAGCTTTTAATACAGTGACTCTTAAATGTTATTTGCTCTGTTGGTGACAAAACTGCCACTTTGTGGAACATTTTTCATGTAGGTCTTGTACAGATTGTCCACTAATATGTTTTAATGAAGAACTATTGTAAGTACACTTTTTCCATCCTGAACAAAAAGAAGTTTGTGGTTTCCTACAGCTGTACTAGATAAAGTGTGATCTTTTGTATGTATGGTGATAATATTAAATTGTATGAAGACCTTTAGGCAGTTATAAATTTTTTAAATGTGAATAAAATACATCATAAAGTGCAAAAAAAAAAAAAAAAAAATAGTAACCTCTATGATGAATAATGAATTTCTTTGAGCGGGGTTGTTTTCCTGTGGTACTTGAATGTTATGATTAAAGCTTTTCGAGGCACTTGCTCATATAGTCAGGATTGGTTGTATACAGTAATTTTCAACATGTCTGCTTGAAACGTGTTGTTCTAGTCTTGTATTCTTTAAAAAAAGTTGTCTTTATTTCAGATTACTTTTATATGTTACATGTCATAAAAACAAAAACAATGTGGAAAAACAGAAATGTATTATGTAATGATTGGATGCAGAAACAGTTAAGCAAGGTAAGGCTAAAAAACAAGATAATGTACAATAGATTTTCACTATAGCAAACTTGCAGGGACCACAGTAATAGTTTGTTATAATGGAGAGTTTGGTATAGTGAAGTTTCTTAGAACATTTATACCTTTGAAATTTAAGTGAGACGATGTTTTGCAATGTTTTCCTGTACACCCCTTGAGGGTACATGGCAGGAATTTGATGATGATGATGATGATGTTTTGCAATAATGGGAGTCAACTGCATCTTTTTACTCTGTTCTCTAAATGTTGGTTGCAAGTAAGAAATTCCAAAATTTGTGACATTCTCTTTTATTTTTACATTTTAAATGGAAAAATAATAGGATAATCTGTTTCTTATCAATTTGTACACATCCCACCCACAAGAGGTAGGTTTTTCAATTTATAGCATACTGGTCCTATGTATTTTTGAAAGCTGGAGTTTGTTGTATCAAAGCAAACAAAACAGATCCACATAAGTCAGTTTTAAAATGTTTTTAACAAAACTATTTCACAAATATTTCATGAAGTGAATTTTTATAATTGGTACATTCATTTATGCACGAAAAAAAAATTTAAAACAATTAGAACAGGATAAATTCACAGATTTTTATTAAATTAAACTAAATGTTACTTCTACATATTTTGCTGTCTTTCTTTGGTAACTTCAGGATGATTTACAAGAAATATACAACAAGATCTAAAGCTTCAAAACCATTATTTCTTGCAAATTGAAAGATATTGAACAGTCTGTCATTAGACATTTCGTGCAGTCTGCATATTGTTGCATAAAAGTTGTAGGTGATTGCCGGCATAACAGGCATCAAGTGTGTTACTTATACCAATTAAAAGACCTCCAGATAACATGAAGCATAATTCTCTAATTTCTGTTTAATGTGTCATGTGAGCAAATCACCTCAGAAGACTTTTAATATTCTTGTTTTATCCTCTAAAGCAAAGATGACAAACATTGAAAAATCCCACAAATTTCCTATCTAAAGAAGAGGCACCAACCACTGGATTATGTAATGCATCCTTTTTATTAAAATGTCATCTACCAGTTAAAAGTTTTTTCACTTGGTTATAAATTAAAGATGCCAAGAAATTATATTCTCAATATCTTTAAACCACCAAGGTACTGGTATATAAAGGCTAATGACTTCACATTAATTGCTTTAGTATCCCATAATGCAAAGCATACATTCTTTTGGTTTGTGTATAATGCTAAGCAGTATGGAAAGGGCCACTACCCAGACTGGTTTCAACCTTTATTGAGGTCTCATCAGTGGGAACCAGACCCAGAAGTGATATATAACCAATATATGACTTCTGTATTACTTCAACCTTGGTATCACTTCTGGGTCTGGCTCCCACTGATGACATTTATTAATGCTCATCATTGTGCTTGTTTACTTTCTGGGAAGTAGAGGGAGTTCTACTTGGTGTTGGGTTTTTTGCCTATTACTGGGTGGAACCACCGCTGAGTGACTTAGTAAGGAGTAATGAATTTAATAGTTAACCTTTAAGGTCAATTCAGTGAGATTTAGAATGATCTTGTAGATTGTTCAGAGTTTTTGGGGAGATATCCTTGCTCTTAAACATAAATCAGTAAAGTTCAAAACTGGTCTGGGTAGTGGCCTGTTCCGTAATGCTTAGCATTATACACACATACTCAAAAGGATGTGTGCTTTGCATTATGGGATACCAAGGCAATTAATGTGAAGTCATTAGCCTTTATATACAAGTAGCTTATTTGTGAAGCTACTTTATGTGCAAATTTTGTTTTCTTACACTTGGATAAAGGATAACCAAGAATGTAATATCTTAGCATCTTTAATTTATGTCATCTACCAAAATGTAACCTCATAGCATTGGAAAGGAATGCCCCTAAGAAGCTTGCATGATAATCACATATTATCATGCAAGCTTCTTAAAGTTTGCAAACTTCACAGTCATTTTATAATGTTGATTATAACACTAAGATTTCATCTATGTTGTTGTTGGACTATGATTCCACTTGATCATCACACAAAAACCAATAATCCGATCTCTAATACAACTGAATTTGCAGAAGATTTTAAAAAACTCCAAGCCTGTATGTGGTGCCAAAAGTAAACAGAGTCTTTACAAATACCTGACTAAACTCCTCAAAGCTCACATTGGATATTTGGCTTCCTTTTGGAAGAATTAATTTTGTAGAGAAACTTAAAAGATATTCAAGTCATCCCATCAGATATCTTAGCCAGTTTCACATGGTTCATTATATAGAAACGTTTCAGTTGAAGAATCAGTGGATATCCTTACAAACCTGTTCCCACATGACATTACACATCTCTTCCATCAGTGCCTCCTTTCTTCTATATATATATATATATATATATATATATCAAAGAAAGATTTTACTACCAAAAATATGATTTGGCAATGGGTTCACCTCTATTGCCTCCCATTACAAATTTATACATAGAAAAATTTCAGGAAGAAGCCATATATGTCTGATGGAGATATGTAGATGTTACTTCTTGGTATGAGACCCAATGCAGAGAGTCAGGGAAACCAGATCATCAAGGGAGGAATGGGAAAAATGAGCAATGTGTGTAAAAGTTCAGCTATGGTATGCAAACGTGATAAAGATATGAATGCCTTTGAACATGGTTATGTATGTGCTGAAGGAGTAGAAAAATATGCTTTGGGTTCAGACCTTTTAAGTATGTCTGTGGAGGGAAAAGAGAAAATTCTGGAACAAGACCAAATAGATTGTATATCTAATTATAAGAATTGGCTAGGTCGTAATTTAGTATGTCTATACACAAATGCCAGGAGCATTAGAAACAAAGGGGTTGAGTTTGTTGCTTTATTGAATACGATGTGGCCTAAGATTGTTGGCATTAGTGAAACCTGGCTATCAGTATTAGAGTAGAAATACAAGAAAACAATGATGGCAACAATGTCCCATGTAGCGATGAGTTTGAGTATCTGGTGTGAAGTAGAGGTTAATAGAATGAAATATATGGTGGGGTGTTGCTACAGACCTGGCAGCTCAGTTGTAGGTAACGAAGAAATGCATCGCCAATTTAGCCTTATGGGTACCAAGCGAATGATCATTATGAGTGACTTTAATTTTCCAAACATTGATTGGGTAGAAGAGAAATCTCATGATAAGAAAGAACAGGAATTTATTGAATTGTTGCAAGACAACTTTCTCAAGAAGCATGTGAAAGAAGGAACTCGAGATCAAAGAGTGTTGGATTTGCTCATAGCATCAGAAGGGATCTCTGTCAAGAATATGGCTATTTTACCACCAATTGTTGACAGTGATCATGCTGTTCTTTCTTGGGAAGTATCTACTTGTATTGAAGCTCCAATTAAAACAGGCTACATGCTGAACTACAAAGCTGGAAATTATGATCACCTTAGAAGAATGCTATCGTTGATCCCATGGTATCAATTACTGAATGGAAAAAAATGTCAGCAATGCATGGGAATCTTTGAAAAAGTGCTTGAATGAAGCAGTCTCTCAATGTATCCCTAGTGTTCAAAGAATAAATAGGTTGGGAGTGAAATGGATGTGCAGCCTTATTAAACAAGAGATCCACAAGAAGAAGATGATGTGGAAAGAACACCATGAAAATAAGAGTGAGTTGAGTTATGAAATATATAAAGCTCAGGCCAGAAAAGTAACGAGTATTATGAGAAAAACGGAGTACGAAAAGAAATTGGCCATGCAAGCTATAGGCAATCCAAAAGAATTTTATCGTTATGCTGCAAGCAAAAGAAAGAATGAATGTGGAAGAATAACTTTATTGAATGCAGATGGTACATGATTGTCAGAAGCTAAGGAGATTGTTCAGTTAATGAGTGCTCACTTTGCGAAGATATATCAACCAGGTGTATGTAGCATGGTGCACAGTGCTACTGCTACATTGGATGAAGAATTAGAGGTTCATGAAAATATGGTTGAAGAGCTCTTGCATAACCTGGATAAGAATTTGTCAATAGGGGCAGATGGAATATCAGCCCGTTTGCTAAAGGAATGTTCAGCTGAATTGGCTAGGCCTTTCACACATTTGTATAACTTGAGTCTCAGCTCAAGAATGGAAGGAATATATGATAGTTCCATTGCACAAGGGTAGTACAGAAAACTGATGTGTCTAACTACCGACTTATTAATATCTCTGGTGTGGTAGTGAAGATTTTAGAGAAGTTGGTAAGAACTTGCATACAGAAATGGGTAGACAAGCATTCTATACTCTGCAGGGAGCATGGATTTACTAAAGGAAGGTCAAGTTTTAGCAATTTGCTCATATTTTATAACAATGTTACGGGCGAGTTGGATAAAGGGAATGGATACACTATGATAATGTTGGATTTTTCTAAGGCATCTGATAGGATACCACCTGATAGACTGTTGCATAAATATGGGATTGGGATATAACTATTGACTTGGATCAGGGGATGGTTGACAGATATCAAAAAGTGGTATGCAGTGGGTGTGAATCTGCCAGATTTAAGGTAACCAGTGGTGTACCTTTGGGTTCAGTCCTTGGGCCATTATTGTTCAATCTATACATTAATGACATCAAGCAGGGTTTATCATCAGATTTGCAATTGTTTGCTGATGATGCAGAGATAGGCAGGGCAATCAGGGATGCTACTGATATTCAGCAATTACAAAATGATTTGAATAGACTGGAAATCTGAGCAAATGAAAATGGCTCTCAGTTTAATGTTAGTAAGTGTAAAGTTATGCACTTTGGCATGATTAGAGTTCCAGCTGCATATTATATTAGCGGGGTTATGCTACAAGAAACTGAAGAGGCAAGGGATCTTGGTGTATTGGTGGATAAGAATTTAAAGTTCAGAGGTCACATAGCAAAAGTTGCAAACACAACTCACAGGATAATTGCTATGTTGAAGCAAACTTTGACATATAAGGATGTAATTTTGCCTCTTTATAAGGCTTTGATAAGACCACACCTGGATTACTGTGTGCAGATTTGGTCTCCCAGGTTCCAAGGGGATAAAGAAGCTGTGGAAAGCATGCAAAGAAGAGTTACAAAGATTATATCCAGATTATGGGATTTAGATTATGAGGACAGATTGCGAGTATCTGGATTGCAGACTCTGGTTAACAGCAGAAAGAGGGGTGATGTGATAGAGATCTATAAACTTTTGAATGGGTGTTATAGCATTTCAACTGATGAAATTTTTTGTTATATGGAAGGCAAGGAGAGAACACGGGGCATCCATGGAAGTTAAGGTTGTTCTAAGTCAAGAAAACGGGTAAGAGCTAGGTTTTTCTTTCAGAGAGCAGTGAGTGAGTGGAATAATTTGCCCTTAGGAGTAATGAATTTAAGGGAAGGTATGATAGCTGAGTTGGGTAATTTACAGCCTCCCTCAATGAGTCCTTTACTTCCTGGAGGTCTTAGATAATAATAATAATGTGTTTATTATGTGGAAGCACATCTAAAAACGCCTCAAGTTCACACTAGACATGGAAAAAAGATGGTAAATGACCATTCCTAGTAATTCTAATCAACAAAAACAATGCTTTAGGTTTAACAGAAGTTTACAGTAAGCAAACCTATACTAGTAGATATATAATAGTTGTATGTAAACTTATATCACCATCCTCAACAAAGATTAGGTATTGTTACAACTTTAAAAAAACAATGCCTTAAATATAATTAAGGATGATGAAATTAAACGAAAATAACTCAAAATCCTATTTTCCAGTTCATCTAAAATGACTACTCAAGGAAGTTTTAAAAAAATTATGACAAACCATCTTTTGTACATCCAGAAATCAATTACAAAGGCACTGTTTTCTTAGCCTATGTTGGCAACATATCAATACAGATAGCCCTATTATTAAAATCTGTCACTCAGAACAGCCTTCAAAGCAGTTAACAGCTTACAAAGTTTCCTATGTTCTTACTGAAAATGTAGCAACACTGGGAGAAGCTTTGAAATCCATGAAAACGAATACATTACTGTTAAAAATGAGATAGAAGAAAAAAAAAGTGGTTTGATTTGCACATATTCTCACAGAACATTACACTGTAGAACGTTACACTGGCCATCTTTTTCCATACCCTACTTAGAAGAACACTTTTGCAGGCATGTTTAGTCTTCTGAGGTAATTTGCTCACACAGTATGTTGAACAGAAACCAGAAATTATAATAATTGCTTCATGACATCTGGAAGTCTTCATCATATCAAGACTTCCAGTGATATCACACCAGAGACACTGAAAATTTGAATCATACCTGATTAATATAATAGAATTAAAAATAATAATTAGTAGGAGCATAAGTAGAATTTAAGTTTAAGTATAACTTACCTGCAGCCAAATATCAAAATCAAGCACCAGTTATTAATGTACAAGTGCTGATTAAAATGTAAGCTTGATATATGTATGAATGAGATCCATGATGAGTTTGGGGAAAGGCTGTGTGGCCCTGAATTAGGAAAGGGCCTTTGTTGTATGGGAGGAGAGATTGGGGAACATGTGACAAGATTGCAGAAATATTTCTGCAATAAATTTGTTTCTGTTCTCCCTTTTCCTTTGTAAACAGAGAATTTATGATTCTTAAGTTTCATTTATTTATTTTTAAGTTTTTTTCCAAACTCCAAAAACTGATTTAAGAGATTAACTTATCCTCATATCAGTTAAGACCATTAGTAAGTGAATCTGTTTTGAACAAAGTTGGTTTAGGATTAAATATTTTTCAACATCGTGTCTTAGTACAGATAGACTGCCAGCTTACATAAATTCAGACTTATGCAAACTGTTTTGAAAAGGCTGTGGGATAAATTTAGTTATAAAATTTTTTATTTAGCAAGCATGTACCTTCCTCAGTGTTGCTTCGTTACTATTGAACATGGATTTGCTATGTTTGTGTATTTATACACTTTAATAGTTTTTCATATTTGCATATGTCATTGTAAAGATCATGACTGCAAAATGAGCAGAAGTGGAAAAAGTGAGCCCATGTATAAATGTGCCCAAATCAATTTAATTAAGAGTTCAAAATTACAAAGAAATATGAAAGTGGACAAAGCTTAATGGCCACAGAGCGTGAACTCGGTTTTGCACTATCAGCACGAATACAGTTGAGAAGGAAACTGCTTGTATAAGGAAACATGAAAGATCTGCCTCTTTAAAGTCAACAGTAATAACAAAAGAGCATTCTGGTGATTTATGATATGGAAAAGTTGTTAGCTATGTGGATTGAAGACCAAATTCAAAAGCACATTCTAAGCTTGGTAATGATTCAGATGAAGGCAAGAAGTCTTTTTGAAGACAATAAAATCAAAATATGTACATGGTTCCCATTCCTTTGTGGCAGGTAATGGTTGATTTGCTAAATTAAAGAACCATGCTCAGTAACCCTGCTTATTGAAAGATTTATGAAGCTAAGAAAAAGCCACTGATCAGTCATCTCTAGATAATTTAATAATGAAGTTCAAATAGCCAAAATATACAATTTTTATTTTCTCATACTATTTCTAGACTGTATTATATTACTTTATGTTAATAATTACATCCTGTGAATGAAGGTAATAACACAGATGTACAGGATCATCTGTCTAGGCACAAATTATTCATGACTCTAACGAGACAAATTTTATTGAAATTTTATCTTTCAAATTCTTAGAAAGACCTCCTATTTTTTCTTTCAGTTGGACTTTTTACCTCTTTGTCCCCATGTAGTATATTGCAGTAACTTCACTGTGGCCTGGAGGATTTAATAAAATTTTGAATATAAAATATACACAATACAAGAAAATACTCGCGTGCGTTCAGTTTGTTTTACTTGTATCGAATAAATTCAGCACTTCAATAATTCAGTGTTTCAGTCTGGTTTCAGTGGGAAAACGAAATTGTATGTTTAGTCAGTCAGAAAACAAGTTGATATGATAGTTATCATGAAAATAACATATCAACAATCAGAAATTCAACTCTGAATAATTTTGAACTGTATTGTATGTAAGCAGATATAAGAGCCCTCTGTCCCAAATACACTTCTTGCATGATGTAAGCACAGTAATGTTTGTTGCTAAACTAATCCTACATTAACCTGTTCATGCTGGATGCATTTTGTGCCTTATTCATGTGATCTATTCCAATGTGAATATGCCAAAGACTACTTGACAAACTGATTTGAAATGATGATTTTATGCTGTAATTGAATTACTTTGTTGGCAAAGCAATTTAAGAAGAAATGAATCTTCCTTAGCTTCATGAATCATCACTGCCTAATATTTATCCTCGAAGAAAGTAAATGATACTACAATAGGCATACATAGTTATGTTTACTAGCTTTCTGTCAGCACTTTTCTACAAATTAATCTGTGATTTGCTTTTCTACAATATTATCTTATATTTCAGTATCTCTCATTTCCATTAGAACCAGCTTATCTCTGGTCTTTTATCTTCGATCAGCCATTTTATTTCTAACTCATCTGAAATAAAATTTTTAGAAATAAAACTTCTAAAAAAAATTAAATAAAATTTTTGAAAGTTAATATTCATTCTCATACAGCACTTAGTGTGATGCATCAAAACATGCATAGTTTTGTTTTGTTCCTTCATCCCTTTGCTACAGTTTAGCATACAGTTGTAATCAATGCCGTTGTGTACATATTCCTCGTACTATTGTTTACATAACAGATGAGTCTTTTACAGTTTTGAAGTGTATCTAGAAAACAGCACATGGTAATTAATTGAATTTTTGATGCATGAAAATGTTAGTGCTGTTGAAATTCACTGGTTCCTTTTTTTTTTTTTTTTTTCATGATGAAGCAACTCTAGATGTATGTACTATATATGTTATATAAGACAAAAACATAGCAGTGGTTGAGTTGACATTTAAGACTAATGTCATTAATGCCAAAGATGTGGACAGCCAAAAACAGCATTTGGATAATTGCAGTGAGAAAAATGCTAGTAGTTAATCAGAGAAAATTGGTGAATAAATCAAATCACCAGCACAGAAATTGAACTTTGGATTATTACAAGTTAAAATGTTGCAGAATTACAATAAAGTTAGTGCATTCTGAGTGCCACATCATTTTTCTTCTGGTTATATTCTAAATTGAAGATTTGGCTCAAGTTATCAATTTTGAAAATGATGAAGTAAACAGAAATGAGAAATGGTTCCTAAAACAACCTGAAGAGTATTTACCATGGTAGCTTTGAAAAACTACACATTAAAAAAAAAAAAAAGTGTAAGAAAATAAAGAAAAAAAAATTTATTTATTTTTTTTTATTGACATCTCTTGGGTTAATGCTATCACAATGGAAGCATCACTTCTGAATATGTCATGTAATCTCTCCACAAACCATAACCTTCTCCAACCATTATCTATAAATATCTCTTAATTCTTTAAGAAAGCTATAAACATTCCATTTTTAACTGTACCAAAAAGGTATATTTAAGAGAATTGATTGAATATGAAAGAAGAAAAAAAAAAAAGTTATTATTTTGAAATATTAACATTTGATTTGTTTGTTCTTTCTGATGAACTGTGAATGTGAAAATATCTATAAAATGCATTCATCCAAAATTCTCAGTGGATTGGTGAAAAATAATTCATTAATGAACCTACAAGTGCTCATAGATATAGCATCCTAAATATGAGATCTGTATTCAGTGGTTGGGTTTATGTATATTTAATAGTTAGTGTTGAAGTATTCCTCTATCTCCAGATAAGTATTATTCTAATAAAAGAGAAAAATCTGATATTGTGGAAGCAGGGGAAGATACTTGTGATATGTTATACTAAGGGAAATGAAATTTGGTTCATGGAAAGCGAAATCCCATCTTTTCTAGAAATTTGGGTGTTATCAAAAGGGAAAAAAAAAAAAAAAAAATTGTTAGCAAACTCTGAAGTTAACAGGATTGTAAGATCCACACTTTGGAGATCAAAATTTAAGGTTGCAGAAGCAGATATTCTGTTTGTATAGTGTGAGATTTGTTGTGAAATGAGAAAGAGGAGTGTAGTGTACTTTAATCAACATAACCAGACTGGATTTTCATTCAGATGGGGGGGGGGGGGAGTTGGTGATTAACAAGGAAGTGAATAGGAGAAAGAAAGCAGCTCTATCATCTCTCAAAAGTACTTGAAAAGCTTGAGTAAAGTTCCATTACACCTAATGCATAACAAAAAAAAAAAAAAATGTGAATTTAGGATGAGCTTGCTTATAACTAGGCTTTTGTTTTTGCCAAGCCTGATCACAATTTGGAACAAATGCAACCACTTAAGTTTCTGAAAACTCTTCCATGGTATTTTGTTCAAAGGTCAGTGATATAACAAGAACATCCTCCTGTTGAACAGCAGTTAGAGAAACCATGTAGGGCTTATTAGTTGAGAGGTTTTCCTGCTAGGTAAAAGTTAATTGTTATAGCAAAGTGAGATCAATAGGACAGTACTCTGATTATAAAGATTTATCATGCCATGCTTCGATGGTTAAAGATTTTAATTGCACTTGTGACATAGTAATGATTATTAGGACATAAGCACAAGAATTAATAATTTATATAGAAAATAAATCAGCTAATGCCTTTTATTCCCTTATAGGGAGTAGGCAAGGCCTTTTAACTCTATCTAGCTTTTGGAGACTGGACTGAGTGGAGATTGAACTGCCCAAGACTATCGCTAATTATAAGCAACTGATGAAGAAATGGGCAAATGAATGCTGTGATTTCTTGGCCTAACCCTAACAGGATATGTTACTGTCTGAAATAATTTGGATTCTATAGTCAATTTTCAATTTATGGGATGAAAAACCTTGCTTGTGCTGGAGATCGACTAACTCGGGAACTGGTCGAAGAAAGCTTAGAAAAAGTACTCCCCATCAGCGACTAGACTTAAGTCTATCTTCAGGTGGCTTAGTGCTGAGGATGCAAGCATTACTTCCTGAGCTTCACATGCCTTATAATTTATTTTGCAGATATTTCTTAGAATGTGACATGTCCAAAGCATCACATTACAGAATGACCTCACCTCAAAGAAGATAAAATGCATCTTTGATACAAGATAGTCCATGGTAACCCTGACTTTTAACTATACTTTAAAAAAAAATTAATTACAATAAATTTGTTATATTTCTGTAAAGTCAAATTGCCTTCAACAGGGAACATTGGTAATGGAAATTTGACTTTGACAAAATGTTGATGAAATTTATTGTGATTAATATTGGTTGATGTTGTAATTTCCCTAAAATAACAATTATAAATAGCCAATGTATAAGCCATATCACCAGAACCCTGACTGTGCAGTAAGTTCCAATTCCATACCTTGCAGGAATATCGGAATCAATTTTAATGATCCTTAAAAGATACAGTTGAGTTTTGCATTTTTTCCTATTAATAAAATCTCATGGTTATCCTCCATAAAAAATAGAGGACCATCTATTCCTTCCTGGCATTCCAGGTTCAGTGCGATTGTCCCCACTCTTTGGAAATGGGACATTGTGAAAAATGATTGCAGGCACAGCAATTTCACAACTTTACATCACCTGCAATAAGCTGAAAAATGTGGCCTGGCACACCATAGAGTTGGCATTGACCACAATATCCTCTGGTCCAATACACATACTGGTTACATTGGTGTTCAGTTTGAGCATTCATTCAGAGTGCAGAAGTGCTGTTAACTGCCCAAATTTAAGTCAGAACAATTGTCTATCCATGGCAAAAACTTGGGAGTCTTGCATCGACATAAATAGCAAGCAGTGACTTTGTTTTAAAACTATATGTTGTGGGAAGAGGTTGCATGTTGCTATGGGCCAGGTGATGTGGAGGGTGGTGGTGAAACTGTGTATAGGCAGTTTGGGTTAGTGAACAAGTGATTACTTTTTCACTTGTCCAAATTGCCTCTACGTTATTTTCATTTCCCTCTACGTTCATCACCATATTCCTTGGCTCATATCACTGGAATGGAGAGATGGCATCTGAGAATCTAAAAATTTTTTTATTTGAGACAACTGTCTTATGCAGCATAATGGAGAGTACTGATAATGATCTCACATATCCCTCCAGTTTGAGAGTGATCAGTTGATTTGCAATCAGCCATAGGAAGACTTCTGTGAGGAAAGAATATATGTGGAACTACGAGGCAAGTGATTATGGGAAGCGTAGGAGACAGCTTGGAGCTATAACAGGGAATGAGAAGGTTGAGCAGAAAGATAAATGCTGCTTGGGATGTTGACAGCTATTTAAAAGCAGCAATATGCAAATACAATGAGCTATGCATTAGGAACACTTCTGATTTAGATAAAGTACCACATGATATGAACGTCACGTGTGTACTATAAATAACCACACCTATCCTCTATGGCTTACATTGGTCAGCCATACATGATTGATCCTAGATGTGAGTTGGGTGTCATGACTGGTATCTCAGCAACAACGAGTAACAGTCACACGGCTCATCCACCATTAGATCAGCAGGGAAGTTCAACCCATTTACACATGTATACTATGCGTCGTACCTTGCTTCACTTGGGGTTCCACAGCCAGATACCAACAAGGGTACCCAGGCATTGCAAACAAGGCTTTGCATGGGCCAAGGAACATTGGCAATGAACCCTCGAGAGATGGAAGAAGGTTGTCTGGAATGATGAGTCCCATTTCCTGCTGCACCATGCTGATGGCCAGGTTCGGATTTGGCATAAACATCATGAAGCTCTATCCTCCTGGTTGCAGTTGGGGTTCAACAGGCCTGTAGAGGGGTTGAACTGGGATGATGTTCAAACAGCCAAGACAACCCAATTTAGACTGCTAGGGAGCACCTTTATGACCAACTTCATTTGCTATGTAGAAAGTTGAAGAAATCATATCAGGTCTTACCACCTCGAATGTTGGTGATGTCAGCAGAAGAGTGTAATTCTAAGTTAGTTGCACTGTTCTCGGACAATTTTCGCTTTATGACTTAGGTCTGTAATCATAAAATGGGGAAGCTTGAAATTTTAAGTAGTATCTAAAAAAAAGATAGCTGCTAAGGTGGTCAGTTTACTGTATCCTTTTGAGATGAAAAGCAGTGTTACTTTGAGCTCCTGAATCGGATATTCAGGAGCTCAAAGCCCCCAAGCTTCTCTAGAAGTTGAAGGATCTTGATGTCATCTTCCTTGCATAGGTTGCCTCAGAGGAATTTCAAGAGTTTCCTGTATAGCCAGCTCGATGTTCTGAGGTGGTAATGTTGACATGCTGGTAAGCTAGGTAAACGATGGTCTTCATGACTTGCCCTGGAGAAAAGTGACAGCCATCCATTTTCCCAGTCCTTCAGGCTTTCAACAATTTTAGTCAAGTGGTCACCATCAGGTTTAGTCTGTGGGAAAAAAAGAAACCAAGATGATAAAGGGGATCTTCCATAAGAAGTAACTGGTGTGAAGTGGATCCCAGACTACATAAATTTGGTGCTGGGTGTTGGGATTGCCGTTATTCCCGACACTTTGAATCCCTAAGATGTTGAAAAGGATACTAAAATACAGTCATCCCTAAGGGTGCAATAGCATGTCATCCGCATATGCTATTCTTCCCTCCACTTGTGTCTGCTTTTCTTCATCTATTTCAAGATTGATTTTCCAGATGATGGTATTTCTTTCTTAGCATTGATTGGTTACAAACCTTTCCTTGTATGTATATTGATCTCCGAGCTTCGATCCGTAGAGGTAGGCACATTCTTGGTCATGTTCTGTTTGATTGTTGGTTTAAATTGTGTCCACATGTGTCAGTCCCAGCAGCATTGGTCCAGTTGTAGCAAAAATAGTGGAGTTTGCCATTGGTCAAGAATAGGAACCCGAAGTCTGGTGGTAGCTTGCAGGGGCCAAGACCAATATCTACTTTCTCTAGACAGAAGCAAGCACAATTAGCTTGTGGTATTAGATGTTACTGATTAATATGCCTTACCTTCTAGATTCTAGGAAGAAGGGTGGTTGTATAAAATTGGTCAAGCTTTGTGCCAATCTCTGGTCTGATCATGTGTTATATGGGGATTTTTGAGACCCCGACGTGCCAATGAGCTGGTCATCTGTGAGGTGAATTTTTAGACGTCTTTATTCTGATATTCCTAATAATGTGTTCCTCTTACTTTGCCCAGAGGTGAATTTTTCACACAGTTGAAAGTCACGATATGATGGTGATTATAGATATAGATGTAGTTATTGAAGCTCTGGAAGAATGCTGCCTTTCATGTGTTTTAGGCAGAACATAGCTGTTCATGAACCTGATAACGGTGGTGCTGGTACAGCTCCAGTATTTCCAGTTTATGTCTACTCTCTTCTCTGATTGGATGTTATGGACAGCTCATAGGAGGGAAGAGAAGCATCAATATCTCAACTCTGGTGCTGTGTGTGTGTGTGGTTTCAAAATTATGGTTGGGGATTTTTTTTTTTTTTTTTTGCTTAGCTGCCGTATATCTAAAGTAATAGAAATGGAAAATTCTGTAGCTGCAGTGGTTAAACTACGAGACCGTGCATTTTTTTTTTTTTTTATCTTGTCCTTGATGGCATTATCTCAGGAAGGGGAACTTTCAGTTACGTCTACTTGCCTGCAAACATTGGTCGAGCCGCTGCTACTAATGGCTCGCAAAAAGTTAAGAAAGTTTGAGCGCAGTTAGTAGGTGGAAGGAGACCAATTGTTCGATGCTGTTGGCACACTCTCCCTCGATGAGTCTGTGGACTCCCTGGTGATGTCTAATAATAATAATCTCACGTTTATTCACCGATTCATTTGTTTTTGCGATTATTATTTGTTCTCCACTTTAGGAGCTTGGTCTTTTTTTGGCTACCTTTGATAGTTCTGTTGATGATGGCTCATCGATCTTCTCCCTCCTTAACTTTCATTTCTTGTGCAGAAAATCTGATTGGTTACTGTAGGGATAGTCCTGTCATTTTGTTTGTTTGCTACCGACTAAACAGTGGGCGCCAATCCGAAGACGTCGTAGTTGAAGTGGAAATCGTAATTGCAGTATAAAGTGTGTGTAGGGGAGGACCTTTGTTACCTTTCTGAGAAAGGAGCAGAGAGAATACTTAACAAGTCTGGCTTTGTTGGAAAGTTCTAGAAATTTACTATTATCTTTATACTGCGCTTTCAGTGGTTCCACTGGATCCCCTGTATGCATGCCCAAACAAATGTGTTTACTGGACAGGTGGTGATCCTGCGTTCCCAACTCTTGAATTTTCCACAATAGTTTGGACACTGGCTAGAGATGTGCTTGACACGTATATATATATAGTTGAATTATGACTCACATGTAGTCATTACCTATATGTTCCACTAAGGTGCAGTGTCTCTGGACTCTAGGATAGGTCACCATTGGATTCAAGAATATTGTTTTAATAGGGACGAGATTGGGTGGTGGTGAACGCAAGTACATGTTGAAAATCACTTCACCTGGAGAACTAGGATGGATCTTCTTTAGAAATGCTCCTCTTGATGCTACTTACCTTGACCCACTTAAAGAAAGCTTGAATTAATATGCTGTCATTTATGGCCTCGGTGTACTCTATGTGGAACAGTTCAACTTCAATTGTCCGCACTTGATTTCCTACCATCAATAGTGTAATATGATTTCCCTTTACAGAAACTTCGAGAAGTTTCGAACCAATGTTTTGTGCGCTGTTTCCTTTAATACTTTAGTGAGGACTCTGGTTTCCTCAGAGGCTACATTCTGATATTTTAATGTATGGTTACATTAAAATATCAGAAATGGGCTGTGGGGGAAGAGAAGAAATTTAAGTCCGAAGATGTATCTCAAAGCATCACTGCTATCATTAAAAGAAAAGGAATCCCGCACGTGAAATAAAACTCACCAGTGGATTTTTCACAGTTGAAAGTCACCATCACGATATGATGGTGATTATAGATGATAATCACCATCACTAATATTGAAGAAGAGACTAAAAGACTTCATTTCGGCAATTATAAATAGGGGATATTATAAATCGATCCTTATTTCATACTCGAGTGATGTATAGAAACAGTTTCAGAATAGACCAGTGAACTTATGAGAATACTGTTTTCAGCTTTGGAGTTGCCTTGGCTTGCGCCATTTAAAAGATTCAAGCTTTGCTTCAAGAGCCTATATATGTTCTTTTTTTAGTGCATTGATTAGATTTCACTGGTGTGACAGCAGTCTGAAACAGCTGTCACTGGTGTGACAGCTGTTTCAGACTTTTGGTTCTTATCAGAGACCAGACAAGAACGAAATGTTCAAAACACCTACGTTCCAGAAATTTGGAATGGATGACCTTTAAGAGGCCACCATCCAGTAATCTGAAGACTTAGTGACCTAAAAGGAGTCACTGTCACAAATAACTGACAGAATCAGAGTGCCCAAAAAGCTCAGTTCTCTCTGGAAACCATCTAAAAACATGTGGAGCTGAACAGCCCACCACAACAGGAGGCAAGTACTGCCACTGTGCTATGCCTTCACTTGCGAAAATAAAACAAATCTACCGGCATGCATGGGCCAATTGTTCTTGTCAGGAACCAGGCAAACCCTAAGAGGCCAATACCGTCTGTCGGCGATTGTAAATTAATAGTAACAGCAGATAATAAATCCGTTCTTATATTTCATAGCTTGGATGTATTAGTCCTGAGGATTGTGTTCTCATAAGCTCTGTGGTCTATTTTTGAAATTCTATACGCATTCTACAAGTTTCTATACATTCGACTATGAAATAGGGAAAGGTTTATAATATCCACTATGTCAACCAATGATAATAATATTAACAAGTCTACAATGCAACGTGACTTTCTTCTTCAAAGAGTAAACCGAAAAACAGAAATGTGATATGATTGCAACCTGTATTTTTATTGGCATGTCGGAATGCATATTATGGTATATCAAATATGCGCTTTCAGAGATTCTGAAAGAAATCTGCTAACGCCTTTTATTTCCTATAAGGAGTAAGCGAGGCCGTTTTCGGCCCTCACCTAACTTTTGAAGTCTGAAGGAGCAGTTCATTCTCCACCGGTAGTCTAGTTGAGATAGTCGGCCCAAGATTATCACTAACTATAAACGGCATCCTGCAAAGAGAAGGAGACGAGTGTCTCCATCTTGAGATCACTAACACTGAATATTATTGGATCTGAAATAGTGTATTTACGGATGATTTTCTTGAGTTTCCGGGACAAATAACCACTTGTTTTTACTCGAGATCGACTAACTAGGGAACCGGTCGAAGAAAAGGATATAAAATGTTCCTGTAGATTCGAACTAAGGACATCTTTCTTCAGGCAGTTTAGCATTATGAGGGCAAATGCCAATTCCACACAGGCCTACAAGAGGAAGCAGGTGACGATTCTAAACACCTAGAACAAAAATGATATTAAAGCAATTGATAAACCACAAGAAAAACACGAGGATATAAGAACATAAGTTAGCTCCATAACTTTGCTACTAGTATGTTCTTTCTTGTGGTTATAACAGTTGCTTTAATATCATTTTTGTTCTAGGTGTATTTCAGGCCTTTCGAGATACTGTTAAAAATAAAATATTCATATAAAACATTTTATCTTAATTTTTTTTGACCAGTGTATGGACTAATTAAGATCGATGCAAGAACTAGAGGAAGACTGAAAACTAGCAGGTTAACTGTTTTTGTGGCTAAGAGTAAAATTGACTTGCAGGAATGGACAAAAGTTGTGCTCACTATCTTCAAAAGATTAGAAAGCATGTCATCCATTTGAAAAGTATGTAAGTTTTCTGAATTGGCCCTTTCAAATCATATTTCTATGTGTTCATAATTTGCCTAAGACTATTTTGAGCTTTCATATAAGCATCACAAACTTGCAAGGAAAGCCTGTGTGGTATGCTTATCTCTTTTACAGCTGTGGATTAGAAACATTCCAAATGAAATAATGCATGGAAATCACAATGTTATCATATTTTGCAATTATATATATATAATAATGGAAGGATTAATTTGTGATTTGAATTTTTCAAATGACAGGTGTTTATTTTTGTTCTAGGGTGTTTATCAGAATTTTCCACCCACCCACCCCTCGCCACTCTTGTAGGCCTTTGGGATTGGCATTTGCACTATGTTGGTCAAAAAGAGGTGATGAAATTCAAGAGAGTTTACAATATTCTGGTAAATATGCAAATAATGTGTGAGAAAACGTCAGTCATTAGAACAGCTTGAAGCAGTATCACGGCATAAAGATCTGCAAGAGAATGATGTTCACAGTGTATGGAGACAGTCAAGAGAATGATGTTCACAGTGTATGGAGACAGTCAAGAGATATCTGGAGGAAACAATATCACACTGTATAGCCAACGTCATGGGGATAAATCGGGCAGAAGCTATTTGAGTAGTATAGTTAAGAATGAGTTGCAAAAAAAAAAAAAGGGGGGGGGGAAGAAGGTGTTGTGGAGGGTATATGAAGAGAAAGGTGACCAGCTAATTCATGAACACTACAAGGACCAGTCAAGTAAGGTGACTAGCATGGTAACGAAAGCAAAATCAGATTATGAGAAGAAATTAGCCGCACAGGCGAAAGAAAATCCCAATGAGTTTTTCTTTATGTGGCAAGTAGGAGGAAAGATAACTTTAATAAGTGCAGATGATAAGAGAGATAACAGAGTCAGACAAAATTGTTGACCAACCGCAGTGGACACCCAGAGGGGGGGGGACCTGCCCATCCCCAAAGAAAAAAGGAAAAAAAAAAAAAAAAACACTAGAAAATTTTCCAAAATTCTTTTCCTAATTAAAATTCATTTTTTAATATAAAAAATTTAAAAACAAAAAATTTATGTTGTGTCGTGTCTACTATTTCTTCTATACTACTTATGAATTAGCGATCATTGCAGATGCTCAGTCATAGGTCGTATGCAATGCGTAGTGTGTATTCTCAAATCGTCTACTCAACTCGGAGATTCAATCCTGAATGCGCTACTGACCTATCGAATGACTATTTTGAGATGGTATGTCAACCAAGTGACGATATTGTTATGGCAGAGGTGATGGGGACCAATGTGAAAACAGGTTGAAGAATTGGAGATACTTAGGATACTGCAGAATCGGAATGCAAATACAGAGGTGAGATTTGATGGGATATTGGCTCTCATTTTAAGAGAATGCGTAGGGGAACTGGCGATGCCTTTGAATAGACCGTTTAAGTTTCAGCTCTGGCAAAGTTCTAATAGACTGTAAGGTGGGCAAAATAATTCCTTTGCATGAAGGATGATCCGTGATAACAAATTATAGTCTAATCAGTATTTCAGGAGTGATGGTAAAGGTTGGTCAAAAAGAGATTTCAGGAATGGGTGGATTAGAATATGATACTCTATGATGGGCTGCATGGCTTTGTGAAAGATTGGTCATGCCTTAGTAATCTACGAACTTTTTATAATACGATGTGACAGCTATTTATTTAGCTTTTGATGATACAACGGCCGTGAGGCCCTTTTTACAGGGAAGTACAGCGCCATCTCAGTCCCCCCCAATTTTATCCGAGCTCGGACCGGCAAAGCTGACGAATCAGACCTATGGCTGTGTCTTAGGTTTTCCTGACTGTAATCCATGTGTGATCACGGGACCGGTTTGCCTGTTCTGGGGGACGAAAAAACTCGAGTTTCCGGGTGAAAAAAACCCTTACCTCCGTGTGAGACCGGCTATCTCACTTTAGTCGAAAGAGACCAGATAAAGGTTTCTTATATCACTGACGGAAATAGAATCCGGGTCTTTCCGACCAAAGGGCTTTGTCTATACCGACTGAGCTAGGAAGGCTCTCGAGGTGGCAGCTAAGTTGGATAAAAGGAATGGCTACACGATGAAACTACTGGATTTTGCAAAGGAGTTTGACAGGATACCACATGGCACTCTATTACGCAAACTGCAACAAATGAGTATGGATGCGAACCTGGTGATGTGGATGAAAGGGTTGCTGATGGACAGATATCAAAAAGTAGTATATGGAGGAGCAGAATCCAGGAGAAGGCAGGTGGCTAGTGGTTTACCACAAGGCTCTGTGCTTGAATCACTGTTTTATTTATACATAAATTATGTAGGAAATAATTTGAAGGGAGATATTCAGTTGTTTGCTGATGATGCAGAGTTGGGCAAGAGTAGTCGAGGTGATGCAGAGAGCTTACAGAATGATATTAATGGGTCGACAGTATTGGCAAAACATAATGAATGACAATTTACTTTGGAAAAATGCAAAGTTATGCATTTTGGGATACAAAAATTACAAGTTGTGTACCACATTGAGGGAACTGTACTCCAGGAAATTTTGAAAGCCAGGGATTTGGGTGTAGTAGTAGTAGACATAGAGTTGAAGTTTAGTGAGCATATTGTTAAAGTAGACAGTGTAGCTCACAGGGAATACTTGGTTATTTGAAGAACACACTAACAAGCAGAAATAAGGGAGTTGTCATTCCTCTTTATAGAGCCTTTGATATGATCATATCTTGATTACTGTTCTCAGGTCTGGTCACCTGCGTTTCTTATGGATGAGAAAGTAGTGGAGAGGGCACAGAGAAGAATGATCAAGTTAGTGAATGGTCTGTGGAATGCTCCCTATGACGATAGATTGAAAGTTTGCGGATTGCAAAAGGTGTTTGATAGGCGAAAAAGAGGAAGGATATGATAGAAACATTTAAATTACTTAAAGGGTTTATAGGACTGGTGCAGGGGAAATATTTCAGCATTTGGCTAAAGGGAGAAGAACAAGAGGTCATCTCTGGAAGATGGGTAATAGTGTGGTTAGCGAGGGCGTGAGGACTAGATTTTTCACTTGGAAAAAGGTCAATGAATGGAATGGGTTGCTTGAGTTCAGTTGTGAGTGCTTTGTCTGTTAATGATTGCAAGGAGGTATGATAGATATTGTGTTGATAGTTTGGATCTCCCATGATGAGCCTTAGAGCTCCATGGAGGTACCCGCGCAATAATTATAATAGTAATAATTGTAACTATCTTGGCTGTCGACCTGCTGGATCAGTGCAGTTGAAAATCAAAGTCCAGTGTAAATTTTGAATATTAAAATCTATGAGGCAGATTTTTCTGTTGGGAAGTTGGGCTAAAGAAAATCAAGATTTAAGGAAACTATGTCAGAAAGTTCAAGATTGATGGTGAAATTTAGAAGAGTTATATATGGTTAAAAAAAAAAACATTAAAACAAGCATATAAGAAAATATTCTAAGTTGGAAATGGACATGTTTACCTTTTACCACATGTAATCCGTATATATATAGGGACTACATGTGGTAAAAGGTAAACAGGAGTAGTGCGGAAAGAGTTTGCCCAGGAATTTAGTTCTGGCAATGGACAAAAAAGGAAAATGGCAAAAGATGGTGGCATCGGAATCCAACGGGTATTGAACCCATAGACACTAATAATGATATTTAAATTTAAGAAAATGCGTAATTTTTTTTTTTTTTTTTTTTTTAAAAGGTGTTTTATGGGTGGAATGCAATTTTGCCGTCCTCAAAACTTGTCGCTCCTGGGCATTGCTTTCGTTTAATGAGTTACAAAGGCCATAATAATTAAAGTTCAGTATTAAATATATATATATATATATATATATATATATCAAGATTGTATCATATGGTATAGCTATCAATTTTTGTCCAAGCGAAGAACAATATTGCATCATCTTCTGGACTTAGCTTGAGATAAACAAATTATCTAATCGAATATTGTTATTTGTTATAGAACTGAGAGCAGAGAAAAAATGAACATTTAGGAAAATAGAATGCCGGTAATTCTAATGGAAGATTTTAAGCATGGATATAGGAATTGAAAGGAAGAATGGTATGTATATGGTGATTAAATTATTTTATTTAATTAATTAAATATAATAAAATGCCATAAAAAAAACTCCTCTTGATCAGCTTGGAAATAGCCCAGTGGGAATAACTTTTGCATCTATAGCCTAGGGCACTAGAAGAAAGACCGTTAAAAGTTTGATTCTAGTCACTGACTACAGACATGTCTTTCTTTGACCATCAACGAATTCGATGACTTTTGCACGAGCAAATATGGTTTTTCTCCTGGAACCTGATTTTTAATCACAAAATTCAAGAAAAATGATCGGAAAATACATTATTCCTGATGATACTATATAGTGTTAGGGTACATGAGATTGGGGTGATTGTCTGCCATGTTCTCCTCCTCAGATTCCTGTTTAAAACATTAATTGTCTTGAGCCATATAGCTGTCATAGCCAAGGACAGAGTTTGGGTGCCCACTAGTCTTTGAAAGTTAGTTATGGCTAAAGGGCTTGCCTACTCCTATTAGGAAATAAAAGGTATTAGCGGATTTTTTTATCTTACAGTTTGATAATATTTATATCCTCGCACGAGAGATTTCTCTTTTTTTTTCTTTTTTCTTTTTTTTTGCAATAATAAAAGCTTCAAGAGTCATGAGCATACTACATGATACTTTTTCATATAGTTACTTATCTTTCCCACATCCTGGAACTGAAAGCTATGGAATATTGCTCTCTTGTTAAGAGAGGTGTTCTAGTTCCCTGATTAAAAATCCTAGACTGTGTTCAGCAGAGAGCAAGCAGATAAATTAAAATTTATATCTTACCAGTTAACCAAACTTCAGATTGTGGTCATGCTCAGTTTGTGCTCTGTGACTCTTTCATACATATTTTCATAATCATTGTTTTGTTGAACTGTAATCTATAATCATTTTACTTTCCTGTAAGCCTACTAAAACGTGAGTAGAAACTATCCTCATCTCGTCAAAGAGTCTAACTTAAAACTTCCTCTATTTCTGTTCAGTGAGTGGAATAAGCTTCCTCATTTTCTCAAAACAACAATATAAACTACACCTAAGGAAAATGATAGTTTTTGCCTGTGCATCCAAATGTTTAGCAGCCTACTATACAGGTCGATTAGTACAATTTGACAAAACATTAGTGGGACCACTATTAAAACACAATAATTCTAAACTGTCATTACAGTGTTTTCTAGGCCTCGAATATTAGGCTAGTGTTGGTATTAAATTCGATGCAAAGAAATAAGGCTTATTTAAGATCGATGAATGACTACAAATTTTTCAAGAACAAAATACGTTGTAGTCTCATATGACCAATCACACACACACACACACACACACACACACACACACACACACACACACAAAGTATCATACCTGAGCACAAACCACGAAGGATATTTCTATTAAAGTGATGTCTTTCAAATACATGTCTAAAGCGACCTTAAATTGTTCCAAGTATCTGTTGCTGTAGTACTTTCCATAACGTTGGAAATTAACTCGTCATTCACTACTTTTTGGTAATTTTTTCTTTCTTAAGTAGAATCTTCATTCGTTTTAAACTATATTATCTAATTCTCGCAATTCCTGTGAAATCCCTTTTAATTCCTTTCATCATGAGGTCTGTAACCTACGAAATCGAACATAGTCCTTGTATCATTTCTCAAGTTTGGAGTCTCGGATTTTCTTAAAATAAAAGGACTCCAAACTTTAGTACAGTACCCTAAATGTGATCTTAATTGTTTTATAAGGGAAATAATTACTTGTTTGTGTCTATTAGCAAAGTTCCTGAACATTAATAAAAGTAACAAATTTGAATTTCTAATGGCTTGCGTCAATGTTTAGAAAATTTCATATCGAACAGCACTGTTGTTTCCAATTAGTTTTATCTTCCATTGCTATGCGTTTATTCTTACCTAGTTAATGGTCTATCCCTCAATTTTTTTTTCAATTAAAAGCTTTATATTTTAAGGTGTTGAATCTTAACTGCTTTTCTTTCAACAACACTGCACAGCATGCTTTTTAAAACTATTCGAAGAACAATGTACTATTCCTTGTTAACTACAATTCCCAGTTTATTCCATCTTAAAATTAAAAATCAAGCATTTTTAACTTCGTTATCGATATTATTAATAAAAATGAAGAGCGACAGTAAGCCCAACGGAATCCTCACTAGTTACAGGAATCCAAATGTACTCTCTCTCAACCAATCCGTCAACGACTTCAGTGCTTTGTACTTAATGCCTATTTCTCCAATTTTAAATAACATTGTGAAAAAGCATTTGGATATACGAGTATCATGCTTTGTTAAAATCCAGTTATGTAAAAATATTTTTTCATCTAGTGTCCATCATGCTCTGAACAAAGCCACGATGCAATTTCTCTATACTTTTACTGATATCTTAAATATTTTTGTTGGCTGCGTTTAACATCAGATTCAATTATTACCTATGACAGTTGTTATAATTACAGGACCTGTTTTATTGGAAAAAAATTGCAGGTACTTCCTACGTGCAATATTTTCGTTTTGTTCATTAGCGGTTATTAAAATATCATTGATATTGCTGCCTAGTTTTAAAATCAGAATCTGTTCTTTATCCATCGCTTGGTTTGTCAATGAATTACTTGCATACACTATACCTTGCCTTGTTTGTTGTTAGATGTACGTATAGTTTTTAAGTGCTTTCCTTGGCACACTACCAAAAAAGTTTCTGACATTCTATAATAGCAAGTCTTATCAATTTAGTAAGTCATAATTATAAATATAATTATGAAGACATCTTTACAAACGCTTTTATAATTATGTAATTAAGTAAACTTCCCCGAAGTCTATAGTTTTGGGAAGATTTACTTCGCTTCTGTTATTCTATTATTACCGTTCTATATCCTCGTGAAATAAAACTATTTAATGGTGGAGTAATGCAATTTAAATTTCTCCGGTTCATTTTATTTTTATATCAGCACAATTACACAGTGGATCTGAAAGAAATTGGAAATCTAAAAAGAGCATCATGACACGTGACTGAGTATGTCGTTAACGATGTCCTCTGGTGCGTTCTGCTGTGCTTCTTTAGATGATCTTTACGTCCAAATGCTTTACCACAAAGTGAACACGCAAATGGTCGTAAGCCTGAATGAATTCGCTTATGTCGAGTCAGCTCTTCATTTCTGGTAAATGTTTTACCACAGGTAGGATAGGGGCATATAAATGGCCTTTCTCCTGGATAAAGAAATAAAAAAATATATATCAAGATTTAGAATTCGGCTATGTTAAATGTTTAAAAACTTAACTAGATGCGTTAATTAACAAATAGTTAAATATTTATGGGAGGACATGTTACACTACTACTTACTACCATCAGTATACACAATGCCATCTATCACCCACCACCACCGATAGTATTTGCTGTAAATTACATGTGTTCTCATGGCCGACTTGCCAGTATGCGGAATGAAAAACACGAGTTTCCTGGAGAAAAGATAAATAAAAAAAACTTCTACCTCCGTGTGCGATCGGCTAACTCATCTTCAATTTAAAAATCCCATAAAGATTCCTCTCGTCACGACGAGAATCGAACTCGGTTCTTTTCCAATCGAAGAGTGCAGTGTTTCGTTGTTTTTCCAATTGAAATTTCTCATGAATGCCTCTATAAGCAATTTAACTGCTATAAACAGCTCGTAATGTGTCCATCTTTAGATTTCTCTTTGGTCCAGATGTAATTCATATGACAGAATATTCTTTAAATAAATTATTACTTTCATGTAAGCACATTACAATACCAACAACCTTCTTCATGTTGGCATGCCACAGATAGTTTTCTTTCAAAAGAAGGAACACTACTAAAAAAATAAAATACACTAACGGCTTTCATTTTCCAAAGGATGTAGATGAGGACATTTAGCCCTAACTTTTGAATATTGGTTGGTAGCCAACTCCACAACAATCACAGGTAGCTGGCCAAAACCATTAGTGATTTTTAATAAGTATCCCGGGAGGAGAGTGACAGACAACCGTTGCCATCTCGTGGTCCATAACTCTGAAACTATATATTCTTGTCCGAAATAGTATGAGTTCTACGATCGATTTTCTTAAGCTGCGAGATTGAAAACTGAATTTCAAGGATTAAAATAAAAACTATACTTGCCATTCTAGAGATCGACTAACTCTTGAATCAGCCGTGGAAAGGCGTATAAAAAGTTCCTATAGTCAACGACTAGAATAGAACTTAAAAACGGTCTTTCTTTGATAAACCAAAGTTTATCGAGTTGCATACGCCATTTCCACAGGCTGTACAGCTCTCTTTAAAGGAGGAAATACTTCACACAATTTGTTAACGAATGCTGTAGAATTAAACACCATTCTCTCTCTTTCTCTCTCTCTCTCTCCGATAAACAGATTCTCAAACAAGTAAATTCATCAAAATCCTCGTCTCGCTGATATTTAAAACTTGACACTTATTATAATCAGTCATTTGCTCTGTCGTAATTTTCTTTCAAGGGAGAGGAACCAGATTAGGAAGCAAATCTCATAAATAATCCTTTTTTATTCTAAGTCTTAAAACAGAATAAAGCTGTATGATAAAACATGTTGATACATTACAGCGATATCTTCTTTTAAACTAAAATCTCATTAAGTTAAAGGGATAATAAATCCCGTATTCTAGGCCTCGAACATTAGGCTAGTGTTGGTATTAAATTCGATGCAAAGAAATAAGGCTTATATAAACGTACAGCTGTACGTTGTTTTAACGTACATCAATACATTGCAAGACACCGTAACAAAGCCAATAGATTTGAGAATCATCGTTTTATTCTTCAAGGGATTGAGGATGAAAACGTTTGTGAAGATTAATTCGCACTTTGTACTCGTGCAGGAAGAAACTTCTGAACGTAAATTTCTTCTGCAGACATGTTGTGCAACCCATATTGAGAAAACTGTGGCTGTGACGAATGGCATGATGGGCTTAAGTACCCTCGTGAATGGTCAAGCATATTCTGCTTTTGACGACTGAAGCCTACAATAACAGTTCCTAATACTTACCAGCTGATATTTAGCAGCGGAATATTCTTATGTTTCTGTATTTGAAGGTGATTTGTCATTAAAAATTCTTTCACTTCTGACTATCAAAAATGTCGAATTACATTTTATACATTGTACTGCAGTCTATTACTATTGTTAACTGAATGTCGTAATGAACGTCATTATCATCAATTTCCTGATACCTCAAGGGATGTTTAGGTTACTATGGCAGCACTACATGATTAAGTTTATATTATTATTAATCTCCTTTCAACAATTTTCCTCCAAATTAATCTATCACTTGTGAGCACTCCAATATTGTCATATCTAACATTTCGTGCTTTTAAGGCGCTTCTAACTGAATCAATCCACTTAGATGTGGATCTTCCTCTGGGTCTTTCCTGCCATCTTTTGCATCAAACACCTGTTTTACTAACTTTTCCTCATCCATTCTATTTAAGTCGCCATACATCTTACACATTCCTGAATGATAATAGTGTCAAGTTCATTTCTAATATCTTCATTTTTAATATGATTCCGCCATTCATCTAAGTTTACTCGGATCGGCACTGCAAGCCATTAGGTAACCTAAAGACATGCAGTGCCGATCTGAATTACTGTTGCACATACCAAAAATTACTATTCATCGTGTAGATTAAAAGAGTGTTTGTCTACTTACAGACACTCTCGCTAATGAGACTCTCTTAGTACGGGAGCTTCGAACCCGAGATACATAGAGTGGACCATACTTTACTTCATGTAATATACATCTGTTATATTATCTGTAGACTTGTTCCTAATCTTTCTTTATTTTTTATCTTTCTAACTCCCCCCCCCCCCATTCAGTTACAGAATTCCAAGGCTATGGAATGAATATTTTTCCTCTTTTGCTACATTTTTGTCTCATGCAGTGGCAGTCTGCCTTCTTTCCTAGGTATTTGCCTTACCTAATAGGCTGAATCCCAAGACGCCTGGTTAGCATTGACCAAATACATCCCCTACACACACACAAGCGCGTGCGCGCATAAAGAGATGGAGCGGACAAGAATTGAAAGCCGTAGCAGCTAACACCAAAAGGATCATGTTACTGTAAAACTTGATGTAGCTTAAAAATACCAAAGCGCTTTACATCGATTTTTACAGAGGTCAAGTCTCATAAGAACTGTTATAAAAATAACCTTGTTTGTCTCTATGTATTTTATGTTAAATATTAATGTAATTAACCCTATGGGAATTGATTGTATTTACCATTTTAACTAAAGTTTCTAGAATGTCACAATGCTTTGCCATCGGAACTTTGTATAATAGCTATAGATAGGAGCACAAGAAAGTTGTTTATGATTAAGTGTGTGAGAAAGTTGTTTGTAAGCTCTGCGCATGAACACCTTCAAAGAGGTCCGCTAGTTTCGGAGAAGTTTCCGCTGCCACAAGACAAAGAAAAAAAGAGCACACGGAGGAGAAAAAAGAACGGGCCGCCTTAACAAAAGGATCAAGGAGAACTGCCGATTTCTTCGGGGTTTACAACCCTTGGTGCCAGATCCCGAGAAGGGAAAAATAAAAGAGGACTGAGCCGAACATCGTGGGCAGTTTTCGGCAGAGAACCAGAGGCAGTCGAGAGGAGGCGAGGTCCAGTTGCTGACAGAGAGGGGAGGTGAGATCCAGCTGCCAAAGCAGGAGGAGGCAAAGCGCTGTTGCCAGAAAAGAGCCAGAGGCAGTCGACGGAGAATCAGAAGTATACTGACCCAGAGAAACAGACTTTACCGCAAACCCATGCCAGAGGAAAAAAAATTGGGAAGTCAACCGAAGCCAAAAGCCTCAGAACGATCTTCAAGCCTGTATGCTGAAACTTCTTGCCTGAGCTTTTGAGTAGCGGGAAGATTGCAGTCCAAGAACCGCTAATACTCCGACGAAATGCCCCCCTGAAGCAAGGCCTGAGATGAAAGAAGAACCATAGTGACTTTGATGCAGGACCTTTGGAAGATGTCGTGACAAAAAAGCCTCCGTAAGCGTGTTCCAACCTTAAATGTACATTCTTTTTGTAATCTAGGAGTTATGTCATAGATGGACTTATAAGATATAGAAATAAGAAATATCTATGAGAGTCCTCTGAATTGTTAACTGGAATATAAATTGTAAGACAACTTGCCATAGCTAGCTAATGTCTTTATGAGTAATTTAGTCTCGGCAATTCGATTTTTTTAAGCAGAGAAGTAACAGAGTAATTATATACTGTATATTGTTTAGTCATTTAATATTGAAAAGAGAAAGTTTGTTTCTTTATACCAAAAGGATAGGTAAAGAAGAGTAACCTCCCTATCGCTTATTTAATGTACTTTATTTTAAAATGTAAATAAATGTGTTTTAATTATATGTCAATAGATTGTCGCCTGATTGTTTATTTTACAATGCACGGTTCCTAAAAAAATTATCGGACTTGTGAGCGGGAAACCAAGTGAGATAGGCGAAGCGTATAATTAAGTACAAATAGACCACGACTGTTTGTGTAAAGTTTTACTGAAGGTATTTGTGTTAGAGAAAGAGAGAGAGAGAGAAATCATCCGGCCGTATTACTGAGTTATATCTTTTCAATTAAAAGATATTAGTGGGTGCAGTCTCAATAAAAATAAATTTTCTAGTATCCATAGGCATAAGACTCGTAGTGCGAAAGGTAGATAAACATAGTACGCAATAGTAGAAGCAAGAAAGGTTACAAGAGAGAAAGTGCGCACTGCTAATTAGAATAACGGTATTTCAAAGGCGCAGTAACCAAGGCTTTATAAATAACAAGATATAGCACGCATGGTTTACATTACCTCAAATGGAGTACTACTTCTCAGACTAATAATGAAATTGACTCAAACCTTGACGGGAGGCCCTTTCTGAATTATCTATCTGTGAACCACATCATGATAAGGAAATTGAACATCTCTACATACTTACAACATCAGAACATTGAAAAAAAAAAATGTTTGAGGCTGTGGGAAAATAAAGTGGGATTAGAGATTCTGAAAATAGAAAATAGGAGAAAAAATAACAAAAGAAGCACTTTTTATGTACAACTGGAAACGATTATGGCGAAGAAGGAGTTGCAATTATGGTTTATAAAAGATGGAAAAATAACATCCTTCAATTTAAACCAGTCTCTCAGAGAATTACCACTCTTAGATTGAAAATCAATAAGCAGTTTGATTTGAGTGTAATGCAAATATATGCACTCACATCCAGGCATTCAAATGAAAAAACTGTTTTCTATGAAGATCTCTCTCTCTTTCTCTCTGTAACACTCTCAAGATATGTCATTGGAAATTATAATGGACGACTTACTGAATTTGCACAGTGCCAACGAATGTCTGTTGGTAATACTTGATAACAGTGGCAATTACTATATACACTAGTGGCCAAAATTGTGGAAACCTTTTGGAAAAGTATTTTTGAGGTTTGATGGCTCATAACACCACTTTTTTTTTGTGAAATGCCATAAAAGTATATATCAGTGGAAATATAATTTAATAAAGAATGTAATGCAACAAAGTGTGTTCAATTATCTGTATTCTATAAAAAGTAATAGCCAAATAACCAGAAAAAAGAAGCACAACTTGCTTAGGTTGATATGAATTAGCTTTCCTTCATTTGAATGTAGCCAATGAGCATGAGTGTTTCGAGAGCCAATCAGGTGTCATCTTGTTTTGGCAATGAGCCAATAAGGTCACAGCAGGATTCAGCTATTGATGTCATGTGTTGGAGCTGAGAGAAGGACATTTGTCAGTGTGATGTGATTGTTATCAAGTTGGTTGGTTTTTTTTTTGTGTGTGTGTTCTTTCATTTAGTGAGCTTGTAAAATGTAATAAAATTAAAGAAATGGCACAAAGAGTTGACCGGCCATCCAGAAAGCGATGTAAAATAATACTATTAAGTGAACAAGGCTATAGTTATGAAGAAAGTAGAAGAAAAATTGGTGGAAACTTAACCAAAGGTGGCATTTCTAAATTTTTGAAGAGGTATAAAGAGACTCAGTCACTACAAAACCAGACTGGTAAAGGCAGGAAAAGGTGCACAACAGCAAGTGATGATAGAAGAATTGAAAGACTGTGCCTACATGACAGAAGAAAATCATCTGGGTGTATACAAGATGAAATGGCACAATACAATGTGAAGTTGAGTGCAAGGACTGTTCGGCGCAGACTGCAGGAATTTGGTCTAAATGCTAGAATTCTACGAAAAAAGCCATTTTTATCTCTCAAACAAAGATTGAAAAGATTAAACTGGGCTGAAACCTATGTTGACTGGACAGCGAAACAATGGGACAGTGTTATTTGGAGTGATGAGATCAACATCTCCCTGTTTGGTAGTGATGGCATAAAATACGTAAGGAGAAGAATCGGAGAAGATTTGCATCCTGATTGCATTACACCTACCGTGAAACACCCACTTAATGTTATGATCTGGGATTGTATGACATCAAAAGGGTGTGGGCAGAATTTGCGTGATTAATGGGAATATAAATGCCCAAAAATACATAAATGAAATACTTGAGACCAAACTGAAGCCTTCCGCACGTGATCTTTTCCAAGATAATGAAGCATTTATATTTCAACAGGATTGAGCTCCATGTCATGTTGCTGCTGTGTGCAAAAAGTGGTTTCAAGATAATCATATTCCACTGCTGGAATGGCCTGGGAATAGCCCAGACCTTAACCCAATCGAAAATCTATGGAGCCGACTAAAGAAACTTGTTAGTCAGAAGCAACCCACCAATAAAACTCAATTAATAGAAGCAATAATTCAATCTTGGTTTCACATTATAACAGCTGCAGAACTAAAAAATTTGGTTCACTCCATGGGAAGGCGTTGTAAGGCCGTAATTAACGCTAAAGGTTACCCAACTAAGTATTAACTCACATTGTCAGAATTTTTGTATATCTCATTTTTTCTATGCGTTTCACTTTTCTTCTTTATAACTGCTACTCTAATAAAAAATCCTTCATAAAAGTTATTGCATTACATTCTTGATTAAATTATCTTTCCATTGATATATAATTTTATGGGTATTACTCCAAAAAAAAAAGTGGTGTTATGAGCCATCAAACCTCAGAAATACACTTTTTCCAAAAGGTTCCCACAATTTTGGCCACTAGTGTATAGACATTTTTAAGTCGATTATATTATGGTGACAATATGGATATAGTAGATAACTTTTCAACCAGTTTAACTATGATAGTGATCATAGTCCAGTGAGAGCAAGGATAAAAACAAATATCTAGAGAAAAATTGAAAGTAGTAATTAAAAATCTACAATAGAAGATTAAGATATAGTAAACCATAACGAAAGGTTTGCGAAAATAATGGAAGGAAAGTTGAAAGAAAGAAGTATAAATGAAGCAGGCGTATCTGAGAGAACAGAAAATAGCTTCAACAATAATAGAAGTCATTTAGTATTAAAAAAAAAAAAAACTATTACCAGCGAACTGAACATCTAGAGAAAAACTTACTATACATACAATTGATGTGATAAAAGAAAAAAAAAAGAATTAAGGAAAAAAGAGATACAGGAGTATCATAAGACAATATAGAATTTGTAGATATACAAAAGTAAGAAAAAAAGTCAGAAAATATAAGAACGATGCAAAACATAATAGAAAAAAAAAAAAAAAAAAAAAAATTACATAAAATAAAAAAGGATTCCAGAACTGAAAAATAAGCACGGAGCGGTAGAATACAATAAAGAAAAAATAACAGATAGATTTAAATCTCGAAATATAAGCGAACGATATAAAAAAAAATTGAAATATGCAATGAATTTTATAGGGGGTAGAGAAATCAGATACAGACCCTCTACTAAATGTAGATAAAGTGTATAATGACTTATCAATCGTAATAAAAGAATTATGGGAAATCTTCAACTCAGAGAAAAAGTAATAAAAGTATTGGAGAAGATAATCCATTAGCGGATCTCAAACTCAAGAAGTTCAAGATTTCATCAGCTCATACTAGGTATATTCAATGATATTTTAAATACAGAAAAAAAATTTCCGCAACCGTAGTATAAATCAATTGTTATTTTATCTATAGCTGTAGGCCAATCAATTTATTATTACAAATAATTATATTCGTTATTTTAAATAGAATCACGAGATTTTTGAACGCAGCCAGCCACTTAAAAAAGTGGATTTCAGAGCAAGATTATCTACAATAGAACTATCCCATTAGCCAAGTAATAGAAAAAGTAAATGAATATTAACTTCCTATTTGTTTAATATGTGTAGATTTTTGAAAAAGCCTTTGTATCGATGAATTTTTTTTTTTTCCTGACTTCCATGAAAGGTTATAATCCTATCATACATTAGTACCTTGGGTGGGCTAAGGATTTTTTCTATTTTTGTTAATTTAATATATTTGTATTTTTTTTTTTTAATCTGGAAACCCTGCTCTAGTGACAAATCATGGAACTTTCTTCACAGTTCAAACAAGCATGGAAGTAATCTTACATAGAGTGCTAAAATTCTGCTTCCACCAAAAAGACATGTCCAGGATTCAAACCCGTAGTCTATTGGTTTGAGAACAAATACACTAACCACTTAGCAATATTTATTAACACTTATTTCTACAACTTTATGCTACTTTATTTGTAATACAGTGTATCATATGTTTTCTTGATTAAAAGATATACTGCATGTAACTGTTCATTGTCATAATTCCTTTCCGATAATTTTTTTATTAAAATTTTATAGTGGTTCTGCTAAAAATGTCTTTATTCAGGGCTTTGCATTTTCAAAAAGATTAACAAACACTGGACTAGAATATAACGAACAATGTTGCCATATAGGCTAAATATTAGGTACGTTCTACGCTACGCTTGCGTAATATCGAATATAACCAGGAAGACGAAATAAAATAAAATCGGAGGCAAAAATAGGTCGAGACGTGAGAAAAGAGTCTAGTTTCAGGGACTGCCCTCACAAATCAGGAAAGATTGCTGACTGACTTTTATACTGGCAAGCTTTACATCTTTACTGTTTACGGTGTCTGAATTTCCAGTGTGTTAACTGAATACTCCTCTGTTATCACAATAGGAATAGACTGAGAGCGTTAAAATGGATTCTAAGAATTCATCATCAATATATGCGTATATTTTTTACATAATATGACAACACTGAAGGAGATTCTTCGCACTTAAAGGCAGTCATCACAGATATCCACACGATGCTAACTCGCAACCGTTTATTTAGTTGGAAAGAGGGTACGTTAATTATTAATTATTCGTCCTGCCAGTCCGGAAACCAATTTATTTTACATGGGGAATGAGCACAGTTCTCAACAATACCACTTATGAGAGTTGATTATCGGTAGTCTCAGCTTACGCACAGCGTCTCATTGTAATGCGCTTTAGCGTTGTATCTCTCTTTTCTCACAGTATTCAAGATAAATTCGTGCAAATTCTAGAAAAGCATAAGATTTACTAAAACTCAAATATCTCAAACTACAACTTTCAATTAAGGATGTTGGTTGAGTTTTTCTTAACAGAGGTATGTCAATTAGAAAACACCTGAGTTCGATTTTCGTCATGGCGTTAGAAATTTTTATGTAGGCAATTGGATAATGCAGCCTGAACGATGTTGTACATCGCGGATCATGTAATGAAGACATCAAATAGTAGTAGTAGTAGTAATAGATTAAATAAAATAAAATGAAAAATATTGTTTGAAAAGAATTTCGTTCTTGACTGTATTCCGACAAAGTGCGATCTTCTACACTCCGCGGATGTTTATAATTGTTCCTGTCTACACAGTGGTTCTAATGAATATGATGAATCATTTCTTCTGAAATGGTGGCGGTTTGCTTGACTTTACGGCCGAGGCAACCAAGGCGATGAGGCCATTATCGTATATATGTAAAAGTGTGTGTGTGTTCTTCTGGGTGATTGGCTTGTTTGCTGGATGGAAAACTCTAGAATTTCAAAGATCTAGTAATTCTGGAATAGGATAAAAACGCAAAGAAAGTTCCTCTAGTCAATGACTAGAATCAAATCATCTGTAAAGTCTACCGATAGTATCATGACATTAACACGAAATCAAGCGTATAACCACTTCTCAAATCATATTAATTTCATTTCAATCAATGTGGAACAAATTCCTTTTGTTGAGCTGTGTCATGCATACTGTACTGTTCAGGGAATGTAATTAATGGCCATGATACTTCAGCTAAATAATGAGAATGTTCAATATAAAAGAAAATATTTTCTTTTCAATGTAGGTCTCACTCTGATCGAACAACGTCTGAAGATTCATCTTCACCGCTATTGTCCGCATGTCATCTCTTCTGTCCGTTGAAAACTGGGGGAGAATGTCCTATTCCTTTAGCTCAGGGAGCTTTAAAGACAAAGGTAAGGTTTCTTTTCTTTTTCATTTTATAACTAGGAATAAAAAAGGCAAATCAAGTCTGAGAAAGAGTCATCATCATCCGAGAATAATTCTAAGAACCGTTATTATAAAGCAGAGTTTCTCAACTGCAGGGAATCAGGTTAATGCAGGTCTACGTGCGACTGTATATCAGTCTTCGTACTTGGCTACAAGTTTAGAAAAAAAAAAAAAAAATATATATATATATATATAGATTCCGTATCCGTCGAAGATGCTCAAAGCTAAATGTAATAAAAAAAAAAAAATCAAATAATTTAAATTCATCATTTGTTGAGATTTTTAAGTTATGAATGGCTCTACGTTCCAGTAACTCTGTGGCATAGATGTTTATGAATGCCTTTAGGTGATAAATTATTTTCATCGTCATGCTTATTGGAAACATGAAGTGGCTTGAAAAAGTTGCATAGTTTATCAACTAAATATTTAATTCTTAGCTTTTTCTCTAATTCTTGAAGTGATTTTGATACGTCTTCTTACCATTCCAAATGCTCACAACAATTAGTTCCTCTCCTTTGATTTTTCTCTAGAAAGAGATCAAAAGAATATTGTTAAATATTATCTAAAAAAGATACTAAACACTCTGCTCGTCCTGATAGCATTTCCCCCATCACACTGAAGGTTTCTGCTCCGTAGCTGATATTTACGCCGCATGTATCCTATTCCTAAGAAAAACAAAAAATATTTGTCATATAATTATCGTCCAATTTCACTCACTTCAGTTCTTTCTAAAGTAACGGAGAATACATTTCACGTTCAACGTGTTCGTTACCATGAAGCTTCTCAACTAATACACGATTACCAGTATGGATTCCGCCATTGTCGATAAACAGAGGATCTTCTTGCTAGTATTATCCAGATTTGGACAAATATCACGGAAAAAGTATCTCAAATGGTTGCTCAATATCTCTAAGTTCGATACAGAGGTCAAGTAAATAAGTTATACGCATTATGTGATGTTCGATGGGTCTTTATCTCCAAACTTTGCAACGGATACTGGTGTTCCACATGGTTCTGTTTTTTTGCATACATTACCTACTGTCTTCCAGTTGACTGAAAATCCAATCCACATTTTTTCTTATGAGACCAAACTGGACTTCTCTTTCTCATTTGACTAGCCTGGCACTACATAAATCACGTCAATATCAACCTCTACAATACTAAATTCCGATATCTAAGCCATTCTTCAACGGGATTCTGATAATCTTAATTCAATGCTAGGAAAACCTCAATCCTATTTCATTTTTATCCCCCTCCAAAAAACTTTTCTTATAAACAGAACACTCAGATCTCTCTCTCTCTCTCTATCCTAGCATAAACATATTAACACCTCTTCAGAATCCAAAAAATTTAGTTTTTTTCTTGCCCTTAAGGCGGTACTTTACCTCAGAACGGATATTAACTCTAAAAAAAATCACGAATCCATTAGACCATTGATTATTGTTGTCACATTTGGAGTAGCTTCCGTAAGATCTCCATAAAAATCACATTCCTCAGCATAAAAGAGAGCAGTTAGGCCAATTGAGTCATCCCTGACCATTTCACATAATCCCCACAAAAGTTCATGCTATTTGAATATAATACAAATATTTCCATGGACACTGCTCATCAGAATTAGCATCGATAATTTCCCAATTCTTTTCTAAATCTGCTAAAACACGTAAAGTAGCAATCAACACTCCTCCACAGTAATTCAACTCCAAACACACTGAATCAATTTTTCTTCATCTTCTTTCCTTCCTTCCTTCTATTCTGTCTTTTGGAAAAGTCTTCCCTTTTACAATTTTCTAAACGGTACAATCTACAAGTCTTCAAATGCAATGCTAACAGGTTTCTCCCCTTTCTTTCCATCCACGGTACTAATATGCTATAGATTGAACAATTTCTGGTGGGAGGGATTACTTAAATAAAATAATTTAAAAAAAAAAACGCTCTGGATTTCACTGTCATGTGACCTCATTCAAGTTGTTTAGAAAGTGGAGTGAAATAAGGCTCTTAATATATTGCTTTTTTTTCTGTTGCTTAATACTTAGAAATACAAAGCATATCGATGTTTTGCATTTTTACGAATCCCATCTATGATATGAGGAACCTTTAACAGGTGTTTTCTCTGTTTACTGAGATTTTCTCCCGGAAACTCGGGTTTTTTCATTTCTCAAAACAGGCAGACCAGCCCAGTGAACACACATTTACAGGAAAAAATACTTCCCTTATGGGATACAGCAGAGGAATGGCAAGATGGCTACATTAATTGCCTAAAAAGCCCTAATTAGAAGACTCAACCCGTCTTGGATGGATGGATCCCACCACCCAAAAAATAATATGCGGTCTTTCAAAACAACTGCACACCATAAATGAGTGCCCGGCGGGAGGATAATGTAATAGTTTCCATCTTCATTCTGTTGTAAACCATGGCAAGTAACAATGTTATGTGTTTCTTTTCTCTTTCTGATGCTTGTTTCGAGAAATAAGACTTCAGTGGAAGAAGAATCAGCTTACTTAGGTTTGAAATCGAGCAGTGACCTGCGTTTATATCAAAATAGAAACTCTACTCGGAAAAACCCAATGAAGTTCATCATGCTTTACGTAAAATTTGTGGAGATGGTGCAGTGGATCGAAGGGCGAGAAGTTCACTTCCATGAAGATCGGACAAGCATTAAAGACTAACCGAGAAGTGCTAGACCATCAACAGCTACCGATGAATGGCACATTGGTGGTTATTGTCAATAGCCTACTGTAAGAAGGTTGGCTGAAAACATGTGATGAAATCTCAAAAGAAGCGAACATAAACATCTGTTTTTCAGAATACTTACTGAAATTTTGAAGAAGAAGAGGAGGAAATATATTGCTGCCAAGTGGATCTCACACCAACTGACAGAAGACAAGCAAGCTGATGGCAAGAGAGTTAAAGAACTGTTATAAAAACTGAAAGCGATTTTTGAATTTGTTAAAAATGTGGATGAGATTTTAAACGAGAAACTGAAAAGTCAGTCGTCACGGCAGAAATATCCAACTATTCCTTCTCGTCTAAAAATGGTGAGATCAGCAGTCGAGGATTACGTTAATGATGATAATGGCTTACGACAAGAACGACAGATAGAATACCTGCAGGCTTAACTGTGACAGCAGCATACTACAGAAATGTTCTGCATTGACATTTTTCATGAAAATGTCAAGGAGATATACTTTCGTCAAGTCTGATCTTATAGAAAAGTATGATTGAGAAACAATTTCTCCTTTCCATATAGTCCTTAAATGAATCTTCCAGATCTCTCTATCTACTTGCTTACTAAGTTGACAGAACCACTTGGTTCTTCACTCCTGTTGACAAGGTATCTGCTGAAAAGTGGTCTGATTTATCAAACACATGTAAAAAAAAGCCTGTAAATGTATTTTGTTAAATTATTGTTTGGTTTCTTGACAGTACAGTGTGCAGAATTTTTGAAATGACTTATTTGTTATGGAGCACTCGTTCGCAACTGTCCTCGAAAGAACACTACCACCGGCTTGTTGTTTATCAATAATCTTTCCTCATTGAAGTGTGGCATCATTAGCACTTTTCCCATTTTTCGCAATAGACTTCAATGCTGTTCGCATCCTATTTGTATCTCTGAGTCCGCAACGAGACATCTCTAAACATCCCCTGCTAATCTGCTTGTTACATTACATCTCAATTGATATGTAAAAATTGCAATTGACAGTCTTCGAGCAGGATATTTCTAAGACTGGGACTAGAATTCCCATCTCTTTCTCTCTCTCTCTCTCGCCCCCTCTCCATCATAATGGCAAATTTTCAACATCCATATCCCTTATGAATTTCCATAACCTCGGAAACAAAAGAATAAGAATATCGATAGTACCAAAAAGATGATGATCCAACATTAACCTTGTCCTACTTATAGTTTTATATATATATATACATAATTATCTGATTACATCAGTTGTAGCCATCCTGCTTCTAACCTTTTGATTGCCCTGAATCTCAACGAATCTTATGGGGCAGCGGTCTCCAACCTCTGGCCTAAACGAGTCGCAAAGAAATAAATAAAATAAAATTGTATGACCGGTTTTTGTGAAAAGCTTCTCGAAAAACACTACAATATAATTTTAAACATACTACCTGTAAATAAAATATTTTCATATCATTAACTTATTACTATAGAAGTTTTTTTAAAAAACTAAAATGAAAATTTGGTCAAATTTGTATTATTTCATGCGCGTACAGTTCTATTATGTTACCACTAAAAAATGGTTAATCAGCTTTTGATCTTAGACTACATTGTAGAGTTTGATTATTGTTTACATACTGTATATTGCATACACGTTCATGGAAGGGAGTGAACCCATTTTTTGTTGGAATGACCCAGGTTCGAATACTGCGGAGATGTAAACATTAATAAGACTTTTTTTTTTCAACTGAAGGTGAGTGTTAGCCTGTCATATAGAGGCGATAGGATATTTAAAATCAGAAACACGAGTTTTTTTTTTTTTTTTTTTTTTTTTTCACTCCTGCAAAACAATAAGCAGGTTGGGTAAAACACGCAATTGACATTCATTATTAGTTTCCTTGCAATTGTAATTCTAATTGAAAAAAAAGCATAAAGAATTTTAAATGAAAATCTGTACAGTTTAAAATAAATGCATAACTCAAACGACTAAAGGAGATGAGTAAAGACTAATAGTTTGAAATGAGTTCAGATATGCATTGTACTACATACGATAAGTAAAATGTATTTAAGCATGATATGTTGAATGAGAAATACAACATGCTTTCCTTAGTTTTAGTGTGGTTTGAATTATTGAAAATTATGTAGAGAAAAGCGAATCATGTCAACCGAAATGAGTGTATTCAGTGGCTGATTTATTCATTTTTGGGAGAAGAAACAGGGATTTCCAAGAAAAAAAAAAGACTAGATAGCTCAGCTTCGCCAGAAAACATTTCTGCACCTTTAGAACTTTTAATCTAATTTTGAACGACTATTAATAGAACCTTTAGTTCTCTCTCTCTCTCTCTCTCTCTCTCTCTCTCTCTCTCTCTCGATAAAAGAGAGGGTGGGAGAGAAAGTCAGCATTTATCTAGTTATGTATAAACCAAAATTACACCCATTCATTGGTGTAATTTTGCGTTCTTCTGCACTTGGAACTTAGTAAATGTAAGATCATTATTTTTTTTATGTATGGAGTCGTAGTGATTGGTTTATTAGGAATTATGGCCATTTCTGGAATTCCATGATGAATAAACTTCGTGTTTTGTTTTGTTTTAATTACACCATCCATGTTTTTGTTCACGTAAATTGTATACCTTTCCGATATGCATAAATGTTTTCTTTTGTTATTAATGACAAATACGATAGCCCCACCACTAAAAGATATAAATTCGTGCTTTAATTGCAAAGAAACCACTATATATTTTAAAGACATAAATGGTAGTGTTGTGGATCTCTGTTAGTTGTCTTTGTTCACGAACAAGAGACTACCATTTAGGGCGTAGTCATGCTAATCCCGACTATGGGATTGAGCTGACTGTGAAAACAAGAACTGATTATCGTATTCTGTCAAAAGTGAAGACGGATACAACAGGATTGCATAAATGCCAAAACACTGATGATGATGAGTAGTGTTTTATTTCGCATCTCTGCATTTACACACACATACACAATAATAATAATAATAATAATAATAATAATAATAATATACTCCAAACTAACACATTGTTTGTTCAAAAGTAGGAAACCAATGATTTTTTTAAATCAGGCTATACGAAGCATATTTGCAGAATCGAATTCCATCGATAAATTGTTTAAAATCACAACTAGGAATAACTTACGAATTTCTATGTATTTAATTTTTTGCACCTTGAACGTTTAAAAACTTTAAATCTGTTAAAGTGATGCAATTCTTTCTAGAGTCTGTCTTATTTTCGCATAGAAAACAGAAACAAAAAATAAAATAAATTTCTCCAAAACGATACAAAATAAACATACTTTATTGAGAAAGGGAGAAAACTGTTTAGAAATTATAAGCACATAATGACTGGACTATGAAAATTCCAAAAAGGTTTGAGGTATCTACAGTATATTGAATCATCAGCCTGGATCCAAGTAGATGGACAGCGTTTCTCTTTTCCAGCCAATAGGCTGTGGAATCCCATGGCATGCATGATTGTGATTGTCTTTAGGTTGTAGATGGTTTTCTTTGCCCAATGTTTGGCCACTCTGATCAGTGCAGAACCCTATGCCTATCTAGGGCACTAATGTACCATAGCATTACAACCTTTTGTAGGTGAGACTGCCGTAAAAAAAATAAATAAATAAAAAAAAATAATAAACCTTCTTTGTTGTCAAAAGCTCCTTGGATGGCGCTATTTAAAAGACACGATCTTTGAGAATCTGTTTTCTTATCTTTTATTTGTGCTTTAATCATGGGTTCCACTGATGAGACGGGGCATTTCGAACTGTTGACGCTCATCCAGAGCCAGACAGCAAAATACCAACGAAAACTCAAAACTTTGTTTTTCTTTTGTAAATCTTGATAGTGCATACATCAGTTGACCTGTTTGGCTATGGGCTATTTAATTCTTTCTTATATTGAAGTGTCAATCAAAGCATTTTTGAAGCTGTTTCATAATAACATCTTCCTTCGTTGATATTTACGAAATTTCAAAGTTGGATTTTTTGAATATAGAACAGTAGAAACTGAAAATTTGAATAAATAATTTAAAAAATCATCATCATCGGTGGTTCTAACAGGCCCTTAAATGCTCATGACCTTTCAAGTATCCTTCGATTTCGTGAACATAGTTCTAGAATAAGGTGGTTAGTCCTAAATTGCGTGTGTTCTCCTGATCATGGAATGAAAAAACCCGAGTTTTCCGGGGGGAACCTTCAACCTCTGCATGACAAACTAACTCTCCTTCATTTGATAAGCCTTAAAAAAATAAAAAATAAAACGTTCTTTGCGACCTAGACGGGATTGAATACAGGGCTTTCTGACACGAAGGGACATCGTCGAAATGGATTGAGCTATAAGAGCGCTTAAAAAATAATATTGCGTGTAAAAAATAAAAAGATATTTGTGTTTTTATTTTATTTTATTTATTTTTTATTTAATTTTAGGTTGCACTGCATCTATTAAGTTGCGAATTCCAATAATTTAGACGAACATTTGAAGAAAGAGTTTCGATCTTCCTACTAATGTAACTGTATTGAAGTTTTATTTTTAATTTTCTTTTCTGATCTTTAGATATATCGGTTTCTTACTTACATTAAAGTTAACATACCTGTATGTATCCGAAGATGCCCCTGTAGCTGGCCGTTATTACTGAATGAGGATTGACAGTGAGGGCACACAAACCTTCTCGGACGTTGGGATTTTGAAGTTTTCCATCGAGTCAATGCACTTAGTTGATCCAAGGATGCCGAAGACTCACTCTCTATGGCATGTTTAGGAGATTGTAACCAGGATTCTAAAAGAGGGTCGTGCATGGTGGGAAGCGACTGTATAATCGGCAATGTCATACCATAATTATAATGATCAGGCATGTAACCGGATGATATCATCATCGACTCTGCAGACAGAAATTGAGGAAATGAAGAGTACCAAACTGTCTGACTACCGTTAGTAGCAGAAAAACGACAGGAATCATTAACAGTTTCTAGTGCTCGTGTAGGAAAACGACTCTCTTTCTGATGAGTTCTTGATTCTTTTGTAGGCGACTTTTTGTCTACGATGATATCACCGCATTCTCTGGAACGAGTACAGAGCTGTTGTGTTGTCTGATAAGTAGTGTCTCTTTCCCAAGGACGGAAAAAGTTCCGTGTGTCTGAATTAGGCCTATTCATCGCACAGAAACTGGCCGTCAGAAGTGTGTCTTTCAACGGATAGAGGTTCACTAAACGACGGACCCATGTTGTCTTGTCTTTCGGCAGTTGTGTTTGTGCGTTGGTGTTATGTCACTGATATATTGGCCTCTCCATGTGGTTTCTCACTCCTCCTCTTTCTCAGCCCTTTCATCCCTCACCAATTTGAAAGTAGGTGGGCATATGAGTCTCTAAGGGAGGGCTGACACTCAGCAGGTTCTCATTAAAACGACCAATGGCAAGAACTCTAATTTTTCAATCTCATTGTCGGCTTCAGATGACAGCCGCTCAGGTAGAATCAAGAAAAAAATGACTATGATGACTTCGTTTTTTTTTCTCTCTCGCTCTCCTCTTACTACTAGAATATGCTAGTCACGTGCAAACTACCCGGTTTGGTTCATACTAGAAAGACAGATGTAAGGAACGTGTTCGGTTGATTGCCCCGATTAGTCACATGTATGTGTGAAGTTGCAGTGCGAACTTGGATTTTCAACATAGAACGAGATTCTATGCATACTGCAATATCTTATGTGCTTAACAAGCACAGAAGTCGTTGCTTCATTTTTTAGCAATTCTTTATAAAGTATGCAGCTTAAAGTAGAATTTCTTTAAGGAAATATCGGTATATGTGTAACGTACTATCAAAGCCTTAAGACATCCTTTAGAAGTATTTTCTGTCAAAGTCATAGAATCAACAGAGACCTTTCCAACTTATATACTGCTTCGTTTTATAAACTTGTATATTATGTGTCAAGAAACGTGTTAACTCAGATTCTTCAAAATATGGACAAATATTGAAAGAGTTTAGTGAATAATTATAGTCACCTTCTGCATGGATTCAGTGATTTAAACTATTCCCTGTACATACTGTTTTCACTATATCTCGAATTATTCTAGAATTATACACTAGGGTCACCATTCGTTGTGAAAATGAAATCATTTATGATCATTTTTTCCAATCACTTTTGATCTGATCTAAGTTAATTTTGTAACAGAACTTAGAAAAGACATATGAAAGTCACAACTAAAAAATACGAGAATGAAAAAATAAAATAAAATGAAAAAAATACAAAGTGTTGTCTTAGAAAAATGAGTGACCTATTTGCAGATATATATAAAAACAAAGAAACTTAACAGAATATATATTAGAATGTCAGAGCATTAGTTATTTTCCAATTTATAAAAAAATGAAATAAAAATGACTGAGATAAAAAGGATTAGTCGACTACATACATATATATTAAGAGAGAAGCGAAAAAATATTGTAGATCAGGGCTGTCCAAAGCACTGCATACGGGGCCGCATGCGGTGCGATTTTGTGCGGCCCACCTGCGGGTTCTGATTTTCACGAGCGAAAAAATAAAATAACAATTTCAATCGAATGCTTATTAGATATTTTAATTCTATCACTAATCGATTATCTCAATGTTGGTAATTTTATTTGGTGTTTTTACATCACTGTTTACCCACGTGTTTTTCAAATATTAGATGTGTCAAAGAAGCGTTCTTACACTGTATTGTTCCAACGTGCATGCTCCGAGCGTTTACGGGAAACTTGAGCGCGTTGATTACAAAAGAGCCCTTGATAAAATTGACAGACAAAACTGGTTTAAATTATTAAATAGAACAAACTAACTCTTGCACTCTTTTCGATAAATATATATCGGAAATAAAACATCACTAAAATCAGAACAAATATTAGAATGTAAAGACATATCAAGAAGGGTGAAAAGGTAGATTGAAAAGAAATATCAGAAAAGAGATAAGTATACTGCATGTGCGTGCTTGCTCTTCCGGTTTTGCCTTAGAAGAGAAAGCCCCAATACTTCCATATGAGACAAAATAACTCACCTTTAACTGAAAAACTCATATAAAGGTCCTTCGTGTTAAAACTCGGGATTCGAACCTCCAGATCTCTCCAACCAAAGAACAAGTATTGCAACTTCCTGGCAGCAGAATTCCCATTGCAACTGCCTAAAGAGATACCTCTATGTTGGGATTTCATAGTATGAAATTTTATTGAAGAACGATGTGGGTGTGAGAGTGAAAAAAAAAAAAAAACAGTTCAAGCTGTTACAATTATGCTGAACAATGCTGTGACGAGCTTACAAAAGTACAGCACTGTTTATATGTGAAAGTTTTGATATGAAATTGTGAATAAATATTCTCAAAAATAATATTGTTTATCGATTATTTTTTATTTACTGAAAATTTACTAAAATACTACAAAAGGTAGTGTTTTATTTTGTTAGCATAAGCAGAGAATTTTCGCTACATGGTTCTGGTTGAGGCTGAATGACTTTCATACTAAATCTTATTAGAACAAATAGGATCGAAATATGATTTCAGAAATGATGGATGTTGTTTTACTTTTAGTCATTTTGCTTAATCTATTTACAATGAAAGTATAGCTTTAGACGTAAAATTATTTTGGTTATTTATAGTTAACATCAAGGCAGCTAAGGCGATGAAGCAAGTGCATCATAATGTGTCGCATATGATCAACACTTGAGTTTGTCTATTCTAGGTAGGAAAAACCCGTTTCTTGGAATATCGTGATGCCTCTGTATGAGATTGGCCAACTTACTTTCAACTGAAAGAGTTTCTGACTAACCAGTTAATAAGTGAATAACATGCTATCGTATTAGTTTGACGTAAGACACACACATTGTTCTTGTGACTTACTTGAGTTTTTTGGAACGGGAAAAACCACAGACAAGTTAAAATCCGTCTGTGGTTTTTATATAAAGAGAGGTTAATTTATCTGGTCTTAGACGAAATGTGACATGCCTGTCTGAGAACAGTCATTTTGATTGTCGGGGGAGAGCGAAAGTATGTTTTGACAAACTTAATACCGAAACATTATAGACAAGCCTTCGTTTCCTAAGCGATAACCAAACAGCTAAATAACGAGTTTTTACACACACACACACACACACACACACACACACACACACACACACACACACACACACACGTGCAGCATCAGACTATTTAAATTGCAATCAGTTCATGTTTTCAGTGGGTAGAATAAGAAAACAGCTATCCATCTTTAAAGGCCATCCAGATGTGCAACTTTTACACCCATCTTTAGCAGTCCCACCTGTACCTTTTTCTAGACTACGCCTTCAAACTTGTCTCGATTATTTTGTTGCAACTCCTCCTATCCCATTCATCATATCTTACTGTTCATTTCTGTCCTATTTCATCTCGCACAGTTGTACTTCATTGAGAGTTGTTGGATTGCGCTACTTCCAAAAAAATCATTTCGGAGAAGCATATTAACACAAACGCCCAAACTGTAAGGTCACTGCTTTTCGGAATTCTCTCCCTTGCATTATGATATCAGACCAAACCACACACACACTTTTTATACGTAAAGCTTTATTTAACTTAAGTTCTTTTGTTATATTAATGAAATATTAAAAACTAATTACTGAGCATATCCCGGTGATCTTTTCTCCTTGTAGCTTCATACTTCAGTTAGACATAACATCCACATAGTAACTCATATTGATAACTAGAAGTTGTTTTGTTGTTTGTTTTTGATCAATTTGTGTTATTCAAAAACCATCACACATCTCTATTGCTCGAGTAGTTTTATGAATCTTTGTAACTCGAAAACGAAACATAACCAGTTATACAAGATATTATATAGTACAGCGTCTACAACGCTTCTTTATCTACTGCAGCATTGTCATGGTATAGCTGAGAAAGCAAAATGTCCTAAACATGAATTGTAAACCAAATTTAGCTACTTTATTATAAATTTTGTTCTATTTGTTCCAAAAATTCGGTGTTCCATAGCTTATTTCTCTCATACACCACTTTATTCTACTGCGTGTATTTGAACAGCTTATAAAGAAGAGGAAAACAAATTATGCCATCTAATCTCAGATCAGATTCCGTTTAGTTATATGGTTAGCTGATCGATTAAGGATTATCAACCCAAAGATTCTGAAAGTTCCTGCACTCTGCAAGTAGATGCGTCATTTGCATTCTGATCATTCATTGCGCTTGATAATGGACGAGATTTTATCCTCGAACCTCACCATTGACTTTGGAGTACGACAAAGCTCTGTTTCACCCATTTATTATTATTATTTCTTGAATTATAAACTTTACGCAAATGAGAAAGCACTCTTTGTATTTGTCCTGTTTTCAGTGAATAAGAAATGCAATCCTTAAAACTCAGTTTTGCTTTATTTCTCGCAAAAAAAAAATCACTTAATCTTTTACTTTTTAACTTGATCCACTTAGGTAAAGGGTTTCCTGTTTTAAAATAACAAAAAACGTAAAGCCTTTTCCAGCATAAACATATCAGATGTGTACTTTCCTTAATATCCAAAACGTTGATCTTTCGCTTCCACTCATAAAATAAAAGTTAATAAGAGTTCATAAAAATAAAATAAAAACACAAATTTCAAATGAACTTCCTGGTACGGAACATTGTTCTGGTGATTGTGAACTGCCTACTTTCCCCTGCTCCTTAAATCAGAGACCTTCACCTGTTTTGTAGCTCTTCAAAAGTTATTTTCTCGATTGTTGTTTATTTTTAGTTAAACGTTTTTTTTTTTTTTTCATTAGAAAGGTGTGAAAGCAGAAGCACGAAATAATAAATGTCAAATTATTGTTTCAATTTTAGGCTTACCTCGTGAATTACTCATCTTCATTTATCCTTCTCCTGTGAAACATTAAAAAAATAATAAAATAAAATAAATAAATAACCTTAATTTAAAACATATTTTGAAAGTTAAGTAAAATAAGATTATAAAATTTCAATTATATAACAAAAGATGCCCTTTGATTGAAAAGCATAGGTTCGAATCTCGTTTAGGGCTTGCCAGATCTTAATAGAGGACTTTCAGCTAAAGAAATTAACCAATTGTATACGGCAATAGTCGGGTTTTTCCTTCCTGCATGACACACAAGCAAAGATGAGAGAATAATACGTGCAATCAAAATAATGTTGTAATGTTGATCGGATAAACGGCCCTGTACTTGCAATAAACAGGCTTCTTTATAGCCAAAGTTACTTGGTTCCAGGGGCCCTGCAACCAGAGAGGGGGGGGGGCAGGGCCTCTGTTCTCCGTCTGGGCGCGATAAAAAGAAAAAAACATTGCGCCAAAGAAAAAGGGAAAAAAAACACTAGAAAATTTTCCAAAAATTCCTAATTAAAATTAATTTTTTTTTAAAATTTATGTCGTGTCGTGTCTTCTATTTCTATACTACTTATGAATTTGCGATCATTGGAAATGCTCAGTCGTAGGTCGAATGCGATGCGTAGTTTGTATTTTCAAATCGTGTATTCAACTGCCCCCCCCCCCGAGTTGAGTACACGTAAGTAAGCAATAAGGTAAGCAATAAGCAGTAAGAGCCAAGCGCTACTGCTTGGCCCTTACTGCTTACTGAGTGTAACACATAAGGGAGAGGTAACAAAAAAAGAAGCGATCTCTAAAAAAAAAAAATTATATATGAAAAATGTGAAATAAGTGTAATTTATTGAAAATTGAAGTAAACTATGTTAATAAAAAAAAAACTAATAAGTACTTCCCACAACTCTCTCTAAATTGTCCTCTCAAAACTAAAATCTAGATCCGCCACTAGGTGGAAATTTGTTTTCTAACTTTTTACTCTCCAGAGGTCGTACCAGTATTTTGTAAGTACATCTGTATCCTTCTCCTCTCTTTGCTGCTCCGCATAAATGAGTGCTTCGTAAAGGACCTTATCTCTCTCTCTCATATATATATATATATATATATAATCTCTAATAACAGTATCATTTTTTCATAAGGAAAACAATTCGTTGCTAAGCCAGCATCATTCCTTATGTTTCTAGTCATTAAAAAAAAAAAAAAAATCGAAGTCATTTAGAATGAATCAGGATGTTGAATGTCGTAATTAAGACCGGAAGTTGGCAAACGTTAAACGAACCACCTTCATGAGTCCTAAACTCCCCTCACGTTTCCCAAAAAGACACTGATCAATCGAAAGGTGAAGACAAATCACCTTATAATTACAGTCACATTACGTAGCCAGTTCTACCGCAACATCAGTTAAGGGTTAGGCCGGAAAATGACTCCGTCGTTAAGGTTATGATGGAACGCCTCGTGTCGGCAGTTCACAGTATTTCACCGTGGCAGTCTGACGTTTCTTAAGACGCATAGTACCCCCAGCGCCCCCATCCTTTTTTATTCATTCTCCACCGGGAAGTATTTAATGTAGGTGGCCGCCCATGACAGCCACTAGGGGGCAGTGTACGTGAGATGTTTCGGGTAGGTAGACGGGAGATTTCCTCCTGTTTACCTTTTGCCGGCGTGAATCGGTGGTGGCCACCCAGATAACCTCCATACATCAAACAAATTGGTGGGCTGTCCTGCATCATTACGGTGGCAATAGGCTCGGCAGGCGACAAAATGACGGATGGCCAAGTGTCACCGCCTCAATCGCGAGAGTTTGTTCTGTTGGTTAGATTATAATTCCTTGCAGTAGCCCAACGCTTACCCACCCTGCAAGGCTTGCCAGGATGACCTTTGGAGCTGGGGGATTCCTAAATCACACCCATGTTCACGACGGCCTCTACTACATATGGCATAAATCATAGCCTTAGCAGTGCGTCACTGTCACTTTGGACAGCTGGGATGTTTGAGCTGGTTCCGCTCCGAAATGTCGATGATATATTTCCGTAAAGCTATCAATTATGGAGTGAGTTATGTGCGGAGAACATGTTCCAGATTCTGCAACATTAGTTTGATATCACCTGTATATACCAAGAAGGAAAAGTCACAAATTCTAGAAAAGAAGTACAAGATAAATTTGCGTTTTTCGTTAAGAGGTCCCAAAATTCGAAAAAAGCTTCTAGAGAGAGGGAAGGAGAGAAAGAGAGAGAGAGAGAGAGCTCTTCAAACTGCAAAGTGGACGAGAAGGAAAGTGCTTTATGGAGTACTTAATACATTATTCATTTCAACCCTTATTTTATATAGACGCATGCGTTGTTTTAGAACCTCCAGCAGATTAGTGCGATGTTGGTATTTGCTGAAATATTTACAACTAACAGAACACAAGTTTTAAGCTTTTTAGCTCGTTAATCAGATTAACGAAATAAATACTTGTTGGGGGAAAAATAATAAATAACAACTGCAAGAAATATTTTGTGGAGGACGATAGCTGCAAAAGGGAAGAAAAAAACACGTATTCATTTCAACAAAGAAAGGATAGTAAATGAAAGTACTAAACGAAATGCACAATTGTACATTTTGTACAATTGTACAAAATGTACTGTTATTACTGTGAGTGAACTAAGGATTAAATAATCCAGAGTCCTCCTCTATTGGCCAAACATGGAACTTTTTTCAAGCCACTTTAGGTCTCCAGTAAGTACCGTGCTAATCTCATCTCTGCAATGAAATTCATTTGGATTCTGACCCCCACGCTGCAAGTGTCGGAATATGTACATAAAAATAAAATAATAAGAATCAAAATTAAAAGGGTCAAAAATCTGCATTAAAAATGTACAAGTAATTTTTTAAAAATGTAAGAAAATCAAAGGAAGAGAGAGACAGGATGAACCATGAACGTGAATATACACAAGATAGCCGACGTGTGAATCTCTTGTTACGCTTATCAGTTTTTTTTTTAGTTATTTTCACAGACAAACATAAAACCTATCTGGAACACATATGGTAGCACGTACTCTAAAGGTATAAAGTATGAAATTAAATAGTTCGTGGATTTCATGTAGTCTATGAACCACCTTAGATAGACTTAACTCACCTGGTTCAATAACACAACAACGAAGTTAAGTTCTATTGTTAAAAGGTAGCTCTTTGTCTCTCTCTCTCTCTCTCTCTCTCTATCCATGTGAACAAAAGAGAATTTATCATTTGATAATATAATAGCACTAACTGCACGATAATCTCTGTTAGGACCATTGGGGGGGGGGTGAACACAGAAGACAGATTTGTTGTATGAGCTTTCCAGCGGTTTCAATCTTCACAAATTCTGAAAAGATCTTTGGCCATCATGTTGTCATGGTCCATTGAAATATGCAGCTCTTGTTCTTGCTCTTCCTTGTAATGCTGATGCCAATCCTCTAAGACCTGTTTAGAGATTTCTCAGTGTCGACTTGTTCTTGTAATGTTTTCTGTAGCACTCGTTATGTCGTATGTTTCTCCTCCCATCCCCATTCCTTACATTATTTCCATGAGGTAGGCAGAGTCCACCATGAAGTCTACAATTCTTAGTCTCGTTTTTAATTCTAGTATTTTAGAGTGAGTATTGTTGTAACTTCTTTAATACCGATGTTACTTTGCTCTTCTTGTTCTTATATATCTTTTGGTAAATGTCAAAAAAGAATTAAATGATAGGGGCACATAGGGTGAAAACTCAATGGCACGCTTTCTACACGGAAATAGCTTTTCCAGTCTAATGCATGGCCTCGACATTTCTCCCTGCACACCACTATACTCAGGCTCCCTCCAGCACGATCTGGAAGAGTAGGTGGTAGGAAGATTATTCGCCATCTGATTGGGAAACCTCCTGATATGTTACTATTGGGTGCCGTCCCGTGTACTGTCTAGCGGCCGGCCTGCGGAACCATTTTACTGCTATATCCTCGAATAGGGAAGTGTAGAGTCCCTGTCTAGGTTTTGCAACCTCTCTTTGTATTAATACACATATGTATAATCCCTTCTGAATCCCGTTTTCTTTTCCAATTTTAATATTTACTGAATATCGCTGAAACCTCTATAGACTATATTAACTGTCTGCACGCTAATATTATCCGTCGAATTAAATATTATTGTTATTTGGGAATAAATGCATTATAAAATTTACAAAACACAAGTCAATCACATAATCTTCACATGTAAGCAATCACATAATCATAAATTATGTGATTGCTTACATGTGAAGATTACCTACAAGTTTATCGTATTTACTCTGATTAAACTCGAACTCTAGTTGAGAAAATACTTCGTTCAGATCAACCAGAATACTTTTTAATGATAAACTATACTGCATTAGTACTAGAGGTTTATCATTAAATCTCTTATACTAATGTACAAATGGGGAACAATGGATTCCCCAGAAACTACGTGGGCAGTGGCGGAAGTCTGTGGACCCCCAAAAGGTCAAGATGAAAAGTTTCCTCTTTGATACTCGCGTGAATAATATATTAGGATTCGATCTTGCCATCCAAAGGCGACTGTTAATACCACTGGTCTGACTCTAACAGTAACCAAATCCAGACGAGATAAATTTACATTTTCCAGAATGAAACAAGAACTTGGAATTGCAAAGTTTTCATCTATGTATCCTACTGAACATTTATAGACAAATAATAATAAGAACCTCCGTAGCTCAGTCGGTACAGACGAAGCCCTTTGGTCAGAAAGAGCTGGATTCGATTCCTTTCCAAGACGTGAGGAATCTTTATCTGGTCTCTTTCGACTAAAGGTGAGTTAGCCGGTCTCATAGAGGTAGATGGTTTTTCACCCGGAAACTCGGATTTTTCCCCAGAAGCAAACCTGCCCCTTGAACACACGCATCTACAGACAGGACACTCTTGAAATAGGATTGACCGACCTATTCAGTGGGATTTCCGGCTTCGAATGGTAATAGGCCATGCCTAATACGTAACGTAACAGGCCACTAGGCCTAATACATAAAAGGAATAATAATAATAATGTTGCTTCTTTACGCTGATGTAGTAAAAGATTTAAATCTGTAGAGGAAACTTATAATGTTAAAGAAGTTGAATCTCATCCTCTACGAGTTTAACAGTTTTTTTTTTTTTTTTTTTTTTTTGCAGCTTTAAATAGTCCTTAAATATTAACTTCTTATTCAAATTCCTCGAAATATTTACTATATTTTTTAGAAGAAAAAGAAAGTTAAAAATTGAATTTTAGCTGTTGTAACATCAGAGGTACATTTGAAATACATTATTTGATAACTACTGGTATAGTCTGCCCACAGATAAGAGAACCGTAGCTGTCACAGTTCCAAGAAGAGTTAATTCATGGTGAAGAGGAGAAAGGAAAAAGGCGATGTACGTATTCCTGACCAACACTCAAAATCAAGTGCTTTATACGTAAAATATTTCCAATTGTTATACAAGCATATAATCATCTATGGATAACTCGAGTGAGGAAGAACACGATGCCCCTGAGATCTTACAAGGTGAAGTGGAAATGGCACTGCAGGAAATGAAGAATGGAAAGGCCCCAGGAGAAGATGGAATTACGGCAGACTTCTTAAAACTGGGAGGAAGCCCTGTCATCAAACAGCTGACTAAACTCTTTAATAAATGCCTAAAACAGAGAAAAATTCCAAAAATTGGAACAATTCACTTATAATATTAATTTTTAAAAAGGGCAATAAGGAAAAAATTAAAAACTACAGACCTTTAAGCCTACTCCCCATCATATATAAAGTTTTCACAAAAATTATAAATAATAGAATAAAATCTAAACTAGAGGGAATGCAATACTGTGAACAAGCTGGATTTAGAAAGAATTACAATACTTTGGACCATGTTCACATATTGAAAAATCAATTGAATACAATAAACCCTTATGTATGGCCTATATAGACTACGAAAAAGCATTTGATTCAGTTAAAACATCTGCAACACTAAAAGCTCTTGAAACCCAGGGAACTGAGAAACCACATATTGAAACACTAAAACATATTTACAATAATGCAACTTCTGTAATTAAATTATATAAAAACATTGAAAAGTTCCCAATACAAAAAAGGCATCCGGCACACCATATCTCCCAAATTATTTACAGCTGCACTAGAGGAAGTCTTTAGAAGCCTTGATTGGGAAACAAAAGGAATAAACATAAATGGAGAAAGGCTGCATCATCTGAAATTTGCAGATGATATTGTCCTAATAGCAGATAATCTTGAAGATCTGGAAGAAAGGATAAATCAGCTAAATGAAGCCTCCAGAGTAATTGGATTAAAATAAATAGAGAAAAACCAAAAATAATGATGAATAAATACATAAACCATAGAACTTTAAGTTGAAAACCATGAAATAGAACAAGTTAGTTCATATGCATATTTGGGCCAATTATTATCCTTTGAGGATTGCCAAAGAAAAGAGATTGAACGAAGAATTCACCTTGGATGGATAGCTTATGGGAAAATGAGAGACATATTCAGAAGTGACATCCCTATGAGTCTAAAAAGGAAAGCTTTCGACCAGTGCATACTTCCTGTCTTAACATATGGAGGAGAAACATGGACTTTAACAGAAGCCCTAAACAAAGAGCTGAGAACTACACAACACCACATGGAGAGAAGTATGCTAAAATAACATTAAGAGATAGGAAGACGAATACCCGGATAAGATCTAAAACAGGTGTCATGGATATTGTAAAATGCATTAAATAGGCTAAGTGGAGATGGGCTGGCCATATTGCCAGATGCAGTGATGACGGGAGATGGATTGGAAAAACAACAGAGTGGAGACCAGTGGATGGAGAGACAAAGAGGAAGACCGAGAAGAAGGTCGAGGGATGAACTGGAACAAATTGCAGGAGTGAGGTGGATGAGAGAGGCAGAAAACCGAGTGGTCTGGAAAATCATGGGGGGGGGGGAGACCTTTGTCCAGCTGTGGACAGAACCAAAAGGTTGAAGAAGAAGAAGAAGATACAAGCATAATTGTTTCCACTTTAAAAACTAGAATTTTCATAAAAGAAAAGCTAATTTCCGACGGGTAAAAATAAATACTCATTTCATAAGGCGGATTGATTACCCTATTATCGGAATGGATTCTTCTCCTTTTGCCATGAGAAGACTCCTGCCATGAATATTGTGGGCATTTGTTGACTGAGTGGTTAGCGTATCCACTCTCCAACCAACAAGCTACGGGTTCGAATCCCCCCTTGGGCATGGATGTTTATGATTGTCCTTAGGTGGGAGGGTGAATTTCATCACTCTTTGTGAGAATACCACCCCACTTATTGGAGGCCTAAAGTGGTTTTCCATGTTTGGTTTCTAGAGCAAGTTTCTGGACTACGTTTAAAAAACAAAGAAAAATATAAAATTAATTTTAAAAATCTTCAATAGCCCCACTGCACTTATGCTTTTTAGTTTTTCAACCTCTTCTGGGCGGGAGTCATCTCAAAAAATAATAAATGGCTCATTACTTCCTTGATCTTTACCTCTTTTGTTGCCGTGTTATTATGTCATAACACCATTTCAATGGCTATCAAGGGACAATACAAGATGGATTTTCATAAGGCATCTTAAATCCACTGATTTTTAGTTCAGAGACATGAACGAAGAATAGATTTACAGCATTTAATTCTAGTATATTTGTTAATGTTTATATATATATATATATATATTTTTTTTTTTTTTTTTTTTTTTTTTTTTCAAAAGCCAATTTGACGAAAATGAACCGAACATCTCTTGTTACATTCTTTACTGGTCGCTCTGCTTGCCGAATTATGTGTACCCACCTCTCCAAAGCATGAAAAAAATCTCTCTCTCTCCCTCCCTTGCTTAGATACGAAACAATACGTGTCTTAAACGCAGCTGCTGACACACATAAAGGATAGAGCTTAACGCTGTTTTCAGTTAAGAATGTGGAAATTCACCTGAACGTGCTGAGATTTAACACATTTCAAGATACCATCAAATGGAAATTTAATTATAACCACTGGCTGGATCAAAAAAAAAAAAATCTCTCTTTGAGTCTCTGGATAAGAAATTTAATCTTAATAAATTCGCGTAAAGGTCTTGTGCCAGGTTATAACCGTCAGCCATCTCTTCTAATTGACAGTAAAGACGTGAGGCCTAAGGCATGTAACTCCACCTGTTGTCTGGGCGACAAGTGTAACGCAGGGGGTCTGAAACTAATGGCTAGTTAAAACACTGTTACAGGACCAATACAATAATTCCTGCACGTTATTACCTGGTAATTACCTCCGACAGTGCGAGCCCACGAGATATATTGTGGGGTAAGAAAGCGTGGCATGTTTCATCCCTAGGAGGTATTGACGGGATCGTTCTTCATGAGACAGAAGTGCCGGATTCCTACTGCTCGCGGCAACAGGGGGTGGCCGACTATGAATGGGCATCGGGATGGTGAAATAAATGGCAAAAATACAAAATCAATGGACGCGTGCGCGCGCATACACACACATCTACAGGTGCAATCAGTAGACTGCCATGAGTAGCAGTCGGAAACCTCTATAGAAAATAAAGATTTACAGTTAATATGAAATCTATTAATATGATTTGGCAACGAAGTGTCACAAAATCAGTGACAGAAGCTGCCTATGTTCAGTAAACGCCACTACCGTGCCTTAGTGAGACTTGACCTTCCGAGGTCAAGTATGTATTGGGGAAGAACCAAGATGTTGGAAAAGAAAGGAAACAGCTTTCGGAGGCATGGCTCAGCAAAAAGGAGGAGTTTAAGTCGTCGTTCTTGTTTTGATGTGTTATTTAATTGCCTGAAGAATTCCTACAGGTTCTTCACATCCTAGACGGGTTTCGAACACGGGTCTTTCCTGAAGAATGGCCTCCGTAGCTCATCCGGTATCCACGATACCGTTTGATTAAACAGACCTAGGTTCGAGTCCCGTCTAGAATCTTTATAACGGCTTTTCAACCGAAGGTGAGTTAGCTGGTCTCATACGAGGTACAGGGTAAAAAATACTGTTATTTTAAAATTATTTTAAAAAATACTGGTATTTTTCATCTAACAAAACAGACAAATCTTAAGAAGAAGACTCAATTTATCCATTTTTAAGAACAAAAATGAGTCATAACTGTTTTATTTTATTTATTTTATTTTTCAATCGCTCCGATCACAGTGCCATGTTCATAATTGGCTTCTTCGAAGTTCTTGTTAGCCAATCAGGTTAGTCGTACAATACTTACTGCTTTGATTGTCTTTTTCTTGTTATTATAGTGTTCTGTGTCAGGAGAGAAGAGTAATCAATTTATATTTAAATGAACGAAGCAGTCAAGGCTTTTGTAAAGCCCTTATGTGATGAGTTAATCAGTGTATTCTTTTATTACTTTGTATTTATTTCTGTAATTTTGCAGTATTTCCAATGCAAATAAGGTATGTTCTTCGAAGATACATCGAAAATTATCTAGGAGTGTATGAGGGGGGGGTAGGATTTCTCGTACCATTTTTTTATATTTTTCTTAACTCCATATTGCCTACTACTTTTATCTGAATATTCAAAAAACAGCGAATGCAATATTGCCACTAAAACAAATCATTGAGGTAAATTTGGAAGAATTCATATTTCAATCTTCATTTTTTTTTTTTTTTTCGCATCAAACAAACATCATTTGCTTCCACAAGTATCGTATCGGTGTGATCACCCAGATAAGTTTGGTTGCTCTAATTCTTCAGGAACCCTAATGCATGCAGAAATAAACAAAGGAAATTTTGTTTTAAACACAGATTATCCTGCTTCTTTATATGATAAATAAAATCACAGAGAAATATCACTTCTGTGGACAGGCTATAAGGTTTTATATGAAGTTATACTAAGAAGAATCTTACCATATGCTGAAGAAAATATAGGTGGATAACAAGCAAGATCTAAAGAAAAGGGTCCACAGTTGACTACAGTTTTACACTAAGACAAATATTAGAAAGCATATGGGAATATAGTCAGCCTTTCCTTGTTTTATTTACATATTTTAGAAAAGTATACGATAGCATTCATGGAGAAGGCCTTTGGGAAGTATTAAATGAATGTGGAATACCCCATACGATAATAAATGTAAAAATCTACACCAATGACAGATGAAGCATGGTATTGGCTAAAGGAATTAGATATTAACCTTTTGAAATTAAATTAGGATTGAAACAAGGCGTCGTCCTTTCATCTATCCTATTTAATTTAGCTTTAGAAAAGTTTATTTGATAAGGTGTTATCTTTTTCGGTTTGTTCTAATACATTTTCCGTAATAAATATCATCTGCATATCCTGTTTTATTAGGATATGCAGATGATATCTTCCTACTTGTAGAAAATGCTGATAATATTAGAACAACTTTCAGAAAAACTCAAAACTTCAATCAAGATAAAACTGTATATTTAAAAGTAAGCAAGAAACAGCACCCAAGGGGCAAATGACTAGTTTACTGTTCATAACCAGAAATTTAAAAATGTCACTTCCTTCAAATATTTGGGAACATTATGTGATAAAAATTAGTACCGAAATACAATGTGAAATATATGCCTCCAATAAATCTTATCATTCGCTACAGAGATTTATTATCTTCCAAAATTCTCTCAAGCAAAATTAAAATATCTATTGTTTTTATAAGCAGAAGCCTGGAGAGTAACAGATGGAGATGTAAAAGCCTTGCATATATTTGAAAATAATATCCCAAAAAAACTTAAAGAAATAAGACAAATACATGATTGGAGAAGAGGACACAGTGAACTGCCAGTCTATAGATCTCCGCTCCTCCTAGTGGGGATCTACAGACAGAGATAGCTTGGATATGTGAAAAGAATGGGTGAGGAAAAAATGGCTAAAAAGCGTTTAGAATGAGGCCTGATGGAAAGCGACCTGGAGGAAGACCACAGCGACATTAGAAGGATAACGTCCAATAAGATTCAACTGAGATGAGAATTTTGGAATGGACTGAAAGAACTCAAGACAGAAAAGAATTGATGAAAGTGGCTTGCAGCAAAGAGATTCAGTAAGCTTGAAAAAGAATAGGACAAACAAAATGTCCCTTCTTAAAAACAAGACAGATTTGGTAATACATTTTATGAAAGATCGATATTAGACAGATATTCCCTGGGTTTAAAAAAAAAAAAAGGCTCAAAATACGTTCATATTTATGTGCAGTTTAAGTAAGGCATTGTCCTTTCATCCATCCTATTTAATTTAGCTATCAGGCCAGTCTCTTTATTGAAGAACGAATATTGAACATACAACTTGACTCTCAGTAGCACTTGAAAAACGTGAAAAGAGACCTAGGTTACTCGAAAATTTTTGTTTCCTATCCCTTCGGGAAAGACCCTGCCCCAGCAACGACGAAATAAATAAGGATTCCATCGAGATTATAATCCATCAAATGATCCGATTTCCTCCACCCCTATCAAAGTCTTGCTCGCCAAGTGCAATAAAATGACAGACGTTCCCTTTACACGAAATTAGTAGTGTACAATAAAAAAAAAAAAGATGCAACTAAAAGCTGATATTTAATTAATTAATTACTTCTTCATATTCCTGTGCATCTCTTTCTTGCATTTCTTAGCTTCAACACCCTTTTGTTGGAAATAACTGGATCTGAATCTCGTCTGGGAAGTGATGGACCTTTAGAATAAACCTCTGGTTTATTCTAGCATCATTCCTGAAAGTAGAGTTTAAGAAATGATCACTGATTTTTGTTTTACTAAGATACGAAAACGAATAGAAATTTTTAAATAAATCTAAATAATGTTTCCGTCTATTGCAGTATTTTTTTAGATTTTATTAATTCTCTTGTTTCCAGTTTTGACAGTGCGTTTTCTGAAGCATGTGGTGGAATTAGTTCAAAATTGTTTCAGAAAACACAAACAGATGGCAGCACTATAAACATACAAGCGCCGGAAACAGGAAATAATATTCGTCGTCATCATACCCAGCCAAAAATGAACATGATTACAAATACTTTGCAGTGGAATTAATTCATTTTAGCGGGTATTTTTTTTTAAATATCGTATATTAATGATATTTAATGTAGCAAATTTTAAGTAAGGCGCCAATATAGAATAAATGACGAAAAACTTTGTTATAGGCTTTGTTCTAAAATTATAGATCGGAAAACGATAAATTCTCTTTCTTTAAGTATTTCTTTTTTCAAACTATTTCTAGTTATATTCGCTTTGTATTTCGGTATTCTGTTTAGAATATATTAATCAGTTTTTGTCAAAACAAAAAGTATTATCAAGAAATGAATAGAATTCTAAAGAATGGAAATGTAAGATGACCACTGAAAATATTTTTGGTTATTTCTTCGAATTGAAATTTTAATCTCATTCCGCTTTGCACAATCATAATTGCACAACAAATCAGTCACAATATTCATTATTTATTATTTCAGGTTTATTCTTGAATGTAAGAATAAACATTCAAGAAATTCCTTATGGGAAAAATGATCAAAACTATCAATGATAAATTAACTTAGCTATAGGCTGAATCTATACTAGTCATTCTAATCTAGACTTCTTATAATTCAGATTTGTAATTGAAAGAAGCAAAAATGGACATAGTATAGCAATCAAAATTTTCACTATCATCCTTCCAACATTTTTTTAAAACTAATAACGCTTTAACTTTGCTATCATGTTTCATCTCTTATATGCAACTCAGATCGCAAATAGTTTAGATTTTCCTCCTTAGAAACACATCTTCACAGTCATACGTTCCATTTGGTACTATGATAGTTTCAAATAGGATCTCAGTAGTTTTCCACCTTAGTTTCTTTGCTGTACAATTTCAGTCTCCAATTTCAACTCTTTTTAATGGAATATCGAAAAGTTTTTTTCAAAATATATCAGTTTGTTTATCCCACTAAATTTCTTGATTCTGCAAAAATATTTTTAAGTCCTTCCTTTCCATGTGATGATACGCATCCGCGAGTCCCCTTTATGGGGAGGAACGCACCATCTTAAGCCCCCCCCCCCCAAATCTGGCTCCGGAACTGGCATAGCTGACGAATCAGGCCTATGGCTGATTCGTCAGCTATGCCGGTTCCGGAGTTCTGGTTCAGTATTCCTGACTGTAATCCGTGTGTGTGTGTTCACGAGGCCGATTTGCCTGCTTGCGGAATGAAACACCCCCAGATAAACTGGTGAAAAAAAACCTGCTGTCCACGCCCAAGACCGGCTAACTTGGCTATGGCTGAGGAAGATCCTTAAGCTCCTGGTGCCGTCGACGGGAATCGAACCTAGGACACTCCTTCCCCCAGGCTAACCGCGCGGACATATTTTTCCGTGACACTGAATCATACAATAGATGGATCAAAGCGCTAAAGCCATTCAACACACACACACACACACTGAGACAAATGATTTCTAATACATTAACTGCTTCGGTCACCTTCGAAAAAATGAAGAAAATTAACAAACAATGGACGCCTATTTTTTTCGGAAGGCCAGCATATAACGCTGGCCTTCCGAAAAAAAAAATATTCCATGTTTATTTTATTTGATTACATGCTTATTTTATTTGATTACAATACACTGGATATGTCTCTTTTCAGTTCTTTATAAAAAGACATATTACGAAATGTGTTCGAAATTGACGTGTATTTATTAAACATATATTTAATTAAGGTAGATATGAACTCACTTTCGAATGAAATAAACTGCAAATAGATGTTTGCACACTTAAAACAATTCCAAGACATATTCATCCAGTAAACGATCTTTTCTCATTAAAGTTTTATCAGCTTCTTGTTAGTAATGTCGAAAAACTGTTGTTGCGATTATTGATCAGGCAAAAGCTAATTCTTTTCGATTATTTTTCTTTCAAAATTACTTTGATATCAGATACCTAACTCGTCATAAAAAGGTGTGTGTTCTTAAGATAACTAGCAGTTTTGCTGTTGTAATACAACTTGTTTATTTTAACTCTACATTCGATGTTATCGTACCTTACATTTCCTGGGCGGAGCTCAGGTGTCACAACGTCCACCTTTCTTAAACAAATAACGTCACCGTGACTTTGGTAAGAATTTTAGCAACCTACTTATTCTTGCAATAGACCTTATGTCATACAGGATATAGCGACTGAAATGAACTTGAATTGTTGACCACTGTACAAGAAGAAACTGTATCCAACTTCGATACCTTCCATGGTGAATGGGAAGAAAAAAAATAATAAAAATACAGTTACGATAGATGGCTTAAATTTATTTTTATGGAAATGTATTAGATTTGTTTGTAAGGTATTGAAAATGAGCAAAGGTTGCTAATAGTATCATAATGGAAAGATAAGTTCCTGTAAATTTGATCTATCGTCGGTGAAAATCCCATATGTTATCCTCCTGATCGATAGCAGAAGAAAATGCATGAACTTACATGAGACCAGGTTACTCTCTCTCTCTTTTTTTTTTTTTTTCATATCAATGAGACCGATTTTGTTCACTTTTGGTTTAACTAAAAGTTTAAAAAATACATTTGCAGAAAATTATTAAAATTATCAGAAGTTGAATTATGGCATTTTCTTACAAGCCAATTTTAGAATCTGATCTGATCCTAGCGCCTGTTGTACTGTATAATAGAGGGCAGCACTGTCAAATCAAATCCTCTTTCATTTACGGCGATCTATTAGGAGAGGTGAGGTGATTTAACAGAATCGTTTAGTAAATGAAGTGAGTTATAAAGTTTTCGAATTAGAAATGAGGAGATGAATCAAAATGAGGCGGAAATGAATGCGGATGAAAACAAACCTTTCTATGAGAGCTTTGTTTTCATCCGCACGTCCGGTAATGATAACGATAATAAATTCGACTTAAAGTGTGCATTTGAAAAGACTAACTATGTTAACGCTATAATATAGAGCAGTGTTTCTGAAAGTGTGGTACGCGTACCCCCGAGGGTACGCAAAAGGTCGTTAGGGGTACGTGGCAATTTTCGGCTATGCATAATTAAAGGAGTCATTATATTTTTCAATAAGCAGTACAATTGGAGACAACCGGGATAAAACGGCACTAACTAATGAATCACATCCCCTCTCCAACAGAAACTGCTGTATAAACCAAGCAAAACCATATGTTGTCAGTGGAACATATGGTTTTGCTTGACACTACCAGCGTCGTTAACGTGTTAAAACTATATAGTGCATGTGTTTCAGATATTATGGAATTCGGTTGAAGGGAATTAGCATTTCAATTCAACTGTTGAAATGCTAATTTGTCTTTGGTTCGCGCGATCTTTTGTTAATACCGCACCAATCATATGCAGTTCTTCGCTGCTCTACGTATCTCAAGTCTTGTAAATGACTGGTAATTTTTGCTTGAAATAATGGGAAAGAAGATGACGCTATTTGTTTAGATGACTTTGACGATGCACACAAAGAAACTGTTCTCGATGCCAAAAGTAGTGATAGCGAGTAGGAGCTTCTTGGTAAGTCGCACCATTTTCAGTTTTTTTCTGAAAACTTTAGTTTCCGAAAATATCTCGCAACACGATTTTTTATCTTTCATTTTGGAAAAAAAAGTTAGCGTTATATTCGAGTGAATACAGCATTTTTTTTTTCAGCTTTCAAATTCTTACATATGGATCATTGGTTAAAGATTGGATTTATAAAACCCCCAAAAGAGAGCAATATAGCAAATACAAGTAGCTGTAAGCAACAAGAAAAAAAACGTTGATATTGCATCTGGATCAAATGAAATTGATGAGTGTGTCGTCTGGCATCCCTAGAGAACCAAAATTTAAAAATAAATCATATTTTTTGTTTACATGAACATATAAATTCAAATAAAATAGATATTTAATTTTAATTAATATTGTAAATTAATTTATTTTAACTAATTTTTTAATCAATGAATAAATTTATTTTTAATTAATGAATAAATTTATTTTTTAATTAATTAATTAGGGGATACTTGGTAATAATGAAAATTTAAGAACGGGTACGCGGATATCTGAAGTTTGAGAAACACTGATATAGAGAAATGGCTTCAAGATGTATAAGCTATCAAGTCAGTTTTTCTTTAGAAAAACCACAGTGGATCCTTCAATCTGTATTATTATTATTATTATTAAGAGAGACCTCCAGGGAGTCAGGGAGTCATCCAGGGAGGCGTCATACTACACACCCCTAGCTATCATACTTGTTCTTGAATTCATTCACACTACTTGCACACATCACGTTCAAAGGCAATCCATTTCAGTCATACACACCACTCTATGAGAGAAAAATCTAGCCTTCACTCCCCTTCTTGATAGCATTCATTCGTTCTCAATTTCCAAGGATGCCCGCATTGGAATAAATCACGTCCTTTTCCCATCCTCCATAAAAGGAAAAATTCCATCTACTGAAATTCTTTATAACCTATTCAAAAGTTTGTAACTCTCATTAATATCATACCTTACATTTATTAGCATTGAACTGATAGCCATTATCCCATGCCCACAATTCCAGCTTATTCAAATCTTCTGCAAGTACTGCATATCAACAGCACTCTCCTGATCACCATATCTACCTTATCTTTGCATCATCATCAAGTAGCTGTATGTCGCATGTCAAATCCTTCCCGATGTCATTAATGTACAGTTTGAACAATGGACCAACGGCTGGTCCTTCAGGCACACCACTGGTTACCTTGAAACTTGCTGATTCACACTCTCCGATACTCGACTTTTTGATATCTGTCAGTCAGCCATCCTATCCACGCCAATAGTCGATAATTCAATCCCATATTCTCCAATTTAAGCAACAGCCTTAGCAAAATCCAAAATCCTCATGGTGTATCCATTCCCTTTATTTATCTACGGTAACATTATCTGAACCACAACTCCTAAGATACTGAGTGGACAATAGTTGGATACATCGGTTTTTGCGCCATCCTTGTGCAATGGGATTACCATACATACTTTCCACTCCTGTGGAATCTTCCCTGTTCTGAGACTCAAATTATACAGCTTGGTCAAAGGAAAAACCAGTTAATCTGAATCGAGTGATTTTTCTCACAATTTTGAATTTAATTCGTTTATTATTAATGCCTCCGTACAAAAACATTATTTTTTATTTCCTGACACACGAACTTTTAACCTTCGCGCTGATATCCCATCAGTTCCTATTTCCGAATTCTTATTCAGTTTGTGCCATTCTGCAATAGAACTTCCCCCTCATCCCCTTGAATGTTTTCTTCATCCAGTGAAGAGACAGCGGTGAGTTCAATGTTGCATATACCAGGTTGATAGCTTTTAGAAAAATAGCTGCTCATTAATTAAACAATCATTTCTGCATCAGTCACCCACATACCATCTGCATTCAGTAGCGTTATTCTTTCATATTTATTCTTTCTTTTACTTGCAGAATAGAATTATTTTGGGTTGTCTTTAATTTGCAGAGCCAGTTCTTTTCATACTCAGCTTTTCGTACAACAGTTGTGACTCTTCTGGCCTGCTGCTTATAATTATCATAATTGACATCATCCTTATGCACACGATATTCCTTTTGCATCATTTTTTTTCTCACAAATCTCTTGCTTTCTTGCAAATCTCACTCCTACTCTCTTTATTCTTCGAACTCTAGGGACACATTCTGATATCGCATGATTGAAGTATTTTTTAAACACTTCCCATGCACCGTCAATATCCTTCCCACCCAATAACTGATACCATTGCACAGAACTCAGCATACTCCTAAGATAGTCATAATTTCTTGCTTTGTAGTTCAGCATGTAACTTTCTTGAATGGAACATTCATAAACTTAGCCACTTTCCAAGTAAGTACCGCATGATCACTGTCACCAACTGGAGGCAGAATAGTTACATTTTTAACAGAAACGCCCTCTGACACTATAATCAAATCTAACACTCTTCGACCTCGAGTTCCTTCTGTCACATGCTGGTTGAGGAAGTTGTCCCGCAACAGCTCAATAAATTCATTTTCATTCTTCTCACGTGATTTCACAGCTGTCCAATCAGTGTTCGGATAATTAAAATTCCTCATTATAATTACTCTTTTTGCGCCCATCGTATTATTTATTTCGTCACTAACAACCGATTCACCAGGTCTGTAACAACACCCGGCTATGTATTAAACTTGTTAGACTCTACCTCACACCAGATAGCTTCAAACTCAGTCACATAAAAAACCTCTTACTAGTATTGCAGGTTTTATTAGTAGCACGCCCCCTCCTATCCTTCCTAAAAATACTGTACCTTTTGCACTTGATACCAGTTAGTATGTCTGTTTCTGATAGTCAGATCTCACTAATGCCTACAACAGCGTTTCCCAGATTTTTCCTACGACAGAACACTTAACAAATCCTGAAATTTTCACGGAACAGCTTGGTTATTTTGTAATTTGTTAATAATTAATTATGGCATAATCATAAGAGTATTAGTACACTTATGTATACGGTGTGACATGTTGACAAATATAAAATTACATTTAAATCAGTTATCAATCACTGAACTAATGAAATCTTGTAGCATATTATAGTTTCCTCAAGCGAACATAATTAAATTAATTTGTACTGATTTTCATTGACATATCCCATTCTTATTACCAAAAATTTATAATATTATTGTAAGTACTTACGAGTGAATGCAGACTTTTTCTCCTTGTGTGCTGGTAGTTTTCCCCCTCCTTTTGTACATCCTGGAGATCGCTTTGTAGGCTGGAGGTGGATAAATCACTATCTGTTGCATCACAAACACCTTCAATAAGAGATTTCTTAACACCAAAATTTAACAAAGTCCCTTGTCTCTTATTCATATTAAAATTTAAATCTGTAGGCCTAATACTTTTAAAAAATAAAAAAATTGATTTTTTAAAAGTATAATACGAACTTGCGAAGAAAGTATTCAGTATTACTAGATTTGAGAACCGGATACAGACTACCTTGATTTTCAATTTCAGTGAAAAAATTTTATTTATACTTCCTTGCTGATTGGTCACTAACATTTGCAACACAGATGTTATTTCGTTCAGTTTTGAGAACAGAGGTTAAGCCTCCCATTGTTGTAATCGGCTTGCAGGCAATTCTTATACCTACAAGTTTTAAACAGGGTTTTTCCCTTTCCCGAATGTTGAAAGATTTCGATATGTGAAAATTAACGATTATTCATGAATGACTTCCATGTTTAAAAATACACGGCTTGGTCACTGACATCACGGAACACTTATTCGCTTTCCGCGGAACACAATTTGGGAAATCCTGGCCTACAATATGAGGTCGCAATATATTAACAAAGGCAACAAACTCTGTTATTGGAATTAAAAGGTTGCTCGCATAAAATTTCGAATTCTCCTCCGAATATACGGGCGGAATTATTTTTACATAACTCACACCCACGAAAGGTTGTAAATCGATAGCACATTAGTACTGTGTATGTGTGTGTGTACTAAGATTTTTTTATTATTTTATTTTCCGTTGTGGTTTTTTTTTTTTTTTTTTAATTTACATATTCGGAAACCCTGCTCTAGAGACCAAACATGGAAATTTTTCAAGCCAATTCAGAAATTCAATGAACAGAGGAGGACGGTGGTCTCCCCCCAAGCGATGAAATATATCTACCACCTAGAACCAATCCTAAACATCCATGCCCATAGAGGGATTCGAACCGGTAGGCTGTTGATTCGGTATGTTATAGTTCGCCCACCGATTTGAGGTCCCTCGAAACTACTGCGCATGTCAGAAAAAGGAGAATCCATTCCGATAATAGGGTAATCAGTCTGTCTTCTGGGATGTAATAATAAACAAACTGAGTTTGTTTATTATTACAGGTCGGAAAATTTAGCTTTTCTTTTACGAACATTGTTGTTTTTAAAGTGTAACTATTTTGCTTGTATGCTTGTATTGGGAAAATGTACGTAGAGTGTTAATACGTGCAAATACTGCGTTCTACATAAAACAATGTCACTTCGCTCCATGATAAGTTTCCTTTTATTCTGGGACTTTTTAAAACAAAATCCGATTTCATTAAGTATTTTCCTTAAAGTTTCTCTTTTCCAAGGAAAATTAATTTTTTCTTTAAGCACAGGAATCAATTTCGGAACAGTTGGCACTCTTTTTTCGACCACGTAAAATTCGTGAATAGCTCTTCTTATAACGTCTACATCAAAATCATTCAAAGCTACGGTTTCGATGGTTTTCTTTACTCTGGCGCTTTTTTTTTTTTTTTTTTAGGAGATTTAAATTTTGGCTTACCTTCACCTTTTGATTCCCTACGAATTCTTTTAATAGTCGACCCCGATACGCCCGAAATTGCACTTGCACGTTTTATGACTTGAGAAAAGGGAACAAGAAGACGGCCTTCTGACGATTCTTTTTCGCAGAATGTCAGCACATTATTCAATATTCTTTTGCAAAAGCTACTGAAACGTGTAACAATAGAACTTGCTGACTGTACTGGATCCATCATACAAATTAATAATTAAAAAATAATGCAAAAAGAGAACAACAAAAATCAAGCTAGTACTAGTACAGCGACAGACAAGAAAGCACGTGATTTCGCATGTTGGCGACCATTCGTAGATCCTTCATTTCTTTCTCCCCTTCAGCATGAATCGACTATTCTTGGCACAAAGCCAAGAAGGGACCTAGAAGTGGTGGGCGAACTATAACCACTTGGCTATCCAGACTGCCACTGTATATGATCAGAAATCATAACAACATGAAACAATGGGATATTCGCTTGTTCTGATGTTGTTGTCAAAATTTTTTCTTTTAATTATAATGAAACATGCTTCGTTAATATAATCAAGTGAATTTTCTCACAAATTTGAATTTAATTCATTTATTATTAATGCCTCCTTACAAAAACATTTTTTTATTTCCTAACAAACGAATTTTTAAATGATCGCTCTTTAATTCAATGTTTTACTTCCGTTTTTGTAAATCGTTTTATTTTAATTTTTAAATATTCTAAAAAATTCAGAAATTTAAAATTCCCCTACGAACTTGTTTTGAAAATCGTCTTTTTAAAATGTTTCGATGCGCTTTGCAAATTATTTTTTAGAGCTATTGTGTAGTATACTTTATAAGGCTACATAAAAATAAAATAAAAAATTGGTCATCCGAACAAACAATACAGTGTACACCTCTGAATCAAAAAATTAGAATCAAAGAAAATGTGTGAATGATTTGCAATTCTAATTTATGGCATAGAAAATAGGTTATTACTAAATCTGAATTAGCATAATCTAAATCTACGTACTTTATAGATTATATAACCATGTAAATATATAGAAATGTAATATAAATTATAATAAAACTGTTATTGAAACATTCACAAAATTAGAATAATTTTAATTTTTAATGGGGTTCAAAATATTAGAATAATGCGAAAATAAATGCACAACGATTACAGTCAAAGGGAAACAACATGATAATTAGTACTTTGTTGCATCCACCTTAGGTTTTAGGACCGTTCGTAAACGGTTAGACACATTATTTACTAGAGGTTCGCAGTCTTTTTTTTCTTTTTTTTAAATAAATCAGATCTGCAGACTAGAAACAAATTCATTTTGATCTCTTGGGGCAACTTCTTGAAGACGCTTAATTCCCCACAAATTCTCAATGGGGTTTAAATCTGGTGAGTTTCATAGCTTATAATTACATTGATTTACCTTTCTTTGAGCCACCTAGTAGTAGTGGTCTTCGAAGTGTGACAAGAAGCTGAATCTTGCTGGAAAAAGAAATCACCATCACATAAATCTTCCGATGCCGGTAACATAAAGTGCTCAAGAATTTCTTGGTTCACTTTGGAATTGACTCTTGCGTACATAATACACGGCCTACCTGAACCCTCTGCGGTCATACAAGCCCATACCATGACAGAGGTTGCAAATGTAACCGAACGTTTCATGTATTCTTTATCAAATGCTTCTTGCATAAGACGCCAAACACACGTATCCCTTGATGACCATCATTAAAACTTTTCATCACTAAAAAGTACCTTTTTCCAGTCGTTTTGACCCCGCAATCGTCTTTGCTTACACCATCGCATTCTAGCTGCCCTTTTGCTTGGAAGTCGTAAGCGGCGTCGACTTCAGGCACACGTTATTTATAAACCCAATTTGTGAAGTCGTCTCAATGTCGTAGATTTAGACACATTTACACCTAGTTCTTTCCATCTCCTGTACTTCCATTTCCTAATACCTTCCACTTCGGAAGCAATTTTTCTTCTCGACATTCTTCAATCTCCTCTCAATCTCTTGATGTGGTTATTACCTTTCGGCAGCTATTGAAGCGATTATTTTGAAAACTCCCGTTATCAGAATACTGTCTGAATACTCTACTCACGCTTGCTTGAGACATTTCAATTCCTTAGCTATAAACTGTTGAGGTTGGCCTTCTTTCTGTAGAGACACCCTCTTAGCTTCCGATATGTCACTCGTTCTACCCATGTTTAGCAAATGATTAACTGAAATCCACGCGCAAACGATTCCTCACACAAGAGTCAGTCCCGCAGCTCCTGAAATATATTTTATTTCTACGCTCGCCTCAAAACCAATCGAAAAAATTTGGAATATTCTAATATTTTGAACTGCGTTAAAAATTATTCTAATTTTGTGAATGTTTTTAAATAATAGTTTTCTTACAATTTATATTACATTTTTTATGTGTTTGCATTGTTATATAATCTACAAAGTACGTAGATTTATATGATGCTAATTCATATTTGGTAATAATTATTTTCTGTGCAATAAATTAGAATTGTAAATCATTCAACACATTTTCTTTGATTATTCTAATTTTCTGATTCGGAGGTGTATGATTACATTTTTGCGTTTATAATCGTATATGCTTTTTTTTTTCGCCTTTTTTTTTTAAGTTTAAAACGCATAAGAGAAAAACGCCAAGAGACTGAGCTACAGAAGGTTCTCATTTTTGCAATAACTGTGAAAAAAAATAGTGCAAGGATGTGGTAAAAAAATTAATGATAGGTGGCGTTACGGCAACGCATGATTATAGGATTGTCTTATAATTGCGTATGTTTTTTTTTTTTTTCCTTTTTATAAAGTTTCATTTGTAACCGATTTGTTTCTAAGAATCACTCAGCACCACTAGAGGTCACTTTAAATAATGTCAGTCTTTTGTCAGGACTTTTGGCCTTGTCCTCTATAATATAGATTGTCGTTTCAAAAAAGCATATTTTCCTTTTTTTTTTTTTGAACTTTAGCGATTACTGCATTCAATTATTCAATCAGTATTTTTAAATGAATATTTTTAAAATATGTCAAGTTCCTTTTTTAATCTAAAAAAAAAATTCCTAAAAAAATGCTTTTGGATTTGATATTGTTCTAAATGTCTTCAGTGTTTTCTTTTGTTTTTGTTATCAACGGCACACTTTCTCTACCTCTCCAAGAGTGCACATTATTGTATTTTAAAAGAACAGATATAATTTGCGAAAGGATGGCAAAAATGCTGTAGTTTTTTTTGACAAATTATGTGTCCACTTGCTCCCAAAAGTGAGACCCAAATATGGGTCTCACTTTTGGGAGCAAGTGGACACATATTTTAACACTCGAATCCCCCTCTGTATAAGTTTAACACCATATATAGTAGCATATTTGCCGAAACGATCTATTTTAGGGATATATTATAATAACCAGAGGGAGATTCTGAGTGTTAAAATATGTGTCCACTTGCTCCCAAAAGTGAGACCCAAATATGTGAACCATGGGTTGCATTCGAGAATCTTACCAATTAATTATGGTCGCCTATTTCATTCTTGAGGACTGATTGCTTTGTCACTTGGTTGGCCAAGTGGATAGTGTCCTCGCTCCCCATTCTACAGAGGGAATTCCACTCTGTGGTGGATTTTTGTGAATGTCTTTAGATAAGAGATGAATCTCTTCGCTCGGTTTGTAACCACCATCTCCCAGTTTATTGGAGACATAACATGGCGTGAAAAAAAATTCCATGTTAGGAATTTAGAGCAGGATTCTTAGATTATCTTATCCTTAGGCCAGGGATAAACATGGAAAAATAAATTCGTCTTAGTCATTTGAATGTTATACAAGGGTTATATTCGTGTCTATATTCATAAAAATTAAGTCTATATTAGGAAGTAGTCGCTATTACTACGTTTCTAAAGCTTACATCGAATTTGATACTTTTTCATTCTAATAATAATAATAATTCGAGCTTTGTGAAGACCAAAATGAAGAATACATAGAGAGTGGCTTTAAAACTTCATCTTCAGCGTGAAAAAGTGATGTATGTCCCATTGTATGAATATTAAAACTCAAAAATTGCTCACTTTCTTCGGTGTCAAATATCACAAACTATTCTTTCATGAAGAATGTCATCACGAAACAAAGTGAAAAAGGCCATTTTTCTTAGCTGTTTTCCTTTATCAGATTGATGGCATCCATTCTTCCTTTTAAAGTCCAAATATTGACTTAGAACCAACCATAACGTACTGGATTTTCTGAGAAGCCTTGTTCCGAGGTAATGAATCATCATTCTGAGAATGACGTAGTTTACTGATTCGTAACGCTTTTCCAATTTCACTGGCAATACTTCAAAATTTGCCGGTTAATCATATCTCTCTCTCTCTCTCTCTCTCTCTCTCTCTCTCTCTCACTTTTATTCCTTTTCATTTGCGATTTCAGTGTATTTGCTTGGAGCACTTCGGACTGACCTATTGTCCTGATTGTTTCCAAAGCTTTCCTCTTACACTCAAGACAATAGACCAACGTCTAGTAAACCGGTTCCTTCAGTCATTAACCTAACGCCTACCCCTCAGTGAACGCCTTTCGCCATCTCGACCTCGGAAATCTATGCGCTTTTTTAGTTGCATGACGTCACTACGCAGTTTCATAAGAGCTCATTGTGTGAGTCTTAAATATTTACAAGCATGACGACTGCTTTAGGAAGTGCCCGGAGATAGTAGTTAAGCTTCTTATCACGAAAAGATTTAAAACCTTTTTTAATTTCATAAGCACGTCCTTTGAAACCGTTTCATAGTTTTACGGTGTCAAACCAAACACGCATACAAAACTTGTCGTGTGGGAATGCAACTAAACGAAGGGGAGTGGAAGAATAATTCTAATAAAAGAAAATCTATATGTTTCTAAAGTTTTGTGGAAGAATCGATGTAGCTCGGGGTCAACGTGTCCTTTTACTAAGTGGGGTTAGAAATAGAATCCTTCTGACCTTATACGAGAGGATCAGAAAATATCTTCCAGACTCAAGTAGCTAAGGTTGTGGGCCGCAGAAGTGGTTATGTTGTATCTACTTCCAATTGTATTGTAACTATGACGTTTCACTGTGTGCCAGAAGAAGAGTATCATTGAACTCTACAATTTCTCTGGAGAATACAAAATAATAATAAAATTAATATTATTATTATTATTTAACTTTAATAGAACAGCATTATGTTTATAATTTTGGAATTGCAATTAGCAAAGTTGTTTTTAATCTTAAGACAAATTTAAGTATTCATGAAGTATTAAATTTTCTGTGAATGTTTTTTTTTCATAAATTGCACTTGATTTTCTTTCACAAAGAACCATATGGTTCTTTATTTTTTTAGCATAAGCAAACAATAAAAGTTTAAAAGCAAAGCAACTTCTCGATTTAGATTACAAAGAATATTTAAGATAACTTATGTTGAAGTCACCTTTTCGCAATATGCAAAAAGCAAGCTGTGCGAGCACTTCGTGTACGTGTAGCTCTGCCTTGGTGAAAATTAGTAGGTAAACGGTATGTCCCTTTCACTACCACCGAAGCTAACTAGATAATAGGTGATGTTCTTAATCCTGATATTTATTGTATGTACTTTTGTACTTCTCAATCGACTGGCTAGTGGAATTAAAAATCCAAGTTTCTTCCAAGAGAGGATGTCTTGATTGCATAATATTAGAGATCGGCTGAAACATGATTAAGAGGGGAGGGGGAGTTCTAGGCAGTGACTAGAATAAAGTCGAACTTTCTTTTTGCCGCTCAAATGCGATGAATCAAACTAAGCTGACTTTTGACGATGTAGAGATTTAGCAGCCGAAGGTAGAATAGTATACAAAAGGTAGGGGGAAATGATTTTTTTTAACTCGAAACTTGGATTTTAACTTACAAAAGCAGGCAAACCAGTCTGTGAATTTAATTTTTTTTCTTAATTCGGTATTATTTAGAAAATATGTAGTAAACAAATAGTTTAAATAAACAGCATTTTGAGCGAATACCATTTCATCAGAACTGGTGCCCCTCAAGGCTCAGTTCTGGGACCGATCTTCTTTCTGATGCATCTAAAGATCTCTGCTCAATGAACGGAAAGAGAACCTAATTAGCTCTGCTGATGATAGTTTTCTACTCGAGCGATATTATAAGACATAACATGAGATCCGATTTATCAAGTCTAAAACGAAAACTCATTGTATTCCCACAGTTCACAGAACCGAGCTTGGCAATGTGCCAAGAATAGTCAATTCATGCTGAAGGAGGGAGAGAAAGAAATAAAGGATGTACGAATTGATCACCAACACTCGAAATCACGTGCTTTATATAAATTCTCCAAATGTTGTACAAGCAAAATAGTCACCACTTTAAGAACTAGAATTTTCATAAAAGAAAAACTAATTTTTCGACGTATAATAATAAACACTCATCCCAAGAAATGCATTGATTACTCTAATATGGGAATGGATTCTCCTTCTTCTGACATGCGCAGAAATGTCGAAGGATCTCGCATGTGTGGGCGTACAGTTACTTTATAATTCAATAGTATTTTCAAGAATTAGGCATGGCATTTGCAGCTAGGAGGTGGAAACATACAAAAATATTCTTGACAAATTACACAGTTTACACAACAAAACCTTAAAGAAAATATTCAGTTATAATCATCTGGTCAGTAACTACATAGTTTAATCTTATCCAGTGTCAGGTAGTTATAGCTTTATAGCACTCTTCTTGTGTTGCATCGAACTAAACATTGGATTAGTTTCAATGACCTGCACCACCCTCAGGCAAGGTGATTTGCTTTTCCAAATACTTCAGGAAGGAAAAAGTATCCTACAGTGCCATTTCACATTCTTGACACCAAGAATATTTCCGTCTCTTAAAGAAAAGCAGTCTTTAAGAGAGGATTAGGACTATTTCTTGGAACCTAAATGACGCTGAAGCATTGCCCATATAATGCAGTTCCGCTTAGTTTTTCTACCTGATATTCAAAGCACAAAACCTATTGCTAACGCATGATTATTATCCCAACGCTATGCTACTTATTTTTATATAACATATAATTTAAATAACACATATTTTGAATATACCGTATTTACTCGTATTTAATTGCATTTATTTTACTAGAAATTGTTGTGTAGGCATTATCCATACAGCAATTTTGCCTCGGAAGCTTGTAGTACATGTAATAACACATGAATCTTAGACGGATCATGTCAATCTATCAGATTCAAATTATAACATTCTGGACTTTTCTACAGATGGCATCGTACTCTCTTAAATCACTTCATGTCTCCAATAAACAGAATGGTGATCTCATACCGCTTAAACATTTTTACAAACATCCCTCCACAGTCAGATTCGAATGTACAACTTGTTGATTGGAAAGTGAGGAACCACCATCTACCCAACCAACTAGGCTGACGTCACGAGAACGGTCTTTTAGTAATGAACAGAATACGAACATTACTTTTTCCAAATATAAAGCATGTGTCGTTATGAGCTAGCAACTACAAAGTGGTAAGATCTGGACGTCTAAGAGTCCATAGCGTAGTCGGGTTCGACGATATCCTTCGGTGGGAAAGACCTGTGTTCTGCTCTCTCACTTTCAGAAACTCGGGATTTTTCATCGTGCAAAGCAAACAAAGCGGCCAAAACACAAGCAATATACAGACATCTGCGCCTACGGGATATCCCGTAGTCTCAGTTACGCTTTTGTCAACATAGTGTAGGAGATATCCTACTACCAAGGCAGTTAAGCTTTGCAGACAAGTAAAAACATAAATAAATATACAAATCAATTAATAAAATATAGAAAAAAAAATCCTCAGTGGACCCGGTTATACAGTTATACTACTGTTTTTTTTCATGTATGTAATTTAATTTTTAAAAATATTTCTTTTTATTCCATATCAAAGGCGTTTTCATAGGATACGAGAGTATTTAAATGAAATTCTTTTTTTTTTTCAATTAACTGTATTTAGTTAATTTTTTAAGTATTATACTATAACTGATTATTAATATACTGTTAACTGATTACTCATGTTATTAACAATAATTGTTATAAATATCAGTTGATTATGCTGTATTTTTATTGCAGTTGATTATTGCATTTAATTCAAACCGATCAGGGTCATTAAGCTGTTTATTTTTCATAAAGAAAATGCATTCGGCATTTAATTAGATCATTGATTTATATCGGTAAAGAAAATAAGTAAATAAATAAACTTTTAATTCATGGAATTCAAAACTGAAGTTACTAAGGAGACAAAATATCGCGGAATTCACCCTGCTTCTCTACTCCACAATGCTCTTATTGAACTGATATTAATCAATAATACCTCAATAATTCACTAGCAGTTGGCTTGGGAACTTTTTTTTAAGTAACTCTCACCCACGAAATGCTATAGACCTACATTGGTACTGCGAGTCTGCAGGATTTTTTGTTTTATTAATTGTTTTGTATTTTAATCTATGTTTTTACTTGTCTGCAAAGTTAGCTGCCGTGGTAGTAGGATATCTCCTACAGTATGTTGACAAAAGTATATTTGTATACACCTTACGCGCCATGCACATTTTGGATCCTTCCACGTTTGCACTGTACACAATGTCAAGGTAACCATATTCAACTGAGCTGACAGACTTCCCGCGTGAGATGATAGTTGGGTGTCATGGCATTGCTATCCGTCTCAGTATACCGAAATCCACCGTTGCTTATGTCTTGCGTAGATGGTACGGCCACAGCAGAAAAACGGCCTTGGAAACCACCGACATTCACTGACTGAGATCGACAAGCTCTGTCTCGGAATGTTCGGGCATCCCACACGTCATCAGCGGCGGACCTCGCAGTCAACCTGGAAAATGCTAAGGGATATCCATCAGCAGAGAGTTGTATGCCTTAGATTACCACGGCAGAGCGTGGTAATCTAAGGCATGGTGTATTTCACACCATTCCTGGACCGTAGAAGATTGGAAAAAGGTTCTATGGAGCGGAAAATCACGCTCCCAGATATTTCACTCTGATGGTCGTGTTTGTACCTGGAGATTACCCGAGTAACGGTTCCAGCAGGACTGCATCCTTCCAACTGCCAAATTTCGTGGAAGCTCGCTAATTGTATTCAGGTGTTTCAGTTGGATGGGGCTTGGTTCATTGGTGGACGTACTCAAAAAAACCATGACGTTTAATGACTTCCTGGACAGCTTTATGTTTCCGACACTCTGAAAGTACTTCGTCATTGATCCTTGCATGTTTCAACACGACAATGCTCCATGCGATACTGCATTGCATGTCCGAGACTGGTTACCACAAGACACCGTTGAAGTGTTGACTGGCCAGCTTGGAGTTCAGAGTTCAACCTGAGTGAAAATCCTTGGGGCGAATTATGATCCCCGAATTCGCTCCAGACCACAGCGGCCGTCATCAGCAATGGGGGGGAGAGGAGTAGCTTTGCGCTAGGAATGAAAGAATATTCCTGTTGCGACATATATATATATTGGTTGAAAGCATTTCCTGAAGAGTAGTTGCCGTTCGGTACTAGAAATTTAATTAAAACGCATTTTTTGACCATAACTAGGTGTCATTTGTCAACCTAGTGTACTTTTTACATATTTGCAACTAACTACCACCGTTGGTTGTATATGCATACAACTAAGTAGGTTTCCAGATTTTTCTCTCTCTCCTGAATGAGGTTTTCGGCACTCTTATTCCAAGTCCTAATTAGGTATCACCAACACAAATCAAGGTCCAGTGTCCCTTAGACCTCGTTACCAACAGTACATTCAGGTCACGTGTGGGCTCTTGTACTACTCAATAGTCCACGAAATGTTTTTTTAGGGTAGTTTGGATTTTAGAGGGATGAATATCTCGAGTTTGTGATTCGAAATATCTTTCTACCTGTCATGAACTAACTTTTCCTGAGTTGAAAAGGTCCTTTTATTATGAGCATTTCCGTAATGCAATGGCGGGGAAATATCAAAGTTTAAATCCATCCTAGAATACGCAGAATCTTTGTGATGGCTTTTCATGCAATGGCGGATTAGGCAGGCTTATAAGGAGACCTGCCAGAAAAATATACGCAATTAACAGACACTGCCTGACCTTCATAGCCTTCATTTCTTATTTAATTACTGAGAAATGTTCAATAACGAGAATCGAACTCAGGTTGTAAAACTACGCAGAAAAATCTAGATAATGGCTGACATCATTCCCCAACAATCCTTTTGCTTAAAAAAAAAAAAAAAAAAACCTCCACTATACACTGACTGAACTGAATTTTCCTCACAAAAACTTTAGTTCCGAGAACTGGTTTGATTGCAACCTTGATTGTAAGGGAAAGAATGCAAACAAACAAAATGGAAAGTCTACTGCGTTTGGATTCATACCTTTGTACTAACGGAAACCCACCCTTCGATATGCCTGTACATTAAAAGCACAAACCAGAAATGTGTCATTTAATAACCACTCTATTATTTGTTAAATAGAAACTCTACCGTTCTCTCCCTGTAGAGTACTCGCAGCATGCAGTGAAGCATACTACAAGGGGGAGTACGGTATAACTTAAAACGTGGAAAGCGGCCAATAGCTGTGTGTTCGAGATTATATTTAGTCTTCCGGGGCTGTTGCTACTTTTCTCCTTACGAAGAGAGATATGGGATAGTCCGTTGAACAAGCTGGCCTCGTAGCCCTTACTATTATGACGATTCGAAAGAAAATTATATTAAAATAATGTGTTAAAGAAACTCAATTCGAATAAGTTTAGATTATGAAAAAAAACTTGGAATTTTTTCCCTTTCTACACAGTCAGAGAAGTCACCACGTTATGCTGTCACTTCGGTACCTTCTTAATGATTTATATAAAGCGATCCACGGCTAGGTCGCTTTTCCTTCCCTATTGATTTCAGCTGTACAGAGTGAGACAAATATGACGAAACAGAACGATAGTGTATTCCTGTATGTACTTGTGCTTAAGTGTTGAACGACTTCTTGACACGTCATACTCCTGAACGGTGGAGGAGTCCATTCCCCAAGATGAAAACTAAAATCAAGGCTCAAATGACAAGTTCTAAGGATAGCACCGAAGGACGGGGTTTAGCAATAAAAGAGCCTTCAAGGTAGGGAAAAATAGTTCAGAATTAAGACATGCTTCTATTTCTCAGTAGAGTGCGTTTAAACAAAAATCATTTTCTTAGATCGGTTAAAATATTCGCCATCGTGTTTGTCCTTACAATACTCGTATTTAGGTCAGTCACAGGCGGTTAAATAAACCGAAAATGATAAATGTGATAAGTTTGGTATCTGTTGAAGAGGAACTATATAAGAATGATATTATTGTGCTTTTTCATACAAGTATAAAGGCGATTTATCTTGGTCCTTTTTTGTCTTTTTCACGCGCCATCTAGCAAAAATAATGATTTAGTTTAAGCATAAGTTTTTCAGCATAAACTGCCCTGAAGGCAAGTGACCTTCAGACGTGATTTTACAGCAACACAGAAATTGTTTATTTACTTTTTTCCCCCCGCGAAACATTTAGATTTAACACAATTTTAGTTTCAACTGTTTCCGATAAGCCTTTAGAAGAATTGTTATTCGTATATTAGTGTCCTTTTGCTCTATAGTGGGAAAAATTTAGTTTAAAAATGAGAACATTAAAAGGGGAATAGTTCATTTATTTGTCCACTGGTTGTTCTAACTTGGTCTTCGTAGCAGCATACGCAGTCTTAACAAATCTTACAAAAATAAATAAGAACATCTACCCATAAACCACATTAATTCACGGTGTCTATAATTTTAATATTGCATGATAGATTTAGCGAATAATTTTGATCAGAAGACAAGCAATAAAAAAAAATTGTTATTCTTACAGTGAATTCCAAGTAGTTATGGGCATTACTGTTTTTTCAACACTTTAGTTAATTCCCTACTTCTCACCTGCTAAATTCTTCCTGATCCTGCTTTAAAACTGACGTCACGATCTTTTTTCTTTAACCATGTAAGACACTTTTCTAGTTTAATAGAAGTTACAGAGGCCATGATTATTCAGTTTTATTTCCTTTGAATATGACGTCACTGCGGAAAGACCATCACGCAAGCGTCTGCCTGTCTAGCAGGCTCTTGACCATACACTACACCCCCTCACCTGCTGTGTAAAACTAAACATTGGGATTACTCCGTAGCTGGCACTGATAGTATTCGTATAGTCGACTGATTGCTGCTATGACTATAAGTTTGTGATAAGAGAAAAGCTTTTTTTTTTCTTTTTCTTTTAGCATCAGATTTGAAAATTAAGACCGAAGCAGCTACTAAAGCTTACTTATGATTTAAAAAGACGTTAATGTATTTTTTTATAACCTGTAATCCATGAAAGTTACAAGTTTATAATCTTTCGCGAGTGTGCGGAAATATCATGGCGAAAAAAATGTCAGGTCAGATCTTAGGCTAGTGTTCAGTTGGATATTCTTTGTTAAAACTGGGAAATCTTGTAGTGAAATCATAAGCAAGCTTCGGTTAGGTTGTTTATCTCGCAAAGATTAAAATCCAAGTTCATTAGAAACTCGCGTCCGTATAAGATGAAGCTGACTCATTCAGCCTAAGAGTGTTCAGAAAGATTCCTGTTTCCTCGACAGAATTTCAACCGATGGCTTTCCACGTGCAGATTTCACAAAGATGATTTTAATTGGATCAAGCACTGTGTGAATGGATTTTGATGTGGTAAATGATGCTCTAAATTATATTTTAACTTGCAGCCCTGCGAATTGACGTATTGCCTACGGTCATCTTTAAACGAGCCACCATATTGAATGCTCTGTTTTCATCTAGAAATCTACATCTCATTCTTTTAATTCCTCTTTCATTTATTGTAAGTATTCACAGACATTGCATGGCTGGTAATAGTCATTCATCTAGGACCTCTTTGTGGCGTCTTCGTCTGGTTTACCCTCTTCATACTGTACTGGCAAGGAAACGTATCTTTTCCCCTTCGATGTGGGACGTGAGAAATCTTTTAGAGCTTTTCAGCTGAAAGTAAGTTTGCTGGCCTCATATGAGGACAGCAAATTTTTCTCTCTCCAAACAGACAAACTAGCTGGAAGACATTTGCAATTAATAAATATAATATATTTGGCCGTAAACAGATCTCGGGTATGTTGAAAAATGATTAAATTGAGGTATTATAATTCAGTCTGTTATTCAATTCCAAAGACATTTAATTCAATACTCATCGTAAGTTTATTTTGGTTTGTTTGTGTGTTTGCAACCATGACGCTTGATTACAAACCTTCACATTCAAGGACATCAACGTCCCTTTTCGCAATGAGCCATTTCCTAGTTCTCTGCTCTTTGACACTATCTTTTCACACAAAATACAATTTCAGAAGTGGCCACGTATGAAATGATCAAAAATGTTTCTTTTATCTTACACGTCTTCTACAGAATATTTCGCATATGTTCGGAGGTGAGGAATAGTCGTTGTTCTTCAAACCCCTTCTTGAGTCCTAAATGGACAGTGATGTTACAAGCAGTATCATAGTAGAATGGGAGTCCCTGATATACTTGCGAGCTCTTGTGCGCCATACACGTTCACACAAGAGCTTGAGACGTAGATAGCACTTCTCGTTCATAGATGAAAGTGTTCCCCCCCCCACCCAGAAATTCGAGTTTTCCATTCTCTAAGACAAACTGACGGCAGAGCTCGCCCAACTATAAATAATAAATTTGCTTTATGCCTTAATTGCTTGTCATAATTCCAACCGATTTCAATGCTTGCAGTAATTTGATTTTGGGGAAATACTTGGCCGTAATCTCCCCCATAGCTTATCTCTTTGTATGATAATTTGCGTGTAGGATGAATGGCTCATACCACTTCTCTCTTGGTCAAAATTATGCATAAGATGCATTTCCTTCGTGTGAGAAACCTTAGACCCTATCTTCACTGCTACGCCCGCTGACGTAACTCCTGTATTAGATACTTCACGATGAAGTTCCCATAGGTGAATGGGTGCTGAAGAAGTAATTAACATCTCATGTTCCTCCCATGCTTTTCGTAGTATACTGAGGGATTGTTCTGTATAGGGCATATTGAATCGAGGCTGGATAGCTATGGGATCATTTTGTTGTTTAGGCACTGTATTAATAATATTTCTGTTGGAAAGGATAATTAAATTTAATTAGCAGTGTATCATCTTCTCTTTCCTTTGCAATCTAAATTAACACTACATCGTTTACGGCGAATTGTTTAAATTTTACGGAGGCTGGTCGTTATACATATTTCGTATAAAAATCTTGTGTTTAAGACGTCTTAAAGAAGCAATAAATTAGAATGGTACAGCTATGAACATGAAATGTCTTTTGATTGATTGCCATCCTTGTAGTCAGTGAATCCAACTGAAAGATGGAAACTGCACCGCACACAAACAAATCAAATTCTTTATGGCATTTGCTGAATACACTGACGTTAATGTGTGTGTGTGTGTGAGAGAGAGAGGGGATGGTAGTTAACAATCTCGCTATTCAGTTCATTTGGATTCCGGAAATTATGCCATATAGTTGAGAGGGACCGACCCACATTGTGTCTATTTACTACTAAAGCAACTCATCAGTTAATCCTCTTTCCTTTTTTTAAGTAAACACCAGTTGTTTATGGTTTAATATAAGGATAAGCTTTCTGTTTTGAACGAAAGTATTCAATTCTTTGCTCCTCAGGTCTTCTATCAAGAAGTTTCTTTTCTTGCAGCAAGAACTTTGCATCTTAAAGTATCTTCGGAAATAAACACATCGCACCTAAAAGGTGGCTTTCTCTTCCACGTGAGACTATTTCTTGCCTGTTAACGTCTCTACAAATTGACATCTTATTTCTCAACAGATATCTTCTTGAACCTGTATCTCCACTGTACAAAATCTGCTAAAGCAATCATCCAATCCTATCGAAATTTCCTGGTCGTATTTTCCCTTTATTTATCCCTAATGTGTCTACCCTATGTAAATAAATAAAAAAAAAAATCGTCTGGTAGTCTAAAAGAAACGAACCATCTGCTACCATTTAAAAGAAATGTCATCCCCTCCTATTATAACTAATACTTAGCACAATCACAATTCTTATATATATATATATATATATAAAATAAGGCTGTTGTTTATAGAGTGCACACCTTTTTTTTTATTGAATTCCTCTAAATTTCTACGGGAAAAAAACGTAATGAATCTGTGATATTATTATATTGCAGAGCAATTCACGCCAGTTTAAAGTTTTCAAGTCGGTTCCTAATTCTCCCTTCTATCCCCCTTTGGGTGTTAAAATATTGTAATCATTACAATGTTAAAGAATAAAAATAAAGAGGGAGAAAGAAATTAAATAAAAACAGAGCAGAATGAGGTAGGTGTAGCGGAATCATAAGTCAATGTCGCGCAGCAAATATGAATGAAGCGACCACCTTTTCTTTTTCCCTAAAGAAACTGTTTCCCATCATGTAAGACTGTCAATTGCTCCTCTGCTTCTTGTAATCCTCCGCATGATTTAAACTCCGTGAAATGGGATATATCACGTAAAAGTATTTGAGTACATGACGTGCAAAACTAAATCATTTTTTCTTTCTTAAACATCAATGGGATATATCACGCGTAAAGTATTGAGAGGGTAATGAATTACAGAAGAATTTATTTCACGTTCTTTCCATCACAGTTGGATTCGCTTCACTACCTTTTTTCATCTTTCTTCCTGATTGTCAGGTGTTGGGTCAATATTCTGAACAGAACTCGGAATTCTTATAAGGACATTTTTGATATTATCCTTTTTAATTATACAAATACCTAAATTTACTTTAGGCCATTAAAATTGCTAACTAAAATTTCACTATTTAAAATACAACGTTAAAAGTACAATGAGAAACAGTCGCTATAGGTAAAGTCGACGTAATTTCCATCTGCGTATTTATTTATTTCTCCAGTGTTTTCTGGCACACTTAAAGACAAAAATGCTAGGGTTGCGTGCGGGTGAGAAAGAACTGAGATGGCCACTGTTGCCTCATTAACCAGACAACTTCAAAGAATGTCAGTAAGAAATGTTAATCCTAACCAACTTAGCGTGACTCAGGAGGTAGTTTTGTTGCCTCAACACTACATGCCAACTCGACCCCCCTCCGTAGGTTCACCGAGGGATAGCTTTAACCTGATTTGATCTCCCTCAAGCGTGACACCATTTGTTTGTTAACATAAACTTCGTGAAGGTCATTTTCAGTTATGCACTTTTTTTAAAAAAAACTTTCCATTAGTTAGGGAAAACCTGGCTCCCACTTTGCATCTCTCCAAACACCCCTTTGCTTCCTACTTATCTTTCACGACTTGGGCGAACTTGCACTACTAGTAAAGTTATTCTGTGTCTTTACACCGACGGAAGGAGAGGTTGATCTAGTGACTTAATGGACCCCGGTCTACTACTGTGAAGTTGTGTGACGTCATCTCGTCCCACGTGCTTTGCTTCCGGGTGGAAAGTCGACGGAGAACCGCGCAGAAGTTATGCACCCCGTTGGAGAGGAGGTGGAAACGTAATTGAAGTTTGGCAGGTGTAAGGTGTGCGTCGATAAGCAATCAGCGGCGAAACAATCCCCGTGTTGTGCTGTGATTCTCCAGGAGTTGTTACATTAAAGGAGAATATTTTTTAACTTAACAGTACTTGGAAAGGTAGGAATGTTTCGTATTTGTTTGCAAATAATTACATGTTTGAATGACTATCGTTAATAAGAATTTAATGACGAACTTAGAAAATAATTTCGGATCTTTCGCAACTGCTTGGAAAATTGTCAAGTGGGAAGGGAAATAAGCAAACATTTCTTATCTAATTTTTGTCGATACAGCTTTGATGGTGATATTAGTCGTTTTTAGATAGTGAAAATTATCTTTTAACCAAGAGGGATAAATCGTTTGCTAATCCCGACAAATATTTCCTTCGCAAGCCCGGAAGTTGTAGCGATTATAATATCCGCAGATAGAAACATAAAATTCATCATCCGACAGTGAAGTCGCTGCTTGTACGGAAGGACAGTTGCAAAATTTCATGATAATATTGCAAGCGCACATATTTTACCCTCCTGTCATCCTTATTTCCGATGAGACTACCGATTTTTCATTATATTCGCTATTATTCATGGATACCTTATTCCTATTTCATTCTAAACACTTGTTTTTTTTGGGGGGGGGGATGAGAGTAGTAAAATCGATCTCGACTATACCCGAACATTCAAACGCATTCTGAATTCCCCTCCCCCCCACCTTTTGGAAAGACTTCAGATTCAGTTTCAAAATAAACTCAATCATGAACGTATTCCAACCCTCAATACTGGCAACTATTATTGTCATAGTGACTGAGCATGCATGCGCGTTTTAAAATAATTGAAATGTAAATAATTTTGCATGAGATGAAATGGTTACTGGAAAACTTTCGTTGCAGGTATACAAAGCTCACGCTGGTGACCTATTTAAAATCAAGTTGCCCATCAAACGGGTTTCGTTCTAATGATGGTTGAGATGCACAGCACAGCGCACGAGTTTGAAAACCCTATAGTACGTGGTAAAATGAAAGGTTAAATAAACAGGACGGGGCACCAAATTAGTCTCAGAATGTATTGCTGTGAAATACAGAACAGATTTTCAGAGACCTGTTGCCATTCTTTAACCCATATTTTCTAGTATTTAATTTCAACTTCATTCCTTGTTTTAACTCTTGAGAACTTCTCAGTTAATGTATGCCAATGAATTATTACCAACAAAAATGGGTGAAAACTAGCCCGTCTGTTACTAACTGAATGTAATCTTAGAATTTCATGCTTATCAATTTGGTGTCTTCATCTCTAGTGTAGTTCGATTTTCACGACACTTGTAGATTCCTGATTACGTAACCTCTAGCTCTCCCACTGTAGTTTGGAATTTACGGCTGAATTATAAAGCTATGAGGCAAGTGTGTTCTGTGACTGGTTACAGAACACACTAACTCACCATCAACTGCAAAGCCATAATAATGGTTCTTCGCGTTGGAATCTACGCTTAATCACACGGCAGTAGTTACCAACTGAGATAAAAGTTCCCACAGCTGAGAACTTAAGCTCATTAATGAGCTTAAGTTCTTAATCCCTTGTGGGTGAATAACATTTTATCGGTGCGTGAAGTATTTGTATTGCCGTAAAACTTTTATGGATTCTGTTTTGCTGGGTAAGCGTGTTATTGTTAACATTTTCCGAAATTGTATAATAAGTAGTATCCACAGATTCCTGATGAATGGACGTCAAATTCAGGGAACTCGAGTCTCTTTCCACTATTGTAGAACTCGACAGACTTTGAAAAGAAATACTGGAACAGTCCCATAGGCTAAAACCCAGCTCCAACCAGATAAGAATAAAAAATGTCTATGCATATGTTTCAAACGCTTTGTCTTGTATCACGAAATGGTTCTTCTTCCACCAATATAATTTTTTTTATTTATTTATTAGGGACTGCTAAGCAACATGGGCTGCATTTCATCCCTGTTTGCTATACTCGAAAAATTCAATGTCCTATTAATTTATGATTCCTAATAACTTGTATTTGAACTGTTTCCGTAGCGTTTGTTCTAGGTTGCGTTGCATTTAAACATGAAACTGTATGGTAGACATACACGTCATATTCTCACTGTAATCGGAAATAAAATTTCTTTTCTGTGGAGATTATGTAAGAAATCATTTTGAATTCCTGATTATATTCAATATCTAGGTTTATTTGGAGATTATATTATGTTCCCGTGAAATTTTGTCTAATTCGTCAAAATTTGCATATTAAATATAGCATCGTTTGCTAAGTTCTGTTCACTGAAAACATGACATCACATCAATGACGGGATTGATTGAATCAAAGAAAAGCTTGGCTTGATGTTAAGATTAACACTGATAGTTCCAATTAGTGAAAAATCTAACTCATCTCAAGATATTTTTGATATGACTAAACAAACACACGTAATAATCACAGTAATAAGTTTTAATAAGTAAATATTTCATCCTAAGTATCTTAGGACATCGTCAGCACAGTTAATTCAAACAATACTAGGAATAACATACAGTTAGGGTGCATGATTACAATAGAATCCCCATATCCGTGCAGTAGCTTGTTATAGAATTAAAATATATCTGGAGGGGAAAAATTACATTAAAATAAGATAACATATAAAAAGGATAAAAATTATTTTACACAATTTTGTATGACAATTTCCCACGCTATAGGAATAGCAAGAACGTTATTACGGTTTAGATTTGGTCTGTGAAGTAGAGCTTCAGCACTTTCTTTATATAAACGTTCATGTTTATATAAAGATCTATGTAGAAGTTTGGTCTTTTCCCAATGGATCCTATTTTGGGTTTACAACTCGGTGATGTGCGAGGCCAGATTTCTGCAGTTTGATAATACGGATATGGTCTTGATCCGAAATGCATTTATGAACAGATCTACCTGTCTGCCCATAGTAAGACAATATAAAATACACGCCAGGTAGCATCAGAGGTTGAGAGTTTGTCTTTAGAAGGTAACAAGTTATAGATCTGGTTGGTTCATAAACGCATTTCGGAACATCAAGACCATATTCGTCTTACCAAACTGCAGAAATCTGGCTTCGCACATCACCGAGTTGAAAACCCAAACCATAAAATCCATTGGGAAAAGACCAAACTTCTACATAGATCGTTATATAAAGTGCTGAAGCCCTACTTCACAGAGCAAAGCTAAACCGTAATGACGTTCTTGCTATTCTTAAAGTATGGGAAATCGTCATATAAAATTGCGTAAAATAATTTTTATAGATGTTATCTTATTTTTAATGATATTTTTCCTTCCTCCAATATATTTTAATTCTACTGCACGCATATTGGGATTCTATTGTAATCATGCGCCCTAACTGTATGTTATTCCTAGTATTGTTTGAATTAACTGTACTGACGATGTCCTAAGATACTTAGGATGAAATATTTACTTATTAAAACTTATTGCGTGTGTTTTTAGTCATGAATTCTCCACAGGTTTCATTCTACAATAAAAACAGTTTTGATATACTGTGTGTGTGTGTGTGTGTGTGTGTATATATTCATTTTCTGCTATTATGCACACAGCATCTGATGCTTATCCAATCATGTGATCCAATTAGCCCTCTTTAATTTGAATTTGATACAAAGGCCTTGTACGCATGCACACGAACGGTTTCCTTGGCCTTGTAGGGTATGATTATTGCTTATTGTTCTTAAAAGAATTGTTCTCGCATTATCTCTAGAACAGAGGTGTGCTCGCGAAACATCGTTAGAATCAGGATTTCCTGTTAGGTGAGGGAGGGTTATGTTACGATCGTTGTACAACTTGTATGCGGAAGCGAAAAACCTTATTATGTAGATTGTTTGTTGATAGCACAGATTCATACCTTCAGCTAAGATACTTTGGTTTTGAATTCGAAGCTAATACAAGCCGGTTTGATGTGAAAATGTCCTTCAGTACGTTTTGGAGTTTTGTAACTTCTTCAAACAAAGAATGTTGACGTTAGTCATTACTGAAATTTTCTACCCTATATATACTATTTTGAAAGTGTAAAGCAAGTAATTCATTAAAATCGCACCCTATTGTGGCAATTTAGGAGGGAAACGATAAATTTATTTGGTTAACCTAGATTTGAGCAGGAAATCTAGATTACGTCTGTAGTTAACGTAGCGACCCGTGGTTCACTACGTGGTCTGCTAATCTTGACAAGCAAGATTCACTGATCTCAACAGGAAGTGGGAGAGAAAAGAGGATGGTTATAGGAAATTTCTTCTTCCAAGGTAATATAATGGTCGTTTTTAATGCCATCCGCTATTCAAGGTTGCTGCACAGTGAGCATCTTCGCTTCTTTCGAACACACGCTGTAGCGATCAAATTTTGGTTTGCGACGCAAAGGTTAAGGAGCATGTGGGTAGCTAGAACAGCACTATGTTACTGCCATTTTTCTACCAACCTACAACAAACTAAAACTTTAAATTAACAAATTATCGGATCAGTCATCGCATTGCACTGGGCCTCTATAGCTCAGTCAGTATCAATGAAGTCCATTTGTTGGAAAGACCTGGGTTCGAATCTCGTGTAGGATGCAAAGAACCTTTTTATCAGAACTTTTCAACTAAAGGTGAATTAGCCGATCTCATACGGGGATGGAAGGGTTTATCATCTATCAAAGAGTAGGCATACTGGACAGAAGAACGCATGCAATTTGCAGACAAAATACGTACACTTATTTCCGGTATTGCATAACTTATTATGCTACCAGATCTCTACATTCTAGATTTCCATGCATTATAAACAGTTATGTGAACGTCGGACCCTTTTCGATGCCGGGCCCGTGACAGAAGTCTCAGATGTCACCCCCTCTCGGCGGCCCTGCACTCAACGACCAAGATCTATTAGTCAGCTTTGACATAACTTTCCTTTTCACCAATGTCCCAATCAATGATAATCTTGCACTTACAGAACATATTTCCACACGACACCACGGCCCTCTTTGCCCACGTACTCCGCTCCGGTATTTCGTGTGGTAAATCAATTTTTATCTTCAAAAAGAGGGTACAGCCATGGGCTCACTACTTTCTCCCCCAATAGCTAACTTTTATATAGAGGACTCTGAGCAACGAGCTCTAGAGTCGGCGTGCCTAAAGCCCAAAATTTGGCTCAGATACGTCGACGATATTTTCGCCATTTGGCCCCACGACCGCCAAGCACTAAATACATTCCTTAGCCACCTGAACAAACAACACAAACGCATTCAATTCAGCATTGAAATAGAAAAAACAACTCTCTTCTGTTCCTAGACACTCTCGTCACACTTCCTCCCTCAGGCTGTCTCTCCTTCTCAGTCTACCGCAAACCTACACACACAGGCCAATACATAAACAAAACTTCTTATCATTGCCCAACACAAAAACTAGGGGTCATAAGCACCCTTAAACACAGAGCTCAAACTATCTGTTCAAATAAACAAGCTCTTAACCAGGAATACGAGATCACCAACCATACCTTTTTATAAAAAAAGGATACAGTAATAAAACCATTCACAAGATCCTCCACAGAGATACCACTAAAAGCAAAAAAAGATGTCAAGAATGCTATTGCCGTACCATATGTTAGAGGCATTTCTGAAAAAATAGACGGAACACTACACAAATACAACATCAAAGCCACCTTTAAACCCCCCCCCCCGACAAAATTAAGACACCTACTCAGTTCTGCCAAGAATCCTCTGCCACACCTAACCCACCCAGGGGCATTGCAAAATACAATGCACATGAAACATATCATACATAGGGGAAACAGGGCAAACCATTCCAATCAGGAAGGATGAACACAAACGATGTATTAAATACCTCCATTTTGGAAAAACCGGCCTTTCTGACCACGCACTCCAAACATACCACAGAATTGATTGGAAAGGTACTAAGTCTCTGCACCGCACCAAAACCTGGTTCGAGAGGAAATTCAAATAAGCATGTGAAATGCTCAAACATAATCTGAATAAAAATAGTATAACCATTCCAAGAATGTGGAGGACCCATCTGCAACCTTCATAGCAACCACAAAGAAAAATATCAATACAAGAAGACTTGGTGAAGTGTTTTTTTTTTCCCCGGAACATTCAATAGCAACCTGAACTGTACAAATCCAGAAGAAAATCGTAGTATAACAATCTGAACTGTGCAATTCCCGAAGAATCTTAGTACATGAGGACTTTAGCAGAGTTTAATGTAGTTTATATTTATCTATTTTTTTTTACATTTTTTTATCACTAGAGGTCAGGCTAAGAAAAATTAGTTAACAACGTTGATTTAATTTACCTTTTATAGAGTGCATCAGCATGTAGCTTGCTTCCAATACACATGTATCCTTCTGATGATGACCTCAATGCAGGGGTCGACACGTCAAGTGTTATTTTATTAATAATTAGTAAAGTAATCATTTCAACACGTGTTTTGTGTCCCATAAATTTTTAAATATGAATATTAAATGCTTTCTTAGGTGTTAATCCAAGGACTAGTGATGCGCATGTACTTCGTTTAGCTCTCAAAATCATTCCAAACCTCTTCAGTCTCAACTACATCTCCCAAGATGTACGACTATTTTTCTCTAATTAGAATTCTCCCGAGAGAATATCAGTAACCTTATAAGGCTTACAAAACGAGATGTCATTGTGCTGCACCCCCCCCCCCCCCCCCGTGAGCATATATAATTCTCGTATCGTATTATCTCCGTCTGTTTTATTAGTATCACACGTGATGTGATAAGTTTCCGTGTGCAGAATTTGAGTCAATAAGACAGAATAATATTTGTGCTTTCGTTTATTAAAAAAATAAAGTAATTGTATGTAACAGTGAAAAAAAAAATAAAGCTGTTTTTCATTCGTAATATTGTATAGTGAAGCAATTCATTATGACAGCTGCCTAACCTAGAGCTGTTTTAGGCTTATGTAAGGCAGAACGTTTTGCTTCATTTTGTTACTAAATTAGTCCAATTTCAAATCAAAATTGAGTTGCACAACACTATTTAATGGAGATATTAAATACCAAATTTCGTTAAATTTCGCCCATATAAGAATAGATGAATATCTTTCTAGGATGCAAAGCTAACTAGAAAGAAATTGTTTATTATAATTCGAATTTCGAAGTGGTTCCGCATTTTGCGAAAAACAGATTTAAAAGAAGCATAGATGGGATATTTCAAACCTACAGAGAAAGGAGTCGAAGAAAGCTGTAATATTTTGCATATCCTTACTCCTATAGTAATCTATGGTGATCCCATATCACCATCGCAAGTTTTCCATAGTTAAAAGTTTAGTTTGTGTTTTTAGGATAATTAATGTGTAAACTTATAATATAAATCAAATATCATCACATGATATTAAGAATTCCTCTGTAATCATCGTTTCCTTAATTAAAGAGATAGTAAGAATATAATGCATTTGATAAACCCAATAAGAATTTGAGCTCCACATTATATAAGAATTTCAATGTACAGAGCAATTGTATTTAAAATATTTACTTGTGACAAATTTCAAATTTAATGTAGATCACTACAAAATTCGATCGAAAAGAAACGATATTTATAAATCGATTTTTTTTCCCTTCGATTTCAATTTTTCTTCAGCTGAATATATACATTTGAAATGTTGCAAATAGTTAAGGCATGCTGACTAATGTCACATCTCTATTTTGCTTGGCAATTCCATACGGGAAAGTAAGGATAAAAGAATCTTTTTTTCAATTTCGTTAATATCTGCAGGTAATTACAGTGCAAGTAGAGGTGCTGAATGAAGGGGAAAAATCTCCAAGTTGAAGAATTTTTTTTTTTTTTTTTTTTTTCCTACACTGCTGATACAGTCACGAAAACAGGTACGCCCATGACAATTAAAATGGCTTTCTGAGGCATTTCAGCAATGCACGGTGGCAGCATACGCCTTCTTTTCGTCAAGAAAAGAATTCCATATCTTAAATCGCATGGAAATAATCTTTCCTCACTGCTATAATAACTGAAACAGGTCACATTGAATATCGAGCATTCATTTTTTTTTTAATCCGTTTATTTATATTTTTGTGAACTTTCAGTTCTAACGGATGGAAATTTTACTTCCTGTAGTATAATCGGATCTTAGCAGGTTTCCACGATGGAGTAAAATACCAGTTTGGACGAAACTGGTTTTTGAACTACAACTATTATAAGAGGAACAAACGCGGAGGGAGAAACAGACAGTGAGACGAAATAGCTGATATAGAATCGGCAATATATTATACCCTAGTTTCCAACAAGGGTGCAGCCATGCTTATATTGAGGTGCTGAGATTTTTTCTAAACATCGAATATGGATATACGTGGTCGGCTTGTAAAAAAGAATGTTGTAATGGCACCATTTTACCGCTGGTTAATCTCCAGTAAAATACTCCTACTTCCTTCTCTGTATTTTTAATTCCATTTCCGCTGGAGGGAATATTATTTGATCTTGCACGCTAGAAACGGGATTGTCGCAAAATCTTTAAAGGGTTATTGGGGTTTAGGGATGATCAAAAAGTGTTTGGAACCACTGCATTAGACTCGTGAATACTATTGCAAAGTGATCCACTATTCTGATGATGGGAGTTTTTTTAACATAAACCAAAGAATTTGCTTGCAGGTTGCCTATGCAGCTACAATGGAACTTCGATATGATATTTCTTCCTTTGATTAATGTCCGTGTTGACATGAAGTCACTACAGCAAGATGAAAAGAAGGGAAAAAAAAATTAACCTTTAACCTCGTTGTCAGCACTTTTCATTTCAACATTTGCAGAATGTACATGTTTTGTTTTTGCAACAAATGGAAGGAAGGCAGGCACATTGGGTGGTAGTTTGTAATAATAAAAATTAATATTCTTTGCCCGCTGTCGTATGTGAAATAGGTCATTCCTGTTTCACTTACAATATCACTCCTTTGTTTATTTTTCTTCGGCTTTCTGTTATTACATCCGAAAACTTTCATACCTTACTGGACAGGTTTAATAATTGGTATATGCCTTTTTATTATATCTTGAAAAATCTCATCAGTTGCCAGTTTCTGTAAATAAATAGTCCATGCGTGAAAATGTGACGTGGTATTTACATCTAGATTCCTTTTGAAAATATACTTTTTATGCAGACTCGGATTTTGAGAACAAAAAAGCAAATATAAATTATATAATAAGTGCATTCGCAAGGGAACAGGTGCTGTTCTCTTTTTGTTCCACTGCGTGGAACTTGCGAATTTTAATTTCGCAAGTTCCACGTTCTAATAAATCCAAATGAAATATTTGAATTAATCTTTCGTCGCGCCTTTTATTTTCCTTCTAGAAACATCAGTAGCGCACCCTACCGATCTTAGTGCCGTTTTATTATCTGGCCTCATACGGAGGTTTCGGGTTTATTTCATCCCATGAAACAGGCAAGCCATCCAGAAATTAAAAAAAAAAAAAAACATTCGAAGTTTACAAAACAGTACACTGGACTCATAGCTTTTACTGTTTCAACAGTAATTCGAAACAACTATCCATTCACCCAGTTTTTATTAAATAACATCACGGAGGTACATAATAGATCTTTTCCCGTCTCTTGAAGTAATGCTAATGGATCAACAAGATTCATTGGAGTGTTGCAGATACATTTTTCCACAAGTGGAGAGCCTAGGTTCATAGACCCACTCCAGCGTTAACTACTGGCGAAATATATTTACGAATATTTCAGATATCTTAAATACATTCTTCTTCTTTTTTTTTTTTTTTAATCCCAGACACACAAAATAAATCAGCCTTACTTGATCTACGGAAATAGCAATATGAGTAATTTGGGAATAATTCTTCATTGAGGTTATCTAACTAGGATATTAAGATACAAGATTGAGAAAGTAAAGCGTAAGAATTTGGTATTCAATTTCAGTTTTGATATTCAAGGTAAGAGATGTTCCTCCAATCGTTGGCAAGAGTGGAGTAATTTTTCAAGCGAAACAGCCGATCTCAGAAGTGGGAGGGTTTTCCTTCCGGTTTTTCATTCCACTAAACAGGAAAACCAAGCCAGATAAAAATACAATTATCAGGCATACTGCACTAGCCTCGTAGCTTAAGTGGCTTCGGCCGTGATCACAAATTACCAACAACAATCAAGCGAAACAAATTTGAAACTGTTATAAGAATGCAGTTTTGAATAGATTCTTTCAGCACACTGAAATATGTGAAAAATTGTTCAATCGTCCTTAGTCAACTGTCTGAAAACGGAAGGAGAGAAGATCTACGAGATGGTAACAATGTTCTACTTGTTCTCCTTAATACAAGTGCTACGGAACCGGTTCCATGACCCTATTGCAAATCCGCTCATAATGAAAGGTTTAGCTGTAACACATTGAAACAATAAAAGGAATGGAAATATTTGACCTCGTACTCTTTTCTTAATACCAGAACATGTTAGATGAACTCTCAATAGCACTGCCAAGCTTTACGAGAATCGCATATGAAATGTTTAATGTTAGGCCCAAAAACTGCAACTGAAGACTTGACAAGTTAAAAGGACAAAAAATATACGGTTTAAGTTTTTAAATAATGATTTAATTATTATCTGAACAGCATTACGTACACTCCTGATATCATTTTACATTGTATACCAGTTTTGTACACAGTAATACATTCTTATATTACATACATACATTCTTATATTAAATACATACATTATTGTATACAGTAATACATTCGGGAATTAAAGAATATAGATAAGCATTTTAGCTAGCGTAGGATATAGATCTCATAAACAGCAACATATTGGTGGAACATTATGTGATATGCAAATACTATTTGCTTTATAAACCACTGAAATGAAATTCAATTCGGAAAGAGCAGAGATTGAGGGTTTCAATTCACTGACATTGTTTTTAAATGCATTGGAGTTCACTGTTAGTAATGAACGTGGATTTATATCCTTATCAAACTTGTACTAAAGGCTATATTCAATGGCGACGCATGAACAATTTATAAAATGTTGAACAAATAAGCATCAAGTACCGGATTATTTCTTTCGCGGTTTGATACACACCAGTGGTCTCGTAGGCTTATAGTGTATTCACTTCGCGAAGATTTCATTTGTTAGGTTTGATCTTCATTTTAACTCGCATGAGCGAAGTCCAATTTTGACCTCGAGTAAAACTAGTCAGGTACACGAAGTTAATTAGCTAAGTGGCCCATACATCATTCTTTAAGTCGTTAATCTGGGCGATCTTGAAGCGTTAATTCACTGGAGCGCCGCCTTTTGTCACGGGATAATTGAAAATTAAGAGTTAAACTCACAATGCCGGACTTGTGCTTATCACAAAAAAAAAAAAAAAAAAAAACTGTACACTTGTTTCTCTTATCTATTTAAATTGGCTTCATACTCAAATCGATTTTAAGAGTTTTAAGGTGATTTGAAATTAACGTAGTCTATCAGTTGTAGCTGCACGTATTATCTAATTGAGCTTGCATACTTTCTTCTCTGATCGTTCATTAAGTGGTCACGTGATTTTCCATCTCCATTTTTTGCAACTACTTTGTCATGTTTCCCTTTAATTCAACTATACACTACGAGAGTGGTCTGAAAATTTCTCGGCCTAACAATGAAAAAACGAATTTATAATTTCAAAATTATTTTTATTTTTCAACATAATCTCCCTTAAGACCAATACATTTATTCCAGCGATGTTTCAGCGCAATTATCCCGTCCCTGTAATGGTTCTCAGTAATATCTGCACAACACCCCTCTACAGCTGCAATCATCTCTTGATTCGAAGAAAAACGCTGACCATAGAGGAAGAGTTTTGGAAAGAGACAGAAGTCAGAGGGAGCCAAATCTGGGGAAATAGGGTGGATGTTCCAACAGTTCGTAGTGCAGATCTTATAATTTTCCCATTGCCAATACACCTTTGTGCGCATGTGCATTGTCCTGATGAAAGATGATTTTTTTTCTTCTGCAAACCGGGTCTTTACTCACGAATGTTTTCATCTAGTTTGGTTAAAAGATCAGAATAATATTCCCCAGTTATTGTTTTTACCCTTTTCAAGATAATTAATAAACAAAATGCCTTTAGCATCTCCCAAAACACTGATGCCATGACCTTTCCTGCTGATGGAACCGACTTTGTCTTTTTTTGGCGCTGAACAACCGGCTTCTGTCCACTGTTTTGGCTACTTTGGATTCTGGTGTGTAATAGTGAATCCAAGTCTCATTCATAGTAATAAATCGACGCACAAAACCAGTTTCATTCTTGTTAAAACGCTCTAAGCATTGTTAAGAGATTTTTAAGCGAGTGCTTGAAAATCTTGAAAAATTTTAATCACTATGTGCTGTGAGCAAGCGCTGCACCCATCTTGCGCAAAGCTTTTTCATTTTCAATTCATCATACAAAATATATCCTACACGTTTTCTTTGAATAGCCTCAGCAGTTTGACGCATTTTGACTAGCATGTCATTCAATACCATATCGTGCACTTGATCAATGATTTCTGGTGTTGTTACACTTTTTGGACGTCTTTCACGTGGAACATCTTCAAGGCTGGTATGGCCACGTTTAAATTTGCCCATTTCTTAATTGTCGAAAACGAAGGAGAAGGGGGCCCATAAACTTTTATGATCTTCGAATGAATTTCTTTTGGCGTTAAACTTTCTTTTACAAAGAATTTTATAACCGCACGATACTCAATTTTATGCATTTCAAAGGATACAGACAACAGTCTTTTGCTTCAGGCATTTCTATAAAACAAGCTACTCGATAGAATGACTTGCAATTTCACATGGATGCTTATGACAGATGTACCAACTTAGCAACACTATCGGCAAGATTTTTTTTTTTTCTATCTGAGGTCGAGAACTTTTCGTACCATTCTCGTATGTTGACGAAGTATTTGGCCACCAACTTGTGGCCAAATAAATTTGCTTTTCTAGTACCCAGTGGAACCACCTTTTGCCTTAATGACGACAACTACCTTTCAGGGCATGCTTTCAGTCAATTTCTGATACATCGCAACAGGAATATAATTCCATTCCTTGCGCAAAGCTCCCTCCGAATTCGCCCCAAAACTGTTCGATGGGGGTTGAGGCTCTGGACTCTGTGCCGGCCAGTCCAACAATTCAACAAATCATTCCATACTGCACTGCGTATCCGAGGCTGGTTTCGAAAACCAGCCTCGGATACGCAGTGCAGTATGGCATGGAGTATTGTCTGTTTGAAACATGCAAGCGTCACTGCAGAAGTACTTCCATAGCGTCGAAGCGTGAAGTTGTCCAGTTAACCATCAGACGTCATGGCTTTGGCCACATCCAACTGAACGACTTCCCCATACCATTACCGAAACTCCACCAAATTTAACAATTGATGGAGCGCTGCCGAAACAGTTCCCTGAGTTATATCCACATACAAACATGACCATCGGAGTGAAACATTTGGGAGCGTGATTAGTCGTTCTACAGAACCCTTTTCCAATCATCTACGATCCAGGAACGGTGTGAAAGACATCAGTCCAAACGACGTTTGGACTGGTGTGAGATGTGTGGCTTGTTTTCAGGAGTCTGTCGTGGTAACCTAAGGCATACAACTCTCTCTCTCTACGAACAGTTCTAGTACTAGCAGATGATGGCCCCGCAGTATTTTCCAGGTTGACTGCAAGGTGCGCCGCTGATGACATGCAGAATGCTCGAACATTCCCAGACAGACTCGTCGATCTCGGTCAGTGAGTGTCGGTCGTCTTCCAGGGTGTTTTCCTTCTGTGTCAAATTTCCACGAATAAGCAGCGGTGGGTTTCGGTATACTGAGAGTGATAGCAATGTCACGGACAGAAAGATTACTAATTGACACCCAGATACCATCCCAAGTTGGAAGTCTCTCAGTACAGTTGAACGTGTCATCTTGACATCGAGTACAGTGCAAAACATGCAACACACCCCTCCTTTCATTACCAGATTTACGCTGACACTCCCTGAATATTTGCATGTGGTAGGACCCGAAATTTGAAAGGCACGCAAGGTAGGCGAATACTTTTGTCAACATAGTATAATTTTAATGCCGAAAGAAGTCAATTTTCTATGATTTCGTTTTGACTCGATGAGGTATTATTTCTATGCTTATGGTGTCTATCATACCATTTTTCACTTTTGAATTTACACGTCTTTCACCGAGTCTTCAGATACTTTATTTTATATATAACCCTCCCCCTTTAAAATGGTTTGAGATTTAAAAAAAAAAAAAAAAAAACCTGTTTTATTAATTGTAAGCCCAAATGTCTGAATTATTCAGCTGTAGATATCTGAGCGATTGTGGTTTTCTTCAAAGTATTACTTTTTTTTTTTTTTTGATTTGCGAAAAAGATACTCAAAAACTGATGCTTGGCCCACAAAGTTTGAGTTGTGTTGCTATCTTTTTTAAACGCAACTTTTTCGCAGTCCTCTGTCCATAAATCATTGCTCTTCTCTTCATGGTTGACTGGTTAGTTGTACCAACCATGGAAACCTGGGGAGACGTTCTTAGCCTCAGGTCTGAATAGCTAGTGATTACTGGAAAAGCTTTGCTTCCCGGTAATCCCCAGTTATTTAGGACTCCAATGTGTCTAGCACCTGAACCTTTGGATTTGCTTTCAGCAGTTTCCTCCTTATCAAGGTTTCGTTCTAACTAGCTGGTGTTTGGACCACATGCTGCGAATCCATTGTGCGTCGTGATATTGGCTTCTACAATTTATTTATTTATTCCTATGGAGTTCCCTGCCTTTTCTCCCCCGTTCCTATTGAGGAGAGTTGAGCCCCCTCATGGGGGAGAGTATTTATGACTGTAGATCCCTGTGTGTTCACGGGGCCGGTTTGCCTGCTTGCGGGATGAAAACCCCCAGATAAACTGGGGGGAAAACCCTGCTGTCCAAGACCGGCTAACTTGGCTATGGCTGAGGAAGATCCTTAAGCTACTCACGTCGGCGACGGGAATCGAACCTAGGACACTCCTATCCCAGTCATATGGTTGCAAAGAGCAAAGTTACTAGGCTAACTACGGGAACACTTCTACAATAATAAGTTTTACGAAACATTACTAATACAATAATGTTTCGTAAACTTTTTTTTTTTTTTTTTTTCGGACTGCAGAACACTATATAAAAATATTTTTGGCGTAATCCCTATGAAAATTATAGGAAAGGAAATTATAACAATGAACGTTACCGTTAGAATATTAAGCATGAAAAAATGCAATATGTAATATTGCGAATTATAAAGCAACATAACTGTTCTATAAGTCCGTGAATTAAAATTAGCATTCTCCCTATTCACTGAAGTTTGAGATTCCTTTTGTCCTCCGGATGATTTATCTGCTGGTATGTCTGTGAGATGAAAAACAGTTCATGGAAGAGGGGTGATCTATATCGCCTTCATGTGAGTAAGTCGCCTTTGGTTATTGAAAACGTAGAAATTTTTTTTCAGCTATAAAGTTCTGTTTGGTTATATTCGTTGTCTTCCTGCTTGCTAACTGAAGAGACCAAAACATAAATGACCCATCCTAAATAGATATTTAAGAGAGGTAAATAATAATGCCGAAAATTATCTGAATTTGTTTTTAATTAATTTCACCAATATAATTATTTAAAAGTGCTTATGTATTGATATGCACTTTAATTTTTAGGTTTCATTCCGTCAATGATAAAAAGAAAACTTTCCTGTAATATTCATGAAGACTGAGTTGGTCTCAATTATAAGGGGAAAATATTCGCCACCAGAAATTGCTTCCCCCCCCTCCTTTTTTTTTTTTTTTTTCCAAACCAAACAAGCTCAAAACTTGGCATACAGCTCACACAAATAATGGAACCCAAACTGACAAAATTCATATTGTATATGTTTTTGACTCAGAAGCGTAGCTAGGGAGAGGTGGTCCGTCCCTGGCTGTACTTTGAACCTTTTTGAACTTTTGCAGTTAATTCTACAATACAGTCTCGAGAACTCATTTCCAAGTATTGTAATACTACTGCGAATTTTAATCACATTGCTGTAAGTGTTGCTAATTGTGAGGAGTTTTTCTAAATAAAACTGATTAAGAATTACCTACATTACTATGAAATAGACTTCGCCAATGTCATCGACGATTTTGCTAACAGAAAAGCAAGAAAAATAACATTTCAGAATGTTGAAATTAAAGTTGTACTTCAAAAATAAACATTGTTTTAATTTATATCCCTATACATCGTCGACTTTTTTGTAGCATTTTTGGTATGTATTGAGAGGGGAGACAAAAGCCCTAGCTACACCACTGTTTTGACTTACTTATTAATGTCAGTTTTTAAATTTCACGGCATAGAATATTCATTTGATAGATTTATAATCGAATGTAAATTCTGGCTTCAAAAAAAATCACGTAAGCAGAATAATGCTTGATTTAAATAATCAATGAAACACACTTAAGCTTCTGTTTTAGGAAGGTTCGTGGGAGATAATGACAAGCGTCCTCTGACGCAACCCATACGAAAACGCCCCCTTCCAGCGTCTAGGGTTACAGTCTTTGTAGCTGTCATGGTAGCAAAGGTGTCCTTGACTCGCAGATGGAATCACTCGAAGGTGGTCCCAAAGTAAGCTTTTCTTTGTTACACCATTATAAATACGTCATCAGTGAGTAATTGTAATAAGAAACGTGACAGATTTCGACCTCCCACGAATTATCTACATAATTGATGTGGGGGAATTCTACAAGTACTCCACTCGCCGGAGATAAGAAACTTAAATTTTTCTGCGATGCATAAAATATTTTGGATCTAAGGACGCACTTAAGTCTGCCGCAGATGCCAAATATCTTTATTTTATTATTTATTTATTTATTATTATTTTTTTTTGGCAAAAGATGTGAAAATTTCACAGGTAGGTCGATGACCTCTGTGAACTATTCAATGAATGGGTTTTTTATGAATGGGTAGAAAATGCGCTTCTCTTTAAGTGGAAACTCGTAAAGTCATTCGAATTACATGTCAATCACTTGATCAATTAGCTTCTAATTATTAAAAAAAAATAGAAAACACTTTCTGGTTAATTTGAAATAGTGAATGAAACCAGTTTTCATTATTTTTCGGATAATATTACAAACCCTTAATTATTAAGGAGTAAACTAAGTACTGTAGTTGATATCAAAGACAAACATTGTCTGCTTTTTGAAACAAAATTTCAAATACGGTTAACACTTTATAACAGTGCAACTCTGGTATAAATTTGCCTTTATTGCATAGCTTAAAAACCTTAAAACTAACTCCCAGAGAATGCCATAGTAGCCCTGTTACGGTTGTATTTTTATTAAGCAAACTCTCGATCGATGTGTAAATCGGAATTAATAAAGAAGTAGGAGCGAATTCTCCATGCTTGCTGCGAAATTGAGAAAGAGTAATATTTATTTGTTAATAAATGCATGCATTTATAAGCACTCATTCCATTTAGGCTTTTATTTTTGTAGACAGGAGACGTCTTAAGCTTGCGCGGCAATAATTAAGCTTTGCGTTGTGTGTCGAAGGCCGATGCTTGCTCGTCTAGTCAAAGCTACCTTGGCTTGCTCAGTTGTTGGAGCTTTCAGGTCCTCACTGCAGCACTGATTTCATGCGCGCGCATAGCCATTTCCGCTCCCTTCACATCGTCTTAAACATAGGCAATACGCAGTCAGAGGTAGCTCTAGCCAGTGAGCTTCAGCCAGCCTTTACAAGTGTGCGTGTTGCTTGGGAAAATTAAGTTACAACCAACTTTTTATGACGATGTTATTGACCAGTTCATGAAGAACAGTAGAGTAGAATTTGTATTCAAGTAGCTAAATTGAAAAAGATACAAATGATATTCTATTTGTATGATTAAATGTACATAAATTTCTAAATATATACTTTTAAATGGTCAGTAATTCATTATTCCGCTAATCAGACTTCAATCACACCTCTCATTCCCTGAATGATAACAAGAGCGAGCGTGAATTTCAAGACCAGCATTCGCCCCTGCAAAGAAGGCAGTCTGTAATACATCAATAGGACATTATTCAACTTCCTTAAAAGATCATGTAAATGAAACTCCTAATTAAACGTATGAATAAATACTAATATACACATTTCGTCTACATTTAAAGTAAAACTATACCAAGGTAACTCAAGTCGTTACAAATTTGTCAAGACCCCAAGCCTTGAATGTTATTTTATTTTAGGCTTAGTAGAAATGAAGAGTGATGGATGTTGATTTGGAGTTACACCCTGAGCAACGAAGGTTATGAGACTAGTTGCATGTGTGTTATTCTGGTGCATCTTTTTTTTTTTTAAGGAATGAAAAAATATACCTTACTAGCTGGAGTGAGAAAGGGATCATTGATTTGATTTGTGGAGCTGTTCTCTTTTGGACAACGTCAATCATTTTTACGGTTGATGAAATACCCTAAACCTAAAATGGTTTTTTATTCGAAAAGTTGAGCGTAGTATCTTAAATTTGAGAGAACTTGAAATAAGTGGCCGAACAGAACGTCTTACGCAAAATATGTGTGTGTGTGTGTAAAATTTTTTAAGTCTTCGATTGGCAAATTTTTGCCAATCGAAGCCTTATTTTTCAATATCACTTTGGATAGAATCGCCATAGAAATTATCTTAAAACATCGATTTTACGAAGATTTGTGATAAAAAAACAAACAAAAAAAAACAGTTTTTTATAATTGCCGACCTGGTTGATCGAGTGGTTAACGTACCCGATCTCCAACCAATGGATTGAGAGCTCGAATCCCTCTGTGGGCTGATGTTTGTTAGGTGGGAGATGAATTTCACTGCCTTGCTTATGGAAGCCTGAATGGCAAAAGTTCTATTGTTTGATCTCTAGAGCAGGGTTACCGGGTTATCTAAAAATAAATTTAGAGTAATTATAAAAATGGGGAAAAAAAACCTTAACCCACTCATGGTACATATTTTCTATAGGCTAACTAATAACCTTTCGTGGGTGGGAACCACATAAAAATTATAACTATCTGAAATGCATCTTAGTATACAATTTCTTGCACTGGAAATTTAATTTAAAAATTGTCAAAATAGTGAAGTACAGACTTTTGCTAACACTTCATTTATTATAATGATTTAACGTTAAGCAAATAAATCTCTACCAACAAACATTTAATATTCTAACATACCTTACGTATCCGGATATTCAGAAGGGAGAAAGTAACCTTGTTCTCTTCATAATCATATCCGCTTCCTTCAACCGGAAATTTAGAAAACTTACGATTTAATTACTAATTATATGAAGAGCCAAAAGCTTCAATTCGGCGACATGAACTTATTTAAGTTGAGGAATATTGTATCTCATATTGTTTCTTAGTGGAATAAGAAACTCAGAGTTTTTAAGATTATTCTTCGCCTTCTTTCAATATAGTGAATGAAAAATACAGTGGAATAGGAATTGAAATAACGCATTTAAAACGAGCGATCCAAACATAGAAGGGGTAATTTCGGATGACAAAATGCATGAAGACTGAAATAGTTATCCCTCATTTTTAAATGCACCAACAGCCATTCTCCATTTCTTTCTTCATTGTTATGCGCAGCAGAACTTTCTTGTGATTATCTGAAGGATGAAACACGAACTGTTGAAAACTAGCCAGATTAGAATCTTTGGATTTATGACTTATTTCGCGATGACTATTATTTAAAATAGCTCGATGAACACATGTGTTACTGATAAGTGGTCGCTCCTTAATACAGATTATATATTGAACTTTTTATGTAAACTTTTTTTTTTTTTTTTTTTGCACCTACAGTGTTAAAATGTTCTATCAGTTTCTTGGTAGTGTTGTACACACACACATGTACACCTAAACCTCTTTTTATGCGAATTTTTTTACGCGAATTGGGATATCAAAAATAATTTTTTTACGCAATTTTTATTCACTTTTACGCGACCGACCTAAAGTCTAAGTTAGGAAAAAAAATCCGTAATTCAAGAAAATTCTGAGAATTTTGCAGAAATGCATTCTCGTTTCAATTAAGAAAATTCTAAATTCCAGAAAATTCTGAGATTTTTTTTTTTTTTCATTCTCGTTTCAATTAAGAAAATTCTAAATTCTTACTAATTTCATTTATTGGGAATTCCCCGAATTACATAACTGACTGCGCATAAAAAAGCAGTTCTTAGCAGTTTGAATTTGGTGTTGAGTAGACAACACAGTTACCGCATTTTTTATATTTGCATTTTTTAAGTGAAATCAAAATAAAAATCGCGTTACAAAATTAATAATTTTGCCAAGAAATAATAAATGATAAGCTATATGTAATTTTCAGACTTTCATTTCATTAACCGAAGATTTTAATCCAGACCTCACATGATGTTGCCGATAACCCCCCCCCCCCCCCAAAAAAAAAGGAAAGCCGTTTCCTTTGATATAAAAATTCAAATTTTCGATAGTCTTCAAACTGGGGAAGGTGCGACAGCTGTGGGTAAGCATTTTGGAGTCCGTGAATCAACTGTCAGATCTATAAAGAAAAATGAAGAGGCTATTAGAAAAGCGGTATGTTCTAGTACAAAATCGAGTGCCAAATTGTCATCATATACAAGAGATGTTGTTCTAGAAAAGGCAGAAAAAGCTTTAGTGATGTGGATAGAAGATAATGTACAAAAAAAAAAAAAAAAGCCAGTTGACGGAAATTCTATTAAGCAATCAGCATTGAGATTTTATGAACAGATTGAAAAACTGCAGCCAGATACTTCATCTCAATCGAGGAAAAAATGTGAATTTCATGCAAGCAATGGTTGGCTGGCTAAGTTTATTAAAAGACATGCTCTTCATAATATAAAAATCAAAGGTGAAACGGCTTCTGCTGATGAAACAGCTGCTAAAGTATTTCCACAAAAACTTGCTAAAATAATTGAAGATGGAGGTTACTACACTCTGAACAAGTTTGGAATATGGATGAAACCGGCCTTTTTCTGGAAAAAAATGCCAAACAGAACTTACGTATCAAAAATGCAAAAAACTGTTGGTGGGTTCAAAGCAGCAAAGGATCGCATAACACTCCTATTTTGTTCGAACGCTTTAGGAGATCGGATGTTAAAACCACTGCTAAATCGATCATTAAGACCACGGCCAATGAAAGGCGTAGATTTTAAAAAATTGCCAGTTCATTGGATGGCCAACAAAAAAGCTTGAGTGACCATTGATATTTTCACTGAGTGGTTCCACAAACATTTTGTGCCAGAAGTTAGACGCTATTTGAATGACAAGTCTCGAATTTAAAGTGCTTTTGATTCTTGATAATGCACCCGGTCATCCTGCCATAGAACACCCGAATGTGCAATTTTTTTTTCTGCCGCCCAATACCACATCATTGCTACAACCTCTAGATCAGGATATAATTGCGACTTTTAAAACATATTATTATGTCAGACGAACATTTCAGTACGTTTTGAACAAGCTAAATGATAATGAAATACTGTCAGTTACGGATGTGTGGAAAAAATTTTCAATAATGAATTGTATTGATCAGGTTCGATTATCGTTATCTGAATTGAGACCAGAAACTATGAATGCATGCTGGAAAGCTATTTGACCCGCATGTGTTAAAGAGAATGCTCCTGTTCCCTTCAATCATACTGCAGAATTCCCCAATATAATAAGTTTGGCATGTGAACTTAGCGGAGAAGGATTCGATGATCTTACTTCGGCAGATATCGAAGAATTGTTAATTGATAAACCTCTTAGCGAAGACGAAATAGTGGAGATTGTTTCTGAGACTCCTGAAAGCGAAGAAGTTAATGATCAAGATAATCCTACTTTTACTGCTGATATTATTAAAGGAGTCTTAAACTGGCCAGTAATTTAGGCAATTATTTTGCCCCACATGATCCAGATGAAGAACGTGCTGGGAAGTTTTTCACGTGAGCTTAAGTTGTTAATGTCTTCATACAGAGAATTATATCGCGACTTATCTAAAGCATCAACACAGCGATTAATAACCGAGTTCATTCCTAAAACTGCTGAAACAACCAGTGGTACTTTTGTTCAAGACATGGCAAGAAGAATTCCACAAGTTGAGGCGGAAGTCGATGACGATAATACCATATCTAGTAGTTCTAGTGATATTACAGTCTCACGAAAACGAAAGCTTTCGCATTTATTGTCAGAAACTGATAGCGAATAACATAATTTTTTAATAGAATCCTTAGCAAGCAATTGAAATGAATATGTTTTTTTAAAGTTCTTTATATGTATGTGTGTTCTCCATGAAATGTAAATAAAAAATCTTATGATCCTAACGAATTTAATGTTTGTATTTTCATTATTTTGCTTATATTTCAGGTTTGGAACCATTCTTCACTTTTTCTATGGAGTCAGTAGTTATTTTTACGCGAATTCTATTTATGTGTAATTTTTAGGAACATATCTATCGCGTAAAAAGAGGTTTAGGTGTATACACACACATACATAGTTAGACATATTAGCTTAATATTGGTATGAAAAGCTTATTTTAATTGCCCATAAAAACCTGAAATGCCTTAGAAAAACCTATTTCCGTATGAGATCAGTCAACTTTAAGTTAAAGCCGTCAGTCCATGCTTACACGCCAGGGTGTACGCATGCCTGGGGAAGGGGGGGGGGAATTGTCGTGATAAAGCATCTAATTCTGAGCACGGAACTTATGATTGTTCACAATTAAAGAAAAAAAATAATGCTTTTAAGCTTCGATGACTTTCGTGGTTTTCTTCGGATGCGGTGATGGCCAACTGTTCCTGCTGCTGATTCCAAAATTTTAAAGGTTTCTGAAGCAGCGTTATGGGGTTGAAAACAAACTTCATGCAAAGCCATATTCTTTTACAGCCCACATTTAAAAAATTACAGTACACATTAAATAAAAAAACTGATTTTTACATATAAACATTTCAAATTATAATGGCAGCAATCAAGAGATTAATTCGTATTGAGCAATATAAAACGAGCAACGACAAGTTTACTGTCGTAAGTACTCTCCCCGCCCCCTACGGCCAGTCCTGAAACTGGGTCACATTTAAGAGTGCTGCGCTGACTTCAGTTGCTGTTCGTAGTCAAATATAAATTATTATTACAAATGAGAAATCCAAGCATAACAATTAAAAATAAACTGTTTATTCCAGAATATATTTTTACAAGTGTTTTTAGCTTCTTTTATAAATTAGTCTTGCACTATTGTGATCACAACATTTTTATTCTGCTTCCATCAGCATTAAATTTAAACACTATAAATGAACTTTAGTCGGGAGATGGGTATTAATTTTCTTACGTTAATCTCATACATGAAAAGGTTGCAAACCTATAAGTAGATTAATATTAGTACTACAGGTTCAGAGACCTGAGAAGAGTTCTATCTAAAGACATTCACAAACATCCCCATTCAGAATAGTATTTTGAACGTGCATCCTGTCGGACATCTGGCTGCATAAATCAATATATGTCTGTTTGGTTGGAAAAATGAATAGCGAACCATCTGTAAAGTTAGAAATGCAGTTAATACTTTAATGTTTTGAAACTGAATGTTCACTTTTCCATGAGCCAACTTCGTTCTTCCCTCGTATCTGAATATTTTTAACCTACTCTCCACAAAGCTTTGAACTCGCTTAGATTTTGTTTCCATTTAATTTGTAGGATGGCAGTCGAAGTATGTGTCCAGAAAGCGACTAATCTCATCAATTTGGAAAAAATAGGAAAGAGCGATCCTTATGTTGAACTTGTACTCCAGGGTAAGTACTTCTTACATCTTAGTGTCTAATTGGAAGCAAATTTCTTATGACATAAAGATCTACCTTTTTAGGTAATTCACAAACTGAGTTATTGAATAACATTTAATATAAGAATGACTATAATGACTATGAATAATTGATATTCATTGGTCAGCCAGTGTATGCTGACGTACTCTCGTCACCAACAGTCAGCACTTTTTGTTCCTCAACATTAAGAGTTGGTCTCCGGCTGTGGAATGATATATTAAAATTATCTTAAGGTAACTCTATATAAACAGGAATTTTGGTGATGCATGCTATTTCTACTGTAGGTGGAAAGTATTCAATAAAAACAGTCTGGATGTCTCATTAATGAAGACTTTATATTGCTGAGAACTAATGCATTCATGGAAATGGACACGTTACGCCTCAGTAATGAATTGTTCGAGGTGCGTTTTGTATCGGAAGTTTCATTTATGAACCAGTGGCAGTATTAAAATTTGTCATATATGATCATAACTTTACTGAGAAACTAATGTATACATGCATTTCATGAAATTATCGTTGAAAGAGTCATGTCATTCATATTCTGTGGTTTTTGTTTTACCCCATTCCGATTTACACAATTGGCGCCGCACATCACAGTATGCGAAACTGATAAGATAAACAAACGTCTAACAGTGGAATATATTGGTCTTTTTCCAACTGTCGTATAGAAGAACAGACAGGCAGACATGATGTTCTTTTCTGATGATCGCTTCACTACAAACTACTTCTGTTTAGCTTTGTCTCCTCACGGTTCCGGATTAAGGCCGATTAACGCCCTAAGTCCAACAATGATCTCCCCCTCGGGGAGGGGCATTGTTGACAGCTGATCTACAAGATAGTTTGAATCAACATCTATAGAAGATATCAAGAGAACTTACGTGCAAAGTGAGATCAGCAGTGAGACTTGTGGCAGTTCACGTCATCGTGATATTCTAACCTTGAAGTGGACGAAGTCTTAGTGGTAAATGTTGAGGAGCCTTGTTCAGTTTTAATCTTGTCGGAATCAGATGCAATACAAGTAGATCCTGATGACTGAGATTAGTTTGGAAGATGATCATGTTGTCTAACTTGTGGAAAAGTTAGCTTTCCTTGCCACTAATTTTTACAATCCTTCACGCATCCAAACCCTTTTGTTCGTTCTTTTTTGTGCACCACTTAGTTGAACACGTGGTCCGTAAAAATTAAAACATACACGAGTACGTATCATATATATTTATAATGATCAGAAAAATACTGAAATTCATACAGAAAAAGGTTGGCAAGAGAGTCGCAGTGAACTAGGTCGGCCTGACTCTCGCTTTCACTCAATTACACTAAAGCAAACGCTTTTTTGACAATTCAGATTTTAAAGTCGAACATAGAATATAAGGACAATTGTAAAATATTCGAACTAAAGTCGAGTGGGACAGAGTTAAGGACATCAAAGCTATGAGGAAAAAACTCTGGTGTATTCTTCCCTTGGAGAGTGCTTATTTTGCTTACTGGTTAATCCACCGCTGCCTTCTCACTTGAATGTTAACCACCTTCCTATCGCTAAGTGCTTATTCCGCTTTTCCTCCCCCCCCCTCTATGCTACTTTTTCTGTCGTAAAACGTTTAATTGTATGGAATCTCTTCAGTGTCGTATTCCTCTTTATAATACTTGCATGATCTTTCAGTGACTTTATTGGAAAATTACATTTAAAAGAAAAAAAGGTCGGTTATTCGAAAAAAAAAAAAGTACAAACCTTTTCTTTCATTTTTCAGCAAGTGTTTCCCCAAAGCTCAGGAAGCATAACAGGTTGCTAAATAATGTAACTATTAGATTCGTTTCATATTTAATTGGGAAGGAAACTGATATAAAAATTTATTGAAAGTCTCTTAAAAATAGTATTTCAGTGGATATTTAATTTTCTTTTTTTAAATTTATTAACAGCCTCATTCTATTACATTTATAGGAATAAGGCGAAAAACTCAAGTTATCAGCGGGAATCTAAATCCAGAATGGAACGAGGTAAAAATGATTTCCCTGATGTTAATTTGGAGGGGGGTATAGGATTCTAATCTTCTGCTACTAAATGAGACCAATAGCCATTACGATCATTAAAAAATTTTTCATTTTCATTAGATTTAATTCTCATTTCCATAATGATAAAAAGTGAGAGATTACAGAAATTTGTCTTTACAGAAACGTTTTTTTTCTCAATTTCAGAAATTCGTATGGGAAATGGGGAAACAGAAGGCGTGTCCAGATGACAGTTTGTCTATACGAGTGAAAGATTATGAAAGAATTGGAAGAAATAGGTAAGCCATTTCAAGAACGCATTAAAAAAATGAATAAAACAAAATTTAACTTATTTTTAAGTCGTGAGGTTACTGTATTAAGTTATGCGGGGGAATGAGAAAGCCGACAGAGGGAAGAAAAAAATATTGGTTGTTTTACTCGCACTGTTTTCAAAATGATTGGAAATCCGAACACATTATAACTTACAGTTATGATGTGTTCGGATTTCCAAAAAGTTATAATTCGAACTTACAGTTGCACATTATATATGCAACTGTAAGTTCGAATCTGAACGTGGACAGGTGGTTTGGTGATGCATTGCAAGTGCTGAGTGTTCGACGAAATTCGGAGGTTCCCAGCGAAAGAACAGCAGGCGGAAGAAACCAGCATTGATCCGAAAATGTATTATTTCGGAGAGGTTAAGAAACGCAATTGTTTGCCAAAAAGAATGCAAGAATAGCCAAGAAACAGAAAATGTGTGTTTACATTATAATCAGCAGGAATTTTGATCTGCGACCTGGAAATCCATGATCACAAATATTGATGCTTGTGGATAGGGACTTGCCTACACACTGCACTAATGTACTGTAGGTTTTACAATTGCATTACGTCAAGTACTACAGAAGCTGGAAAATGGAGGGATGAGAAAACATTTTCGGGATTAATGAATTGTTTATTGTTTATCAGATAGAAGAAAAATCAACGATCACTCATTAAACTTTGTCCATGTTTACACAGTTTCGTGGTAGACATTCGAAGAATGCACAAGATATGAAAATAGTCGAACACAATTAAGATTTTTTAACTGGTTAGTATCGATTTTCTTGCAAACTGGTTTATTATAACTTAATCTCTACTTTGATCAGCTGTTACTTTTCTGCCTTAGAAAGCTCACCTAACTGGTTCGTCCACCTTTTGTCTTGATTTTCCTCTGGCATATGCACTCGTCCTCCAAATCATTCATCTCTCATTTTCGTCTTATACGATCATGTTTACTTAGATTAGTTTTGCTTAAACATTGTGGAATATTAATAATGTCTCTTTCTTTTTGGATATCTTAATTTTTAATATGGTTCTCCCATTAATGTTATCCATTTACTCCACTGATTATTATTAGTAACTCAGCTCTTATCCCATACGTTAAAATGAGTTTGAACACTGCATTACATATTATTTTAATGTAACTCCCGTCACAAAAGATTGCAAACGTATTAGTGCATTATATATTACTTATTTGTTCGACTTTGTTCCATAAAAGTCTGTTTAGCTGACTTTTAGCTTAACAATTCATCCCAGCCATATTCTGCTGTTTCTTTTTAAATAGTTATCTTCACTGGAAAAAAAAAAAAAAAAAGTGTACCTTAAACCCGCACCGTAACATGCAGAAATTCGGAATAGGATGGTTAATCTTTATTACTATATCAACTAAATCATCTTCGATTGACAATCCCTGATAAATGTTCTTCGCGTCCTAGACCGGATTCGAACCCAGGTGTTTCCAACTAAAGGGCACTGTCGAAAGCGATTGAACTACGGAGGCTCTTAAATATGTTCATGTTCCTTTCTATCTGTTGAGAATACAGTTACTTTTCAACACCTTATTACTGCCAGTTTTCTTAGCAAGTTCAGTCGTTTAATTTGGTTAAATTAAATTAAATGTCGATATTTTCATGTATGATGTTCAGTGTTTGAAAATACAAACGAGTATAAATAAAGGTGTTCTTATTTAGCTCCTTTTTGCTTTATCTGGCGGACACCAACTACTAGTAAACTAGCAACTCTAAAATAGTTGCCAGTTTACTGCAGATTTGCTTACTAATTGTAAAATATATTAGCGCATCAATGTTAATTTGAAGTAATTTTCTAATCGAGTGCCCAGGTATATTATTAATAATCAAAATTTAAAGAAGACAGTCATAGTTCTTGTCCTTCACTCAATTTGTCAATACGTTGACTCATCAGTTATTAAATGACTGGATTGTTATGGATAGTTGAAAACCTTATAGAATATAATGGACTCTTACACAAACTCTTTTTTTTTTTTCATAGTGTGTAGCTATTTTTCTGTGATTCTCGCCCACAAAAGGTTAAGCCTCATAGTTCATTAATACTGTGAGAGAGTATAAGAAATTTCTAATTTTTTTAAATTTGTATTTTTAAGTTAATTTTTATCTAATCCGGAAACTGATCTAGAGACCAAACATGGAACTTTTTCAAGCCACTTCAGGTCTCCAACAAGCGGGATCTCAACACTTGGCTTTAGATGACAGATAAAATTTATCTATCACCTAAAGACTATCACAAACGTATGTGCTCAAGACGGCATTCGAACCCGCAATCTGTTGATTGGAAAATAGATACACTAACCACTCTACCAACTAGATTGGTAGGTATATAAGCTGTATGTGTGTGCATGCAAACACACACACACCATAAGTAAAGCCACCACCACTGACAGGTAATATAAGGTGTCCGTGCGATTAGCCTAGTGGCTGCCTGCTTCGCAACCATATGCCTGGGGAAGGAATGTTCTAGGTTCGATTTTCGTCGGAGACCTGAGGAGCTTAAGGATTTTCCTCAGCCATAGCCAAGTTAGCCAGTCTTGGGCGTGGACTGCAGGGTTCCTCCCCTCCCCCAGTTTATCCTGGGTTTTTTGCTTCCTGCAAAGCAGGCAAACCGCCCTGTGAACGCATGCTTTGACAGACATGGGATACAACCGGGAATAAGGAGCAACCAACCTATTCCGTGGGATTATTGGTTATGGAAGCTTACGCGGTAAAATATGTAGGCCTGAGCGAAAGAGTGACGATGAATATAAGGTAATATTGTCAGGTAATACAAGCTCTGCAACTTATTACCTGACAATATTGCCTTGTGCGATACCAGTAAGCAGAATAGCAGAAATTTTGGAGTTTTCGACACTATTTTGGTACGATCATCTTCCCAATGAATGTTAATAACTTTCTTTTTCTCCAGATTACTGAGTAATGTTCTTTTGTGAATTTTTAAATTTCAGGTTACTAGTTCATTTGTATTCCTAAGTATACAATCATTGCATTAAAATATTAATACAGTTAACTTATAATTATTGATTATACATTCTGTTGGCGAACAACATGCGAGTTTCTTTGTACTTTGTTAATCTATGAAATGTAACCTTGAATGTATCGTATTTGTTTTGAGTAATAAAGAATAATAAGAATGAAAAAGCAATAATATATTTACCTCGGGCAATACCATCTGGGCCTTTCTTAGGCTATCATTGTACGAATTGTTAATTGTCGTCTGGGATTACGTTTAACCCAACTGATAAAAACTGGGACAATTCTTAACGTTACGAGCTGGTGTGTAAATGGGAACATTTATCAATGAATTAGTTATCAGTATTGACCAACTTAGCTTCAGGCGTGCCAATTAATAGCCACTCCATTTGACGGGTATTTCGAAGTGCGTTGATAGACTTCTTTCACAGTGCACGATTTTTAGTCGGCACTCTTAATTCTGCCGTAAAATTAGTGTAGAAAAAGAATTTTTCAAATGAATACTTCTTAAAGATACTTACTTATTATATTGTTATAACTTACGAAGTAGTTTTTCAAAACCAGTGACATCACCAGTGTGGTAAGCTTGCACTGCTCTAAGACTTACTTTTCAGACTTTTTTTTTTTTTTAACCCGTGTGACTTATACCGAACAAAGTATTTCCCAGCTGAGTCCCGAACATTAAAGTGGAAAACAAAACAACAACAACAAAAAAAAAAAACTAGTGATGACGTCAGTCTAATGCAAATTTATCCTTATTCTCACAAATGCATAGTATTTGATTTAACCCAATATTATTAAAACAATGGAGAATTTAAAATGCTTGCTCAATCAAGTGCATTATTTTTATATCTTTTTCAGGTTGATGGGCGAAACTAATTTGTTGTTACGTAATGCCGTAGAAGCTCAGGGACCTTTAGAATACTCATTGGATTTATTCGATCATAATCAACGACCAACCTCAGTAAGTTCAGTTTTCTAAATTGTATTTAGAAGAGAAAAATAATTCTAACCCGGTTAGAATTAGCTTCTGCTAGTGAAAAACATACACTGCATGTTTTTCGCTATAAATGCCTAATAAATTGATAGGGTCGATCAACTAACGGTCATTTTAATTCCACTTCAAATAAGGTAATTCTTGTAAATAAGACCTAAACTTTTTTCCGTAGCATAATAAAAAAAATTCAAGATAGTTTTAAAGAGTACAGAAGCAAAAAAATGGCCTAAAGTTAGATTATCTTAAAGGCGTGTTTTACATTAATCTGGATTTGGAATACACGCGTAACCCTCGATTTACACGGCACATTGGTTGTGTAAAAGTACCGTGTAAATGCAAATCGCGTAAATGGAGACAAATATTTGTATAGAAAATTGGGGGATAGGTTCCCTAACATTCAATTAAATATGTATTTTTTAAAATAAATTTAACTCAAATTTGTTTGTGTACCTATGCATAAAAATAATGAACGCGATATAAAACAAAAGTACTTACTCGTATATTAAAATAATTCATAATTAAAGACACAATGTGCGTGCATGTGTAGCGGTGTTTGAACCATTATCTCCTTATATTATTTTCAAATAATGTACGTTAATAAATGATACAGTAGTTACTTACGTTAGCTGATGGTTGTATGCTTATAATAATAGATCAATTAAATGCACATTGTATAAAATATATTATTTTAAAATTTAATTATTATATCTAAATATTGCACGTAGGTGATCCGGCGGACTGATACCTCCAGTGTACCGACATACTCAATGGATCAAGCATGTCAAACTCTTTTACCTCCAAGGGCCAAATTAAGAATTTTACATCAAGCCGCGGGCCGCAACAGAAAAAAATCTTCAAATAAAGAGAAACAGATTTTTTAATATTAACATTAGAGTATATAAGTGCAAAATACAACCATTTTACAAAAATACATATAAAATATAAAGTTTACATATTTAAATAAAATTAAACATATCATTTTTTGAAGAAACTTGACAACGGTTTTCATTAACGAAATCTTCAAAATTTGATTGCATTTGTTGAGCTGTGGTTATTTTCAATATTGCTTGCATGCTGGTCTGCTAATGTTGATCTTTCCGCAGTTTTATCATTCTTTCAAGTTGAAAATAGCTGTTCGCATAAATATGTGCTGCCGAACATAGATAAAATACTCCTAATTCACATAACACATTGAGGTATCGATCGACTGATAATTAATTATAGATCTTTGGAATTCCAACATCCGTATATTTTTGTTTTCAGTACGGAATCACACTGAATTTCGAATAATTCTAACTGTAAATTGTCATCAACAGTTTCAACATCAATCGATAGAGGAGAAGTAAATAAGTGAAACTGATTTTCATATTTCTTAAAATCTAAAAATCTTTCGAATTCATTTTCTAATAACTTAATTTGATTGGCATATTCTGAAAATTTCAATTTAAGTGATTTTTGTAATAATGATTTGACAACATTCAAAATAGGATACATTTTCTTTTTGAATTTGTTTTTACCAAAGTAATTTCTGTTTTGAAAATGTTAATATTGTCAAATAACTTGGTGCAACTACTTGACGTTTGCCTTGTAGCTTAAGATTAAGTTGACTACGGTGACTTGTAGTGTCAACTGAAAAAGCCGGGTCCTTCATCCATTGATCCTTTTTTAAATATTTCGCATTAATCATTTTTCGATTCTAAAAAAAAAACAATGGGAATTTCTTCCAGCAATTCGAAGAATCGCTTTAAAACTTTGACTGGAAAGCCATCTAATTTCTGTATAATAAGGTAGATCGCTATATTCACTTTCTATATCTTCTAGAAAGTTACTAAGTTAGCGATGATTAAGTGCATGAATATAATTTACAATTTTACTGACATTTTTAGAAGATGTCCAATATTTAAAACTTTGGAGCATAGTGTTTGCTGATGAATAATGCAATGAAAATGTTGAAAATTATTACCTTGTTCCTTGCATTTTTCTTTTAAATTTGTAACAGCTCCTTTAACAACAGCGGTCATGGCAGGAACACCATCAGCTGCAAGACAAACTAATTTTTTTAACGGTAAATTGCATTCATTAAAAACTTCCATAAGGGTGTCAAAACTATTAACTCCAGTGGTTGTATCTAGCATAGGAATAATTTTTAGAAGTTCTTCACTTACTCTTAAGTTCATATCACATCCACGAATAAAAACAGCTAGCTGAACGATATCCCGTACATCTGTACTTCCGTCTATTGCAAGAGAATATGTCTGAAATGTTTAGAATTATTGATTTTAGTTGATTCCTTAAGTTCGCGGTTTACGAAACCCATAACAATGGGTATAAGGCATATAAGCATAATTTCATGCTCGAAATTGTACAGTGTAAAACGAAAATTCGTAGCATTTTTAGATCGTGCAATTCGAGTACCGTGTAAATCGGGGGTTAGATATACTCAAGTGAATAACTTGTCATACTTTTGGTAAAATAAATTGCCCTTTTTCCCAGACTATTGTAATAACTCCCTAAACTTAATTTCCCATTTCGGGTACTGTAAGGCTAATTTTACAGCATTATGAAAATATAAACAGAACTAAAAGTAATAGTCATATTTGATACTTATTATCCAAGAGTCTAAATTTATGGTAGTCTATATTGCTAACCTGATCTCTTGATCTAGTCTGCCGTACAGATAACATAATGTTATCTGAATAGCAATTATTTGTCATAAGTTACCTTATACCATGAAGGGAGACGTCTTATCAGGCATTTAATTATTGCATTGGTATTTAAAGATTCATAACAAATAATTCCATTTAAGATAAATGAGTAACAATTGCAGATTTATGAAAATATTCTGGAAGTCTTAAAAAAATTGCAATTTCCAATATCATTTCTACTATATCGCATGAATTATAATCAAATAAATTTTATATCAAATTTGATGCACAATTTCTAATTAGTATTTCTTCGATTATAATTCATTTTGTGTTAATCAATTTCTCAATCGCAGCTGCCTGCAATAGACATTTACTTGAAACACATCAACACTCGCACTTTGCGCCTACAAATCCATATTTGGAGAACTGCTTCGTAACGTTTTGACTGTTCTGCATTTATGCGTACAGACTATAGAAGAATGCTGGTAATACATTTAATCGTAAATGTCCTTCTGACTAGTTACAAATGGTTAGGACGAGGTTAAAAGTCGGCTTCGTCTGCTGATTTCCAACATCAATCCATACCATCAGCACTCTATTAGTGACGAAGTCAGAATGTTGCTTCAAAAAAAGTACGCGCCCATATATTTAATTCCTGTTATGTAAAAAATGCAATAGCTTCTAAATTATCTCGATGGTAATATAGGAATTAAAAGGAATCGATACTGTAATTAAAAATATGCAGAAAAATAGAAATAATATTCTTATTTGTTACTTGTTATCCGTTATCTGAAATTATGATTTTTCATATTTCACCAGGGCACCCTCTTCTTAACGGTTAGTTACAGGAAAGAAGAGCAAAGTAAGTATTACGTTTTCAATATTTAGATTTAGCAACTTTGCATGTTTCCAAACAACTTGAAGTTCACCTTGTTATTTTATCTTGATAACATTTAAATGTGACATTGAGTAGGCTTGAATGAATTCTCTGACCGGGAGGGGTGTTGTGCAAGACCAGTTTGTTATGCCTCGTTAATTAGGTCATGCTATGTAAAGTTTTTATGTGCCATTCTCTTGAACATTTGTATTCCAAATAGGAACATTCGCGATTTGTACAGATCGCTCCATTTTCATGAAGTCTGCCATACTATTCGAGCTCAATAGATATTGCTACAAGGACACACTATACTCGGAAAATTCATGTATTAATACATCTTTGGGAATTAAATAATTTTCAGAATTGTATTAATGTGAGTTTTGCTTGCTTCCATTCAGTCGGTATAAATCTTTCGTTAATGTTCATTCTCCTTTATGTACTTTGGTATTCAGTGGCGCACCCAGAGGGGGAGGGAGGAGGGCCCTGGCCCCACTCAAAGAAAAAGGGAAAAAAACTAGAAAGATTGACAAAAATCTTTTCCGAATTAATAAAATTTATTTATTTTTTATTTATGTTGTGTCGTGTCTTTTATTTTTATACTACTTATGAATTTGCGATTATTGCAGATGCTCAGTCGAAGGTCGTATGCGATGCGTAGTGTGTATTCTCAAATTGTCTACTCAACTCGGACCCCCCCCCCCCTCAAGATTAAATCCTGAGTGCGCTACTGTTGGTATTTATGAACAAATCAATATCTGAAGGAGAATTTAATAAACCGCCTGAAAGGGTATTTTCGTAACACATTAGACAACTAGTAAATGTAGTTTTCACGAACACACTCGTGCATGGTGGGGTAACGTATACACATGCAGTTTCCCAAGAGTGTATATCTCTGAAAACTGGTATTGCAGATCAAACTGCTTTCACAATAGGTTAAATGTGAACATATTTATTCCCATTTTTCTCTCTCTTGGTTGTAATTTGCCCATATTTCTAGCCTATTCATGTAATTTTGTAAGTGCTGCATATCAATAGCATCTCTAATTGCGATGACTATCTTTACATCACCTGTCACGTAGTTTCCAATATCATTAATGTGTATACTGAAAAACAATTGTCCAAAGACTGATCCCCACTCCCATGTACCACTTTATGATACCTGTTCCTTACTTATCCTATTATCCAGGCAATAGTTTATAATCCACAGTATTATCATAATTTCTGCAACAATCTTTCATGTAATATCCTATCATATGCCTTAAAGTCCAACAGTATCATAATGTAATATCCAATTCAGTAACATTATTATTATATACTCAGAATCAATTACTCAGACATATCTCCCCTTTAGTAAATCCATTCTCTTTCTTGCAAAGAATAGCTTGTCGGTCAACCCATTCTTGTATGCTGTCTAAAGTCTTCACCACCACTCCAGAGATACTAATAGATTGGTAGTTAGATGCACAAGTTTTTGCACCACTCCTGTACAAAGACTATCGTAGATTGAAGAACAGTTGTCCCTTACATTCTTTGTATTCCCCAGCGAAGAATCAAATTATATTATGTAACCATGTCAATAACCTAACCAGTTCAGCTGAATATTTCTTTCGCATAAGTGCAGATTATCCCATTTGTGCCTATTACTAATGAGCGCTCACTTAGCAAAGTGAGAGATCATTGTTTGAACAATCTCGTCTGATTTAAACGCCAGCATACCATCAAAATTTCGCAAAAGTATTTTTACGCTTTCATTCTGTAGAAGATTCATGTCTCCTTTAGGGAGTTCTCGAAATTTCTCTAGAAGTGACTCCTTAAGAAGACTGGGCAGTACAAAAAGGAAATAAACACTAGAAAATTTTACAAAAATCTTTTCCTGATTAAAATTCTGTTTTTGTTTTTTTATTTATGTTGTGTCTCTACTTTTCATGTATTGGCGATCACTGCAGATGCTCAGTCATAGGTCGTATGCAATGCGTAGTGTGTATTCGTAAATCGTCTACCCAATCGCTCCCCCCCTCCCCCCAAGATTAAATCCGGAATGCGCGACCGATCACTTGCCTTTCTTTTCTCCTGTTTGGAAAGAATTAAAAGATCATAGCCTTTTGATTTCAATTTCTGTTTTTCTTGGTCATTCTAACAAACTGGATGGGTGCGCAATTCGCGTATTTGTGGTTTTGTTGTACTTGAATGCACATTGATTGAAAAACTAGTGGTGATAAACTCTCATCCTTCAAATATAGGTGGCTCGTCTATTTCGTTATTGGCAATGTAATACTATATTCACGATATGGCAGTTTAACACCTGGTAAATACTCAAAAGCCTACAGTTGACATAGAATACTTCTAATGTTCATAATAACCTAAGGAACTCTAAGTGTCAGAGGTCGTAACCTAACCAGTTCAGTATTTTTCGTAAGTGAACTCTCGGTCGGTAATACGAAAACTTATAGTTTCTACATTCGGCATTAGAAATAATGTTGAATGCAGTTCCTTAGTACTGAACGAGAGTTCTTGCTCTCTTAATGTTTCTGGCTGGTCTCTAAGGAGAACCAACTAGTTCGAAACAGCTGTCAGGCCAGTGAAATCTTATCAAAATGTACCAATAGAAGACGAATATATGAACGCTTGGACAAGCGATCATGTTTTTTATAAGATCCGCGCTAGGGCAACTCGTAAATGCTGGCGAGTATATTCCCGTTAGCTTTCTGGTCAACTTTTTTTTACGAAACCTTCATAGTTTCTACATTCGGCTTTGAAATAATATTGGATTTAATATCAACTTGATTTATATAATTTTGCATAACTTACTTAAGCCTTTTGACTCTTTATTTTAGGAATTTATTATTTTAATTGTAGTATCATCTTCCACATTATTCATTGTCAAGTTCTTGTTTTTGTATTGGAAATGAAGTTGAGTAGAGTATGCTGATAGTTTACAGGGGCGATTAGCGTCTTTTTTTTTTTTTTTTGTTTATGTTGTGTCTTCTACTTCTATACTACTTGTCATGTATTGGCGATCACTGCAGATGCTCAGTCATAGGTCGTATGCAATGCGTACTGTGTATTCGTAAATCGTCTACCCAATCGCTCCCCCCCCCCCCCCCAAGATTAAATCCGGAGTGCGCCACCAATCACTTGCCTTTCTTTTCTCCTGTTTGGAAAGAATTAAAAGATCATAGCCTTTTGATTTCAATTTCCTAAAATAAAGAGTCAAAAGGCTTTTGACTCTTTATTTTAGGAATTTATTATTTTAATTGTAGTATCATCTTCCACATTATTCATTGTCAAGTTCTTGTTTTTGTATTGGAAATGAAGTTGAGTAGAGTATGCTGATAGTTTACAGGGACGATTAGCGTCTTTTTTTTTTTTTTTTCTTTTTCTCATTACATTTTGTTATGTGCTCCTTCTCTCGAAAGGTCATAAACTTATAATATATATTACTGCTGGGATGGACTAAGGATTTTTTCTATTTTATTCGTCTTCATCCATAATCTATGTAGACCGTTGAGACACTATAAAGGTGACAGTCCTAACATGCAATTTTTAGGTGTTTCTGCCTTGGGATCTCCTTAAGAAAATTTTAACTTAGAACAAAATATGATTTCATACAATCAGAATAAGTTCTAGATACTTATATCAGTCACCATTGGGTACTCTTGCTTCCTTTTCCGTCTTTACGATGATTTCACAGACCACATAAAAATGTATGTATATTTACTCTCGAATGAGTCATACGGCATACATTAGAATTCACCTCTGAAATCGATTTGCTTTATAAATATCTTTCCTTCTGCTTTCTCTCGTTCTTTCCTTCTGTGCTCCGTTAACTTATTACGTGAACAGATTTGCGACACATTTAATTTGTGTCGCAACCTCCAAACAGGAGTTTGTGCATACATTCAAACCTTATTTATATTTGAACCGGACGTGCCTGTCTTCCCTTCAAGGTTTTCTTATTCGCACTTTAATCAAGCAGTCCCAGGTAGGCATCCCCTCTTCTATGACGTCACATTAGCAATAACAAGCAGTAGAACTGATTCATAAGTGCTTATCGGTCGACCTAGAAATAACAAAACAGCACGTGGGTGTTAAACGCCACTCTTAAAATGAAAGGCGTGTGAAAAAGCCAACATACACCCACGTGTTTCTTCTTAGTAGAAGGGAACTTCCCGAAATGAAGGAAAAAAGGTTTCGTAGACTTCAGAATTAAGGAGTGTATTATAAGTCAGATTAACTATCAATAATTGATAGCCCTTCCGAACTCTTATCGCCCAGTAAGATCTGAACTATGATTGCCGTTGTGGAGGTCCAGCAGCGTACAGTGAATACTAGAAAATCGAACAATCGCTTTCACTAGTTCTTATCAACGGGTATCTTAATTGTGAAAGAAAACAATGGTAACTGTCTGATTAAAGTCAATAAAACCATTTTTAGTCGAGATTTATGTATAGATTTTGTGCTAGAAGTCTCGGATTCAGGATACCTCCACAGATAAGAGGATTACCAATGAAGTCGGGTATCAAACAGGTTTCCATAGCAACCTCTGGTCGTCAGGGAACATTACGTCTCATCTTCTGTGAACAAACGGCGTTTACATATAAAGAAAATGAAATAATCAGCTTTGATTATTGTATTGATCCATTAAATGACTTAATACGCAGTTCATATTAAGTCATTTAATGACAATTTATTATTCTTTGCGAATAATAAATTGTCCACTACTTATCTCAATAAATTAATCGTGAGACCACTTACCTCAGGAAAGTGGTCTCACGATTTATATGCTTACACTCACATTGTATTGTTAATAAAAAAAAATAATCTAATTCTGTAAAAAGAACTTGGTTCGTATCTTCACTTAAGAACAGTACAACACTTTTGCATTGCCATTGGAATATTATTTTTTGTGAATCTAGGTTTGAATGACTTTGCATTACTTACTGTGGAACGAGAGCGATGAACTGAGTAAGAACGTAATAAACATTTGTGCAGGGGTGAATTCTCCATGCTTGTTGCGCAAGCTTATTACTTGAGAAAAAAAGAAAGAAATAAATGCATGCATTTATAAGCATTCCATTTAGACTTTTATTTTTGTAGACAGAAGACGTCTTAAGCTTGCGCGGCCATAATTGAGCTTTGCGTTGTGTATCGAAGGGCGATGCTTGTCTACTCAAAGCTACCTTGGCTTGCTCAGTTGTCGGAGCTTTCAGGTTCTCGCTACAGCACTGTGATTTCATGCGCGCGCATAGCCATTTCCTCTCCCTTCACGTCGTCTTAAACACAGGCCACACGCAGTCAAAGTAGCTCTAGTCAGTGAGCTTCAGCCAGCCTTTACAAGTGTGCGTGTTGCTTGTGAAATTAAGTCACAACCAACTTGTAATGATATTCTATCTGAAAAAGATACAAATATAACATTTTACAAATGATATTCTATGATTAAATGTACATAAATTTTTAAATATATAGTTTTAAATGGTCAGTAATTCATTATTCCGCTAATCAGACTTCAATCACACCTCTCACTCCCTGAATGATAACAAGAGCAAGCCTGAATTTCATGACCAGCATTTGTGTTGTAGATAGACATTATGGTGTAATATCACCAGTAGTTCTGCGCAGCAATGATTGAACTACTTGGTGTTTGTATGTCAGAATTATTACAGTATTGAGTTGTGTTTAGCTTTTTATGAGAAAGATTCCGGTAATTGGACCCCATGTTTATTACGATAAATAACAATAAAAAATAAACCCGACAAGTTTCATAAGTTATAACTTATATCTTCAGGGGTCAAAGGTAACTAAAAGTTTTAAACACACGAAATGAGAAATTACTCAAAATAGTTCATTCTATACAGTTCTCTAACTGTTCATTAAATTGAATATCCGAATGTAGATTCAGTGCAATGCTGAGTTTGAACAGTGCTGGATGCTGTCACGTTGTGTTGTTCACGTTCACATTTGCCCGAGGTCTGACTTGGGTATATTTTTTATCAATGCTGATCAAACTTGGTGTAGAATTAGGCCCTGGTTTTTGTTGCATTGCGTTGGAATTCTAAGCATGTTTGTAGCTTCTTTAAATTTCCTTATGAAATGTAAGACATGTTTGTTTTTTGCCAGAGTATATTATGGCCGGTGGAAGTTGTATGGTATGCTAAGCCTGATTTGTATTCCCTTCTTTTTGCACGTCTTTTTGGTGTTCGTTCATGCGAATTTACCCTGATCTTCCCGTCTGGTCTACATAACAGATGACACAGGAACAATAAATATTACATACACCTGGTTTTTTTAAAGGATGATGTGGAGGTTTTGGGGAATGTAGAGATCTTGAAATTTTTTCCAACGGTAGAAAAGCCACTTTGATGTTATGTTTGTTTAGTAATTTGGCCATTTTGTCTGTAACATTCTTGATGTATGGAAGCGTGATTGCATTCTTGAAATCTTGCTTTTGTGAGATGCTTGTGGTGTTTAGGGATTTTTTTTTTTTTTTATTGTCTTCGGTTCATAATCTGATTTTTTTTTTTTTTTTTTTTGAGGATCTGTGTTGAAGTTCTTCATTTCTTTGTTTTTCTGTGCTGGAAATATTATAAGCTCTGTCCCTCAAGGGCTTACCGGAACCACTTACCACAGAAACCTTCGCATGTATTTAGCTCTCTCTCTCTCTGTGTGTTGAGTTTAACTTAATCTGAAATTCTTACAGGGGAGAAAGAAGGAAAACAGAATGGCGATTCGGAAGTTCACTTTCACGGAAATGAAATTCATCACGATCTAGTTCGAAGAACAACTGCGGTAGAAAATGCAATGAATAACAAAAAGAGAAAATATCAGGCAAGTATTATCAAATATCATTTTGAGAATTTTTGTTTCAGTCTGGTGAAATTGAATGTGTTCCCAAAGCATGTAGTTATATCAAATAAAACAAGCGTTTAACAAGCGGTGTGATAACTATTACAGATAAATATCATTGCTTCTTGCTCCTTTCAGCAGCAACTTAATTGTTAGAGGCTTTATTTATTCTCTTATGTTTCCCTTTGCGTGGTATAACTAGCGCAGTCACAGTAGAGTTGCAGCAAGGACGATGCTAAACTTTGCTGTTCAGCGGGGAAGATCTGAATTCAAATCTCCTGTCTAGGATGTGAGGTAGTATTAAAAGCTTCTGAACTCTGAGTGTGGCCAGTCTCATATGAAGGTGAGAGGTTCTTTCCTCTCTCAAAATAAACGCAAACCAGTAGAGCAACACACAAAATATTGGCTCGATTGCCTTAGTTCCTTCGGTTGTAATTCTGACTCCCGGAGTGCCTTAATAATGATTACAGGTTTGCCCTCATCACTAATATAAAACTGAATTTACCCCGTTACTTACAAAAAAAAATCTTGCTACTAAAATTGGTTTGCGGCAACGTACGGAGCTGGTAGTACCCCTAAGGATACTTGCATTTCTGTTACCACCAATCGGCTACGGATAGCCAACTTAGAAAAACCAAATAAGCTTCGTATAGTTCTGAATAAACATCGATATTGGTTGCAATATCCATGCATCTTGGCAACAGAAGATAGTGTCATTTCTGTCAAATAATAAATTACTGTTGACATCATAGGAAAACGTTGAAGAACACTTTTTTAGCTGCTACGTTTTATGTTCATATAATTCTATCAAACATTTCTCCCAACTTCACTGTTTTCATTTTAAGAAATAATTAACCTCTTTCTTGCCGAGATTTGGCAAGTCCCATCTGAGCATGTCTTTTTTACTGACAATAAAAATGTTCAGGTTTTAAATCCCATTTTAAAAACGCGTAAGCATCCATGAGGTTTCAAAGTCAGTACGCAAGTTTATTCCAGTCTCTTTGGAATCCTCAAATATTTTTGCCCCACCATTTTCGTTTCAGTGTTATATTTAAAAAAAAAAAAAAAAGCAATAATTACTCAAGGGGGATAAAATTGAATACAACTTGGTATTTAGAATTCAGAACTTCAAGTACCTCAACTAAGTGACCTGATGTCGCTTTAGATAGTGATTAATTTGTCCCCCCCCCCATCAATGCACTGGGCTGCAGCTAACGTCTGGTCTTTCCTTTTCAAGGTACGTTTGAAAGTGGTCGAAGGGAGGCATCTCGCTGGATCAAATATTAACCCCATTTGTCAAATGACTGTCCTCAAGAATGTAAAGCAGACCCACGTATCCAAGTCTACTATTAATCCTTGGTGGAATGAAATATTTTTCTTTCATGGAGAATGTACCCCAGTGAACCTCTTCAATGAAACTGTTGAATTCAAGGTAAAGAACTTAAAACGAGATTTCATTTGTATTTAAATAATACTATTGTTGATTTTCTTCTGTTAATAATTATGCTAAACAATATTAATTGCATATCGATCAAAATAAATACTTGATTTGATTTATTTTTAGGTTTATAATGCGAGAGCCTTTCGTTCTAACACATTAATAGGCTCTTTTAGGGTAAGTTATCATTTTTAATACATTTTCTATCCAATTAGCATCCTTATTGCCTAAATGTTTAACGGATAAAAATCGATGTGGATGCTCCGATCTGGCTGGTAGTGCGAATGTCCACCGCATGACCTGCAATGCCAACACAACTATTTGCTCTTGTTGATGACACTTGACAAACAGTTTTGGGGCTTGATGCTAGGCGGGAATCCATCTACATCCTTTAGTACTAGACCAAGTTTACAGCCAGATTAGGGCATTCGCTTGATACAGACATTTATCATGATACTTAATGCTTCGACTTTATTCCAGATGGATCTGGGAACAGTATACGAGGAGAGTAATCACGCCATCTTGAATAAATGGCTCCTTCTAACCAACGATGATGAATTAATTCCTGGAATAATGGGCTACATCAAAGTTTCAATTGTTGTTCTGGCTCCAGGAGACGAATGTCCGGTAAGATTATGATACATTACAATAACCATCGATTTTCCTTATTTCTATCAATATTCTTTTCCCACATCTTTAATTTCCTTAAGTTTTGCCCATACTTCCTCAGATGAGAAATATTTAGTTAAGGTATACAGGAAAAATTGTCCACCTGTACCTTTCAAGGTACCCTTCACTTATAAAGCTAAAACAAATGTATAAATTTTAATTGCATTCGCTCAATCTCTTGAATTTTTAGCGAAATATGTTTTTTCATATGGCAAAAGCACGTTGCCCTTGATTTGTTAAAAATGATGTTTTCTCAGATCTAGAGTGACCGAACATTACTGAAGTACAAGGAACAAGTTGAATTGTTTATTTCGTGTTCTCTTGACACTCTTTATATGAACACCTGACTAGAGACACGCATCAGCCATCAAGTGGCAGTCAGTGAGATGCTGAAATTTCTGTTTTCAGCAGTATATGTATATTATTCAAGTGTAAAGGAAGACACCATCGTTCTTTACAAATAACACTCACTCCACCAAAGAAATAGAAATGCTGTTTTTTATTGGAATCTATTGAATACAGGGGTATCGGGCTTGATTAAAAGCTGGGAATTAATATTGTTTAGAGTGGGGAAGCTGGTTAGTTACTATGTTGAAACTTTTGATTAAAAGATTTTTCGATGCATACCTGCTTGTACATATGAGTAATTATAACGACTAATGAACCATACAAATTTTCTAAGAAATTTGTTTTGTGCTTCATTTTAAACATAGCGATATACAACTTTTAGGCTATTCTTAGAATACTCATATATTTCAGTATTAGTAATTATAAATATGAATGTAAAGAAATGTATTCGTGTTGACGATTTTATAATTATCTTTATTCTTATATAGGACCTAAGTGTTAGCACCCAGTCTGAAGAGGATGTCGAGAGGTATGTGCTTCTTTTCATTTATGACTTTTGCGCTAATCTATGTACTCGAGTATGCATATTTAAGCACATTTCATTGCGCTTTAGAGGAATCCAGAAGGATGAATGGCTGATCACTGCAGGACAGACGGTCATATTCTCTTTCGATTCATGTATGGAATTTCAATCCAAATATACAATTGTTGGATGAAAAAAAAATTTGTAAATAGCTTTTTATAACGTACTTTTTAGCGTATCACTTATCACCTCCATGGCTGAACAGCTTGAGAGAGAGTCATAAAAATACTAAATATTTCAACTCTGTTTCAACTATTTGCAGAAGAAAACTTTTAGGTAAAGATACGATATTGATGACAATAAATAGATAATCTCCCTTTGAGTCGAAAACGGCTCTTGGGTCAGGTGATGTGAAATAAATTGCATCATTAAACAGTAATGTTGTTATGAATACCATCTATTTATGATTGTCTGATATTTTCATACTTCTTTTTAATGGTGATTTAAACATGCACGCACACACGTTGTTCAGCCTGTAGTATGCCTGTATTGTAGATGGACAGGGACGTTGAAGAGAAATAATAAACGCATTAAATTTATATCCAAATTTGAGCAAATTGTGTTTTAGTAAATAAATATGAAGGATGCACGCCGATAGGAAGGATAAAGAAAGAATAATAAGAGTATTTGGTACGAATTAAAACATTATGTGTTCTATCCTTCTAAGTGATATGACATTTAAGATAAGGAAATTTAATATCTTGAAGCAAGGAGAATGCGGTCGTGTCCTTTTAGCAGAACCTCATAGGTCAGTTGGTATCGAAGGTATCGTTTGGTTCGATTTCCGTCCTAGGACGCAAAGAACCTTCACGTTTTTAAACTTAAGGTGAACGAGCAGACCTTACACTGTTGGGAAGGTATTTCTTCCCTCATAACAAGCTAGAAGAACACACGCAATTTACAGACATAATACACTGACCTCGTAGCTTTAATTGCTTCCGTCGTAATTTCCAACAATAACCGTTTTGGCCAGAATTCTGCACCGACAAAATAGACAGTGTTGAGCATTAGCTGCATCCAACACATGTTCAAATCACATTGCTTCAGCATGGTTTCCGATTGATTTATAACTCTCCAATAGTGGTAACTGTTTATCGACTATTTTGATCTGCCACACATTTCATCCATTTTGGACGTCGAAAACATGATGAACAGAAATCATTATTTTTTTCAATTCGGCACATTGTTTCTACTCCGAAAACAAGTTTATAACATCTTCAGGCTTTCATAATTTTCCTTATTTTCAGCAGAATTCGATGCGCACGTGCTATTCATTTAAGCCCAATTTTTTTTTTTTTTTTCATTGAACGGAAATTGCAAAGGACACGACAGTCACGCTTTACAAAAACGTGGTTGTGTCTTTTTGAAAAAGCGGACACAATGCATGATCATTGTGTGTCCGCTTTTACTTAGAAGAAAGCAATGAATGATCCAATAGATTTCACTAACTATAGTTACACCTAGCGGAAAAGTTTTGCACTAATTGAAATAATGTCATTTAATTTCGACAAAAATTTTTTTGGGGTTTCTATAGTTTCAATTTATATTTGAAAACTGTTTAAGGTGTGATTAGTTCCTGGTATCGGTATGTATTTGTGCCCTACTGCTGTTGCGAATCCTGTGCTGAAATCACTTGTCACGAGAACTTAATTAAAAAAAAATTAATAGTGATTTTTTATTTTCAAACAAACTAATCTCAGCAATGTAGCGATATACATTACATAAAATACACGAAACTATCCCCTTTTGTGCTTTACAAGTTTAAAAGGCTTCAAATATTTTTTTATTCTTTTTCTTCTAGCAATCTGTTGATTCCAGTAGGAGTGCATCTGAAGCCTGCATCTTTCAACTTTCACATCTATCAAGGATCAGATCTTCCTCGAAGTAAGTTATTAAATAAATTTCTATCTCTTGATTACGATCAGTTATGTTTATGAAATATAATAATTCCGTTGTCGATATTTTGGTAATTTTACAATGAATTAATTGGTATCCATTAACCTAAAATTAGATGTATGATGTAAGTTCCGGATTATTGTCCGTTTAGAATTTATTCAAATATCCCTTATATACATGGTCTTAAATTGAATTTCAATCTATCGGTTTCCATTTACCACGATTTACAACTGTAGATCGTGGTAAATCAAGATTAAATTGCAAAAATGGAAGTAGAATTTGTAGAAATGGAAACCTGTGATAAGCGTGAAGATCGCAGAGAGATCTGTATTGAACAGTGACTATTATCACTTGAAAATAAACGAAATTAAGCCTTTTTGAATAAAACGTCCATTTGCCATATATAATTTTGATAAAAAAAAAAATCAAGATATCATTTCTCCTAACGGATGTAAATGAAATATTTGTAATCGGTAGGTTCGAAAACAGACTTCAGTTAAAATTCTATATCTGTAACATAAACTTTAGGTTTTATTTGCGAAAAGAATGAGAGAATCCTAAACGAACTGCATTAGAATTTTAAAAAAGAAACGGTAACTTGATTCAAAGTACCGTTAAAGATGATTACTGCAGCGCAAGCAAGATGATAGTAGATACACCATCAGGTGCAAAATAAAGCAGAACACAATTGAAATAAAAATACTTTATTATTTTTGTTTCTGTCAAAGAAAACACTTAATCATGAGAAGCTTATCTTTTTTTTTATTCTCCATTGAAATTAAGCATTACAACTTTTTATTAATAGTGGACCCCGGATTTATGGAAGGCGTGAAAAAAATATTAAACATCGAAGAAAAGAAGGAACTCGCAGATCCTTACGTGGAGATTCATTTTGCTGGAAATAAGGTAATCTTTAAGAAATTAATATGTTTAAAAGTCTCAAATGTCGTTTTATAGGAATTTCAGATTGTTTATTGCTTCAAAATAAAGACATGAATTACTTCTTGTAGGTTGTTTCGAGAATTATCTACGGCATGGATAGTCCAGTGTGGAACGAAAGCCTTTCTTTAGGTTTTCAGGTGAGTTTACGATCTCGTATTTCTTCCGTCGCTGCATAGGTCTGTTTTTGCTAATCATCTGAAGTTACGAAAAACCGTTAACTATTCTTATGGGGATAAAACCAGAAATTCTTCGAATGTGTTGGAGGATCTGTTAACATATTTGTAGTTTAAATTGAACTTAGTTTGACGACGTATAACTGCCACTTGGTAAAGAAGTGTTTTTGGTCATGGATACGTGATGTCATGATGATCATATCTTAAGTCTATCAAATTATTATATATAGAGAAAAAGTCTCAGCATGTATATGTAATTTTTAACGAAGTCAACGCACATGAACCCTTATACGATTATTATTGAATTGTATATTTCATGTAAATTTGACATTGTTTTTGGAAATAGGTACATTCGGAATAAAATTTTAACATTCATTTTTATCCTAGGAAAAACACCGGATATTTTATGCATATAAACTTTGTTTTGTTTACGAATATCTTCAGTGTCTTACTTGCACATTTTAAAATGTTTTTTTTTTTTTTTCCCCTTTGGTAAGGGGGATAGGAGATGTATCGATGGTGCCTTTTTAGGCATTTTGAAAAGAATTTCAGAAATAGTCTTCAATTAAAAAATAAAATATGTTCTCTAATGCCGCAAACTGATCGGGGGTTTATCATCCTTTGAGTTAATTTTTTGTAATATCTATTTTGCAATTACTTTGTTAAATTCAAATACTCGACTAATACCAATCACATCATTTCATTCATCTTCACCATGATCAGTGTTTCATCTCATCTTCCTTTGCAGTATTAACGTGGTTCCTGATCATTAATATCAAACCTCATGCTTAAGGCATTTGGGCATTCTTGACAACTCTTAAAAATCTGCTTTTCCTGTGACGTCATTACTTGTAGAGATAAGTGATCATTTGAACCAAAGTAACCGAACACATTAAGTATAATTTTTGATAATACATTACACCTTACGAAATCAGTTGTTTTGCTACTAAATCTTAATACTTACAGGGGGAACCTTTTTTTTTAAATTCAGTTTTTCATTTAAACATCAATCTGCAGCAATTTCTTTTCAGTGGCTTCTTTTGGTTTTCGTTCGTTATATAATTCGGCTATGAATGTATCCTACTAGATATTTTAACAGCGACTGACTGATGTATACTGCAGTTGATCATTAAGTCTTTCTATTTTTAAAGAGATAATTACAATGTCATTTAATGACATGACACAACTAATTCTTTTCGGTTCCTTACACTGGTTTTTATGCTTGTTGAACACGCATGCATATACAAGTGTTCAGTAGTTTCCTAGATCTTGCTCTCTCTCTCTCTCTCTCTCTCTCTCTCTCTCGGGATTCTTAGTTCAGTGGGTATCGATGATAGGTTTTGATTGAAAAGACGTGGGTTCAAATGACACGGATTTTTTTAATATAAATGTGAGTGGGATTCTCATATGAAGGCATGTTTTTCTTCGCAATGTGTCACAAGGTGTGTGATAGTTTTAAACGATATAAAGAAACAGCCGTTGTTCCCATAGCGATTTCTTTTGTCGTATTCTCCCCCCCCCCCTTCCTTTTCTGTTAATATCTAAGAAATAGTTTAGATCACAATTGATAATTTTGGTTTTTCATACTTCGTTTTCATTCTGGAAGAGTTTTTTTTTTTTTTTTTTTTTTTTTTTTTTTTTTTTTTTTTTTTAGTACTTCAAGATATTTAATGGTGCCTGCTGGATGAGAAAGTATTCACCTTTTTAAAATTTATTGTATTACTAAATAACTGCAAATTTCTAATTTAACATTCAGAAGTGATATATTTCTCGTGTTAGTGAGAATCCAGATATAATTGAAATTTTACCTTATAGAAATAAGATTTTCATTATCTTAATGTGTTTCACCCGAAAAATTCGCTTAGAGAGAGACTACCTACTCCTGACATGAATTTTCTCTGATAGTTACGCCCCCTTTCATAAGTGTGTGAACCATTGATCCCTTTATACTAAAATTTCATAAGGATTTATTAAAATATTTTAAACTACTTTTTATAATGAAATGCAGATATTTAATAGGCATTCATAACGATTATAACACTTAATAAATCGTTTTTTTTTTGGAAAATCACAAGCTATTGATGCAATTTCGAATATCATCATTTGATGTTTTATTTCAAATGCAGAAGTTTTATACTTCTTTCGAGTTGATATTGTGGCGCTAGTTGTAATGGAGTCTTAAAACGTTAAGTATTTTGTTTTATGTTTCGTATAAATGATTTTTTTTTAAGCATGAAATCGCTTAAGCCAAAAAAGTAAAAAAAAATTCCAGTGTTCCTGAAATATTTGTAACATTTTAAAATATCATTTTGTTTCGAAGCAAATCGTTTTTGTACTTATCATATTGCGCCTTTATTTTATCACAGAATAATAAAAATTTCTGACATTATTCATGATGTAATGCACATCTTGAATGAAAAAAAAAAAGCAAAATAAATAACCGCGCGTGCGTACTTCACGATAATACGTCACTTCCCTGAAACATTGCAGACGAGTAGTCATTGCTTGTGATCAGTCATGAAAACCTGCTTTAAAATATGCTTTTTAAATCCTAATAATACAATTCATATAATATGAAAACACATTAATTTTTACTTGGGGCCTATCAGTCTGCATTAAATATTCAACAAAACTTTGCTTGAGCCTACAAACATTTTACGGGGATTGTGTGTAATTAGTAGGTAATTTTTACTTTACTAATTCATCCATAAAATTAATTGCGGATAGTAAAAAAAAAATTAAACTTATATTATGTCCGCTGTGATTTATTTTTAATTAATGTTACTGTTTCTCTTTCAGTTTCCTTCTGTGTCCGAACAGGTGAAATTAGTGTTGAAAGACTGGTACGTATGATTAAACTTTATATTAAATAACTTCAGATTTCATTCCCCATATTTGAATAGCTTTTCAACATTTCAAATAGAAGTCAAGAGCCTGTAATGCACTAAGCAGAGAGATAGTTTTACACCTAAAACTGGAAAAATTCACATGGATAGTCTTGAATAAGATATATTAACTGAAGATAATCAAATATCAGTTTTTATCGAATTTTGATGTAGGATGAAAACTGGCCCGCCTTAGGAGTTCGGACAGTAACCTAAACGGATGTGGAGGAAGAAAATAAGGACATGCAAAGAATTCGTGGAAATCATTAAACTTGTTTTACAACCCCGCAAAATTATTTTAACCCCATTCAGTAAAGAATAATAAAATGTGTATGGAAAAAGAGTTGGCAGTATTCCAAGAATAATCACCAGGTTTATCAATTGTTCTGCGTTGGTGATTAAATCTGGCACAATAACATGTCACGAAATTGGTGTATTCAGGTTCTTAAAGTGATAAGGAAATACTCATTTTGCAACCAACCTACACTCATAGTATTTATTTTTATGTCGGTTACTTCGTATAAGATTAATTACCATTAAGTTTTACATTTAGAAACGCCAAAATACTTCGACGACTGTTAATTTCGTCGGATAGAAAATATTAAGACATCAGACGAAACACAGAACTTAGCTAAAGCAGGAATAATAAATCATTCACTACTAAAATCTTCATTTTTTTTGTATTTCATTTTATACACAAATTAGTAGTGATTTAAATATGGTTAAATATTATTGCATATTTTTATAATATGTTAGACTAAGAAGCCGGTAACTAACTGGCTCTCATCAGCAATTATCTTTACTAAACGTTTGAATGTGTAAATAAACGTTTGATGTACCGAATATGAGTGAATAGAAACTTTTAGCTCATAACTATTTGCGAAACATTTAGTATGTCTATGATTGGGTTTTTTCGTCTGTGGCGTAATATGAGCAGAAAAGTATAACCATTTTAAATGGACTGACGCAAGATAAAAACAGAAGAGATGAACCGTCTAATTCTGATCAAAATTTTGCTTCATATTAATACTTTAATAAACTGTACCAAATTTCATCAGAATCCATTAACGATCTAAGAGCTGAAAAGCATTATGCAAAAGCACATGAATTATCAATTTTGCTAATTTAGATTTCGCTGGTAAAGGGTAAAGTAAGATGAAAACTTAGTCATTTGATAAGAGTACAGAGTCATTTGCCACCCTACTCCTCCTGGACATTGTTCCCTCTAAGCTGTGTGCGTATGCCTGCACACCGGTCAAAAAAAAGAAAAAGAAAAAAGCGCACAGGAGTGGTAATTGCGAGAATAAAATTTCGACTTTCAGAATTTCTAATTTATAGCCAATAATTTTGAATGTACTATAAAAACAAATGATAAGTCATACTTTTCACTAGTTTTATTTAGTAATTTTTCGAATATTACTCTAACTCATTTCCAAATTAATAGGACTGATTAGCTAATTTACTTTGCCTTGTGGGCTAACTTTAACGCTGACATCAATAAGTTGCAGGGGGCATATCTGTTGAGCGCGTATACTGTCTAGACCAGGGTTCGGGAACCGGCGGCTCTTGCCTGAACAAAGTGCGGCTCTTTTATATTGAATTAAAAGATACATAATTAATACAACTATATTGATTTTTGATACGGGCGTGGCGCTAGATAGTATACATGTGATGTGTGTTATGCATGCCTAAGGTAACTCGCGCCACGGCGAAATTTTTAACTAATTGATCAGCTGTCCTTTCAAACACCACGGTTTCTAGATACAATACAGATTTTAACTGTCAAAATAAATATTCTCTTAGTTAACATATTTATTGTAGAACTAAACTGGTATTTAATTTAGTGTCACGTAATGTTATGCACAAATTAATTTTTATGTTGAATTTGTATTTTTACTTGCAGATAAATTTGTGCTAATAACCCTCCTAATATGAGGGTTCAATAAAATGTGGATAGAGAAATTTGCATTTATAGAAGTAAATGAAATCTGGAATGTTTAATTTGCCATCTACGACTTCAAAATAACAATTCAAATAATGTCGAACGACATTTTCCAGGAAAACATTTAGACTTCAGTAAAAAATATCCTGAGGGTGATAATAGAAAAAAAGCAATTGAAGAATTACAAAAGAAACATTGCTTCAGCAAAGAAATTTGTCAACGAAATCTTCGTCGAATTCTGCTAAAGCAAGTTTTTTTGTTATCCCTTGAAATAGCAAAAGCGGAAAAACCTTTTACCGATGGTGAATTTCTAAAAAAAATTGCATGTATAATGTCTCGGAAATTCTATTTAAGGATATGAAAAATAACGACGAGATACGTAAAAAAAAAATAAAAAAAAAAAAAAATAATAATAATAAAAAATAAAAAAATAAATAAATTAAAGATTTACCTCTTTTGGCTAGAACTGTCAAGGAACGCGTTATAACAATTTCTGCAGAAGTTTCAAATATGCAAATTATGGATATTAATTCTGCCGATTTTATATCTATTGCTGTTGATGAATCAAATGATATTACCGATATGGCGCAATGCAGCGTGATGGTTAAATATATCGCATCTTCCGGTATTCGAGAAGAACTTCTTGATCTGCTAACACTTAAAGGACACACTGCAGGTCAAGATATTTCAGAAAACCTTCTAACACGTTTGCAGAATAAAAATATGAATATTAATAATATAGTATGCATTGCGACCGCTGGCGCGCCTTCTATGATTGCTAAAAATAAGGGGTTTGTTAAATTATTCTCCACTCATATTCCACGTGGAGTTATTTCATTTCATTGCATTTTGCATCAAGAAGCTTTAGTTGCAAATTCTTTGGGATTATTACCACAACTAAAAAGAGTGATGGATGGTGTTGTGCTAATAATCAACTTTATCCGATTTCGGGCGTTGAATCACAGCCTTGGACACATTTTTAGAGGAACTAGGTAGTCAACATAAAGATTTAGTGACATTTACATCTGCACGATGGTTATCAAGAGGAAAAGCATTAAAATGTTTTTTTTTTTTTTCAGTGTTTAAAAGAAGTAACAGTTTTCTTGACCATTAAAACTTATAACTTAAATCATGTGGAACTTCTCAGTAATCCCGAATGGATACAAAATTTTTGTTTTTTTGCTTGATATGACAGAACATTTTAATAAGCTAAATTGGAAGTTGCAAGGGAAGGGAAACACAGCCTTACAATTACTAGAGGTGAACAGAAACTAAGAGTGTATTTCGAAGATGCTTCTCAAGAAAAAATGTATATATTTTAAAAATCCAAAAAATTATAGATTGAATTTAAATCAAGAAAAAGTTTATTGCAAAATATTCGCTGAAATGATTACTGTAATTTTAGATTCATTTACAAGTAGATTTCAGGATTTTAAAAAAAACATCAGGAGATGATGAAATTTATATTACGTCCGTTAAATTGCAATTTAAAATTAATAGATATCGAAGCTTTTCCCGGAATATCAATTGCAGAACTGCAAATGGAACTTCTGAAAATTCAGAATAAAAGTATATGGGTACAAAAACTTAAGGAAATGGTAGCACAAATTGAAGAAAATGTGGAAACTATGGAGGAGACACCACAGGAAATTATATTTAAATGTTGGAATTCTTTCCCAACTAATCATTCAAATGCCAGGCGACTTGCTTTTGGGGTTTTGACACTTTTCGGTTCAACGTACAATTGCGAACAATTTTTCTCTTCAATGAATTACATTAACAATAAGTATAGAACCAAATTGACTGATGAAAGTTTGAAAGCCGAATTACTATTAAAGTGCACGAAATGCAATCCAGATTTAAGTAAATTGGCCAAGAAGATGCAAAATCAAAAGTCTCATTAGTGAATTTTAAATTAAAACAATCAAATATCTATTAAAATACACGTTGTATTTTTGTTCGGACTAATTCTTTTTTGCAATACAAATTCTGACTTTTTTGCAATATTATACATACTTAAACATGTTTTTTGATTAAAACTTAATGTTGTTTTATTTATTCAACATAGAAAAATTTATATGCAAACATAAAAGTGGTATTTGATATCTGTAAGTACTGAATTAAAAACAAATTTACCTAAGTTTGAACTAACTGCAACTTTGAGTCACCAGGAAAAATCGAATTGAAGTTGCGGCTCCCAAAATTTTGTTTTAATTTTTTTGGTGGAATGGCTCTTTGGTTCAAAAAGGTTCCCAACCCCTGGTCTAGACAGTACAGTCACTTGAACTTAAAAAATTTTAAGAAGTTTTGTACCTAGGCGGATTTACTCATAGTTTAATTTAGTGCTCGCAGTTTTACGGGTTGTAGCTAACAAAAAAAAAAAAAAGCAACATTAATATGAGAAATATTACATTAGCGCATATATAGAGTTTGAGAGTGGAAATTTATGCACAATGTTTTTGCATGGGCCAAGGGAACTTAGAGGGAATATTGCTCTTGATGGAAGACCAAAAGAATAGAGCCTGCTAAACGTCAAATTCTGTTATCTCCTCCATTAATAGTATTTGACGTTCCATACCTCTGAATCAGAACTTCTGAAAATTCAAAATACATGTGCTATTTTAGCGCACCAATAATCATTGGCGCGCTAAAATATCACCTATTTTGTATATAATCCACCCCCATTCTCAACTAAAATGTTTTTGTATTGGAACAATCTTTGGGAACTAGCAGCACGAGTCTCATCAGGTGATCACTACATGTGACTCCTATAGCTACGATTAAATCGTCACATTGCTCTCTCTCTCTCAGCAAATCAAGTTTTATATATGGGGTAATTTATACTATGCCAATCTGGCCCACTTGAAATGTCCACTGCTCTTATTGTCAATCTTTCAATCTACATTTGGTTTACTTCCAAATCTTCATCAACTTAGGATTCAGTCATATCTACTGTTAGCAGTATCCTCTCAGCTGCTTTTTTATGTTGGACCCATATACGAGAGTTTGGCTTGTCAACCTATAGTACGTTAGTATTGTATATGGGTGGTGGGGTGGGAAAGGAGAAACTTGTTTACATTTGATTTAAAAGCCTGTATGTTGTATTCCTTGGGAAATATGTCAGAGGGAAGACTGTTCCGCGGTAGCAGGATGTTCTGTGGGTTTCAAGGTGTACTGTGAAAGGTTATATCCATTCGGCGAGGAGAAGATCACTGTAGGATTTATTTCAGTTATTACTACTAATAAAGTTTTAATCGGGTTTCAGGAAAATGATTGGTGTGGATTTTAAAGTTCGAATGAATAATTCCCGTTGAAGTGGAAACGGCGCAGCACATTAGTGTTTTCTAGAGTGGAGTGAATTAGGAAGGGAGAGATGATTAATTCCTTAGAGCATTCGGTTGAAAAGTCTACAATTTTTACGATTTTTGGCATGGTCTCCATCTCAGATTTATATATAGATTTTTACAAAATCTGAGATGAACACTCACTTTTCGGGGTGTACCAACGTTCGCCTTAATTATGTATATGCCGAGAAAAGCTCGAAGTAATACCAAGAAAGCAAATCTCACCATGACTTAGAAATCTGGAGAGTACGAAAAGAAAGAATATATAATAATTTTCTAGTATCTGGAACACGAGAGATATTTTAGAGGAACTAAAAATGGTGAAATCAAAAATTCTGATTTAGGAATTTTATATGCTTTAGTCAGTTATGACCAGTTCACGATAAGTTAGATTAAACTATGAGCAAGAAACTTTTGTTGCTGGTTATTCACTGTGGATACGCTTCTTCAAGAAAAGCATTATCGATTTTCTCAAACAAAAGCAATTTCCGATTACAACAATAAAGCATTATGGAATCTTGTTCGCAGATTTTTAACGTAAACGTTTGGCCACCAAGAAGGTGTATATGCAGAAATGGTAGAGGAATAGTTTTTAATGAATTTGGCATTTGCAATGTAGCCTAAATGGCAATTCTGTAAAACAACACGCATCAGAGTTGACAGATTGTCACATAAAAGCATTGCATTGATAGTTTGCATAGACTCGAGGTGTTTAGAGAAAGATCGGCAGCGTTTATGCTCTCCATATTTTTTCCCCCAACTTTTTAAAATTATAAAATATTGAAAGCCGAGTTCTACCCTCCCACAAACTGGTCTTCTATATTTAGAATGATGAAAAAGATGATCTTCCGTTGACTCTTCTTGAGAAAATAAGGATGGACAAAGAAACTCAGGAGATCTATTGTACAAACAGCGGACCGAAAATTAATAAAATTACGACTCTGAGGTCTTTGATTGCTTGATCGGCATACATTGAATTAGTAATGTTTCATTTTCATAGCTGGTTGTGGATAATTAAACAGCAATGGAGTATCCACTCTGAAAGCAAAAATTTAAACTCTGTGGTAAAGGTTTTTTTTTTTTTTTTAATTTTTATTATTTGGGTTCGTCAAAAGCCGTAATTTTCATTGTATTTAGATTATCTTCACCAACTTACCTTGTAAGTTGTGAAGGTAATCCAAGCACGGAAAGTAAATGAATAAATATATATATCAAAAATTTTTAGCTGACTAATATCCGGTCTACAAAACATCTAAATCTTGGAATGTTTCAGTATAATTAAAGCAGTTTTAAAGGATAATTCTATCCCTCTGATATATTCTTAAGTTGATATAGCGATATGTTCAAGGTAAGCAGACTACTACTTCCGTGAAATTGTAAATAATTATAGTTATCAGCAAAGCGAATGTGGATAATTATCTATACTATTTTGCTCTACTTTCACTGATAAAAAATATATGCACACAGTATAATAGATGGGTAGATTGATAAAAGTGTAACTGATTAAAGAAGAATAGGCATGGCATTGAATTAGATTCATCAAATATGGACAAAAATGACTCCATTATAGTTAGCGATCATTTTGAAGCCTTGAAAAGATGATTTGCCATCATTATCGAATATTTTCTATCACTACTTAGCATAAATATGTATTCAATGATCACAAACAGTCTCTTTAACCTTAATAAGTACGTGGTCTATTTCGTTAAACAGCGAGTGTTAATGAGTAAAAATAACTTCCGGTTAAAACGACAAATAATAAAACTATTCATAATGGAAGTTCACTTAACCCTATGAGAGATGGGCACATATCTAAGCAATATATTAACGGCCATTTGGGAATTTAATGTGATCGGTTATAAGAAAATATTTGCGATCTATAACAATTCCTTGCGATTGAAGAACGTAAGAGACTAATAAGTTATCTTTTGTAAATAAAAAGTATAGAAACTAGCAGAAAAAAGGATTAACAGTTTCTAGTCTTCAGTCAGTGATTAGTGGAATATTTTGTTAAATGTTGAACCTATCCAAGAATGAGTCGGTTTTAGGAACGGTTTTTACTCCTGAGAGAAATGTGCGCTTGCAGTTTTTGTAAAAGTAGTACAGAGAAAGAACGCATAAATTCAGTGATTACGTAACAACAATCTGCCAAGTCGCATTACAGTGTCTAATCTATGGGATCTCCTAAAGACCTTAGAATTAAGCGCTCATTGAATCAGTTTAATGGCTACAAAGCAAGGATCAATGACTACTATAATGCAATCATAAATATTGTGAATAGCTTAATCATTATAACCATAATTTACTATACATAACTATGCCTGTTACATTAAGGAAGTATATAACTATTTTATTTTGCATTTTTATTTCTCTTTAGGGATAGAGTGACAGATGATGATACTATAGCAACAGCATATATTGACCTTCCCCAGGTGTCTGCTCCTGGTGAAAGTGGTAAGATTAATCAATCTTTTTCATTACGGGGAACAAAAAATTAAAAGTAAATATCTGAAATACGCCAGTAGTCGAAATCAACGCTGAAACTCCTAACCAAGTGGAAGGAAAATAAATGAGTTTCTTGATCATTTTACAAAATCCTGATTAAAAACCCAACTTATCGGATGCATCCATTAAATGGACTGGCTTCACGAAGACTCATTCCCATTGGGGCACGTTTTGAATATTTGTGAAGATTTATTTCACCACGTTGCCTCCCTCTCAAAAGCTCACCTAATCGATCAGCAAAATTGACAAACTAGCCGGAAAACACACACACTTAACAGGTATACTGGTCTTACGGAACCACTCTAATATTCCCATTCTTCCTTGAAGGTGCAAGTCTTTTTGTGGTACCTACTTAACAAAAGATCATCCATTTGAAGTTTTATGTGAACCAAGATAACAAATCCTTAATGCGAGGCGTTTAAATGGCTAGAAGGATGTTGTTTAAATATCCGATAAATTAAGATCCGTAGATTTCAAAACAAATAGCAAAACAGCATGAAAATATTAAGCTTCCAATTATAAGCTTTGTTTTATTTCATATTAGATGAATTCTGCTGATAATTGATATTTCTAGATTGTTACAGTTCTTAACTTCCAAGTTTCTCTGTGATTACATCACTTAGAGGTATTACAACTATACTCACTTATTTTGTAGAATAGCTGCATATGTTTGTTTTATCATGAAAGCTAGCTGTATTTTATCTTGTAATTGATCGGAAAAACTAATTTAAACGCAGCTTTACAAGAAAGCCCAGTTCTCTTGAAATAAAACTTTTTATTTGACTTGAAAAAAAAAAGTTCTATAAATTTTGTAGTATTTAAATACCAGAATTGAAAAATTAATCAAAGGATCGATTATTTTTAATTATGTATTTTGTAGGCTTCTTGCCAACGTTCGGTCCTACTTGGGTTAACTTTTATGGAGCCCCTCGTGAGTTTTCTGTATTAGGGACAGACTATGACAGCTTGAATCTGGGTAAAGGAGAGGGGTGTTCTTACAGAGGTAGACTTTTGCTTTCGATGCGAACTAACCTTGGGTCTTATCCCGACAGGCAATCATGTCCAATCAGCAGTGATGACACGTTGAGAGTTCAAGTAAGTATATTTAATTTTTTAACTCATCCTCTTGGTTTAATGCTTATTAATCAAATTTCTTCCGCAACCTCAGCAATGCGTATAAAAATTAAATGAAGGAAATGTAATGTCCAACTACAAATAAATCCCAGGAAGGAGAAGTGGACTATGAAGTTTCATATCTTTTTTATTTATTTATTTTTATTAAAATAATTAATTATATATTTTTTTATTAAAATATATAATTAAACATCTTAATTATATATTTATAATTAAGATGTTTATTATAAATAGTAAATCAAGATATATTTTATAGTTATATCTTATCTGCATTCCTTTTCTGAAAATTAAGTGTTAAACTGAAACCAAAATTCTAAATAACGTATTCTCATCCTGTTTTAGATTAAGAATTGCAGCCATAATTTATCTAATGCCAGTTTTTCGAAACAGAATTTACCAAAAAAATAATAAATTGCCAGTAATTTTAGATTAATTTACTTTAATAATTTATCGAAACAGTTCTTTTTATGCGAAATATAGTTTCAATGTTTCATTAAGTTTTAGGAATATTATTAACTAAAATTGATTGTTGCAGTTGTGGAACAGAACGTGATAAATACGCATGCAGAAATTACTACTGGGTTTAATCGATTTCGCTGTAAAATATGCGCTATAAAAACAAGCAAAAATAAATAAAACTGGTACATTTTATGACTAGCAGTTATCAGGGCATTGGGAGTGTTTGAATTGAGAGAGGGGGAAAGAAACGTTTTACAATTTCCTTGAGTTTTTTTTTTGCTTTTCACATTTCCGATAACTGCTAATCATAGTCATTATGAAACATTATTTACTGCCGTCACGTTAAACAAAGAATTTTAACTTTTTCTGATATCTCGGCCTTTCATAAGACCGAGATATCAGATTGTGAAAGGCTTCTGATAGAAACATTTTCATTTCAGCTTAAAAGAAAAAGAAAATGGATCCTACAGTTTAATACTTTTTTCAACTATACGATATAATTTTCTGAGTAGTGTAATTAGGTGGAAAAACTTTTCTTATGATATTTATTTATTCTTTAGTGTCCCCTATTTTGAACTACTTACCTTACCTCTATTTCGTTGTTAACGGAATAAGGAAACTGCTATTTGTAGGTCCTGAAATAAGTGTCGCCCATATTAAGCGGTTATGAATTATTATGAAGTAAATAATAAACAAGTTTTTTAATTGAGCATTGATTATATAGAAAAATATTCATTATTTACATAAATCTGTACTAATTACATATCATTACATGTGCACTTTTTGATTAGCGAAATTGACTTTAGAAATTTTTGAGTCAGTTTTGATTTTTTTCGAAATATTTTGATTTTTTTCGAATAATCCAGAGTTGTTGGTGCTGAGAACTTTACTAAAGGAGTCGCGCATTTTAACTGTTTTCTTTCTTTATTCCCCTCCCACTTGTTGATTCCGTTTTTTTTTCCTTCTTCTTTTGCCTTAAGTGCAAAAGAAAAAAAAAATGCACAAAACCTTGACTGATTCGTGATTCAGCGAAGTGCAACAGGCATTACAACCAAAGCAAGAAGTACACTAAAAAAACAACTAATAATTGAAAATGAATTAAGGAATACAAGCTTATATATAAGGAACCAGCATTTGTTGTATTTTATTTTTTATTGTAAACGGTAAAATGGTAGCCTAGTTGTGAAGATACTTCCGGCATTTACTTTTATTTCGCTCACGTTTGTATAAAGGACCAAAACAAGAATATAATTTCTTGTGAATTATGACTTGTAATATTACTGTTGATAACTCATAATACGCATACAGAATGAGATCTATCTAATGAATTTCACATCCTTACCTTTTGTTATTAATGCGCATATTAATTACGTACTTCCTAATTTTCACTTATGTTTATAGCTTCACTGTCGTCGTAGAAAATTCCGGTTGCATGCTACATTTTTTGATGCAAGTATGGTCAGTGTCGTTGACACTCCAGTGGAATTTGAAGTCAGCATAGGTAAGATGTGAGGTCCCTTAATTACATTTACATAAAGCCATAAAAATGTTAAGGAAGTGAATATTCTAACAGCTCCTGAAATTTTATATTCTGAATATTTTATTTTGAAAGTGATTACGAATTGCACATCAGAAATGCACCTTCGAATCTAGTAATGATTTAATTTTTCAAATTGCTTTTGCAGGGAACTATGGAAATAAATTTGAGGACGTTCTTCTTCCAAGTCCCTCCACAACTCAACCTTCTAATTCCGTATTTGATGGCTGCCAATACTATTTTTTGCCGTGGAAGAACACTAAACCCTGCATAGTTGTTACGTCACAATGGGAAGATATAACCTTTCGTTTAGAAACATTGAATATTTTAAGTAACTTATTAGATAACTTGGTAAGTTTTTAGATTCTAATTAAATATAATAGCGTATGGAATGATAAACTACTTGAGTTACATAGTATTTCGTTACTATAACAACTATTTCGTTGTCTTTTTGGTTTCTTACAGAAATCTCACATCAGCACTTTGCATGTATTGGTAAAAGAGGAAGAACAACAAAATCAGACAACAGAAGGGGTCGACTATATTTCTTCAATGGCGCAGACAATTTTGGAAGACGCAAAGTAAGAATTTCTTCCCGTTTCTCCTGTTTTTATTGAGTATTACACTTATAAGATAGCAAGGATAACAATACTTAACTTTTCTGTTTCTCAGCATCTCCCTTCCTGAACCTGTTAAAGGACAGCAATTGGAGAACGAACTGGACACTCAGTTGAGAAAATTACGGATAGAAGAACTCGAACAAATTCGAATTCTGGCTGAATTCATGACTAAAGAAGGTTGCAATGTCCAGGAAACTCTAAAAGATTTGGAGATGCACGTGGACAATCTTCAGCGGCTATCAGTGGAAGTAAGTAATCCTTTATGTAAAGTGGCGATGGGAAAATGAAAATAATCCCGAAATATCAATTGCTTTAAAATGAAGGTTTATTTATCCAGTTCATTTCACGTGAATTAACAAGCATTTTTGCTGTTGTATTCGTATCGGCGTTATCAAGAATCTCTGCGTTTTAGTCACCCATGGTATAAAGATTGGAATTTCGTCTGTGGTAATTTAGCCTGTGGAGCAACATTAATTTAGCACTAGATTTTTTTTTTTTTTTTTATCCCGCATAGAAGTTTAAGGTCACCTTTCGAAATGAAGTTGTTAAACATATACGTGATATGAATCGCTCATATTGAAACAGGATGTGACAATCACAGTAATGCTTCTTTGTTTTTCCGAATGGCCTTTATTTTATCCGTCTCTCTTTTAATTGGATCTCGTGACGTCATTCTGTTTCTCCAATTTGATAGAATTTTTTATTTAATTTTTTTCTGTTACATTAAGACATTTTAAAATATAATATGAATCTTCTTAGACGAATGGTTTAATTTTTTTTTAAAATCGATTTTGTTCCTCTCTGACAAAAATTTGACAAAAATGACAAATTCGTTTTTTTCTGGTTCTACAGGTTCTTCACTGTCCAGTTCTTGGTGTCTATTCTATTATTCTGTTTGTCCGTCTGTTGTTGGACATTGCCATCACATGTTCTATCCACAGATAAATATTGCAACGATAATAAAACAGTTTATTTCCTTAAAAATGCGCTGTATATCTGATCAAATTTTATACCCATTTCTCTCAATTTCCTATTCAAGTGTGGTCGATATTCTGTTAGCTAAGTCTAAGATTTAATAATCTCGTCAACATTTAAAGTTTCCAGAATTGATATTTTATCTTGTTATCAAGTAATTTTAAATAGTTAAAAATGATAAATATCCATATTTCTTAATAAAGAAAAGAAACTAACATTTTGCATTTATTCAAAAGTAAATGTGAAGAATTGCTGTTCAGAAGACGTCAGAAAAATGTTAGGAATGGCTAAAAGAACAGTCAGAGACCTGTCTAAAATTTGAAAGGATGGATCTATCTCCATGGAAACAAAGTTGAGGATTTTGGATGCAGTTGCTTTTCCAACAGCGCCTTATGGATGTGAGACTTGGAACCTAAAGAAGTCAGATAAGAAACGGATATCTGCTTTTGAGATGTGGTGTTACAGAAGGCTGTTGAGGATATAATATACTGAAAGGCGTACAAATGAATGGGTGTTAGAAAAGATCAGTAGAACTTTAAGGCTTCTTAAGGATATTGACAGAAGAAAGTTGAAATATTTTGGACACATAGAAAGGATGAAAGGGGGACTTCTCAGAACAGTAATAGAAGGTAAAGTTCCTGGAAAAAGAGACAGGGGTAGACCATCAGTGAGATGGATGGATGGCGTGTGTGGAGTGGCTGATTTTCAGAGAGTTGAGACCGCCAGAAAAGCAAACAGGACTACATGGCGAGGCCTAGTGTGGCACATCACCGAGCATCGGAGTGACCGTACGGCATATGTAGATGCTCAGTGAAGATAGTGTAGTGTGTCAAAAGTAAAAAACTAAACTTCTGCACCCATTGGGAAGGAAATGTTGGTACGTGACTCGGTTGAATTGAACAGTTTCTTCCATTATCGGTAAAACTACAACTTCGCATACTAAATTTCACATTATTAATTTTACTATTATTATTTTTATTATTATTCTAAATACCATGGCGAAATTTTGAGTCGCCATTATTCTACAGTGTGAAATAGATTAGTGTTGGATGAGGTAGTAAACTTAGTAACCACTATCATCGTCCCTTAGATGTTCTATAAAGATATTATAGCGTAGAAATACTGCATTTTTAAACAAAAGTTTTAACTTAATAGAAAGGGGAATTTCGGCTTATTAAAAAGTTTTAACTGTTCATAACCTCTTAAAATATTCATTCATTAATTGACTTATGCCATAAAATATTACCTGAATTTTGTCATTTTATTGACTTTCTAACATGTAGCCTCAGAACAGTATTCCGGATGTTATTATAACGATGCTAAGTAATAAGAAGCGAGTGGCCTATCAGAGGATCCCTGCACATCAATTACTGTATCACAAAGATCCCCTTCGGTGCGGGAAACAGTGTGGGAAGATGCAGACTATAGTTCTGAAGGTAAGAGAAAATGAAAGAATGGGTTCAAATTAATGTTGTTAAATTTGAATGAAGTTGTTGTTTATGCGAATATGTCACATTTATTCAGTGATTTTTTTTTCTCTCCATTAGTAAAACATATAATTTCTAACATATGGATAAATTATGACAAATTATTACAGGAAAGGGTTTTTTTTTTTTTTATACAGCGAAGTGCAACATTTATAATCAAATAAGAATTCGTATTGATTGCAGTAACTAAAACCAGGAATTTCCAATTTTTTACGCTTTTCTCTTCTCTTGGAACGTGGGAAAAAAAATATAGGGTTTCACATTGATGTTCACAACCACACAAAAAACAGAGAAAGCGTTTTGCTTTAATACAATTAAATCACCCCATTGTAATAAATGACCACACAACATACAAAAAAAAAAAACTTTCAAAAGTACAAATAGCTAATTCTTTGGTAATTTATGAATTAAAATGGTAATTTATGAATTAAAATTTTTTATCAACATTTATAATTATTTCCATAATGTTGAATTTTAATAAGCAGCATTAATTTTTCATTTATTTGTTTTCAGAAGCCGGAAGTTATCGCCGATTCTCCAGGGAATAAAGTCGAATCTCTGTTGAGGGTAAAACTCTGGTTTGGACTACAGTGCAATGAAAAACAATGGCAGGAATCGGAGTCGGAAGCAGAACTGGCCGTGTTTGCTGAGACAGTTAGTAGCATTCCTTAATAATACCGTGTGGTTCTAACTGGAAAATTATAATCAGCAATATATAACCAATGCATGTAGCAACAGTTTCAGTAGTTGTTCAGTATATTAAATATAATTAAAAAATATTGAAAACAAAAAAGAAAGAGGCGTGAAAATATTCACGCACTTTACTAAGGAAAAGTAGCGCAATTTTTGGGTAGCGATTTTTGTGGCAATCCAATTCCATAAAAAGGATAAGACAGCTTATTTATCGAACAAATACAAAATACCGATATGTTTTAGTTCGTTTCGTCAGCTGATTCATTTTATCTTCCAGTATTATTTATTTTATTTCAAACCTCCAAAAAAGCTTAGGTTTCCTAGAGCACAACACTATTTCTGAACTTTGAGCTGATGGGATTGCTTTAAAAAAAAAAGTTGCAAATATTTAAAATTTACTTATACTCATCCTAATAACTATACTTTAGAATAACCGAAATTTCGCATTATACAATTATATTTTTGACTGACAATGTCATTTTAAATGTTTATTTCTTTTTTGAATATACAGTACGAAAACCAAGTAAATGTTTTTGGCAAGTGGACAACAAGTGGACCCTTGATGACTAGACCTCCTTGGTCAGATGCCAGTGGCTGTGTAAGTAAATTAGTTTGGAATCCCAAAATTTCAGACTATTTGCTTGTCTTAAAGTTTAATATAAAAAAAAAATTCTTGGTTTTATAATTCCTTTCTTGTAAATCAGTGTAATTAATTTCACGTTATGAATGGTACTGTCCCCTCCCGAAATCGGTACTATCTTTATTTACATTTTTTGTAAATGTACTTTTAAAATTTGATGCCGTAAGCAAATATTCCACTGTCACAATTCCATCATCGGCCCCATTATATTTCAAGTATTGTTTGATAATTTTCTGTGTTACCTCTAACGATGCTAACTCCAAAACTATCAGCGTGGCTTTAGTTTTTTTTATTATTATTTGGCTTCAGTGGCGCATTACGAATCTAATTACGCATTTTCTCTTTTAAAAAGCTAATTAATGAAATGGAAGGAATTCGTGCATCAAAATTACTATTCAGAAAAAAGTTATTACTAGACGATATACTATGAAGAATAAAATACTCAGTCGCTGTGCTTGCGAGAAAAATAAACGTCGTGTGGAAAATAAATGACAATTTTCAATATTTTAACTTTGTATATGATTAAAAAAATTATTAACTGTGTAAAAGAAAAAATGTTGACTTCACTATTAAAGAAATCATTCGACATCCAAAATCTCGGCATTTGTTGAACAAAATAAGACTTTTCTCTCACGATTAACTCACAACATAAATAATCTTAAAGGCACTTAGTAATTAGTTTAAAACAAGTTCTGAATTACCCAATACCAACAATTTCTTACTGCTATCATATATTAGGAATCTCGGGCATGAAAGAATGTCGATGTTGTCTATAATTACTAACATAGCGCAATGGGAGAAAAAAATCATTCTGTTGAGAAAATTGACTTGACGGAATTTAGGTCGCAGATCTCCACTCCCTTTAGGTTTGGTATTGATAACAGATCTGGATAATAAACCTCCACTTAAAGAATGCATTAGTTTCCTTAGTCGTGTAAGAGCATACTTCATTATATAAGATTAAAAAAAAAAAACTCGCTCAATCTTAATGCTTCTTTTTTAGGAGTGAATTTATTATGCGCAATTAGTTGACTTGAGTGGTTTGATTCATGTAGGATATTTAAATCTGAGATAGTCCGCCATGTCTTAAAGATTCAAGGTTTCGAAGACGTTCCCCCCCAAGGAATCTTAGCTTTAATGATACAGGCTTTTATGCATAAAATGTTGGCTATAATTCATCGAGATACTAATGGATAATGGATTTTCAAAATTAATTTGCACGTTTCGAAATACAAAAATGAAATTCAAAGATGGCATAATAACTATGGACTGAATTTTTATTAATTGAAAACGAATGACTAGTATCAAAATTTTAGCTGAGCACTAATATTCTTAAAGAAGCAACATTCTGTGCAATAGTAAATGATCGTGAACATAAATAGGACAAAATTTTACAAGTAACAATTCAACTTGTCTTGTGGGAGATGGTTATTTTACTCTTATTTTTTAAAGGACTGTTAATACTGGTAAGGTCCACCGCAAGACTGAAAAGATATTGTGCCGTCGCAACAGTGTGGAGGCAAAACAGGGTCAGTAAATTACTGACTAGTTTGTATTTCGGGAGTGGCCACTAAAGCTTTGGAGAAACGGACTGTTAGGACTGGGTGAAAATGAGGATGACAATTTCAATGGAAAGTAGCATGGATTTGTTGAAGGGAAAATTTTGATATAGTAAGTTACTCCTATGCTAGCCGAGTACTTACTGAGTAATGCGACTAGTAATTACTATATATAAGTTGATAAATGGCTGGTGGCTCGGATAAAAAAAAAAGTGGCTAACCAGAAAGTTGTGAAAGGAAATCGTTGTTTTGGAACCAGATAACCATAGAATGTCCCAGAGTTCTGATCTTCGTTGACAACTGTTCAACTTGTATATTAGCCGATAGTATTGAAAGAGGATACTCAATTGTTCACTGATGACAAAGTTGAATAATGTGAAAAGAAATGAATCTGACTGACAAAAACGACAGAATAGATGTATGAATGAGAAGAATAGGATAAACACATTATGATGTACATTATTCTTTTGGCTACACACCTGGATTATTGTGGGTTTGATTATGAAGAGTGAATCGCATAGTGTGGTGAATAGAATGTGTATTGGGGGGATAAAATAGAGATAAGTATGAAGCTCACATGTAAACATGGAAGACATTTTTCAAAGTATCGGAGGGAGGACCAGGGCTATTTCATTCCTGGAAGCAGAGTATGGTGTGATTAGCAAGAGATTGATAAGTAGCATTTTTCATGGGGAGGATTAATGAATAGAATGCATTGTGCGAGAGTTAGTGGCGAATGCATGGCACTTAATGAAAGAAAAGTGAATGGCATAAAAACTTGAACACGAACCAGAAAACCTCTCTATCCTTTAGGTTCGAATCCTGTCTGGGACAGAAGGAACTTTTGAAAGTTTTTCAGATGAAGGCGCGTTAGCTTAGTCAGTCTTAACTTATATGAAGTTGACGGGTTTTCCTCCCGAAGATATTTCATTTTCATTACATTTAAAATTAAACGTGTTAATGTGGTAAATATTTATCCTACCTATAAAATATTGTAAACCTAGGGCAGATTTAGTATTGTGAGTAAACCTAGGGCAGAGTTGGGTAATGCGGAAATTCTGCTCTGCTTTCACTCTCGATACCAAACATGGAACATTGAAGCCGTTTGAGCCTCCAGTAACAGAATAGTGAAGAGGCTATCAGGCTGGCAATAAAAATATGATAGATTCAAAAAAATATTTGCTTCTGCATTCCTGAACATAATCAAATCGGCCATGTTTTATGGATTTCTCATGGAAAGGCTGTGTTTTGTCTAAAGTGGTCAGTATTATTTAATATTTATTATCAATGTTAACTCAGTTTATTTTTTGGCACTTTCGTTACTAGCCAGTTCTATGAGTTTATTTAGAATTAGACTTATCAGATAAGAAACACCTAGTGCGAATTTTCAATGCCAAGTTATTAATGTGAACTTTTTTCCAGGTTGGCCTACCTCGGGACAGTTTTGTAGCTCCAGAAGGATGGCAGTTTGAAGGCGACTGGTTTATTCATCCAGAACCCAGGTATGTATATACTAATTTTAAATATATTTGTTTCTGTGTGTGCGCATGTAAACTCTTTTTGGTTAAGAAAAAGGGAAAAGACGATGAAAACCAGTCTTAAAATTCTCAGAGCTAATACATCAGCAAATTAGCTGCAAATTTCACATCATTAGCCACTTCAATATTCGATGGCGCACCACATGGAATTTTTTTTTTCCGAAATCAATTTGCTCCATTTGATAATGGAAAGAAATTTATTTATTTTATTTTATTTATTTTTTGTAGGACAAAGGATAAAAAAAAAATCGAGCCTTCTCTACTGAGCGTTTCTGGTAAGATTTATGCAAGTATTCTCGAAAAACGACTAAGAAAACTTGTGTAAGAGGAGCTTGGCTCCTCCTCCTACACAACTAGAAGAACAAGCTAAGTTCAGGCCAAACAGATGTCGCCAGGATCAGATTTTCACTTTAACACAAATAGCTCAAATATCTTGGGAATATAACAAGGATTTGTATTTATGTTTTGTATATCTGAAAAAGGCATATGACAAAGTGCCAAGAGGAAAGCTCCTCAAAACGCTAAAGTTATATGGTACAAATGGGACATCATATCATATGGTACAAATGGGGACCAAGCAATACATGGTCTCCATTTGAGTTGAAAATCAACAATTGAAGGAGCATAGGAAGATGGCTGTTAAGTCAGATGTGTGACAAGGGTGTACATAAAGTGGCGTAGCTAGGGGGAGGGGTGCGGAGGGGACGGTTCTCCCCGGGCGGCACTTTTTTGGGGGTTTCACGTGAGCCATAATGTTATTTGTTGACGATTCTTTTATTTATGTTAACTTAGTAATTTTTATTACTAAATCAATAATTAGTTTTTAACAACTATACTTACAATTAAAATAAATAAAATATAAATATAACAAAACTGTTACATTTTCCCTATCATACTATAATTCAAATTCTTAAAAATAAAACGCATGGCGCGCCGATTGAAAACTATTCAGGACGAGTTTATAGAAATTTTGGGAGAAAAAGTAAGAAGTAAGGTTATCGAGCAAGTAAAAGAATCAATGTATTTTTCTATGATATTCGACAGCACTCCCTGATCACCTGACCCCTGACGTAAAACTAGTCAAGTTTTATGATCGATGGGTCTGCGCGGTTAGCCTAGTGGCCTATGCGCTTCGCAACCATATGCCTGGGGAAGGAGTATCCTCGATTCGATTGCCGTCGACGACGTGAGGAGCTTAAGCATCTTCCTCAGCTATAGCCAAGTTAGCCGGGCTTGTGCGTTGGACAGCAGGGTTTTTCCCACCAGTTTATCTGGGGTTTTTCATCCCACAAGCAAGCAAACCGGCCTGTGAACACACAGGCTACAGTCATAGGATAGTGTACGGCAAGGGAGGCAACGGAAGACCTTGCTCATAAATCATTTCCCTAGATGGTGTCCTATATAACTACCCCTAAACAGCCGTAAGACTAAACACTATCGATCAATGGAAATAAAGTGATGGTTGTGGAATCATTTTATGATTCCACAAAATATTTCCGCAGAATATTTCAACTACGATTTTGCAAAAATTAGAAAACGATGGAATTGATATTCATTATTGTAGAGAACAAGCATATGATAATGCTGCTGTGATGGCTGGTCAACATACTGGCGTTCAGAGATGCCTCAAGGAAATTAATGGAAAAGCAGAATTTGTCGCATGTACAAATCACTCGCTGAGTTTGGCTGGTGTACATGCAGCTTTTGTTTCTGTGAATTATGTTACCTTTTTTGGAACTATGGGGCGTTTGTTCACGTTTTTTTCTTTCTCAACCTATCGCTTGGATATTTTGACTTCAGTCACTGGTCAAAGTGTCAAACGTGTAGTAGAAACTTGGTGGAGTGCACGGAGAGATGCTGAGTGTTGTAAAAAAAAAAAAAAAAAAAAAAAAAAAAAAAAAAAAAAAAAAACCTCCACATCGTAAGTGCTGTAGAACATTTAACTGGGGATAGAAGAAAATAGTTACCAGGTCAGATGCTGGCCTGCTGCTTGTTGCGTTACAATCGTTTTCTTTCCTGTGCTTTTTTGGCCTGTGGGAATCCGTCCGGCCTAGAAATTAACGACATATAAACCTCGAGGCTTTAAAGGCAATATTAACTGAAAATAGGGACGAATTAGTTAACAATTCAGTAGCTTACGCCAAAGGAATTTGTGATGATCTGTAGTCATGGATCGTTGGTGTAGAAAGAAGAAACTGATGGCATGTGAAGAATCACAAGAGGCTGAGTTGAGGAGAGAATTTTTTTTTCCCCCCCACTGGACAGAGTGATCCAAGAAGTCACCAAGTCACTTCAACAGCTTCATGTTCTTGCTGAAAAATGTCTTCCTTACTCTCCATCGAATCTTTTGAATAATAAATACGAACGTCAACTAAATTGTGATTACGATGACATTAATAAGGAAGAGCTCCTGTTTGAGAGAAAAATACTTCGGAGTTTATTCTGTTTGCTGCTATGCAAGAGAAACAGAGACGTGGAAGGACGGTCCTCTTGAACTTTTGCAGTTTTTTCTAAAATAGTCTCGAGAACTTAGTTCCAAATATTGTAATACTACTGCGAGTTTTCCTTACAATTGCTGTAAGTGTTGATAGTTGGGAGAGGAATTTTTCTAAATTAAAATTTGATTAAGAATCATCAAAAATCTACAATGAGTACCGTACGTTTAAGAAATCTTGTCATACTGTCTATAGAAGCAACTGTGTGATGAAATAGACTTAGACAATGTCATCGTTTTGCTAACAGAAAAGCAAGAATGTTGGAATTAAAGTTTAAAAATAAACAGTGTTTTAATTTATTTCCCTATACGTCGTTTTGACTTTTTGTAGTATATTTGGTGTGTATTGAGAGGGGCGGCAAACTCGGGGATCATCCCGGGCGGCAAAAGATCTAGCTACGCCACTGTGTGCATTATCTCCACTGTTATTCATTTTCTATATGGATCACATTATGAAGGAAAGTGGTATTAAGCCTGATATCAAAATTGGAAATGTTAATCTTAGCTCTGTATGCAGATATTATACTTTTAAATAAATCCAAGACAAGTCTGCAGGATTCCCTGACTAAATTGAATAGCTGCTGTAATAAATTTAGCATGAAAATCAGCATTAAAAAGACGATGAAAATATTGAAACATTGAAAATATCAACTGCATTGTGAATGGGGAGAGCCTATAGAACAAATAAAACATTCCAGCCACTTGGGCACGATTTTTAGTGAAGATGGAAATTAAATAGGGAAGTAGACAACAGAATCAACGCAGCTGGTATGGTAGGAAGTCAACTGAATAAATTTTATATGGAATACGAGAGAAATTAGCTGTATACCCAAGACAATTTTCAAACCAATTTTAACTTATGGATCTGAGAGCTGGGTTAGAAATAAAATACTTGACCCAAGACTAGAGACCACAGAGTTCCGAGAAGGATCAGGGCTGTGAAGAGATGGCATCAATGGCAATATCATATCAAAAAGAAGGATATTAGGAAAGAATCTGATATTGTTGGCATCCAGGAATGTGTTATCAGAGCTAATCTTAGGTGGTATTGATCACTTAAATAAAATGGGAGAGGAAAGATAAGCAAAACAAGTCTTTTTCCTGCCAGGTTGGCAGGAAAAAGACCCAGAGGAAGACAAAGATATAGGTGGATTGATATGGTAAAAAGTGCCTTAGAAGATAGAAATATAAGATCTGATAATATTTGAATGTTGACAGATAGAATGCTAATGTGAAGGAAAATTGTTAATAAGAAGTTAGTAATGAGGTAACACTTTTCATGTAGTACTATAATAAGATCCTGTACACCACCTGAGGGTATGTCAGGAATATGATGATGAGGGTATTCCCCCCCCCCCTTACCAGGCGAGTCTTCCATTAAAGGAGCATTTTAATTATGTTTGGCACGACAATTCCCGTGGTTATTATACTGAAGACCCTGCCTTTTTAACTTATTGATTATGATTATTGACATTTTTTTCATTAATCAGAATTATGCGGAATGCTCATTCACCAAAATAAATGAGTATACGCAACTTGTACACAGCCTTTCATCGTTGCTGCATGATGAAAGGGGGAAAAAATTAGCAATTAAAAAAATCTCGTTGAAAAATTGCGAATTTAGAATTACGGGGAAATGACAGAATGGCCATAAGTTAAAGCCATTCCTTTGTCATCGTGTTCTGTAGAATATTGTTCTACTTATTATGGTATTTAAGAAATGCTTGTTTCATCATAGAGAAGTAACAGATATTATGGTAGGAACCATAATACTTATTTGAAATCATTCAGCATATTTAAAAGGATTTATCTGCTAGAGAAAACAGTCATAATGGGCTCCAGTATATTAAACCATGGAGGAATTACTTCATAGAAGCTCCATTAATTACTAGAAAAACATTTTTCTTTGAAGAAAGGTGATCTTTGGAAGAACAGAGCGAGAGAAAGCCTATTCCTTAAATAGCAGTTGGTATATTAATGATATCCGGCAAGAATTTCTGCTGTAATATTACATTTTTGTGAATACTATTACTACCATTATTTCAGAATCATGCTTATCATTCGCATAATTTATTCATTTCAGCATAGGCATAAGACCTGTAATGTCAATAACAACCAACCAGTTCATATTATCATATTCCACGGCATCTGATTAATTTGAAACTTTTGCACATGCTAGTTTTTCCATGTAATGCTTCGGATGTTACGTTGATGCAACTGTTCGGATACCTCCCCACAGAGCAGTGAGCTCTTCATGGGAGCCAATTCTTAACTCGCTCAACTACTTATGTCTGCTTTGAATTTATTCACTGAAAATAACGTTGGTGTATGTGAACAGACTATTCCAAGTCCTACTTCTTTTGCAACCTACTATATGGTGAATATGTGAAGGGTGCGCCAATTGTTTGGACGCATAGCAAAGACAAATAACTACTACATACACTACTTAAATATGAAAACAGATTACCGTTCCCAGAAGTTTTGTAATTAAGAGAACATTAACACTCATTAAGAATATACAGAAAACCAACCTATGAAACTCGTTACCGTCTCGAAGAGCTTGGAATTACTTTGAACTAAGTTGCGAACTCATGTATAATTTACACGAGTTCGCAACAAATAAATTGTATCACTAAATAGGATACAATTTATTATACGTTAACTCCAGTCTGCAATAATTCGAGAATTGTAGTTAGGTGAGAAAATCGCTTCGTTATATCAGACATTAGTGAATTAAACGGGGTATTATTTAGAAAATCAGTTTACTCAACTCTTAAACAGAGATTATACTGCCAAGCTTAAACATTTAGATTCAAAGACAGCGAGCAAATTAATTTTACTGTACGAAACGTTAAATAATTTATTGAAATTACTTAATGACTGTTGGTTGATAAACAAGGAAGAATACTGCAAGATTACAAGCGGTATCCAAAGTAAATTCACTGTTTCATGGAATAACGTTTTGCTTTGGAAATAAATAATTTCTTTATCGATATTAATCCCTATGTAAAATTAGAAAATAATCAAAACATAAGCCTAAATAATCTAAACATAGGGATTCAATGTCTCCTTTTAACTTTTTAATTGTTTCCAATAAAGATTTTTAACTTATTTTGTTAAGTGTTATTATACTGACAATTGCGTCCGAATCAGAAATATCAGTTATCAAGTTATGTATAGAATATATATATATTTATTTATTTATTTATTTATTTATTTTTTTTTTTACTTGGTATATTATCATGTGTTCTACTCTTACATCTCATCCGTCATGCAGCATGCATTATGACGATGACGCTGGAAGAAGAACATTTCTAGAGGATGTTTTTGAAAATCAATATAGAATTCCAGGCGGTTCATGGCTACCAGCTTCTACAACGTGGACTGATGTGGTAAGTTTTGCATATAAAGTAATCCCTCGATTAGTGCGTAATTTTTTTTCGATACTCAAATTCGATTAGTGCGCCTATATACACCTTAAAAATAAGTGTTACAGATTTTAAAAATTTTCTATCTATACATTTTTATGGCTAACTATTTAAAAAAAAAAAAAAACGCTCACCAGAATGAAATAATTTTTAGATACCGATTTAAAACATTTTGCAAAGTTATTTTTAATGGCATAGTGCACTACTTCCATATACACTACGTTCCAAATTTTTACCGCCAAAATTTGTCGTCTGCTATAGTACGCCCACAGATTCGATTCGAGACTCTTCGACACTTCTGCGCATGTCACAAAAGGAGAATCCATTCCGATAATAGGGTAATCAATCAGTCTTCTGGGATGAGTTGTTTATTATTACACGTCGGAAAATTAACTTATCTTTTATGATCATTGTAGTTTTTAAAGTGGGAACTATTTTGCTTGTATAACAGTTCGGAAATTTTATCTATAAAGCACGTGATTTCGCCCGTTGGCGAAATTCGTACGTCCTTCATTTCTTTCTTCCCTTCAATGATAACGTCCATGAGTTAATTAAATCTCATTCTGAAGAATTGAGTGATTTCGACCTGCTAAATTTAGATGCACAGCGGGAAAATCCCAAAGAATATGAAGAAAATTTAATCACTGATAAGACAGCCAAAAGAGATTTCACAGAAACAGTTTGAAAATATTTTTCGTACAATCGAAGTTTTTAAGCAGCAATGCTTAAAGGCTGTCCCTGATGAAGAGAGAAGCAGTAAAATTTGCAGAAGAGTAGAAGAGGCAATAGGGCCATACCGTCGGTTGTATGAAAAAAAGAAACAAAATGTCCGTCAAACTACGTTAGCTCAATTCTTTATTAAGAAATAGAATAATAAAATTTATATTCTGAATATATTTTGTCTTTCAGCTAAATGGTTTTCCTTTAACTAGGCCCTGAGACATACATTAATTCTTTAATAAAAAAATTAAGGTTCAAAAAAGAAATTTGAAGAACGAATTATACTTTTTCCCATAGGTTATTATATTCGATTAGTGAGTTTTCGATTAATGCGCCTGTTTTAAAGAACGCATTAGGCCCACTAATCGAGGGATTGCTGTACATACTTTTGAAGTAAGTATATGGACAGCACTATATTTCAGAGAAACCTGAATTGTGCGTATTCCAATAGCGGGTGATGGGACTTTTCTCTCACGCAAAATAAACTGATTAGAAGAACAACAGTAATTTTTAGTACGTCATACAATGGCCTCATAGCCTTAGCTGCTTCAATAGTAATTCCAAACACCTAACCAACTTCAGTGTATGGGCACCCTCCTTTTGGTCCTGATCATATTCCACACTTCCAGGCATTTCTCCCATCAGGCTGTGGTAATGAATCGATTATTTTAGGCCATTCTTTCAACCATAACCCCCAGTCTATTGGCATATTCTTCATCAGATCTTGCCTCCACCTGACCTGCGTTGGCTGGTCAAATACGTCACTGTTTGATATGGTACATTGTTAAAAGGTATATGGCTCCTTTTAACAATGTGAAAACTCCTTATGTGAAACTACAGTATAGGAAGCATTTTCTCAAAAATGTTGCATTTCGGCGTCCATCCTTCAGGACAATTACAACAACAAAATTTATAGTCCATACTTTGACAAACAGCTCCAAGCCATTATCCCTCCACCACCAACTCTCAGTTAGGATAATACATCCGGAAATTACACATCAGTATGTTCGCTGTAATACTCATTTTAATGTAAAGTACTAGTGGAATTACTCTCACAAACATTGTTTCATGGCCTCCGTTGCTTTTGCTGTAAGGACCATCTATAAACTCGACAAAACATTTATGGGAAAGTGATCCGATTTTACGACATAAGAGCGAGAGATGGTTTAAGAACGTTAAGTGTTAATATACATAAAGTAATATCTCGATTTAAAATATATTAAAAATATAGAAAACATAAATCGACATTTATGTTTTCTAATATAATCTAACATGAATTTGCATGAGATTGATAACCAGCCCTAATTCTACGAATGGATCTTCAGTTTTTCTTTATAATTTTGATTTTTTTACAATCTGCATTATTTACATTAATATTGTCTTGGTTTCATTTTATCGCGACTAGTTTGTCGCGATACTAATGATAATCCAATTTATCATGAGTTTCAAGTATAATCCTTTAGTTTGACAGTTTAAAAAATCAATATTAATAATTTGATATCCTTAATTTAAAACTGCATAGCGCCTCCATAATTCAGACATTTTAACAATGCCTTTTGATTAGAAAGAGAGCCAGGTTCGAAAATTAAATTAAATTTGTTCAACACGTATTACTTAACTTTCTCCTATACTGCTCAACCATGTCAGATACATTTTCTAAATCAACGCTGTATGAAGCAAGTTGATGGAATTTATAGGATGAAAATGTAAGCCTTTTGTGGACAAGTCAAAGACTAACTATCAAAGATATTAATTACTGAGTTTTTAATCAGTTAAGTGGGATAGATTTAAGCGGATCTAGAGATGAGATTTTTGAAGTAGTGCAGAACTCAAGTGCCATTTTCCCTCCTCAGTTTTTGAACAGAAGATATACTTTGAATTCTTATTTCACAATTTAGCGTAAATATTGCTCACTGTCTTCAGTTTGTGGTTGCACTGGTCGTGATCAGCATGTTAAGAGATTTTGAGGAATATTGCAGTTGAAAATTTACAATCACCACTAGCCAAAGAAAAGGCTTTGACTACAGAGGAGCTTGTTTCCGTAGCTCATTCTCTAGAACGACATGACATTTAATCATAATTAGAAATAACGGGGTTCGAAACCCATCTTTGATACAAAGAACCATTAGAAGGCTTTGCAGTCAGTGAATTACCCAGTCTCATGCTGAGTTAGAAGTTTTCCCCTCCCTGTAACTGTTTTTCCCCTTCCCTCATTACAAACGGACAAACCAGCCGGAGAAACACGTACTGTTAACAGAATATATTAGCTTCACAGTCTTAGTTGCCGCTTTTCATAATTTTAAAGAATATGATGGAAATGGAATGACAGTTCTAACTCATTGGCTTCTTTCCCTGTTATGGAATCAGCATTTTATGGTAAAAATAAAAAGTATAATCTTGACATTCACTTATTTCTGGTTACTTCCAACAAATTCTCATTAGTACGTTACTTTCTAAATCACGCTCTTTAATAAAACCCTTGATTTCGCTTTCTCCTTAGTAGTGCCAAAATATATATGGCACTACTGTAACATATGGGTCCCGAAAGGACTGTGAGACAAGTGTGGGAGGCCCGACCCCGATCAGGGAGACCGAGAAGGAGATGGGCGGATCAGGAGAAGTAAGACCTGCAGGCTGTCAGGCTGGAGACAGGAACGTGGCTGACAGTCACAGAGGACCGTGCCCAGTGGCGACATGTGGTGCTTGAGGCCAAAGTCCTCCCCAGGCTGATAGCGCCTGGCTAATGTAATGTAGTCAAAATATTACTTAATCATGCCCTTTTGCTTTTACTTATGAGAACTGTTATTAGTTCTAGAAGTCGCAACAGAATGGCGACTATAATTTTAATTGAATCATATCGATATCGTTCATTTGCTCAATATTGCACGTGTAAGGAACCCTAATTCTGATTAGCGAGCTGTAAAACATTGAGCATATGTGTTGGTAATTTTATTGACTTTTGATTATCCGTTTTAATAGTTTAATCAGCTCAAATAACAAAAATAGGCCATTATGCCTGTTGAGTTGTAGTTTCCCTATTATGTTTAAAAATTCAGCCTATTAAAATGTTATTTAGATAGAATTCTTAAAATCGTTCACGTAAATAAGAGATTGCATTATGATATCAAGTTGGATTTAACTAACGAAATGCTGAAAACATCAGTTACAAATATGTGTGCTAGTACTTGATGGCAGATAAATATTTATTCTAATGTATTTATCATCATTGTATATATCGTAATTGCTTTATCTTTATTTCTAGCGAGGAGACCCATCCACGCCACGGGAAGAAATTCAACCTCCGCTTTGTTGGGAGTGGCAAGATGTATGGCAGATAGATCTCCATAGAGCTGTGGATGAAGAAGGTAAGTCTTCGAGTCCTCTGGAAATTGGCTTTCAGAATATGATTGAAGGAGGCCATAAGGCCAATATGGAGTCCCTCGCATTCGATTCCATAGCAGACCTACTTGCGAACATCATTCAGCTATAGACTTGAGCTTGTTCGAATCTTTTCTTTGCTTACGTGGTCAATCTTGACATCTCTAGGTCATTTGACTTGTCTGGCATATAAGGGTCTTCTAACTAAATTGCAATCTTATTGTCTGCTGCCCACCATTTGCAATTGGATTGTCAAACTTTCTCTCTGGCTGGTTTCTTGTAATCATGGATAGTTGCCTGTCTTCAGATTGTCCCTACAAATGTCAGAATACCTATGATCTCTGTACTTTGGTCTGTGTTATTTCAGTTAAGAAAGAATACACGACCTCCCCCCCCCCTCACCTTTAATAATGCAGTCTTAGGCTAGCTACCTCTGACTGGTTAACAGTGGTAGACAAAGAACAGCTGTCTTTTATGCAAGATTAGATCTATTCTTGGGCTGACCCTAAACATCTAACCTATTCGGTGTATAAGAACATCACCTTTATATCCTCCTCTCCCAGTAATGTCAGGGTGAAAAAGGACAAGTCTCCTCACCTGTACAACCCGAACACTCTGTAAATACCAAATCTATCTCCTGCCTTAGAATATTGTTCTCACATTTGGGGTGGTGCACAAAATCCTTTTTGAATTTCTTGATGCAGTCTGGTTAAGTGATGATCCTCTCACAGACTTGCTCCAGTCGGTGCACCAGTAATGACGGCATATGTTTCAAGTTCTAACGAACCAGGTAACTGATATCGATGTTATAGTCACGGATGTTACAGAGATAGATCACTTTCTAACTTTAACATTCACCTGTGATAATGCAGTGAACAATTTGATTTGTTAACTACAACCGAACATCTCACAACGCTACATGTATCGAAGACGAAACAATATAATACAGGCATATCAGTTTATGTATAGATGATATCAGAATACCAAGAACACAGTGTACTTATCATTTTAAAAAAATACCAAATTACTATTTACAGTGTTCTCTGAGTTATGAAGAAAACCTTAGATACTGATTGCACCACTCTACAGAAACATTAACTGACTGATTAGTTGAACAAATTATACTGACAAGAATGAGCTATAAGAATTTCTGCAGAACATGCACAAGAAAACAGTAAGATTACTTTCAAAACTTCTTTCCGTGGTTGAGCTATTATATGCATTCTCCCAATCCAAAATAGTCTTTCCGACTGAGTTACAGAAATTATATTTGCTGGAAGGGAGGTGGCCACTGGGTGCATGCGTAGTCTTATAGCAATATTTCTAGTTTCTATAATGCTACCATGCCAGAAGAAAAACTGTTAGAGCGATTCAAGTTGCTGGCCAGAGGAACTTTCTCTACGCCTTTTTAAGGTTGTCCGAAGGCGAACTTTGGTGCTAGCAAATAGGCCTGTGCCAAAGCACTGTCTTCCCCGAAGTGCTCAAAATGATCGCTAGCGATTAACTTGACAATTGTTGATAACTAAATTAGAGGACAACTGTTTCTCGATTTCTAGAATCTAGTTAGAGCTAAAATAGTTAAAGTATACGAGGCTGCAGAAAAATGTCAACTTTTCTGTCCGTTTCCTGACGCATTTTAACATACCATATCTGAAACTTCCTCAAATATAAAAAAAATTGATGTCCTTTTTCCATTCTAGACATTTACTTTTTAAGTATTCTCTCACCTGACCTGGCCTGAGGAGCTTTTGTCGCGTTCGGTTGGAATCCTGAATAGGGCACGAAGAATCTTATAAAGAGCTTTTTAACTGAAAGTAGTAGGGTACTTCATCCCACAAAATAAGGCAAACCGGTCAGAAGGACATGCACATTTAACAAACATAATGCATTAGCCTGATAACTACAAGGATATATTTCAGATAATCATAACCAATCCAAAATCTTAACAGGCTTATAATTCTGGTCCCACATTTGTGATTGTGCATCGTAAACGTCCAAATATTTTTCGACTCAACTCACTTTAGAGTAGGATAGTTTGTCGTGTCACAGGTCTGCTTCTGGTTTATGCCACTGAACTGGCATCTATTATTCTTTCTCTTTCTGCTAAGCAAGCCAACGAGACCCATTTCCTTCTTTCATTTCGTCTACCCTTATTCTGTGAAAGTTTCCACAGTGTGTTCCCTTCAAAACATTGATCATTATCAGTAGATTCCTCATCTTCTAATTTCTGCAATCGCTAATGTATTGATGTATAACATAATTACCCATCTACAAGAGGGTCGAAAATGAGACAACATAAATTATTGCCCATTGCTGCTCTATCATTACTTGAACATTACTTAAACAAAGGCATACATATTTGTATTATGTATCGGAGTTCTGAATTTTCTAGTAGTTCAGAAGGAATTATTTCTGTTTCAGCTGCATTTTAAGCTAAGATAGCAAAACAAAAGTTTGGGTGATTTAATATTTTCGTGACTGTTATATACAGAAAGCGACTTAGCTATATATACTGTATATAGAAAACGAGCAGATCTTTACATGCAGTTATCCTCTACATCCCTTTATGCATCACACTTTTCTTAAAAGGACATGTATAATGCCACACATTATTGTACGAGTTTTTACTCAAACCACGAACTATAATTTTATCTTTGGAGATCTCATCATAGGAAACTGAACTCAATGAAATTCCGGTATCTCCAGTTCCTTAGACGTCTGAGAACGTAGCGTATACAAAACAAATAATAATAAATAAAAACTGCTAACGCCTTTCAGTAACAGAGTAGGCGACGCTGTTTTAGCTTGCCTCCATTTAAACTTTTGGAGTCTGAGGAGCATAGACAATCAGTAATAGATGGCCCATACCTACTGATGTTAAACGCATCTGGTGCAGAGACTACAGCAAACAAGGGCTCTCACGTGTTCCCAGAAACAATATATTATCTTATCTGAAATAGTGTAGGTTCTATGGTCAATTTTCGTGTTCCTTCCATTCTTATTTAAAATTCTAGTTTTTTTTTTTTTTTTTTTCCCTAAAAGTGCTAAATGAGACCGTTTAGCACTTACAATTTTGAATAATAATTAGCCGACCCAACCCTTGGCTGTCACATATAGCTTACCAAGGCTATGCGTGATTTCTACCGCATCCGGAAAGGAGAGTATAGCAGACAACTACTAGGTTTTAACACTGAGATAGTGAGAGTTTTATGGTCGCTTTTCTTGAAATAAAAACCAGAGTTTTTATTTCAAGAAAAGCAGGGAAACCATACTTGCTTGTGCCAAAGATCGACTAACCCAGGAACCAGCTCGAAAATGTCTAGTCGGCGACTGCTGTCGAACTTTGGAAGGTTTCTCTTCCGGTGGCTTCTATAGGGCTATGCAGCCACTTGTTTTTATTAGGTTTACAGGCTTGTGATCCTTTTTGCGAATTGATCGAATCCAATAAGAGAAAATTCCCCTCTATACAATAGATATTCATTTATCATAGCGCACTTAGCGCTAATGATGACCAGTATAATAATGTGGATCGCAGAGCATAGATTTTGCTTGTTAAAACTGTCGCAGGCGTACAATATAAAGTGGTAATTTTTTTTTCCAGTCTTTATCGGGAAAACTTGAAATTTATTATTTTTCTATATAGTATTCCATTCTTATTTACTTAATTATTATACTTCATCTTAGACTGCAGAACAGATAGCAAAAAAAAAAATTTTGATATGATAATTCTTGCTTGTTTGATTAAAGTATCTGGGATCACTTAAAATTGAATCTAAGTAATGAAAATGATTGTGTACAGCACATATCAAAACCTACTTCAGATTTAAGTGCTGTGATAATGAACAGTGTCATTACTATACAAGAATGTAATTACAAAATGAAGTATCTTTTTAAAATGATTGTAACATCCTGTTCATTTAGAGTATGGAAAATTTGCTATGTTCAGACAACACAAGTTTCCCATATTCTGAACTATTATTATTATTATTATTATTATTATTATTGTACAGGCACCTCCATGGAGTCTGAAGACTCCTTATGGGAGGCCCAAACTGTCCACATAATCTATTATACCTCCCTCACTTTGAACCCATTTACAGACTGAACATTCACAACTGATTCTGGCAATCCATTCCACTCATTCACAACTCTCCAAGCAAAAAAATCTAGTCCTCATACTCCTTACTAACCACACCTTTATTCAACTTCCAGGGCCGATCCCTTGTTCTGGCCCTTCTATCCAAGCGCTGAAACATTTCCCCTGCATCAGTCCTATAAAAACCCTTTAAATAATTTAAATATTTCTATTATAACCCCTCTTTTTACTCTTATTAACTAACTTATGCAATCTGCATACCCTCAATCTATCCTCATAGGGATAGATTGAGGATATGTGGTAGATTCCACCATTTTGGTTACTTGCCTCTGAATCATCTCCAAAAAACCCAAGAGACTAGACCTGAGCACAGAAATCCAGATGTATCAAGGCCTTGTAAGGTGGAATAACAACTTCCTTATCTCTGCTTGTTATTATGTTCTTTACTAGCCAAGTACATTATGAGCAACTTGTGCAACCTTAGCGATATATTTTTTAAACTCTAACTCTGTTTCCCACTACCTGTAAATCTCTAGCTCATCTTTTTCTGGAGTACAGTTCCATCAATATGGAATTTAAAATTTATTTTTCATTTTATTTGCCCATTTAAATTATCATTGCTACCGTAGCATAGCATCCTGTCCGTCTAGTAACTGGCTATTTTCAACTGAAGAAGAAATTCTCTATAGTGCTGTCTATATAATTTCTCTTTTCCAACACCATTGAGGGGTGGGATTGTGGGAGATAATTGTAGTTATTCCATTGCTGAACATATCAAATGTTGAGATGCTACTTCATCTTAGACTACAGAACAGTTAGCAAAAAAAAAAAAAAAAATGTATCTTAAAATATCAAATATTTATTCATTAATTTTTCAGTTACTTGCAAGAATTACTTAACCTTTAATAAACTGGCAAATACTTTTTTTTTTTTTAATGGAAATCCCACTGCTAAAGATTTGAAGCCTAAAAAAAAAAAGGCTTCAAATCTTTGGGTTATTTGTAAATTCAAGTAGAAAGGGAAGGAATAGGGGCATGTAATCATCACCATTTAAGCTGCATAAATTGCATTTTCTTCTGTCCACATCATATCTTGGCACACCCATAAGAATTACTTGCCCTCCATTTATTGAATTTCTTTGCTGATACATAGCACCTACATCATCCTTTGCATTTCCTGGCCTATAGCAGCAATCAACCAAATATGTTGTCATATTAACTTGTATCTTGCACCAGACAGCCTCAAATGCACTGCTTTGAATCTTACTGATTTCCTCTTGTACTACCACTCTTTTAGGCTGCAACTCATCTGATATCATCAGTAATATCCCCCCCCCCCCATTCTTTTGCTCAATCTGCCCTCAAAATACTATAATCTTCACTTTCTATGCCAATAATTATATCATTCTCAGTCAACCATATCGCACTAATACCAATAATTTTTGGTCAATAGGAACTAACAATGTTGAAAATTCCTCCTTGTTCCTAATACTTCTGGCATTAGTATGCATAAATGACATAATCCTTATAGGCCCATAGTTAACCTTACATTTTGCACCCACAATCCCATTTCTTATTTACTACCTTAGAAAGTAGTCAACATTTTCTCATTCCACACATCCAGAAACTACATTCCATTTCCTCCTATTCCATTACATACCCTATGGAGTAATTTGCAGTAATTGCCCTGCTTTGCAACTCGCCTCTATCATACTATGGCAACAATCACTTCTGGCATTAACTCTTTCATACTCTATCATACCACACTTTTCTCCTTTCAGGTCATTTGTATCTGCAAAACAATCAGCTATTTTGCTTTACCTTTCTGCATTCTAATAGCTTCACTACAATTGTTCTTTGCACCTGGGAAACATGATTTTTCTCATTCCCTCACAAAACACTCCTCTTATCATGGAATGCCCATACAAAATTCTTGTCCTTCTCTTACTATTATTTTTGACAAGCATTCCTTTCTGTTCCTTGGTATCTCTTTTTTCCTTTCTTTTCTCAGCAGCACCACTTGCCAAATATTTATTTAGTCTCTCACATTTATGCTTCATCCTATATAAGCAGGCTATCTCATTGCATCTAAATCTTCATTCTCTGCACCATTCATGCTTGTATTTGTCCCTGCACTGGCATCCTTCCTTCTTTCATCCCCAACACTCTCACATCATGTCTTCCATTCATCCCTCCTTTACATAATCTCACATTTTCTTGGAACTTCTCATTTCCTCTTTTACAATTATACTTCTCCCACCCAAGCTTTCATTTTCTTTCTCATTCTCTTCTCTTTTCTAGAATCTCTCTCTCTCCCTCTATTTCCTCTTGAACTTCTTATATTACAATCTTATCTGAAGCATCCTGATTTCTCCAAAATATGTGGTTTGCACATTTGTTTTTTTTTAAAATATACATTTTAAAAATTCATTCATACTAGATGTATTTTTATAAATACATTTCAAAAATTTTAAAGGAGAGCATTCATTTCTTCAGAAATTAAATATCTTTTGTTTTCTAATTTTAAGTGTACTGAGGAATAGTTAAGGGAATATTTTCTTGTTATATTCAAGATTAACGTTTTAATATGGAAATACTATGATTAATAGTATTTAATATGGAAATACTATGATTAATAGTATTTCCATATTAAAATTAATACAAAAAAAATTAAAAAAAAAAAAGACATCTTCTCTAAGGAATAAATATCATGTTTAATGGCATCATGATTATTACATGATGCTACCAAAGGCTCATCGTGGGAGGGCACTCTACTCCGCTAAACACATCTCACTGCCTCACTTATTACTTAATTCTCTAACGATATTGCTGCCATCAATACCATCTACTGCCTGCCAGCATTTCTTGTTTCTAAATTGCATGCGTTCTCACGGTGGATTTACCTGTATTTGGGATGAAAAATGTGACTTTCTGGGAGGAAGAAGCCTTGCTACCTCCATATGAGATTGCCTAATTCTCCTTCAATGAAAAAAGCTACTTGAAAGATGGCTAAACTTCTACTGATGTAAATCAGCAGAAAAGCAGTATTAATCTGAGATAATGTATTGTTTCTTTTATTTACTTAGGCTGGGAATATACAGTAGAAGCAACATTAGGAGGATATAATCCAGTGGAGAAAACCTACCATTTGTGTCGTCGACGACGATGGGTACGTGAAAGAAAATATCAGATGCATGAGCTACAATCGGCCTTGGATGAGCAACATTCTCAGGTGTGTAATACTACATGAATAGGACATATGACATCTCATGTTTAAAAATCTCTTATAGTGCTATCTCAAAAATTGCATAATTACTACTTGTACATAATATAACTTTTTTTTTACTCATAAAACTTCTTAATAGAAGAACTGAGGAAGAATGTTAGCAACAGTTTACAAGTATTTTTCCAGTAGTAAATTATTAAAAGCTAGTTGAACATTCTTTTCTAAAATATCTAAATATTCATTACTTAAATTTATTGGTATAATAAGCACTATTTTAAGTAATGAATTTATTAATGTTATTAGTGTAATGGCATAATTTCCACTAAATCCACATGCCCAGAATGTGTGTGACCACAATACATATAAACCGTACTAATATTATTTTGAAGGAAAGGAGGGGGAAAAGCTGATGAAACTGTTACATGTGTAAAATAAAACTCAAGGATACAGCAAAAATGTCTTGACCACAGCATTAAAATGTTCATTTATATATTCATTTATCTGTTAAAATGTTCAAGAAAGAAAATTCATTGTTTATATTGATATTATAGATGTTAATGTTACAATATGACATATTAGCATAAGACCTAAATGAGTCAGCCCCATCATGGAAGATTATTACTGTCATACAAATGCTCATCAAATTGTGCCTTAAAGAAATTCTCTTTCTGCACTTGAAACACATTCAGGCAGTTTATTCCAATCACCAGCTACTCTCCATGTAAAAAAAAAAAAAAAAAAAAAAAAAAAAAAAAAAAAAAAAAAAAAAACTGCTTCATACTTCCTTGATATATCCCCTCTTTATATAATTTCTAAAGAATTCTATTACTGTTTCATTGTATTCTATGAAATAATTTTTGTTCTGTTAATCTAACATAGATTACACATTGATCTGACTCTTCAACTTGTGCCTCAATCAGATATCATCTCTTTTCCTTCCATGAGCTCTTTCATTGAGGGAATGCTTTTTCCTGAGCATAGCATTCCTCAATCTGTTTTTATACCTGACATTCCAGAAACCTAATGCAATCTTAGCTATTATCTTACTATAAACCCTTAGTGAAAATATCTTCCTTTCCTCAGAAAAACAGGTGACAAAATATTTGCGCAATAATCAATGCCTTGTATAGTGGAACCGTAACCTCTTTATAACTATATATCAGTGTCCACCTCATTGCCATGATCTGTTGTGTTCTCAATGTTTCAGCAATATAATTCCAGAATTTTGGGGTTTTTTTTTCCTCCTCCATCATACCCCCCCACACACACACTCACTCCAAAATCCCTTATCTTCTATCCCTTAAGATAATCTGAATCTATTATACTGTATCCAATCCTTACAACCTTACTCTGCCACACTTGGTATCTTGATGAAGGAATCTTCATAATTCCTTCATGAAGATTCCTTCTTATAAAAACTATCATGAAGGAATCTTCCTGTGTTTGTCAACTTTCTATAAATGGAAAACGATAATCTGTTTTTTGTTTCATTTATTTCTATAAGGATATTTAGGAAAGGAAGTTTTTTATTTTCTTCTAGTTTCAGAGTAAATTTTATGTTAGGATGTAAGTTATTAAAATAGTCTTTAAATGCAGTCAGATCTAGTGCTATTCCTGGCCAAATGATGATGTTGTCCAAATAGTGGAGCCAAATTTTTGGTTTGATGTGCCAGTTTTGTAGAGCATTATTTTCAAAATTTTCCATGTAGAGGTTTGCTAGAGCTGGTGAGAGGGGTGAATCCATTGCTAGTCCTTCTTTTTCTTCCCAGAGTTCTTAAACCACAGAAACATCTGCATGATTAGCTTTGACAGTGTCTGCCTCTTCACTAATATTTCCCATAAGGAAACAGTAGACTTGTTAACTCAAAAAATTTCCATCTGATATTGTTGAATTATTGAAATTTGTTATTACGTCCAGTTACTTCACTGGGAAAGAAAAAATTTACAAGCAAGAGGAAGGAACAGCAATGGGGTCTCCCTTATCACCAAACTTAGCAAACCTGTTTCTAGAATACTTTAAAAAAAATTTTCACGTTTAAATCCAAACCAAAAATTTGGCTACGATATATCAATGACATCTTTGCTGTCCGGGGTCATTCTGAACAGGAACTATACTTTTTTCTAGATAAAATAAACCTTCATTCTCCCATGAAATTTATGCTAGGAAAAGAATCTCCACAGGGTATCTCCCTTCGGATTTACACATCCAAAGAAAAGATGGTTCCATTTCTGTCTATTGCAAACTGACATTTTCAGGTCACTACATTCACAATTCTACTGCTCATCATCCATCTCAAAAAATTGGCATCATTAGTAACTAGAGCATACAGATTCTGCTCCTCTAAAGAATCTCTAAACCAAGAATTGGAAATAATCAAAAATACAGCCATACTAAATGGATACAATCTTAAAACAACTCAAAAAATTATCAGTCACTGCCCCATACATCAACCTAGACGAGAATAAGCCCATATGATTCCCGTACCTTATGTCAAAGGCATCTCCGAATGTATTTCAAAAATTATGAAGAAATACAAACTTGCTACTACCTACAAACCAATCAACCAGATCTATAACTTGTTACCTTCTCCTTAAGACAAACTCTCAACTCTGATACTACCTGGCATGTACAAGGTTCCATTCTCCTGTAAATTGTCTTACCATGGACAGACAAGTAAATCTGTTCATAAACACATTTCAGAACATCGAGACCATACCCGTCTTATCAAACCACAGAAATCTGGCCTCTCACAACATGGAGTTGAAAACCCAAACCATAGGATCCATTGGGAAAAGACCAAACTTCTACATAGATCTTTATATGAACGTTTATATAATGAAAGTGTTGAAGCCCTACTTCACAGACCAAATCTAAACCGTAATGCCGTTCTTGCTATTCCTAAAGTATGGGAAATTGTCATACAAAATTGTGTAAAATAATTTTTATATATGTTATCTTATTTTAATGTAATCTTTTTTTTTACCCTCCAGATTTAATTTAATTCTATGACATGCTAGATTCCATTGTAATCATGCACCCTAACTGTATGTTATTCCTAGTGTTGTTTGAGTTAACTAACTGTACTAATGATGTCCTAAGATACTTAGGATGAAATATTTACTTAATAAAACTTATTACTGTTATTATTATGTGTGTGTGTTTAGTCATTTTTTACATTTGTCTCTAATCTGTAAGAGCACAAGCTGACTTATTTGCCAGCTTGTGCTCTTACAAGCTGGCAAATCACTTTTGATATGCTTTCTACTTTTCCTTCACTGCCTCTTTAACTACCAGTGTCTACCACAGGGTTCTGATTCTTGCAGACAACCTCACCACATGTGTCTCTGGCTGAATCAATCAATGTTTCACATCTGAGATCTGCTAGACTTTTATTTACTTCAAAACTTTCTTACATGTTCTTCTTTTCAATATGAAATTCAATTTTATCCTGCTCAAGACTAAATGGTAATCATTTCGAATGCTCTTTACACTCTGGTGTCCTACAACAGGGAGAAAACATCACTATCAATAATAACAGTCAATGAGATTTTTCTTATTCCTTGCTTCTTCTCTCCATGTGAATTTGTGAACATTTTTATTTTGGAACACTGTATTTAGTAATAACCAGTCCATGTCCTAAGCAGAAATCCAACAGGTATTTGCCATTATTATTAGCTTTGCTCTTTTCTCCAAATTTTCCCAATATATTTTTCTATGTCTGACAATCATTTCCTACTCTGCTATTTAGATCCCCAACAAGGACCAATTTTTTATTGTGTCATTGTTGCTTTCTCTAAAGCCTCAAAAAAATTCCTCCACTTCTACCTTAGTAGAACCTTCTGTGGGACCATAGGCACAAATGTCTCATTGTCCAGATCCCCATTCTGGTATTTGCCCACATCACTTTACTGGATATTGCCTGCCATTCAAGAAGATGGCTACTCCTTCTTTTCCTTTGTCATTGCCTGAATATAACATTTTGTATTTATTGCTCAGAAAGATCTCACCAGTTTTTGTCTTTTTTTTTTTTTTTTTGTTTCAGTCGCCCATATTATGTCGATCTGGTACTTATCCAATTCCTCAGTTAGCTCCATTTCTTTGCCATTGAGGCTTCTTATGTTGATAGCACCGATCTTGAACTATGGTGATGCTGAGTTGGGTGGGTTTTAGAATTTGTTCCAGTAGCAGACGTTTCGTTGTTTTCTGTCCCCTGATGAAAACAACGGGGGCCTTGTTTAACCAGGCGACGCCCCAGCCGGCATGGAATTCTGTAATGTTGTACCATTATTTTGTTTTAATCCAATACGAATACAATTTTGTTGGCTAAATCTCAAATTGCCAGCCCATCCTTGTTCGTTCAGTATCCAGGTAGATACTTAACAGGCTGCACCACAAGAAGGTGAGGATTTATTATAATTATATATCCAGTAAATTGATTATGTATTACATATATAGAATATCAGTTTTTAATATATCACATGCTTAAATAGCACTTTTACAGTTGTAATCTTAGAATTTTTGAGTCCTCATCATATGTATATCTTTTAATCAGCATGGCACATATGTAAATGAAGTTCATCTTTGCTTTCATTTCATTAAAGTTAATTATTGTGGTTATGCAATTTGTTTATGTTTGCTATTAGCATTATATTTAAATTTATATATCAGATATTTTTTCTTCTTTTATAGAATTAAATTAATTTGTATGAAAAAGTTAATATTTTACATGAATACTTTATCTCATTCCAGATGTTTTACTTTTTTTTTTTCAAGAAATAAAAATAACTGAAGTTTGTGGTTTAAATATAGCATTTAAATATAAAAAACATTACCATATTATAATTATCATAATATATTAAATACAATTTCTGTTATAATTATGAATGCATAGTAATGCCAAGAAATCTATATTTAATTATTTTTATATTCAAGTGTGAGGATACAGATGGTTGGGAATATTCATCCTTATTCAACCTCAAGTTTCATGCCAGAAAGCGTCGTGTTGATTTTGTGCGTCGTCGTCGTTGGCATCGCAAACTAGTAACAGAAGATTATGATGCGCCTCTTGTTCTTAGCATCGCCGGTGCTGTTAAACGCAAGGTGATCAACAGTAAAAAAGTAATTCTTTTACTAACTATAGTGTTCAGTAGTTTTAGGTGTAAGTCTAATATATGCATAGGATATATTTACTAATATCTCTAATTGAAAACAGTCAAACACTCTCTTTACTTGATTAGTGAACTAAGATACTATAATTTAATTTCAACTCTTTGGATGTCGCACATTTTAATGTGATTATTAGAAGTATAACTTCATGGAAGATCTAAGCCCCTGAAGGGAAATTTGACTTCCCTTCAGGGGCTTAGATCAAGCTTATTAAATTATATTATTATGCTGAGTGTTTTACTACCAACCTTTTTTTTTTTTTTTACTTCAATTAATATTCTTGAATATATCACTACCAGAAATGTTTTTAAAGATAACTGATGCATTTATTTTCATTGGAAAATGCTTAGCTTTGCCAGAAAATCACTCTTTCCCAATATTGAATAAGACTTTTGATTATTTCATAGCAGTTTGCATTTGATGTAGTTTGGATTTTGGCACTTTTGAGAGTGTTTGGGATAATTTGAAACCTTCTTTTACTAGCTGAAGAGAACTGTTTTCTAGTCCTTAAATGATGCAGTTGATGGACTCTGGCTGCTTCATATCATATACTAACACATTATAGATCTCAATTAGGTTAAAATTTGGGGAATAAGAGAGTAAAAGAAAACTAATTTCACCATGATGTGCTTGACACTGCTGACAAACAGATCTTGTGTGATAATTGCTTTTTCAGTTGAAGGTGAGTTCGCTGATCTCATGTGGAGGTATAGCGGGATTTCCCCCTCTTGGCAACTCAGGTTTTCAGGAAAAAAAAAAAACATACCATTAGTAGGTGGTAGATGATAGATAGTGGCATAGCATGTAGACATAGTGGCATTGTGTGTAGATGGAGAATTACGTGTAGATGGATTGTGTGAAGTGCTGTACCCTCTTGCGATGAGTCCTTGGACTCCTTCAAGGTGTCATGTAATAATAATAATAATCTCGAGTAGCCATTGTGCTACAACTCACGGTAGTAAGGTATCATAGTAAGATATGCTCGACTCTACAGCCCAAATCGAGCTTCGGCATGGATTTGTTGCCTCCAGCCCTGTCTGTCCAAAAGTTTACTTCTCTAGTTTGAACAATGTAATATGATGTTGCTATCTTAACTAATGGTGTCTATCCATCTTGTTCTAGGTTTACTTTTGGTCTTTTATCAAGAATTTTACTATTTGTCTTCTTAAGAATACTGTCATTTTCTCTAAAAACATGTCCTGCTCACTTCAAATTTTTTTTAACTTGATTATATTAGATATTGTGGGTTCTTTTATATAGTTAACTCATTTTTGTATCACTGGGCCAAATATTTTTCTAAAGATTTTCCCTACACGAAGAAAAATACTTAGAAAAATTTTCCTTTATCTTCTTATAAATCTGGATTTATTTGTCCATAGTGTATTTTCTAATCCTCAGTAGTCCATTTGCCACACTGCTCAGAAAATCTTTGATATACAAGTTGGGCTGTACTTACAATATAGTCTTGTCACTGCCCTATATATATATATATATATATATATATATATATATATTTTTTTTTTTTTTTTTTTTTAAATTTAATTTTATTTTAATTAAATGACTGAAAGCAGAGAGATAAAAGTAAAAAACACTATTTTAATTAAGTAGAGTGCACAACTAGTTTCATCTTCATAGAAGACTTCTTTGGATGCACTACAAGAAGCAACAACCAACAAAAATTGCAAAAGACTAAAAAAAACTATACATTAAATCATTAGTGTATTAATGTTTGAAGCTGTTCTGTGTATCTGTTCATTGTTGGACATGCGCATGCATTCAACATCTCTTGGATGACAGTCTGAGGGATTATAGCTGAGGTTAGTGTTGATGTACTTGATTGAAGACTATGTCTTTTAGATTTTGCAATTCTTCTTTCCATTTCATCATAGCATCGAAAGATATTTTCAGACTTCTCCCATAAGACTAGATGAAGTTTTCCCTCATCAGCATCAGGAGAATTCAGGACACGGTTCAACAGAACACTAGCTCTTGTTGTGCTGTATGTGACAGCTTTTATGTTCCTCAAGAAGTAATTTGATGGCAAAATCCACCTGGCAAAAATAAGACTTATTGCAGTGGCACCAAATTCAGTAAATGCTGGGATATTTCAGGTTATGTTTTTGTTCAGGCCTACTGAGCAAGGAATGGAGTTTCAGAAGAGGATCGAAAGAAGTCTGGATGTTTGTTTTTTAAGAACTTTGGCTAATTTTGGAAAATCGGGACTCATGGTAGGGATATATAGCCTTTTTTCACTATTTCTATCTTCAGTATGGTGAGGAGGTGGATTAAAAAATAACTTATTAACTGTTTGTTTCGAATAACCATTTTTCTTGGAAGGTTGTAAGAAGAAATTGAAGTTCTTTTGTTAATATCTTCTTCATAGAGGAGTGAGCAAGCACATTTGTCTAGCATAGAGATAATACAAAGTTTTTGAGGTGGATAGTGATGGGACTTTTGCATGGAGATATCTATTGGTGTGAGTAGGTTTCCTGTAAATAGAGATTTTTTAATTTCTCAGCAATATGAGTGAGTTTGACATCCAGGAATGGAAGAGAGCCATCAATCTCTAATTCTACATTAAATTGGATTTTTGGGTGTTTGACTGTTGAGGTGGTCTAAGAATCTTGGAATATTTTTCTTCAAAGTATAAATTTGCCGGTATGAGTAATAACGGATTACCAATGGCTAAACCAAAATTTCATTTATAAATAATGTCTTTAAACTGGAAATAACCAGAATTAACACAATGAGTTAATAAAGACAACTTTTTTTGATAATTTATCTCTTAACAGAATAAGAACTTCTTCTGTAAGCACATTTCTGAACAGGGAAACAACATCAAAACTAGCCATAATTTCTTCTTTTTGAAAATTTATTTTTGACTCTTGAAGCAGAATCAACAGAATTTTTGATAAAAGAAGTCAAGCTGAATAAGCACTTTAAGGATTTTGCTAAATACTTAGTTTATCATCATCATCAAATTCCTGCCATGTACCCTCAAGGGGTGTACAGGATATGATAGTACTAAATGAAAAAAATTACATCATTACTAACTTCATATCTACAATTTTCCTCCAAATCAGTCTGTTACTTATCAAGACTCCAACATTATCAGATCTTATATTTCTATCATCGAAGGCACTTTATACTGTGTCAATTCACCAATATCTTGGTCTTCCTCTGGGTCGTTTCGCTGCCAACCTGGCAGAGAACACTTGTTTTGCTAATCTTTCTTCGCCCATTCTGTGTAAGTGACCATACCACCTGAGATTAGCTCTGCTAACATATTCCTGGATGCTGAAAGTGTCAAGTTCTTTCATTGATGCCTCTAATCTTTCTTTTCTGCACTCTCATATCTGCAGTCTCTAGTCTCTGGTCAAGTGTTTTACTTCTGACCCAGCTCTCAGATCCATAAGTTAAAACTGGTTTGAACACTGTCTTGTATACAGCTAATTTAGTGTTCCAACTAATTTCTCTCTTATTCCATATGAATTTATTCAATTGACTTCCCACCATACCAGCTTTGATGATTCAGTTATCTATTTCTATATTTAATTTACTATCTTCACTAAAAATCATGCCTAAGTAGCTGAAATGTTTTACTTGTTCCACAGGTTCTCCATTCACAATACAGTTGACATTTTCAATGATTCTGCCTATTTTCATTGTCTTTGTCATTTTATTGCTGACCTTCATACCATATCTATTAAAACAGTTATTCAATTTAGTCAGAGATTCTTCCAGACTTGTAGCGGATTTATTTAGAAGTATAACATCATCCGCATAAAGCAAAGAGCTGACATTAACATCTCCAATTTTGATATCATGTTTAATACCACTTTCCTTCATAATGTGGTCCATATAGATAATGAATAACAGAGGGGGATAATGTACATCCTTGTCTGACACCAGATTTAACATTAAACCATCTTCCTGTACTTCCTTCAATTCTAACTGCTGACTTACAACTCAAATAAAGACTAAGTATTGCTTGATATAATGCCCCATTGACACCATATAACTGTAATGTATTGAATAGCTTCTCTCTTGGCACCTTGTCATATGCCTTTTCCAGATCGATGAAACTTAAATACAGATCTTTGTTATATTCCCATGCTTTCTCGACTATTTGTCGTAAAGTGAAGATCTGATCCTGACAGCCTTTATTTGGCCTGAATCCAGCTTGTTCTTCACCCAGCTTTTCTTTCACAATTCTTCTCAATCGTTTCTCAAGTATATTGGCATAAATCTTGCCAGGAACACTCGGTAGGGAAATACCTCTGTAATTCTCACATTCAGTTTTATTTCCCTTTTTATATATGGGTAATATGAGAGCTCTACTCCAATCATCAGGAATTCGTCCCTCTGTCCAGGCTTTCTGAACTATGCAGTGCACCAACTATAAGACTCTTATACCACCATACTTCAGCATTTCTGATCGAATATCATCTACTCCTGCTGCCTTTCCACATTTCAAGCCTTTGATGGCTCTTTGTACCTCAAGTATGGGTATGTATTTCTGACTGCATCTGGTCAGTGTTTTTTACCACTGTGCTGTCATCACTGCTTGTTTCATTTAGCAGTTTTTCAAAGTAATTACTCCATACTTCAAGGATATCTTTTTCTCCGATTTTCATGTCACCTGTATCATCTCTAACTCCTTTTACAGCACTCTTTCCTCCATTTCAATAACCTCCAGAATATCTTACCACCTTCTTGATATTTATTTTCTATTTTCTTGCCAAAGTCCTCCCATGACTTTGTTTAGCTAGTTTTACACAGTGTTTAGCATTCTTGCATTTGTCTCTGTATTCTCTAAGAGCACAAGCCGACTTATTTGTCAGGAACTTTTGATATGCTTTCTTCTTTTTCTTCAGTGCCTGTTTAACTTCATGTGTTCACCATTCAGTTCTAATTTTTCTATCATTGCAGACAAATTCACCACATGCCTCTGTAGCTGAATCAATCAGAGCTTCAAGGCTTGCCACTGAATCTCCAAGGTTTGATTCCTGTTCTCAAACTATTTTTTTCTTCAGTGATCTTTGTGTATTTTAGCCTACGGTTCATATCTGAGAGCTACTCAACTTTTATTCGCTTTAAAACTTTGTTCTTCTTTTCAAAATGAAATTCAATTTTATCCTGCTCAGGACTAAATAGTGATCACTTCCAATTTCAAATCCTCTGTACACTCTGGTGTCCTGCACCAGGGAGAAAACATCACTATCAACAATAACATAGTCAATGAGACTTTTCTTATTCCTTGCCTCTTCTCTCCATGTGAATTTGTGCACATTTTTATGTTGGAACATGGCGTTAGTAATAATCAGTCCATATCCTGAGCAGAAATCCAACAGGTATTTGTCATTATTATTAGCTTTGCTCTTTTCTCCTAATTTTCCCAAAATATTTTTGTATGTCTGACAATCATTTCCTACTCTGCTATTTAGATCCCCAACAAGGACCAACTTTTCCTTTTTCATTGTGTCAGTTGCTTTTTCTAAAGCATCAAAAATTCCTCCACTTCTACCATAGTAGAATCTTCTGTGGGACCATAGGCATAAATAAGTCTCATTGGTCTAGTTTCCTATTCTGATATCTGCCCACATTACTCTACTTGAGACTGACTGCCATTCAAGAAGATTAGCCTCGTATTTTGTGTTGAATACTATGGCTACTCCTTCTTTTCCTTGATTGTCATTGCCTGAATATAAAATTTTTGTATTTATTGCTCAGAAAGATCTCACCAGTTTTTGTCTTTTTTGTTTCAGTCACCCCTATTATGTCTGGTACTTATCTAATTCCTCAGCTAGCTCCATTTCTTTGTCATTCAGGCTTCTTATGTTGATAGTACTGATCTTTAACTCTGGTGATGTTGAGTTGGGGTGTGTTTTCAGATTTGTTCCAGTAGCTGACTTTATCGCTGTTTAACTGGGCGACCTCCCAGCCAGCATAAAATTTTGTCATGTTGTACCATCATTTTTAGCCAGAAAATTTCCTTCTTGGATCAAAAAAATTCTACTTTGAAATTTGATAGATTCAAATTATGCACTAAGGCACTCAGCTCACTTTGCTCAATTAGATGTGGTTCTTGGCTGACCTGAGGAATGTAGCTTCAATCCAAATATGTTGATGGATCTTTCTTGGTTCTTGTGTTTGTTCCTTATCATCAGGAATAGTAATTTCCATTGAGACTGTGGAAATGATGTTAATCTTCCTTGTACATCACTGGCTTCATTGCAGACATGATTTGAATACTTTATCATATATTTTCCTTTCCATGAAAAAAAAAACTTTTTATAGCACACAAGTAGCAGGTTTGTTTGGTTCATACTGGATCATCGAAATCACATTTTCTTGTCTCCATTCCTTCAGGTTTATATAGCATGCTTTAGAGAGCCCACTTGCATGTAGTGCACAAACTTTATCTCTTAGTGATGACTAAAATGCAAGTCATTAGTTTTACATGAAAGGACATGAGTGTCCCTTCATCTCATAAATTTCAGAAAAACAAATCCATTCTTAACTCACAATCTCAACTTAACAGATTCTGCAGCTAATGACTGACATACACATGTTTTTTGATATTATCGTTCCCATCTACCTTCTGATAATACCATGTTATTTCCACCAGTTCTGCTGACATATTATAGGCATTGATTAATTTTCAAAAGAACATTTAAAAAAAATTTTTTTTGCTATTTTATTCAAAACTGTGAGTGTGTGTTTTAAGTTTAAATTTATAATGAATATGTAAAAATAATGTAAGAAATTGAGTTTACGGTAATTTCAAACCTTGTTAACTTCTTATCTGACTCATCCAAATCTGTAAGAGGAGGGAGGGAGAGAATAACAAGTTAGCTATTGTGTATAGAAATTTAAAGTTTGCCATTATTTTACTGGTCTGATATCATCAGTGCTTTCTTTTTATTTTCAAGACTGCTGAAGACGTTCAACTATCATTACTTAGTTGTCCTCGACTTAATTGGATTTACACAGGTATGCATTTCTAAGAGATTGTATAATTTCATGAGAGACGATAATATTGTTTGTAGTGTGTGTGTGTATAATATAAAAAAAAAAATTGGTTTTTCATATGTATGCCATTTTGCTGCATATCTGCTTTGGTCGCAAGAACATCTGTGAATTTCCATACCAGAAAACTGTACCTCTTATGTATCTTTCTTCATCCCTCATAGATGTATAATAAATTGCAATACAATATTCTGAAACTAGTGACTATCTAATAAAATAGAAGAACCATTACTTTAAAAAAAAAAGATATATACTGCAATTTGAGAGGGGAAATAAACTTTCTTTGAAACATCAGTCAACACTAAAATTGATTTTGGTGAAATTACATATAAACAATTATCCTACTAGCTAAGAGCAATTTTCCTGAAGTTGTCACGATTCATTTCTGACTGGTACATAGATTGGTTATCATATGGGAGGATAATAGGAGTGATACTGTCCTAGCACATAGCTCTTAGGTTGGTTGCAATTCCAGGTTTGTTTGCTGAACACATTTTTAGTCCCTAAATAAAGTTTCTGATATGATTTTGAGCATACAAAAGCAAGTTTTATCTTAAAAATTCCTCCTACAATCTCTAGATCCAGGACGTAGAGACTGTAGATTACTGTTAAACCAGTACTTTGCACTTCAGCCTTTATGAGGACCATTGTATATCCCAAACTTCTTGACTGAATTTTGTTTAATATCCTGTCAGTTTTTACAGTGTGCTGTTTTTCCCTCAACCAAGTAGTTGATAGTGTAGCAATGGTACTTTTATTAGGGAATTATTAAAGAGCAAGATGGTTTCCTGTTGCCTTCTTTGTGCAGTGGTATCCCATGTCTGAAGGTATGTGCTCATTGGGCCAGTTTGCCTGTTTTGAGAGATGAGAAAACTTCATTTTACATAAGTGAAAACACTCTTCTTTGATTGAAAAGCCATGATAACTGTTCCTCATCATGGATGGGATTCAAACTCATGTTCCAAATGGCTCTGTTGAAACCAATTGAGCTAAAGAGGTATAAGAAGTACAGGTACAAAAAAAAGTAGACAAACTTTTCTAAACAGAAACTTGATTTATTCTGAGCATAAACTTCTGTGTATACAGAAATGCCCTCCCATTTTATGAAAAATCGCTTCCATATCAATCTGATAACCCCTGACTAGCTTATATATCACAATGACCTTTTAATTAACACAATTAACATAACACAAGGAAATGAGTGGATACTATTTATTTAAAGGCCATATATTTTGACCTGAAAATTAAAGTTCATCATTGGTAGCAATTGGCGGTGATCACAAAGTAGAACTTGAATGATGAATTAATTTAAAACTGCAAGAAGCACATGATGTTATACATAATGTGCAGAGAAATAACTGAGGAAATGTATTAGTAATTAACTGTATTATAAAAAAAAAATAAAAATAACGAAAACTTGATGGTGTGTGATTAGAATAAGATTCTCCCATATCTTTGATAGTGAAAAGCAGTCATTCCTATTCAGGTTAAGATAATGGAGTAAAGTTGTTTTTTTTTTATAATGGAGAACCCATCCATGAGAGGTTGATCAACATATAGTACACTAGTACTGTGAATGGGCAGTAAGAAACTTTGGGTTGTATTTCTTTGGAAATGCATAGCAGAAGACTGTTGCAGAGGACATCAGTGGAAGGGATAAATGAAGAGAAGAAATTTGTTCTGTGGGTTTGGAGTTGAACTGTTATAGGGTGTTGGTTAGCTGCTGCACGTTTGGATGGAGAAAGGTGGGGGCTTTGGTGCTTTCTTTAAATAAATGTTAGAACTTAGTGATAATGATGGAGTAAGCACATTTCAAACCATATGATATTGTTATGGTAATTATTCCATGTTGTGCAAGACCAGATTTTTTTTATGTCATGCTCTCATTATATGGTCTACACTGCAACTACAGCAAGAACTTTAAACAAAGTTTAAAAAACAAAGGCTTTTTAGAGAGGACTACACAATGTAATTTTGATTCCTGTAATTCAAGCTTACATAACAAGGAAATAGTACATGGAGTCCCTATCCCATACATTTCTTGTGTCTCTGAACCAATATCTAGAATTCTTAATAAATATGGTCTAGTGGCTACATTTATCCCATTTAACAAACTAGCATCATGGTTTCCATTTTCTAAACACTCCCCTTCTTACTTTTCTTGGTATCTATAAAGTTCCACTGAACTGTCTTACTTTGGACAAAGTGGACGTTCAGTGGAGAAAAAAATGCAAGAACACCAGTCTTGCAGTGGAGAAAAAAATGCAAGAACACCAGTCTTGCATCATCAATAGGAAATCTGAGAAATTTGGCCTTGCACAATGTGGAATAGATACTGACCACAATAAACCTGCTTACTTCATCATCCGAACCTGAATCAGAATGACTGCATTTCACAATATAAAAATCTTATTCTAATCGCACCTCATTAAAGATTTTGTTTTTATATAACACAACTTATTAATAATACAATGTTTCCTCAGTTATTCCTTTGTGTTGTTTGATGTATAACATGCTTAGTATTCACCTACCTGTTGCCACAGATGAATTGTATTTTTCAGGTCGAAATGCATGTCCTTTGAATAAATAGTGTTTGTGTCTTTCCTTGTGTTGTGTTAAAAAAATCTTATGGCACAGTTTCTCTGAAACAATGAACTTGTAATTGAGTTTTATTATATTTCCCCATTCATTCACACACTTTGCTCTGCTTATTGAAATTTTCTGAAGCACCACAACACTGGCACTATTAATAACCCTTTAAGTTTTCATATCTGCAAATAACTGAATATCTCCATACAATCTAGTGAGATCTTGGAGATCAAAAGTCCCAGTACTTCCAGTCTGGGCAAAACCCATTTGGAACCTTCATTTTTCTTAATACTGCTCCCATGTACACAACCCTTTTGATAGCTATCAGACAACAAATTTCCAATCCAATTCACAAACCTGATCTGCAAATCTCCACATATGCAACTGAAATATCAACTTAGCATGCCCCTGTTGAATGCTTTTTGAAAATCCAGAAAAATGGCAGTATTTGCTTTTTCTACATCAAATGCTCTTGATACAGAATATAAAGTGCATTAATGAAAAGATTGGTGAAATGAAAATGCTCTTTAAGAAATCATGCATACCCTCATAGGTAAGAGTAATCTCATCTGCCCAATTCTATATATGAGCATTGTCAGCTCCTCAGAACATTCTCTTAAACCACATGACAAATTCCCATCCAGTCCCACTATCTTATCGACTTTGAAAGTACTTAGTTTTCGAGGTATATCCTCTTCCTCGTGCACTTCTGAAGATTCAACTTTTGCGATTCCTCCAGGAATGATGCATGCTTTTCCAGGATGAAGTACCCAGTGAGGTGATGATTGAACAATTTTGCTAAAGAACAAATTGTCACAAAATCACTCGGCCACCTACAGGTTAGGTCCCAAAACGATGCTTATTTGCTTTTTCAAATAGTGTTTCTCAGTTGGCAAGATTTCATTCTATTTTATTAGCAAGATGTTTAATAACTTCTCTGCACATAATGGTGTTTTTTAAGTATCTCAATTATTTTATTAGTAATGGTAAATTACTAAGATACATAATTTATAAATTCTGTTGTGTAGTAAGACTGTGCCTGCTTGGTTGGCTGAAGTGATTACTGTACTAACTCTCTGGCCAACAAGGTTTGAATCCCATATTAGGATTTGGTTGTTTGTGATCATTTTTAGATGGATAAATTCCATCACCCAGTGCAAAGCCACTTTCCCACTTATTAGAGGCTGTGAAGTGGCTTGGAATGATTTTGTGTTTGGTCTCTAGCAGGGATTCCATACTATATAAAAATAAATAAATAAAAATAATAAATAAATAAACAATATGAAAAATGAATAAAGTACTGAAAAATGAGTAAAAATATTCCTATCAATTCGACAGTGCTAATCTACAATTAGTTTTTAGCCTTTCATAGGTGGAAAAAACAGTGTTACTAAGATAAAGAGCTAGCAAGCTTCACTTCAGTGAGGTAAATTTATTCAAATTAAGTGGATATTGAATCTAACATTATTTCTTAGCCAAATAAGAAACTCAAAGATAGAAAATCTAAGAGTTTCATGCCAAATATAGAAAACTATAAAAGTTCGGCGAGAGTGAAAACGTAAGCCAACACCTGGTACATGCTGGGGCAACTCGTAGTAAAGGTGGAGTAAGCTTTGGCCGCTATCCTTAGTATTTTCTCATAATGTAAACAACTCCTAGGAGATGTATGTTGTTATACATTATGGGGAAAGGTCACTACCCAGACCAGTTTTGACCTTTTTTGAGGTCCCATCAGTGAGTAGGTAGACCCAGATGTAAATACTGAGGTTGCAGTAGTGCAGAGCTTATTTCTTTACTTTATGAGTCGCCAAAAGGTGCACTACTAAATTGCTGAGATAAAGAGCCAGTAGGCTTCACTTTGGCAAGGTAAATTTATTCAAATTAAGTGGATATTGAATCCAACATTATTTCTTAGCCAAATTATTATTATTCAGGCCTCCATGGAGTCAAAAGACTGGTCGAGGGGAGGTGCTTCCTAAGAAACAAAGTCTATCATACCACTCATTGACCATTCTCGCTCTCATCACTCCATCAGGCAATGCATTCCATGGTTCAACCACCCTCCATGCAAAGAAACCACTCCTTACCCTCTTGCAAACAGATTCCTTTCGTAACTTCCAGGGATGGCCTCTTGTCATCATTCCTTCCTGCTGTTCAGCCAAGCGAAAGAACTTTCCAGTGTCAATCCTGTAACCACCTCTCAATAGTCTTAATCATATCACCTCTCCTTCTATCCACCAAACTCTGCAGTCCACATTCCCTCAGCCAATCCTCATAACTATCATTGTACAGTCCTGAAACCATCTCTTTTATCTGCCTTTGTACCCTTTCCACAGTTAATTTATCCCCTTCAAATCCTGGGGACCAAATCTGAGAACAATAGTCCAAGTGTGGTCTGATCAGGGTCTTATACAACGGAATGATAACTGTTTTTATCTCTGCAGATCAGTGTCCTTCTCATTATTGCAGCAATCCTCTGTGTTACCTTCACCACCTTTGCAATATGTCCCCTAAATTTCAGGTTTCTATCAATCATCAACCAGAGATCTTGTCTCTCCTACTTCCTCCAGTTTAACTCCTCCCATTGAGTATGCAGCATCCCATTGATGTGTCCCAAACCTCAAGACCTTACATTTTGCTCCATTAAACTGACACTCCATTCATTTGCCCATCTATCTAGCAAATCCTCTTGCAGTGTGCTGCATCTGCACTATTGCTAATAATCCTTCCCAGCTTCGCATCATCTGCAAACAACTGAATATCCCCTTGCAATTCACTGACAATGTCATTGATATAAAGGTTAAACAATATAGGTCCCAGTACTGGTCCCTGTGGGACCCCACTTGTAACCCTCTGCTTCCTTGAAACTGCTCCACCATACACAACTCTTTGATATCTATCGGACAGCCAATCCTGAATCCAGTTGACCGATCTGACATCCAGACCCATGTGCGGCAACTTAAATATCAGCTTATCATGTGGCACCCTGTCAAATGTCTTCGCTAAGTCTAAGAAAATGGCAGTATATGCCTTTCCCTCATCTAATGTTCTTGTAACTTTTTCATAAAAGGTTAGCTAAAACAAGAGTGCCCCTTCACATATCCATGTTGACTCTCACAGATAAGATTACCCTCATCTGCCCAATGGAACATTACTCTCATCTGCCCAATGCTGTATACAGTCCTTCACTACTTTCTCCAAGATCTTACTAACTACTGATAACACACAAACTGGCCTATAATTAGACACTTCCAGTCTGCTACCGCCCTTATGCAATGGCACTATCTTACCTTCCTTCCATTCCATGGGCACCTTTCCTGCAGCCAGATTTCATTGAAAAGCCAGGTCAAAGGCACTGTCAGTTCCCTATCACATTCTCTCAAAACTTGTGGTGAAATACTATCAAGTCCCACAGCTTTACTGACATCCAGAGTACTCAGTATTTGAAACACACTCTCCTCCTGCACCTCTAAACCTCGAACCTGCCCTGTCCCTCTAGCATTAAAACTGACTACTCCAGGATGAAATACTCCAATAAAGTGTTCATTGAACAATTCTACTATGTCCTCTGCATCAGTCACTCTATTCCCATTTTTATCCCACAATATCATTCTTCCACAGTCATTTCTCCTCTTACTGGCCACATATCTAAAATATTCCCTAGGATTTTTTTTTAGATCATTGGGCTAATCTCCTCTCGTATTCCAGTTTCGTCTTCCTTACCATACTAGTCACCTCTTCTGGCCTGTGTCTTATACTCTTCATGCATTATCTCTTCCACAGCCTCTTTTTTGCATGCAATTCCTGTTTAATATTGTTTGTCATCCACTTTACTCCAAATTGTGTCCTTGTTTACTTGTGGTATACAACTTGCCATTGCTGTTAACAAATATTCTTTCATAATTTCCCATGCACTAATGATATTCTGGCCTTCCAATTCCTCCTTCCATGAAACTTCCTCAAGTTGATGTCTTAGACTGTTATAATCACCTGCCTTATAATTCCACATATGTTCCTGTCTCTTTGATACTCCAGCATGTCTATTCATTTTCCAAATCAAAATCATAGTCACTCTCTCCAACTGGTGGGAGAGATGTCATCTCAGTTATTATCAACTCCTGATGTTTATAACCAAATGCAAAACTCTGGAACCTCTTGTTCCCTCTATTACATGTTGCCTAAGATATTTGTCTCTCAAGAATTCTAGAAATTCCATTTCCTTATTGCTGCATGCATCTTCCTCTCCTCAGTTTATACTACTGTTGTTAAAATCTCCCATAACAATCATTCTTCTTGCACTTGCCAAACTCAACTGTGTAAACATTTCCTAGTCCCCATCCTCTGTACTCCTGGATCTGTTTCAACACCCCCCCCTAAATATCCTGTCTTGCCCACCTCTACCTCACACCATATGCTTTCAAAGTCATTAATGTCACTGCCTTCCAAAGTCTCCACTCTTAGAGGACATAAGTCGTTACTTATCATAAGCAGTACTCCACCACCACGCTTTCCCTTCCTACCCTGCCGAAAAATGCTGTACACAGCAACTTCTATTCCTGTTATTATATTCTCTTCTGTCAACCACGTCTCAGTGATCCCAATAATTTTTGGCCAGGCTGATGCTATCTCTGCCACCAATTCCTCTCCCTTATTCCAGATACTCCTGGCATTAGTATATAGCATATAAATGCTGTTGTTTCTATATCCAGAATTATCCCCTCTAGACTCCACTAGGCTCAGTGTTACTTGATGTCGTACCCATTCCCACAAGAGGCCACCCCCTGCTACCATCCTCCCTGGGGCACACTGACTTGTTCAGAACAGCAATCTCTCCAGATGCCTACATCCTTCCTCATTCAAATGTAAGCTGTCTCTTGCATACATTTCCTCTCTGTTCTCAAATGCACCTCAAGCATCCACATATTCCAGTCCTCTCTTGACACACATTCTAGCTATCATGTCATTCAATATTACTGCTCTTCTGCTCAGTTCGTCATTATCATACCTAGGCAACACACACTATCTTTCCTCTCTGTGTCTTCTTTCGTACACCCTCAAGCAAGAATCTCATATCTCTTGCTGCCCTATTTACACCACCACTCAAGTCATTTGTTTCCACCATCACAATCATCTCATCCACCCTTTCACCTCTCTTAACTGCCAAAGCCACTCTTTCTATCTTTGGCAAACACTCCTCACGCATCCTATCTTGAACACCACGTATCATTGAGTCCCCATACATTATACCTCTTGCCCTCTCTCCTATTGTTTCCATTTTCTCCTCTTCTAGCACTTCCATACCTCTCTCTCATTCCATCTCTTCTACTGTTTCCATTCTCTCTTCTTCTAGCACTCCCATACCACTCTCTCTCTCTCTCTCCTGTTTCCATTCTTTCCATTTCCACATCCAGTTCCATTCTCTCCTCTTTTATCATTCACAAATTTCTCTCATCTCCTATCATTCCCAAAACTCTCTCTCTCCCTTACTCAGATTTGTCTTGCATTTATCTCTTCCATTCTCCTAATCTCATCTTTCATACTTATCATACTCTCCCAAGACATTCCACCTCCTCTTTCAGCTCCTCTATCTCCCTCTGCAGGTCAGTCACTCTAAATTGAAATTCACTCTCCCAAACAAAACCATCTCCTAAACTTTCAGTCACTCACACCTTCTACACTATCAACTATTATTTTCTCATTCACATTTTTTTCTTCATTCTCTCCTATCACACTACTCGTCTTCCTGTATTCATTTCCCATTCCTGCAGCAACAAGGTCAGTTATTGAGATATCTGCTGCATTTATTTCTTCCCACTGCCTGGACTTTAAACACACGCGCACCCCCCTGCTCTCTTACAAGCCAGATATCCAATTCCCGAGACGCATACATGCCGCAAATACTGCATGCCACAAACTCCCTTATTATATTGTTTATAATAGAGTGCCTAAATGGCAGAGGACTTTGCGACACGCCATTTGCGACTGCAGCTGAATCCGCCATCATTCGTTACTGCCAAGAGACTACTAGCGTGATCGTTAATTAATCAAAATAGTGTCAAAAATAAATACTAAATAAGTATTAGGAAGTATAAATAAATAAGAAAAGTATAAACAATTACAAGCAAAATAAAAAATTAAGTACGCTAAATAAATGAAATAAAACTAAATACAGTAATGAAAACTTAGCTTCATCTTGTCTTCCACCATTATGCATCTGCCCCATCTTCTCGATAAACAAAATGCACAATGTCGCGACAGCACTAACTTCAAAAAACAACTACTATAGTACACTCGTATTCCTGAGAAACAATTTAGCAGCACTTTCACCAATTAAAAAATCACTTTCTTCAGCACAGCTCAAATTAACCGCCACGTGCTATCTCAAAGATAGAAAATCTAAGTTTCATTCTGAATATAGAAAACTAAAAGTTCGTCAAGTCCAAGCGTGAGCCAACACCTGGTACATGCTGGGGCAACTCGTAAAGGTGGAGTAAGCTCAGATCACTGTCCTTAGTATTTTCCCATAATGTAATCTGTAATGTAATGTAATCACTGAGACCTCAAAAAAAAGTCTCTAAACCAATCTGGGTAGTGACCTTCCCCCATAATGTATTTTCTTAGATTTTCTATCTTTGAGTTTCTTATTCAGCTAAGAAATAATGTTGGATTCAATATCCACTTAATTTGAATAAATAAATAATGGTTGTTTTTTTTTCCATCTATAGGAAGTGGGCAAGGCTGCTTTTGCAACAAAACATTGACAGAATATACACACAAATAAGGTGTTAAATTGTGATTGATAAAATTCCTAAGAGAATTTATTCTTTCATAATTTAACAAGCAAAGACCCTATAATAGAAAATTTGCTTGCATCTAAGAGTGTAAATTACATATATGTGAACAAGATTAGAATATATTAAACAAAAAGATAATTGTGAAAATGCATAAGAAAAGAGTGTTATTCCATTATGTAGAAAGATTACTTAAGCTAGTTAAATATTGGCGGTGAAATTCTAGGGAAAAAGAACATTAATGTATGATTAAAGTATACTGCTTTAATCATACATTAACGTTCTTTTTTTAACAAAGGGAATTATATATTTGTCTATGTGAGAGTGAGGGAGGGAGGAATAATTATATATTCCTGTGATGCACTTCAATATATTATAAATCAGTATGCCTTAGATATTACATCCTCTTTGAATTTAACAGTTTTCATTTTCAAAGTGGAGTTGTGTATGTGAAGATTCAGAAAGCAAATATTTCAGCTGAAGAAAATGAGCTTTCTGCAGTCATTGTTTACAATAACAAGTCTTGTTATGCTTCATTTGCTTTGAGTGGGCATATGAAATGACTGAAGTCAGATTTCACATTACTCCAGTATACCCAGAATAATGGCAGCATCTCAGTTATATGCAGCCACATTTTTCATTTATTATATCACCTAAGTACAACTGTTCTCGTTTATAACCAATTTCCCATATAATTTGCTTCACAGTTGCAGTAACAGAACTCCCACTGACCGAGCATTATAATATTTCAGATGCTAACGTATCTGTGAGCTGAAGAGAGGAAAAACAAACAGATTTCCTAATTTATTACAGTTATGTCAGACTCCATTTTTAAAATTCTATTTCAATGATTACTGATGAATTAGTAAGATTTATGTGGAAATGAAATGTATAGAGTTGACATCTGTATTGTTTCGGTTCCCAGTTATCCAATATAATTGCCTTCTCCACTGTAATGTTCAAAATGGTGAATAATGGTGATGTAGAATCAGAGTCTCATCCATAGTAATAAATGAATGCACAAAATCAGTTTTATTCTTGCTAAAACGCTCCAAGCACTGTTCAGAGATTTTCATGCGAGTGCGTTTTTGATCTGCTGTGAGCAAGCATAAGCTTTTTCATTTGCAATTCTTCGTGCAAAATATATCCTACACATTCTTTTTAAGTGCCTATAGTCTCAGCAATTTCATGCACTTTGACTTTCCTATCATCCAATACCATATTGTGCACTTGATCGATGATTTCTGGTGTTACACTTTTTGGACATCCTTCATGTGGATCATCTTCAAGGCTGGTACAGCCACATTTAAACTCAGCAGCCCATTTCTTAATTGTCAAAAATGAAGGAGAAGAGTGCCCATAAACTTTTATGAACTTCGAACGAATTTCTTTTGGCATTAAGCCTTCTTTTACAAAGAATTTTATAACCACATGATACTCAATTTTATCCATTTCAAGGGATACAGACTACACTTTTGCTTTAGACAGCTGTATAAAACAAACTACTTGATAGAATGACTTAATTTCCCATGGATGCTTATAACAGATGTATCAACTTAGAAAAAAAATCTTGCTGGTAGTATTGCCATCTATGGTTGAAGCTGAGAACTTTTCAGACCACCCTCGTAGAGTGAAATTTCAGACATTTGTATGTAGTGGTAGGTGCACAATGAAGAGGACATTGAAGAAATGGATAAGCTTCAGACAAAAAGCTATAATTTCATACTGCTTCTTAAAATGTGGGAATGAGAGAATTGTTCTGAAATTGGATTCTGGAATTAACATGTGATTCTGCTAGCTGTGCTCTTAAATAAATAGCCTGCAATATGATTATTAAGCTTAATCTATAGATTGTCTAATGTGAAGATTTGCTTTGCTTTCACTAAAATAAATTTGAATATCACGTAACTAGGGATGAGTTATTTCTTGTAAAGTTTAATGAATGTAATTATTTAGAACATATCGGAATGTGTAACTGACTAAAAATTCACATGTATACCACAGTAATTAAAATATAATATGTAGATATTTCGTCTTAAGTATCTTAAGACATCACCAGTACAGTTATTACAAACAATACTAGGAATTACATTCAAAGGAACAGTTAGTGCACATGCTTATGCTGGAATACCTCTGTGCATAGAGTAATGTGTTTTAGCACCTTTTAGGTGGAAACAAAAAATTGGCTTTAATTAAAATTAAATTAAAATATATCTGATAAATTTATTTCATACAATTGAGGATTATCCTCAATTTTATATTATTCAGTTATGAATAATCTTTATGTAGACTAAAATACACAAAGATTATTGAATTATTATTTTTAGAGGGACCTGTGGCATAGTATAATTATTAAAAAAAAAAACAACAACACATAAGTCCATAGTAATGACTTGAATTAATAAGTAATAAAATAGTAGATATTTCGTACTAAAAATAATAGTACATCTTCAGTGTTAGGAATAGAATAAAAGTAACAAATATTCGGTGGATCACCTATTAAAATACAATGTTGTCGCGAGCTAGGAAATGAAATAAATTGATTAATATTTAAGATAATTAGATTTTTAATGATTACATAAAATAACATATCACCACTTATATTCCTATCAACAAAATTTCTTCCTTATTGCCTTCTACAAAAGATAAACTATCATCTCTGTCTTTGGCTGGCGTTTGCAAAATTCCTTGTGAATGCGATGTTTCTTATTTTGGACAAACTGGCCGTTCTGTGGAAAAAAGAATTAAAGAACATCAATATTATATTGATTACAACAAACCGCAGAAGTCTGGTCTAGCACAACACAGTATTACCACTACCCATAATATCCAGTGGAATAAAGCTATTCTACTTCATAGATGCAGGTTCAAATATGAACGCCTCTTTAAAGAAAGTTGTGAAGCTTTTTTACGCCGACCGAATTTAAATCAAAATGATTGCCTCTCTTTCTCGAAGATCTGGGAGACTTTTATTGTATGTAATCATTAAAAAACTAATCTTAAATATTAATTATTTATTAATTTCTTTCATTTCCTAGCTTATGACAACATTGTATTTTAATAGGTGATCCCCTGAATATTTGTTACTTGTATTCTATTCCTATCTGTTTGTAACACTGAAGATGTACTATTATTTTTAGTAAGAATTATCTACCTTATTTATTAAAGTTATTACTGTGGACTTACATGTTGTTGTTTTTTTTAATAAAGATTATTGAAGATAAAATGAGAGTTTGAGAACAGGAACCAAACCTTGGAGATTCAGTGGCAAGCCTTGAAGAAAACCTGGATTGATTCAGCCAGAGAGGCATGTGGTGAGGTTGTCTGCAAAGATAGAAAAATCAGAACTCCATGGTGGACACAGGAAGGAAAAGAAGAAAGCATCTCAAAAGTTCCTGGCAAATAAGTCAGCTTGTGCTCTTAGAGAATACAGAGACAAATTTAAGAAAGCTAAACACTGTGTAAAACTAGCTAAACAAAAGTCATGGGAGGACTTTGGCAAGAACATAGAAATAAATATCAAGAAGGTGGAAAGATATTCTGGAGGTTGTTGAAGAAGCTTAGAAATGGAGGAAGGAGTGCTGTAAAAGGAGTTAGAGATGAAGAACAAGGTGACATGAAAATGGGAGAAAAAGATATTCTTGAAGTATGGAGTAATTACTTCGAACAATTGCTAAATGAAACAAGCAGTGATAGCACATTGGTAAAAAAACACTCAATAGGCATACAGTCAAGAATACATAACCATTCTTGAAGTAGAGAAAGGCATCAGGAGTAGATGATATTCGACCAGAAATACTGAAGTATGGTGGTATAAAAGTCTTACAGTGGCTGCACTGCATAGTTCAGAAGACCTGGAGAGAGAGGGACGAATTCCTGATGATTGGAGTAGAGCTCTAATAGTACCCATATATAAAAAAGGGAAATAAAACTAAATGTGAGAATTATAGAGGTATTTCCTAGAGGTACTGAGTGTTCCTGGCAAGATTTATGCAAGCATACTTGAGAAACGATTGAGAAGAATTGTGGAAGAAAGGCTTGGTGAAGAATAAGCTGAATCCAGACCAGATAAAGGCTGTCAGGATCAGATCTTCACTTTACGAGAAATAGTTGAGAAATCATGGGAATATAACAAAGATCTGTATTTAAGTTTTGTCGATCTGGAAAAGGCATATGACAAGGTGCCAAGAGAGAAACTATTCAATATGCTACGGTTATATGGTGTCAATGGGGCATTATATTAAGCAATACTTAGTCTTTATTTGAATTGCAAGTCAGCAGTTAGAATTGAAGGAAGTACAGGAAGATGGTTTAATGTTAAATCTGGTGTCAGACAAGGATGTATATTATCCCCTCTGTTATTCATTATCTATATGGATCACATTATGAAGGAAAGGGGTATTAAAGATGATATCAGAATTGGAGATGTTAATGTATGCTCTTTGCTTTATGCGGACGATGTTATTCTTCTAAATAAATCTGCTACAAGTTTGCAAGATTCCCTGACTAAATTGAATAACTGTTGTAATAGATATGGTAAGAAGGTTAGCGTTAAAAAAAAAAAAAATAGGTAGAATTGTTGAAAATATTTTTTCAACAATTTGTTGAAACTGCGTTGTGAATGGAGAAATTGTAGAACAAGTAAAACATTTCAGCTACTTAGGCACGATTTTTAGTGAAGATGGTAAATTAAATATGGAAATAGATGACAGAATCAACAAAGCTGGTACAATAGGAAATTGATTCATATGGAATAAGAGAGAAATTAGCTATATACAAAAGAGTATTTAAACCAGTTTTAACTTATGGATCTGAGAGCTGGGTCAGAAATAAAACACTTGACCAGAGACTAGACACTGCAGATATGAGAGTCCTGAGAAAGATTAGAGGTGTGAACAGAATGGCATCAATGGCAATATCATATTAAAAACAAGGATATTAGGAAAGAACTAGACATTGTCAGCATCCGGGAATGTGTTAGCAGAGCTAATCTCAGGTGGTATGGTCACTTAAACAGAATGGGAGAGGAAAGATTAGCAAAGCAAGTGTTCTCTGCCAGGTTAGCAGAAAAACGACCCAGAGGAAGACCAAGATATAGGTGGATTGATACGGTACAAAGTTCCTTAGACGATAGAAATATGAGATCTGATAATGTTTAAGTCTTGACAAATAACAGACTGATTTGGAGGAAAATTGTAGATAGGAAGTTACTAATGATGTAAATTTTTCATGTAGTACTATCATATCCTGTACCCCTTGAGGATACATGTCAGGAATTTGATGATGAATACTCCACAGGTTTCACTATATAATATAGTATCTAAATATGTGTATTCAATGCAATAAAAAAAATTGCATTGTGTTTCTAAATTAAAAGAGAGAATTTTTTTGTCTGCTGTCATTGGCTCCTTGGGATAAAGAAAGCAATAAAAAGTTTCAAAAGAACCCTTCTAATTGAATAGGAATCTTGAATCAAATCTGAAATGATTATGGTTTTGGCAATAATCTGTTTAATCTGCAGATCACAGTTAAGTTCTGGATTTGGTTAAATGATTTGTGAACAAATCTCAGTGAAATCTGGAATCACTGGTTTTTTTTTTTATTATTCTATGAAATGCTCATCATAGGTGGCATAACTTAGATACTGTGTATATTAAAATAACACTACATTTCATTGTAGATCTTTTCTTCTAGACCTTTATACTGTTTTTTAACTATGTTGTTGTATCATTATTAGATTACAAATGATCTAATAAAGGTCTGGGCTTTTGTTTCTAATGGCATCTATTCCTTTTTCACAAAGAATGAAACTGATTTTATTGTCCCAAAACAAAAACGCTATCTGTGACCAAATAACTACAAAAATCATTCCATCCATGTAGCCTATCATTTTGCACCAGCAAAAATCTCCAAACCCATAGTGATGCACATATGTGAAACTCTGAAACATCATGAGTATCACTGGCAATTGCCAGGAACGTGCACACATACCACGATATTTCCAGCACAATGAGAAAACACTCCCAACAATTCGGTGCATTTTAAAATTCCCTAAATTGCTGTGAAAAATGCACTGAAAAACTCCTATAAATATCAAATCTTCAACACTGGCCTTAAATATCTCAAGTTTATTTACCTTAACTTAAATAATTAGTGAAACTTGAAAGGAGTTTTCTATAAATTGTCCTCCTACACAGTCTACTGAATATTTTAAAGTGTTTTTATTGTTATCCTAAGACCCAGGGAGTCAGTCTCATCTAGGAGATCCTTTTTTATATGCACAGCTCATCATACTGTGCCTTAAACACATTCTCTACAGACACCACATGTTCTCAAGCAATGTATTCCTATCATTCACAATTTGCCATGCAAAAAAAAAAAACCTACTTTTCAATCCCTTGCTCACACCCTCCTTATACATTTTCCAGGAATGACCTCTTGTTCTCCCTCATCTCCCACCATTTTATAAAAACCTCTTCAATGTTAATCCTATAACAACCCTTTACCAAGTTGTACATCTGTCATATTACCCCCTCTTTCTCCTATCCACTAGACTCTGAAAATTGCATCTTCTTAACTTTCTTTATATTCAACATTCCAGAGATCAGAAACTAACTTAGAAACTTGTTGTTTCTTAACTTAGATGTTGGAAAGAGTCCACTTCTGGACTCTTCCCAACATCTCTTCATCCTTTTTAAAAACTAGGTGATCAAATCTGTGCACAATAGTCCATATGTGACCTAATCAAGATCTTATATAATGGAGCCAGAATCTCCTTATTTCTACAAGTTAGGGTCTTACACATCATTTCCAGAATTTGTTGTTGCCCTCACTAGTGACTTTCCTCTTCTAGAATATTGCTCCCCCAATACACAACTTGCTAACATCTATCAGATAGCCAATCTGCAATACAGTGCACTAGTCTAATATCCAACCATCTCTGCTCTAGTTTGACTGTCAACTTATCATGTAGTAATCTGTCAAAAGCCTTTACAAAGTCTAAATATGCTATTGTATATCTGTCTCCCTCATCCAATGCAATTGTCACCTTATTGTAATAAGTAGATTACTAAAACATGACTTCCCTCTAGCATATCTGTGTTATCCATCAAAGGTAATACCATTGTTGTCAATTCAGTTCTGGATCCTGGTTCTCACTAGCCTCTCTAACACTAACTTTAACACCTGGCACACAGAAACAACAGACATCTGGATTTCATATCGAGAGGAGTAGCCAATTACAAATGGGCAACCAACCACCAATGGCCAAGGCCAAGTTATCAACATATCTAGCTACAACCTTAATGAAGGAGAACTCTTACTTCTGCAAAAAGCTTCAACTACACTATCACACACAGGTCAATTAACAAACTAGACTTCATATACCACATTGAAAGAATACAGATGGAAACATCCAACATACTACATTCTAATAAACTGCTAAGTTGCAATTTAACCAAAGCAGAAAAATTAGCCTTTAAATCCCTAAGAAATAACCAAGACATACAAAGGCAATGCTAATTCTAGATCAGACAGCAGGGGTGAATTCTCTATGCTTGCTGCACAAGGTCATTACTTGAGAAAGAAGTAATATTTATTTGTTAATAAATGCATGATTTATAAGCATTCCATTTAGGCTTTTATTTTTGTAGGCAGAAGACGTCTTAAGCTTATTCGGCAATAATTGAGCTTTGCATTGTGTACCAAAGGCCGATGCTTGCTCGTGTCAAAGCTACCTTGGCTTGCTCGGTTGTGGGAGCTTCCAGATCCTTGCTGCAGCACTGTGAATTCATGCACGCACAGTCATTTTTGCTCCCTTCCCCTCGTCTTAAAACACAGGCCATATGCAGTTAAAGTAGCTCTAGCCAGTTGTATTCAACTAGCCTAAATTGAAAAAGATTGAATATCATTTGTAAAATAAATGTTGTATATACATTCAATCATACACATACATTTCTAAATATATAGTTTTAAATGTAACTGGTAATTAGTTTACGGAATTAACAACGCATATAAAGTATATTAATTAAAGATAACTTTAATGAATAACTTATATATTTCAGCAACGTCACATTGCCATCTTCAGGAACATAAAGATATGGTATGTGCACGCAGGCACTAACACAAAGCAAATGAGGAAGAAAGCAAGAAACTAACATTGTTCCTAAAGTCCTAATGGTGCCCTCTTGCGGGCTAATTTGGTAGTCTTGGCAGTTGGGCTGAAGTTCTCATAATGTAAGTCTCCCAAATTTGGGGTAGTTTCATGCACCCAAATTTGTTGAGGTTAGGAATGTTGACTATATCCGGTTTCACCAGTACAGCCGCTCTGGGCTGGCAGACCATGCCTTAGATACCCACCACAAAATTCATTGGAAGAAAACAAAAATAATTCATCGCAGCAAGTTTAAATATGAAAGATTATTCAAAGAATCTTCAGCATCTCTAAAAAAACGTTCCTAATCTCACCAAATTTGGGTGCATGAAACTACCCCAAATTTGGGAGACTTACATTATGAACTTCAGCCCAACTGCCAAGACTACCAAATTAGCCTGCAAGAGGGCACCATTAGGATTTTAGGAACAATATTAGTTTCTTGCTTCCTTTCTCATTTGCTTTGTGTTAGTGCCTGCGTGTACATACCATATCTTTATGTTCCTGAAGATGGCAGTGTGACGTTGCCGAAATATAGAAGTTATTCATTAAAGTTATCTTTAATTAATATACTTTATATGCATTGTTAATTCCGTAAACTAATTACCAGTTATGTCTGACCAACGTATAAGCCTTGCTACTAGAATAGTTTTAAATGGTCAGCAATTCATTATTCTGCTAATCGGACTTCAATTATACCTCTCACTCCCTGAATGATAACAAGAGCAAGTGTGAATTTCAAGACCAGTATTCACCCCTGTTGGACAGCATACTTTGAAAAGATGAACGAATTGGCATCTGACCATAACACATACCAGAGAAAAACTTGGGACTCCTTAGTCTTGTACTTAGGCTGATAGTCTGATCCGGGAAATATTATATATGGGTTTAGGCAAAGGATATGATAATTTCTGTGTGCATAGTTTGCTATCTGATTTAATTTCTCATGGACTTGTTTTTTCATGTCATCGTTCTTTTTGCTTCCTATAAATTTATTCTTTATATGTGCTGTAATGTGTGTGTGTGTGTGTGTGTGTGTATATATATACTATATTATAATTAATTATATAATTTATTGCATTTCAGAAGCCCACAAATTTCAGTTGAGAGTTTATCTTTATCAGGCAAGAAACTTAACAGCTGGAGATAAAACAGGTTTCTCAGGTAAATCATTATTATTTGAGAAAAGTAGCATGTTCAGCAAATTATGTCTGTCAGTTTAAGATTGTATAAGGTCTTCTATAATTGAATCAGCACCTCTTTATTTCTGCAAAAGTCCTCTGCATCATTAGCATAATCTGATGTGATAATTTCACAACTTGTGCAATGTGATCTCTTAACTTCAGATTCTTGTCCACCACTCAAGTCTCTTTTCTCCTTAACTTCTTCCAAAATTTCCTCACCAAGTGTATACTTTGCATCTCATTGTTGCCAATCAAATTTTAGAACCTTACACTGAGATGAATTCTTTGCTAAGTAAGATGAATCCTGAACTACACATTGATTAATTATCACATAGCTGCTCTGATAATTCAGTAGCTCACCATCAAATTTCTGAATACTGTACAAGTTGCTATGAATAGTGCTACATGATTAAGTTCATTGCTGGCTTCCTTGCAACAGTTTCATTCAGATTAGTCTGTTTATCAGGACTCCAATATTGTAAGATTTTTACAGTTTTGACTTGTAAGGCATGTTTAAACTGTATCAATCGATCCAGACTTCTTCCTTTAGCTGCCATTAAACACCTGTTTTGCTAGCTTTTCATCTGCCGTTCTGTTTAGCTGACTGTATCAGAAATTAGCTCTGAGAACGTATTTATGAATAACATTGTCAGGTTCCTTTCTGATGTCATTTTTCATGCGATTCTGTCATTGATGCCATCTGGTCACTCCCTTTTCTTTCTCAAACTTTCACACTGTTGTCTCTAGTCTTTGATCAACTATTTTATATCTGACTTAACTCTCAAATCCATAAGCTAAAATTAATTCAAACACTATATATTGTTGGGTTTCAACTTGCTTGTTTAATCTCTGTTAAAATTCCATACAAATTTTTTCTGCAGCTGTTGACAGCATAACAAGTTTTGCTTATTCAGTCAATTTCCAGTTTAATTTACCATTTTCACTAAAAATCATGCCATTAACTATTTTGCTTGTTATATAGGTTTGCCATTGAGAGTGCAATTTATTTTTTATGTTCCTGCTTATTTGTATATTTTCAAAGTCATCTTTATATTTTTATTGCTGATTTTGTTTTGTTAAACTTGTTACAGCAGTTATTCAATTTAATTAATTAGGAAGACTTGTATATTGGATTTATTCAGGAGTGCACCTGCATCAGTGGTGCACTCAGGATTTAATCTTGGAAGGGGCCAGAGCGCTCAGGATTTAACCTTGGGGGGGGGGGGGCGAGTTGAGTATACGTTTTGCGAATACACACTACACATCGCATACGACCTATAACTGCAGTGATCGCTAATTCATAAGTAGCACACAACATAAATAAAATAAAAAAAAAATGAATTTTAATTAGGAAAAGATTTTGAAATTTTTCTAGTGTTTTTTCCTTTTCTTTGGGGGGTGCCCAGGCCCCTTGGCCCCCCTCTGGGTGTGCCACTGACCTGCATAAAGTAAAAAAAGTGATATCAAAATTAGATATTCAGTTTTTACTTCATGCAAGTTATACTTCTGAATAAAAAGGAACCTAACACTGTTATTCATAAATACATTAGCAGAGCTAATTTCTGATGCAGTCAGCTAAACAGAACGGCAGATGAAAAGTTAGCAAAACAACCGTTTGATGGCAGCTATAGGAAGACCAATCTGGATCGATTGATGGTTAGACATGCATAAGTCAAAAATATAAAAATCTTAGAGTATTGCAGTCCTGATGAACAGACTAATCTGTTCATCAGGACTGCAATACTCTGATCTGAATGAAACTGTTGCAAGGAAGCCAACAATAAACTTAATCATGTAGCACTATTCATAGCAACCTATATAGTACTCAGAAATTTGGTGAGCTACTAAATTATCATTGAGCAGCTATGTGATAATTAATCACTGTCAATTTTAGGAATGATCATTTGATCCATGCATACAATAAATCCAATTTCATCCATTCTCTCATTTGTTCCATGCAGACAATGAATAGAGTGTGCACCCTTGTCTTACAACTAATTTTACATACATCAAACATCTATCTTTATTTCCTTCAATTCTAACTGCCGACTTACAACTTAAATATAGACTATACACCATATAACTAACATTTTTGTTTTGAACAGATTTTCTCTTGGCATGCATAACATTTCTAGATCTACAAAACTTAATAGAGATCCTTGTTATATTGCTATGATTTTTCAACTGTAAAATTCTGATCCTAACAAATGCTGAATCCAGCTTGCTCTTCCTCAAGTTTCTTTTCCATAATTTTTTTGTAGTATCTTGTCCGGTATGCTTGACATTTTACCTCGATGTTCATTAGAAAAATTACTCTGTAATATTTTCCTTTAGTTTTTTTTCCTTTTTTATGATAGACATTATGATAGCTGTATATCCCAATCATCTGAAATTTTACTTTCTGGTCATGCCTTCTTAAATATGTAGTGCAGCCACCATAAAACTTAACTCCCATATTTGATCATTTCTGGTCACATGTCTACTTAAGCTGCCTTTCCAAATTTCAGACTCGTGAAGGCTTTTTCTATCTGAAGCTTTGATATGTACTACTCTTGACTGCATTTCTCTTGAATGATTTCTATTGTCATTCTGTCACTTTTTGTTTTATTTGTCTTTCAGAGTGATTACTCTATCCATCCAGCATATCCTTACATTTTTATCAGGAATGACACCTTTTTTATGTTACCTTTTGTCTCTGATTCCTTTTACAACCTCTCTCCCATTTCAGGCATCCTTTCATGGTGGAAAGGATCTCCCATTGATGGTACTGGCACTGTTATTCTTTTTTCTGCTTCTCTCATTCTTTGTCCTACTTTAGTCTTTTATTACTACCCTGTCTTCCAGACCACTATCACTGGGGTTCAGTACCTCACTGTGCAATGCACACCATTGACATCTGGAAAGGAGGATCCTGGTAGTCTCACACTACTCTGGCATCTGTTTCGGCAAGTTAGCCAGTCCTTGGCTTTAGTAAGTTTCAATGGCAAGTGGGCTTGCCTGTAAGGATCAGGAATATTACAGTAAATGTCTCCTTCCCAATGGTCCATGAACAGGGTGAAAGGTTTGCTGTGGTGCCAATATAGAGTCTGGGATAGTCCTAGCATTCCACTCCTGAGTGCAGTCATTGCTTGCTAGAGAGTTGACATCCATGTGTGGGTCTGTGGTGGGTAGGGAGCTCTGGTACTGAATTATACTGAGAGTAAATAATTTTTCATACTCTTGTTTATCAGGACACTGAACAAGCCCCAGTCAGGTTCAGAAACCACAGAATCACCAACAAGAAAACAAAATAAGAAAGAATACACCATTAATCTTACACTCAGCAGGTGAGTATTTAATTGGAAAACTATTCTACTTCTTCAGAAGTATTTAGAAGGGTTGCTAGGATCTCCAAAATCTTTAAAGAAATTGCACTAAAGAGATATCCTCATTGAAGAAGCTACAGTAGCACAATCAGAAAAATTACCTCATGCCACATCTTTTGGGAGAATACTAATTAAGTTTATCCCCCCATAAAACTTTTCTAGAGGCATAATATCATATTAAGACCTCCTTGATATTCAGTATGAAGTGATGACTATAAGAAGAATCCTGACACATAGGGATGGGCATCTGGTTCCCACTAGAAACATCATTCTTACCTTTAACAAAGCAAAAGCACCACTATCTGTCAGAGCAGGATATCTCAACTCTCCAGTAAGGCTCTGTCCCAAAACACCTTACAGTCCTTTAAATGTCAGAAATAAGACCATGGCTTTGCCGTTGTGCCCAGTGTGGCAGTAAAGAACGTGTGAATAAAGACTATAACAGCAAAGTGTCAAAACGTTATAATTAAGGGAGTTAACTGCAAAGAAAGCATAAATCCCATCTTCTCACAATATACATACACAATATACATACAATATCCCTGAAAGATATAACTTGCTTACTGCCTCCTTAGAGTTAAAGAGAAAAATCAGTATGCACTCATTTCTGAAGGCTTGCATAAATGATCCCACTACACAAAAATTCTTGTATTAAACAAACAATGGAACATGCACCACAGAATATCAAAGACATGCCTCTGGAATTTTATTAGAAGGCACATCAAGAGATAGCGTGGATACCTGCATGCCCACCTCAGGAAGATAAAACTAGTAAACTAAGTGGCTTAGAGGAAGTAGAATATGGCTGTCTCAGAGATATTTTTCAGGAAGAAGAAATGGATAATGGCTATCCCCAATTCTTATGAAAGAAAAAATCCAAGACTAAGTAAAACAAAACCTCTCAACATAGGAAGTTAGATGATACCACCAAAAAGAAATAATAGAAATATTCCTACACTGGTGGATTTGTTGTGGATTCCGAAAAAACAGAGATGGCACCAAGGCTCTCTTGTAGAAGTATAAGCCAATATGCTTCTTGCAGGAAATATATCTGAAGCTGAGTGATGATCCAACTCTCCCCAATGTTACCTTATTCATAAGGATTCATCCCATGAATTATGAATTCAGGGAATGAACCTGCCCACAGAGAAGTCTCCATCTTTGTAACTATACCCCTCTTCCACAAGTGCCACAGAAGCAGTTATTACCCAACTCAGTTGGAATTCTAATTACAGTATGCTGCCTCTACCATCCTCCTGCCATAGGTATCTCTCAAGATGATGTGGTATTCATGATGTCTTTCAAGGCAAATTTGTGCAGAACGACCAGTTTGTCCATAAATACATTTCACTTTAAAGAACCCAAGAAATCTGGTTTAGCAAGCCATTGATTATCTACAAAGTACAGGATTCAGAGAAACAAAACCAATTACACAGAAGTTATTTTCTTCTGGAAAGATTGTATGTACAATTCACAACCCAAACCTGAACAAAAATGATTGCCTAAATCTTTCTCAATTTTGGGAAGTTATATTGACTAATAGTTGATAAGAGATGCCAACATTATTCATGTGTGCAAACCTTCCTTTATTATGAGTTGCAAATCAAAGTGAGGCTAACCTTGTTTTCAGAAGATGTGGATTATTATTATTATTACACCCTCCATGGAGTCGGCAGATTCACCATGGTAAGTTCATTCACCTGACAACAAATCTTTCATACTGAATCTTAAAATCCTTAACACTTTATAATATACTTAATGACTTTTCAGACAAAGCACAAGTACATCTGTATTATGTCCTCCCAAAATTTTGGTTTTGAAATGTTTTTGATGCTTCTATTTTGTTTTTTTATAGATCCCTATGCCTCTGTATCTTTCAAGAACCAGAGTTTGAAGACTGACTACATTTCTCAAACATTGTGCCCCACATGGGACCAAACTTTGGTATTTGAAGAAGTTGTGTTTTATGGAAGTGTGGAATCAGTGAAGGATAACCCACCTCCTGTTGTAATCGAAGTATATGATCGTGATGCTCGTGTTAGTATGGTATTTATTTGTTGGCTTAAGTATATATACGTTGACTTGACTGATTTACCTGGCATAACATCAAAATGAGTAGGGAGATTAAAAAAAACCAAAAAAACTTAATATTTTATTAAACAAACATTTATTTGGATCAATTGCTTATTGTTTTTTTATAATACAGTGCCTTGAAAGACATAACTTGGTTTTATCTGTGCCCAACACAGACTAAACCAAGCTGTTCCTTGACTCATTCAAAACAGTTCTGCCCTGTGGAGAACATGGGTGCATCCCATATGACAGATACAGGGAACATTTTAAAGTAATTTTATTTTTTCTCTTGGAGACTTGGGGTCTTTCTCTCACCTCACGAACAAGCACATCAGCTGGAGAAAATTGGAAAAAAATAAAAATTAAAATGAACTAATATTGACTGGATATAATTTAATAGCCATAACACCCTATGCAGATAACTAAACCACCTGTAGTCTAAATTTCCCTATGGATTGGGAGGGCGGTGGAGAGGATTCAGAGAAAAGTTACCAAGCCTGGTGGCAAGTCTATGGAATGTTCTGTATAAGGATAGATTGAGGGTGTGTGGGTTGCAGAGTTTAGCTGAGAGGTGGAAGAGAGAGGATATGATAGAAACTTAAGTTACTAAAGAGATTTTATGAGATTGACACAAAAGAAATTTTTTACTACATGGGGGAATAGGGGGGGCGGGAAATAAAGGGTCACACTTGGAAGTTGTCTAAGCGTGTGGTAGTAAGGGTGCACAGAGGTGTGCTACTCGGAAAGTGGTGAATGAGTGGGATAGGTATTGTGTAAATGGATGGGGGGGGTTTCCTGTGATGAGTCTTTTGACTCCATGTAGTACCATATAAATAATAAATTTGATATATAATCTAAAAAACTGGTTAGTTTATAAACTTAACATACTAGATTTAATGACTGTAATAGACTTAAGTCTAGTCTTCTCCTATACATTCATCATAAGTTGAGCAAGGCTAGTGAAATTATGGTTACTGATTACAATAAAGACATATCACACTTGTTATGAAGTCCAAAAACCATACAGATTGAGTTTAATGATTCAGTAAAATCCAGCATTTTTTCTTTTTCTTAAAGAAATCATCCCAATTTAAATAAATATGGTTATTAAACTTCCCAAAATATGGGAAACACTAATACTTCAAATTCCAAGTTAATATCCTAGGTCATCAACAGGTGCCCCACCTAGATGTTTCAGTGAGATGAAATTTTGTAAAAAGTAAATATTATTTTTTAATCCTTTCTCAGTGCTGTTTCACTTCATGAGTTTGTCCCAGATGCTGTTAAGGAAAATGTTTTCATTGTTGTAATTCATGTTGAACTGTGGCATTGAACAGTGTGTGTGTCTGAGAGGAAGGGGGAGAGAGAGCAAATATTAATGTATTGTCATGTGAGATTTTAGTTTCCAGCAGATTTAAAAAAAAAAAAAAAAAAAAAAAAAAAAGCTTAATTCAATAAAATATGCTATTATAAAGGTATTATTCTCTAATTGTAAGATAAGTTAGAAATGTCTGTTTAGACTGGAATAGTTTAGGGATATATTTAGCCTGTGGTAACCAAATAAGTAGTATAATTCAGAGAATATAAACACTCGCCTATACTGTAGAGATATTTTAAAAAATAAATATTTAGTAATTTGTTAGTCTAGTTGTCTCTGGGTAGATTTCATCAAACAGGCTGTGGGTTCAGATTTTACTGTAGCATTTGTGAAGGGTTTTTGGTGGCAGATGATTTTTGTTGCTCAGTGTGAGGAGGCCTAAATAGTTAGGATTGTCAGTTTCAGTGTTTATTAGTGATGCTTTGATTTGGAAAGACCTGGGTTTGAATTCCATCTAGGATGCAACTAACCTTTATTAAGGCTTTTCAGTTGAAGGTGAGTCACTTGTCTCATATGGAGGTGGCAAGTTTTTCTCTTGGAAAAACATATTTCATCTTACAAAGCAGCAGCCAGAATACAGACAATACATAGACATTAGTCTCTTAGCCTTAGTTGCTTTGTCCATAATTGCAAATATCAACAAGAAGACCAACTTTCAGGGTTGAAAATAGCTTAGAAAAAGTACTGTGTTTGTAGATTGAGGGATATAGAAGATGTTGAGCTTTAGGAGAAGGATCTGCTTGGAATGTGTGTGTGTGTGTGAGAGAGAGAGATTAGTGAACAGCTTCCAGCTTGATATTGCATAATTGTTGCATACAATTTTGAAATTAGGTATGCAAGGGGAGGATATCTTGAACAAGGAGAAGGAGATGAGTAAGCTAGGATTGATAGAGAAGGATCTGAAATTTAGAGATCACATTACCAAAATTTTAAGGACATCACAACGGATTATAGCAGATAATGAGGAGAATAGTTACATGTAGAAGTAAAGGTGGCATGGTTTAATTGTATGAGATCTTGATCAGACTATAATGGATTATTGTGCACAGATTTGATCACCTGGGTTTTCAATAGTCATTTTACACAAATTATTGACTCTACAACTGTGTTATAAATAATTATTTTAATTTCCCAACATTTCGACCTTCATATTAAGATCATCTGGAGTGCACACACAGTCAAGCTAAATTACATTTCACATAGTATGCTGAAGAGACATTGATTTGATCAATGGTTATTCTGCTGGCCTGACCTCTAGTGAAAATAAAATAAAATTACTATAAATAAATGAAACTAAATTAACTACATCAAAGCTATATTCTATTTAAGACATCATGAGAGAAACATTCTTTCATATAGATAGTTTTGTTGCAGTAAAAATGATGTTCTAATTTAACAGGATTTTAGGATCCTGGATTACCTATGGTCCTATTTATAATTAACTCTTAGGGAGAAAGGTTAAGTGGGCAGAATATGTGCCTTCCATATTCTTGGGATTTTTAGACCATCATTATTGTTAAGATTAAGGTGATTGATAAGAATCTCGCAGGCCTCCTTAAATTTACGTTCATACCATGTTTTGGTGATGTAAACAACAGGTGCTTTTCCAGTCAATTCTATGTAAAGTGTTCAGGGCATGATCAGAGAGACCAGCTTGACCATAGTATTATATTTAATGTGTTGTTTAGGTTCCTTTTTTCTGATAGGAATTGTGCATCCTGTTTGCCCTATATAGGGCAAATTACAGGTGCAATGAACATGGTATACTCCAGGGTAGGCCAGCAGAGGAGGGGATCCTTGGATGAGTTGAGTCTTCTTCTTCAGCTTCTCCCACTTAAGTGGGGTCACTGTTTGTAATGAGTTTCCTCCACACCTTCCTGTCTTGGGCTGTCACCACATCCAAGTTCTTCATCTTCAAGTCCTCTTCTACCAGCTCCCTCCATCTCTTCATTGGCCACCCATGCTTCCGCCTTCCTTGCATATCCATCTGCATGACCCTTCTTCCCACATATTCGTCCTCCCTCCTCATCACATGACCAACCCATCTCAACCTTGCCTCCTGTATTTTCGCTCCTAAGTTCGTAACTTTCACTGTTCCCCTGACATAGTCATTTCTCCGACGATCCTTTCTGGTCACACCGCACATCCACCTAAGCATTCTGATCTGCTACTTCCATCCTGCTGATATTATTTTTCCTCAGGGCCACAGTTTCTATAGCATATGTCATAGCTGGCCTCACTACTGTCCTATAAATTTTGCCTTTCAGATTGATTGGCACCCTCTTATCACATAACACTCCAGCTATCTCCCTCCAGTTCCTCCAACCCGCTTGTATTCTGCATCCCACTTCCTTCTCAGCTCCTCCCTTGGATGAATTGAGTAAGTTCTTTAATTTTGCAGGAGGTTTAACAATCGAATATAAAAAAAAAAAAAAAAAAAAAGAAAAGAAAACAGAGGAGCTACTTAAATTAGTCACCACATGGCCCGAAGATACCGTTATTGTCTGTATTCTGTAATCTGACCAAGGTGCCATAAATTATTTTGGGTGCATGTCTTTTCAATCCTTCCATACTTTTCTTATGATATTGTACAACTGTTTATTGTCATGTGTTGAAACTTAGACATTGGTTTTAGCCATATTGGCTATATGACTGATACTAACAGTCCCTTTTCTCCATTCAATGCTTGATATAGGCCTCCCTCATAACTTTCCAGTGGTTTTGTCTTCAGCTAATTTCCATCTCATGTCAAACCTTTTTAGATTGTCCCTCCATCTTGTTTTTTAGTGACACTTCCTTCTCTTTTTTTTCTTGTATTCTTTGTTCATCTTTGTGAGTCATCTCTAGTGAGATGATTGGAGTAGAGGATGCTGTGAGGCATCTTTCTCTCTTCAAAGCCACCTGGGCCATATGTAACCTGTCTTGCCAGTTTTCAGTCATTGCCCATATTCACTTCTATAGGTAATTATTATATAGCCAACTACCATCTGAAATAAATATGTTCAAGAGGGTTATCTGCTAATTTTAGTTCAATTTGATCTTTGTCATCCACTTTATTTTACTTACGTTAATTTTTACTTTTTTTCCATGCTTTCTCTGTCAAGATTATTTAGCATTTCCTGAGCTTCACTTTATGCTAACAGAATATGTCATTGGCAAGATCTAAATCAGGCATGGCCATCTTCATTCTATAAGAGGGCCAATATATGAGTGGTAGCATCATGGGCTGCACGCTTTTAGACACAACTTCAATAAACTCTGCATTTTTTCAAGGCAATAGTTATATCTATTGAATTACTATATTTATTAAATAATTTTACTACTGGGAGAACAATATAAAATACTTGATTGATTTTAATATAGGTTGTTAAATTAAATTTAATTACATATTTCTGGTTTTTTTTACATGTAACACAACTTAATGAGAACACTGTGGGCGTTCATGTGCAGCAACAAGTTCATGAAAGTCTATTTTCAACAATGATGATGATATTCGTAACAAATCCTGAAGGTTGTCATTAGTCAGTCGGCTTCTTTGTGATGATTTAACTGCCCTCATAGTTGAGAAAGTGCATTCACATATGTGCTTCCAAACATAGATGCAATTCTCAAGCTGAAATCACTCAATGCAGGATATTTTTACCTTGGTACCAGTTTCCAAAAGTCAATGCCTATCTCCACCCTTTACTGGAGAAATGGGTCACACAACTCCAATTGAATAGTGTCATGCTGCTCTGAAATGTCACATTTCATTGGGTTGTTAAATATGTCAGTTATGGCTGCATATCACTGAAGTCAGAAAATCGCTTACTGAATTGCTCCAAAAGCTGGTGTAACATTGGCACAGAAAACTTGAAGTGATTGTCATGGCTCTCCTCCATCAACTCCCTGCAGGAAGGAAAATGTACAGAGTTTCCTCTGACTAGGGTAAATTGAAAAACATTCAGTCAACTTATGAACCCATCTAGGTGTGCAACTAAATCTGAGATTGCTTGGTTATGTCCCTGTAACTTCATGTTGAGTTCATTCATGTGGTGTGTGTGTGTGTGATGTCTGTTAGAAAGGTGAGTAAGCTGTTAAAATTATGAGGATCACATAGTTTTGTGATTAGTTCTTTGTTTTTCTTCTCGTGTTCCTCTAAAAACTGTTTTATTTGCTTTCTCAAAGCAAAAACCCTTTCAAACAGTTCCCTCTGCTTAGCCAACATATGTCTGTGTACAACACTAAATTGTCGTATTCTGCTTCCATCTCTGTTAGAAAAGGAAGAAACTTGCGGTGTGTCAAGGCCCAATTTCCACCCTTAATTAGATTCACACACGGCCTCCTGATGTATAATGCAATGCAATACAGGGCAATTGATTCCAGCCTTCCTTAGTAAGCCAACTAAGCCTGTTGTACCATGCATTGATTTGGTGCCATCTGTCACAATAGCTGTGGGATTGTTGATGTGGCCAGTACCATTTACAACCTTCATAATTGCATCATAAATGTCTTGACCTTTGGCTGCAATGACTCTAATGCTAGTAGCTCTTCATTAATAACAGTTTTTGGAAACAGTTAGAATGAAAATTAGAAGTTGAGCTGTATCTGTTATGTCAGTTGCTTCATCCAGAGCCAATGAGCAGTAAGCTGAATCTGTAATAACACTTTTTAATTTATTTAATATGTGAGAACCTATTTCCTCAACTCTTTATTGTTACAGTTTGTTTTGATAGTGGGACGCTTTGAAACTCACTGGCAATTTTATCTTCCCCCCAAATGCACGTGCCATTTTCACAGAACAGTGTTTTACAAATTCACCATCAGATAATGATTGTTTTGCTTTTGCTATCTCTGCACTTACAACAAACGATGCCAAGAGTGAGCTTTTTTTGTATTGATGTTGGTTTAGTAAAAATAGATTTCTGAGCACTAACCTTTCTCTTCAAATTACATACAATTTTAATACATACTTGTCCAACATATTCTTTGTCTTTAGCTGTATGTAGTGGCGTTTGAGGTTATATTCCTTGTGTACAGACAATACTTGCAAACACACAAGGCACTGTGGTTTGTTGTCATTGCTGTTTATAAACAGAAATTCATTTTCCCATTTCTCCTGAAATGACCTGTTTTCTTCACAGATCTTATGTTTCTTACTCATAGTACACAAGGGCTGAAGAAACTGATTACTGTAACCAGAGCAGAGCAAGTGACTTTCATTGATGCGTTACTCTGGAGCGCATAAAAATCTACCACTCCCACTACTACAATTCACACAGAGAAGCAGTAGATTTTATAAATTGAGTAATATTTTTAAAGCAATTCTGATTCAGTGTTGAGAATATAAATTGTTTCCATCATCAGAAATAATGAATATCACTAGTATATCAATCAGAAAATCTGCAGTTGAAACTAATAGCTTAATTGATAATACATATAATTTAATATAGTTTTTATCCTGCTGCAGGCCACACAAAATCATGTTACAGGCTGCATGCAGCCTGCAGGCCTGCTGTTGGCCACCTATGATTTAGATTTACTTTCCTTGATATCAATTTCAAAGCATTCCCATGATACAGTCCTACAAGACTTATAATATAGAAAAAAAGTTTCATGATATTGGATCTTCTTGCCTCGCTTCTCTCTCATTGCTGAATTCATTTCCCTAATGTTCTGTCATTATACTCTGTTTATTTCTGATTAGTTTTTAATAATCTGGTGTACTTTGCTGGGATGGCCTGCTTTAAAATTAAAATTTTAAAATTAAAATGAAAATATAAAAGGAAAAAAAAAATAAAATAAAATAAGGCCACACGGTTTGCCTAGTGGCTATGTGCTTCACAACCATATGCCTGGGGAAGGAGTGTCCTAGGTTCGATTCCCGTCGGTGACGTGAGGAACTGAAAAATCTTCCTCAGCCATAGCCAAGTTAGCCAGTCTTGGGCATGGACAGCAGGGTTTTTTCCCCAGTTTATTCTGGGGGGTTTCATCCTGCAAAGCAGGCAAACGGGCCTTGAGAACTCAACACTACAGGCCATAGGATACACTGGGGCATAAGGCTGACCACCTTATCCTGTAAACGGAGTGAGGTCCGATGATCAATGGACCCTCGACACCGCAAGGTAAAAGAGGGTATAAGGATGATGATGATGAAATGAAAATACTTTTAAAATTATTTCTAGTACCTAACCAAACTCAGTTTCACATCTTCATGAAATAAAACATGGCTCTATTAATATTTGCTAATAGCTATAACAAGAGTGAGTGATAAAGAAAAATAATACAATAGCCTAAGTTTCTCATTACTCTCTAAGTGCTTTTTTTGCTAATGGGTTGAGGATGAGTGCTGTTCATGAGACATAATAGCAAAACAGTCAGCAGTCCATGGCCCCTATCTCACATATAGTTAAATATTGTTTTCTGAAAATATCATTTAGCTTTTGAGAAATGTTGAAATTATATATAGTGATTTTTGACAGTGATTCAGGTTTGGTCACCTGGTTTTCAAAAGGATGGAGAGACATTGGAAAGGGTTCAGTTGACCAAGGTAGTTTTTGATCTCTGAAATGTTGAACATGAAGAAAGGTTGAGGACATGCAGTTTGCAGAGTTTACAGGATGGGATCAAAGGGGGTGATATGATAGGTATGGGAAAATTGGTAAGGGGTTGCTATAGGATTAATGTTTCATAAAATGGTGGGAGATGGGGGAGAACAAGAGGTCATCCCTGGAATCTGTATAAGGTGTGAGCAAGGAAGTAAGAAGCAGGTTTTTTGCAGTGAGAGTTGAATGACTGGAATGCATTGCATGAGTGCAGAGAATTTGAATGTATTTAAGGCACAGTATGATGATAATGTACATGGCAAAGGGACCTCCTGCAATGAGTCTTTGATCCCATTGGGGTAATAATTAGTGATTTAATTAAATAGCCAGTATGAACAATTTTAAATTATATTTACCAAAGATAAATATCTTCTGTACACAACTTCAAAAAGGAATTTCGACAGATTGTAAGGCATGCATCCATATTTCGTGTTATGATGATAACTTCAGTAACAAATCTGCATCTCTTAAAATTTACATGGTGCCATCCATAAATGTTTTGATTTATTAACACACACACACACACCAAATCTAAAGATGTACCTAAGTGGGTACAAGGATGAAACTGGTATTGTAAAGGTGGGAATTGGCTGGTAGAAGGAAGGAGACAGAAAAAAAATGTAAGAAAATTGGACCAGTTGGAATGCAGAGAGAGAGAGAGAGAGAGAGAGCAGGTTTCATGTAAAGAACCAGCTCCTCACTACTCTGCTGACTCTCCTTATACAGTTTTCAGTGATGGCCTCTAGTTTTCCCTCTCTCATTCTATGAAAAATCTCCTTCATGTGAACCTGATAACTACGGACTAGCTTATGTCTTGATCATATCATCCAACCTTTCCTATTCATGATGCTTTGCAATTTACATTCTTTCAATATGTTCTTGTACCATATTCCAAAGACCATTGACCACCTTTGTGAATCTTCTCTGAACCCTTTCTAACATTCTTGTCATCATGAAAACCCAGTGACCACATCTGTGCACAATAATCCACGAGGTCTGATCAAAGCATTTTAGTTGGGCAATTTTAGTTAGTTGTTCAGAGCAAGTGTTAGGATATTCTATATTAAAGGAAACTTAAATGAGGTTACAGCTGGAATTAGCAATAAAATTGCTGCTATCTACAGATATTTTGAATGATTTTGGCTATGGTGCATGTTATGTACCATTCTATCACAGCTAACACAAATGCTTTAACATCTTTGCCAACTTGATCAGAAAAGAAGAAAAACTTGTTTGAGTTGCAAAGCACATGTACTGCCAGTGTAATGGATGGAATTATGTAAAGTGTTTAGGTGGACTGTAATTGTTGAGCTTCTGATAAGAAGGAAAGGTTGTGCTTGGACCACTAAATGGTAATGCATATTGTATGTATTACTATTAAAGGCACCATTGTTCGAAGTATACAAAAACTCTTTTTTGCACATACGAGGGTAGTCTGAAAAAGATCTTGTCCTTGACCATAGATGGCAACACTATTGGCAAGATTTTTTTTTTTTTCTAAGTTGGTACATCTGTCATAAGCATCCATATGAAATTGCAAGTCATTCTATAAAGTCGTTTGTTTTATATAGCTGTCTGAAGCAAAAGTGTTCTCTGTATCTCTTGAAATGGATAAAATTGAGTATAGTGCAGTTATAAAATTCTTTGTAAAATAAGGTTTAACAGCAAAAGAAATTCAAAGTTCTTAAAAGTTTATAGGCACTCTTCTCTTTCGTTTTCAACAATTAAGAAATGGGCTGCCGAGTTTAAACGTGGCTGTACCAGCCTTGAAGATGATCCACGTGAAGGACATCCAAAATCTGTAACAACATAAGAAATTATTGATCAAGTGCACGATATGGTATTAGATGGCCAGTGAATCAAAGTGCATGAAATTGCTGAGACTAGAGGCATTTCAAAAAAAAACGTGTAGGATATATTTTGCATGAAGAATTGCAAATGAAAATGTTTGGCGCAAGATGGGTGCCATGCTTGCTCACAACAGATCAAAAACGCACTCGCATGAAAATCTCTGAACAGTGCTTGGAGCATTTTAACAAGAATAAAAGTGATTTTGTGTCTGTTTATTTCATGGATGAGACTTGGATTCACATCAGAATCCAAATATAGTTAAAACAGTGGACAGAAGTCTGTTGTTCAGCACCAAAGAAGACAGTCAGTTCCACCAGCAGGAAAGGTCATGGCATCAGTGTTTTGGGATGCTAAAGGCATTTTGTTTATTAATTAACTTGAAAAGGGTAAAACAATAACTGGGGAATATTATTCCAATCTTTTAACCAGACTAGGTGAAAAAATTCTTGAGAAAAGACCCAGTTTGCAGAAGAAAAAAAAATCATCTTTCATCAGGACAATGTCCACAAAGGTGTTTTGGCAATAGGAAAATTAAGGGATCAACACTACAAATTGTTGGAACATCCACCCTATTCCCCAGATTTGGCTCCCTCTGACTTCTATCTCTTCCCAAAACTAAAACTCTTCCTCACTGGTCAGCGTTTTTCTTCGAATCAAGAGGTGATTGCAGCTGTAGAGGGGTATTTTGGAGATCTTACTGAGAACCGCTACAGGGATAGGATAACGGTGCTGGAGCATTGCTGGAATACATGTATTAGTCTTAACAGAGATTACATTGAAAAATAAAAATTATTTTGAAATTATAAATTCATTTTTTCGTTGTTAGGCCGAGAACTTTTCAGACCACCCTCATATTACATTGTTTTTTTTACGATTTGTTTTATTGGTTTTTTGTTGTTTTTATGCTTCTATAGATTACTGTTTTTTTTTTTTTTTGTGTGGGAAAGTTCTTTTTTAAATATATTCTTTGTCTTTGATTAATGGGAAGAAAAGGAACAGGGACATGCGATGGCAGATGAAAGGGTCATATATTATTGACACATTGGGAACTCTGTCTTGTCCATGCATGATCATGTCACTAGCTGTTAAGAATCCCTTTGATTCATCACTGTTTGGTTTGATCTGCTATACTACATAGTGGTCAAACTACTTCAGTCTGTACCTTCAAATAGAGGAATGGTTCTGGGTTCCTAGTGTTTGGCCTGCCTTTGAAAGGTGTTACCTGAACTGCATGTAAAAAAAGAATAAGGGAGACAGTGGATAGATGTTGCATTACCAATAGATGTGTGTGTGTGTGTGTGTGAGAGAGAGAGAGAGGAGGGGGGGTTGAGCTCTGAAACTGTAGGATACGTATTAAAGAAAACAGGACTTGTATACAAAGAATAGGTTGTATTTGAGTTGATATGGCATTAGGCATTTTGAGAGGTTCTTTGTGAGAATGCATAGTTCACTGCTTGAATCACAAACTGGAGTGATTGAGTGGAAGGTAGACAGTATTGCTGGAGGCTATAAACATGGAGACAAGCAGTTGGATAGTTCATAATAGATATTAGGAGTTTGGGATTCCAAGATCAAAATACACCTATTAAGTAAGGCAGCAAGGAGTAAATTTTTTGCATAAAGAATGATGATTGTGTAGAATGCATGCTAGATAGTGCCAAGAACAAACTGTGAATGAGTTTAGAATATGATATAATAATCACTGAGGCAACTTGGAGGGTCATGAATCTCTTGCTCTGGGAAAGCCCAGTGACAATGATGATTATTATGTATTCCATCTTTAAGATTTAATATTTATTATAATTTTGTTTTGATTTTAATTAATTGATATTTTTTTTTTTTATGAAGGGTGGTGATGACTTCTTGGGCAATGTTTTCATTAATCCTGTTGTTCAGTTAAATCCAACAATTTCCATACCACCTAGGCTCTCCTGGTATGTGCTACATATTGGAAATGCATGTGCAGGCGAACTTCTGGCATCATGTGAACTTTTTTTGGTAAGTTTCATTTATCTTTTAAAGAAAAAGGATGAAATATAAAGAATGAGTATTAATTGTCATGATGTAATTCTTTACCTTTCATCTTAAATCTGAAATTCTAAAACAGCCTCTTCAAAACTTAACATTATTATGTTTTAGAATCTGAAATTCTAAAACAGCCTCTGTAAAACTTAACATTCCTTAGCCTGTATCAGTTTATAAAATGCATGAGAAACTTTATGCTTTAATCAAGATAAGCAGTTTACTACTGAAGAATATTACAGAACTACTTTATATTGAAATCTCTGTGTATACAATATCCATCATTTATCAACAGAGTTTTGATTATGTATGTGGTTACATGTGCCATGTTAAATACTGTCAACAAAAATTCAATATATAAAAAAAAGCTGTGTTATTTAGTTTGCACAGGTGTAGTTCTTTATTCTCTACAATAAATGGCAGATCAGAGAATTCTAATAAAATATTAGGCAGTTTATAATTATACAGAGCTGTTGATTAATGGGTAGAGCTTTTGACTTTAAAAAAAAAAAAAAAAAAAAACCACATACTGAATATGGTATACTGTTGATAGCTTATATTTATTATTTATAATAAAAATATAGTAATGCTGTAACTTGTACTTGCTGGCCTCCATGTCTAAATGATTTCACCATAGGTTATTTGCACAAGAAAAATATTATTAAAGAGACATTACATATGAGAAAGACATTAATTCAGATCTCATGGGAGGAGTTTTCTAGGCTAACTCAGGTGGAGGTGATAGGATTAAAAAAAATGATAAAAATCCTATCAGGTATAGGTTACTCCAGGCTGAGCATTGTTCTAACAACCTCATCTCATAAAAAATCAACTAGTCACAGTAATCTTCACTAGATGGACTTAAATGGATATTGATCTAGGCCTTGGAATACTGGTTTACAAATAGGTTCATGGAATGTTAGAAGTTTATACAGAATTGGAGCATTTTGAGAAATCATACATGAATTAAATAGATATAAAATGAATTTAGTAGCAATACAAGAGACTCGATGGAGAGGAGAAGGAAATTTGAAGGAAAGAGAACCTTTTGCTATTTTATGGTGGAAACAACTCTGATAAACATGAATTATAACAAGTTTCATCATTAGGAAAAAATTTGTAGCCATGAAATGAAATTAATAAAACAATAATCAAGCTAAGAGTATAAGCAAAATGGTTCAAGATGACCTTTATTAATACGCATGCACCTTCAGAAGCTGCAGAAGAGTCAGATGAATTCTGTGAAAAACTGGAATTAATTCTTGAAAAAATTCAGCAGGAGGATACAATTTTATTAGATGATTTCAGTGCAAAAATTGGAAAAGAAGAAATTATAAAAAAATTATTGGAAACCAAAGCCTTCATGAAGAGACAAATATTAATGGAGAAAGAGTAATTAATTTGGCCTCATCCAGAAATTTAATAAGTAGCACTATGTTTATGAGGAAGAATATACACAAACATGGAAATCTTCTGATGGTCATACATGCAATTAAATAGACCATATCATAATAAGTAAAAGACATATATAAATTGTATTCAGAATATCTGGAGCTTCAGAGGAGCTGAGTGTTATAGTGATTATTTTTTAATTGGTGCCATACTTAAGATTAAAATAAATTATTTTTCAGCACATGCAAATCAACTGAGATACAACATTAACAAACTAGATATAACAGAAGAGAGAAGAAAATATGAGTGTGAATTATAAATATGAGTAGGAAGCCAAATGATTATTTTTTCCTCATATCATGACTGGTGACAATGTTAATTTCGTACACAATTAGTCAAAACAACAATCAATACAGCGACCATTCATAATCTCTGAAAGCAAAAAAAAATCAAATGGGAACTATCGGTCAAAAAAAAAAATGATGACCACTGTCTTCTGGGACCAGAAAGGGATCTTGCTTGTTGATTTTCTTCAAGCAACCACAGTTAATTTTTGTGTTCACTCTTTTCACCAAATTGTCTGTAACCACGCTTCACCGGCAACTTCACTCTTCATCATGAACATTGTTGTCATTGTTTATCTATAATTTTACAATTATAAATAGGAAAACCAATCAAAAGAAATAAGCAATGTGTGTACACTAAGATAAGACTTGGATGTTCTTATGATGTGAAGGAAAACCAGGCTTCTCTGTTATATGCTAATTGACAGTTCTCTGATACAAGGAGTTGGGGGATAAATGGGAAGAATATTGCTGATGTATTTCCAGTATTGAGTTTGGGGTCTGCCTCTTTTCCTTTTTCCATCTGTAGGGGCATAAATGACCAGAGCATCAAAAGGTGCAGAGGGTGGATGCCTGAGTTGATGGCCAAGCATTTTATTTGGTTTCTTTGAACAGTGCTGACTAGAGGATCTTGCTGGGTTTCATTTAATATAGTAGAGTTGGGAATGTGGTTTTGCCAGGAGTAATCCAGGATATTTCTTAGACAAGTAGTTCCACAGCTATTTGTACATTGTTGTACCTTTTCTTTAAACAAACAGCACCATTGCATAACCTTATTGTTACTCGTTACATTAGGCCCATAAACCTTACATAGTCATCTGTGACTTTCTGTAGCACTGTTGTGTTCTGCTAACAAAAATCGTATTACACAATGAACCTCACAACTGGTGGGATGGATTTTTTATCACAGCACTCGCTATAAATTATTTGTAGAAGACGACATATGATAAAGGAATGAAAGTAAAATAGTCAACAGGAGTCATTTTATGCTAACGTGCATGCACACCCCCCCCTCTCTGATATATTATTTGGCAATAAAGGGCCTTACTTTCCAGACATGCCTCATACCACCAAAAAGAAATAATGGAAACATTCCTACAATGGAATTGTCATTGATTCTGACAAAAGATATATGATATCAAGGCTCTCTTGCAGAAGTACAAACCAGTATGTATTTGCTTGCAGGAAACATACCTGAAGCTGAGTGATGATCTAATTCTCCATAATGTTATCATTATTTATAAAGACAGCACAGGGGATCACAGTGGGATAGTACCTGATCAAACATCAGAGGAAGAGTTGAGCATATGTTCAACAATAAACTCTCTCTTAAACATAAGTAGCAATGCTTTCTTCCATATGCCTACCTGAACATTCACTGCCATCAAATTAACTGTGTGCTCACACTCCTTTTTCTCACTGTTTAAGTGGGGAAACTGATGACAACCTATTTGGGAGCAATCACTTTCTCCTGATATCCACTTTTTGGATATGTATAATACTATGCATTATTTGAAGGACCACTGTCCATAAGGATACGTGCAATGCATTATGGAATACTAAGGCAATTGATGTGAAGTCATTAGCCTCTATATACAAGTAGCCCAGTCGTGAAGTGACTTCATGTGCAAACTTTGTTTGCTTACACTTGGATAAAGGATGAAACCAAGAATATAATTTCTTGGCATCTTTAATTTATAGTTTATCAAGTCATGCATTTTAAATAGTGTAAACAAATTGACATTCTTAGTGTCTTATTCATTTTGTGTAGCTATAAAATGGATACATTTACACAAAAAGAACACCTTCAAAAATGTGTACTCTTTCTTAGCACACATCCATGACTCAAACTCAAATTGCCAATGAGTGTGGTGTTGGTTTGGTAATGCAATTTTAGAGAGGTTTAGGGAGATGGGTACCTTTTTTCTCCTGACATAAAAGGAAAATGTGGATGAAAAAGGAAAAGTACATTTATTCAAGATTGTTTACTAATTAGGAAAAATCAAAATGAATCCAAGATTATCTGCTGTAGACTTGGCAGCTAGTGGGATTAATGTTTCTGACATAAGAGTCTGAAGATTGTTTGAAGCAGGGAGACTACCCAGAGACCAAAAAAAAACTGTTGACAATGGCTCTGAAGAAATAGAGGATCCAGTGGTCAAAAGGCACAAGATTGGACTGTTGATAAGTGGAAGAAGGTCATATTCTCAGATGAAAGCTATTTCTTTGTCCAAGAAGTCCACCCACCTTCAACAAACTCTTAAAGACATAGCTAAAAAGATGTTCTTGGATTGTTTTACACATGACTGTCCAGGATCACTTGTGCCTGTTGACAGTATGATGAAAAGTGACCAATACATAAGAATATTGGAGAAAAGAGTGGATAGTTTCACTTCGGAAAAAGTGAAAGAGTTCCTCAAAAATCACAACATCCAATTGCTTCAGTGGCCAGGTACTCTCACCATGTTAATCCAATAGAAAATTTGTGGCCATAGTGAAAAAGACTTAGAAAATTTAATTGTGATACAAAGGATAACTTAATACAATCCATTATAAAAGTATGGTTTAGAGATGTGGAAATAAGAAAAATGTCTTCTATGTTGGTCCAGTCCAAGCCTAAGTGAATTAATGAACTTATTAGGAAAGAGAAGCACATATAGATTATTAGGTAAGGTTGGGGTTCAATTTTTGTACTTATTTTCTAAATTCAAATTTTTCTTTAAAATGCGAGTGTTTGGATTTATTTGTTTGCTACTGTATCTTTTCATTTGTTTTTCAACACTGATTTTATGCTGTCTTACTTATTTATTAAGTAGTATATTTTTAAGAAAAGTTCGATTTATGATTATTGTTATTTTTACTTCTATGTTTAGTTTTCAGACCCATATATAAGCTGCTTGTTTTTTACATGTATTTTGGCACAGCATGACCATAGCTGCCCTTGTGCTTAAATCCCAAAACAATCTTTATTACCTTTTTTCTATAAATAAGAATTACACTTTACTCACTCTAACATACTTATAGGATTATAGAAGCAGTTTGTTCAGGAAAGTTAGTGAATCTTTCTTGCAAATAGCATTGCCTTAGGGTATTTGGTGGAAACTCGATGGTGGTTTGTTATAATGGGGTTTGCTATAGTAAGAGGAGACTTTACCATTGCAACTTTCTGTTGAATATCTTCTGTTGACAGGACACCACATGATAAGCTCATATCGAAGTTACAGTACATGGGGGTTTAGATGTGAAATTAGTGAACTGGAATCAGGATTGGCTGTCTGATAGGTATCAGACAGTTGTGTATGGGGGTGGGAATATCAAAGAGACAGGCTACAAGTGAGGTCACACAGGGCTCAGTGCTGGGACCTGTATTGTTTATCCTTTATATCAATGACATTGTCAGTGGATTGCAAGGGGATATTCAGTTGTTTGCAGATTATGTGAAGCTGGGAAAGGGTATTAGTAATAGTGCAGATATGGTAGCCCTGCAAGAGAATTTGAATAAACCAGACAAATGGGAAAATGAATGGATGATATCAGTTTAATGCATCAAAATGTAAAGTATTGAAGTTTGAAATACATTGATGGGAAGCTGCATACTCCATTGGAGGAACTGCACTGGAGAAAGTAGGGGGGAGAAAGGGATCTTGGGATGATGATTGATAGAAACCTGAAATTCAGGAAGGTGGGGAAAATAACCCAGAGGATTGTTGCAATACTGAGAGGGATGTTGACCTGCAGAATAAGAGTTCTCATTCCATTGTATAAAGTACTGATCAGACCACACTTGAGCTACTGTTCTCAAATTGGGTCCCCAGGATTTGAAGGAGATAAATTAGCCATGGAAATTAACCATAGGCAGATAACAAAGATAGGGTCAGGACTGTACAATGTTAGTTATCAAGATAGGCTGAGAATGTGGTTGGTGGAAGAAGCTGTGATATGATTGAGACTTTTAAACTGTTAAGAGGTAGTTACAAGGTTGGCACAGAGGAGTTCTTTCATTTGGTGGAATGGGAGAAGCAGCTAGCACAAGGGGTCATCCCTGGAAGTTATGACCAAGAGGATGAGGAGTGGTTTTTTGTGTTGAGGGTGGTTGAACTGTGGGCTGCATTGCCTGATAGTGGTGAGAGTGCAAATGGTCAGTGAGTTAAAGGAGTGGTATGATATATTTTGTGTTTTCTAGGATGGGCTTCCTACAATGTGTCTTTTCATATCGTGGGAGGCCCACAATGTTATAATAATAATATTATTATAATAATATCATTTATTCGAAAATAAGTCTCTAAATCATTCTTCCATGTTTATATAATTCTGAGCGTAAGGTATATTCTTTTGGTGACTTTCATTTTGTTTCTTTCAAACTAATTGCTAATTCTTCCATTGTTTTAACTGTATAATTTTCATGATCTGCTTGCCAAATGTTCCCTTTTAATTATCAGACCAGAATTCTAAATAAAAATTGTCTTTGATGTTTCAATAGCCTACCTATGAAAGGTTATTTGCAATAATTATAGTACATTTTGTGCTGTGGGTGGGCTAAGGCTTTTTTTTTCTGTTTTTATTAATTTTATATATTTTGTATTTTTAATTAATTTTTTACATGATCCTGGAAACCCTGTTCTAGAGATTCAAACATGGAATCAAGCCTTTATCAAGCCACTTCAGGCCTCCAATAAGCAGGGTGGTGGTCTCATACCATGCAGTGAAATTCATCTCCCACCTAAGTTATAGTCCAAGTCTCACAGTCATATAGGAATATGCTCCAGACAAATGTTTATATAAATTTTTTCCACATGGCTTTACTTATCTTACTTGTAATAAATGATCTTTCTCTTTAATATTTCTTTTGCCATTTTTTTTGTATTTCCAACTTAAATCTTCCATCTTTTTCAATAGTTCCTCCAAGATATATAAATAATCTTACTTGTTAACTATCTTACCTTTAATCCACTAGCTGCATTTATCTTAAGCCCATAATCAGATAAAACATCATCCATCTTAGATAATCTTTTTTTAAATCCTGTTCATTCTCAGCTAATACAACTATATCATCAGCAAATGATATATGTATCTACATTCCACCTACAGTTATCCTCCTAATTCTTTCTTTTATTTCATTTCATTTCATTCTCTTATGTACAAGTTGAAAAGGTAAGCGTGCACAACCCTGTCTTACACCTTTCTTTACTTCTGCAGTTGCTTCATTTTCCTGTATTTGTATCTTTCTTTTCTGACTAGTGTTTCTTCATTATTGTTCTTTCTCTCCAGGCGATTCCAATTTCTTCCATTATTTGAAAATACCTGTTCCATTGTATATTATCCAGTGCCTTTTCCAGATCTAAAGAAATATGTAGCTTTATTTCACTTCTTTGGTCTATTATTGCTCTTAAGGCTAGTTTGTTTCTCTAGTTCCTTTTACCATTCTGGAATCCAAACTGATCTTCATCTAAATAACATTGAATTTTTGATTTTATATTATGCTTCACTATATTAGTATAATCTTTGAGGTATGATGAGAAAATTTAATGTTCAATAATTTTTATAGTCTGTTACATGTTATGTTTCTTTCATTCAAAGTTGAAGCACTTGTAACTCTGACCTAAAGGAACAAGGGAATCTAGCTGAATAGTGAGAGAGAGAGAGAAAGAGAGGTCAACAAATATGTGGAATAACAAAAAAATGATCTTGGTATTCTCTCTCTCTGTCTCTCTGTGTGTGTGTGAGAGATCAAATTTTAGGAGCTTCACAATTCAGTTCATTATGATAGAAATACATTGCACTGGAACTCTTCTTGGAAATCAATCTGGATAGGAATAAATGTTAAAAACAAATGTATGTTAAAAAAAAAAACTATAATCTTTCACAAAAAAAATGGCTTAGTTAAAACGTTACTAAACAGACCTTATAATATTTCAGCTTCAGACATTTCATTCTGAGAAACAATTTCAAGAACACTAACTCAAAATGGCTTTAATCCACAAGTCATCCAGAAAATCATATTGCAGTTTGTTCCTATCCAGATTGATTTCCAAGAAGAGTTCCAGTGCAATGTATTTCTATCATACTGAACTGAATTGTGAATATCCTAAAATTTGGTAACACACAGAGAGAGCGAGAGAGAGCATACCAAGATCATGTTTTTGTTATTCCACACATTTGCATATCAATAATGTTCAAAATTTCACTTATGAGCACTTTGAACATTTGACATGCAAATGATATGTGAACTTATGATATGGGAACTTATGTGGAATTATAAGGCAGGTGATTATAATAGTCTTAGACGTCAACTTCATGAAGTTTCATGGAGGGAGGAATTGGAAGGCCGGGATATCACCAGTGCGTGGGAAATTGTGAAAGAATATTTGTTATCAGCAATGGTAAGTTGTATACCACGAGTGAAGAAGAGGGCGCAATTTGGAGTAAAGTGGATGACAAACAATATTAAACAGGAATTGCATGCGAAAAAGAGGCTATGGAAAAGATATAAGGAGACAGGTGAAGAGATGCATGAGGAATATAAGACACAGGCCAGAAGAGTGACTCGTGTGGTAAGGAAAGCGAAACTGGAATATGAGAGGAGATTGGCCCTAAGATCCAAAGAAAATCCTAGGGAATTTTTTAGCTATGTGGCCAGTAGGAGGAGAAATGACTGTGGAAGAATGATATTGTGGGATAAAAATGGGAATAGAGTGACTGATGCAGAGGACATAGTGGAATTGTTCAATGAACACTTTATTGGAGTATTTCATCCTAGAGGAGTCAGTTTTAATGCTAGAGGGATAGGACTGGTACGAGGTCTGGAGGTACAGGAGGAGAGTGTGTTTCAGATACTGAGTACTCTGGATGTCAGTAAAGCTGTGGGACTGGATGGTATTTCGCCACGAGTTTTGAGAGAATGTGCTAGGGAATTGACAATACCTTTAACGTGGCTTTTCAGTGAAAGTCTGGCTTTGGCAAAGGTGCCCAGGGAGTGGAGGGAGGGTAAGATAGTGCCATTTCATAGGGGTGGTGGCAGACTGGAAGTGTCTAATTATAGGCCAGTCTGTGTGTCATCAGTAGTTGTTAAGATCTTGGAGAAAGTAGTGAGGGACCGTGTACAGCATTGGGCAGATGAGGGTAATGTTATCTGTGAGAATCAACATGGATTTGTGGAAGGACGCTCTTGTTTTAGCAATATGCTAGCCTTTTATAATAAAGTTACAAGAGCATTAGATGAGGGAAAGGCATATACTGCAATTTTCTTAGACTTGGCGAAGGCATTTGACAGGGTGCCACATGATAAGCTGATATTTAAGTTGCAGCACATGGGTCTGGATGTCAGATTGGGCAACTGGATTCAGGATTGGCTGTCTGATAGGTATCAGAGAGTTGTGTATGGTGGAGCAGTTTCCAGGAGGCAGAGGGGTACAAGTGGGGTCCCACAGGGCTCAGTACTGGGACCTATATTGTTTAACCTTTATATCAATGATATAGCCAGTGGATTGCAGGGGGATATTCAGTTGTTTGCGGATGATGCGAAGCTTGGAAGGACTATTAGTAATAGTGCAGATGTGGTAGCCCTGCAAGAGGATTTAAATAAGCTAGATGGGCAAATGAATGGGGGTGTCAGTTTAATGCAGCAAAATGTAAGGTCTTGAGGTTTGGGAAACATCGATGGGATGCTGCATACTCTATGGGAGGAGTTATACTGGAGGAAGTAGGGGAGACGAGATCTGGGGTTGATGATTGATAGAAACCTGAAGTTTAGGGGACATATTGCAAAGGTGGTGAAGGTAACACAGAGGATTGCTGCTATTATGAGAAGGACACTGACCTGCAGAGAAAAGAGGGTTATCATTCCGTTGTATAAGTCTCTGATCAGACCACACTTGGACTATTGTTCTCAGATTTGGTCCCCAGGATTTGAAGGGGATAAATTAACTGTGGAAAGGATACAAAGACGGATGACAAAGATGGTTTCAGGACTGTACAAGGATAGTTATGAGGATCGGCTGAGAGAATGTGGACTGCAGAGTTTGGTGGATAGAAGGAGGAGAGGTGATATGATTGAGACTTTTAAACTGTTGAGAGGTGGTTACAGGGTTGACACTGGGGAGTTCTTTCGCTTGGTTGATCAGTGGGAAGGAGTGATGACAAGAGGCCATCCCTGGAAGTTACGAAAGGAAACTGTGAGCAAGAGGGTAAGGAGTGGTTTCTTTGTGTGGAGGGTGGTTGAGCCGTGGAATGCATTGCCTGATGGAGTGGTGGGAGCGAGAACGGTCAGTGGGTTTAAGGAGTGGTATGATGAACTTTGTGTTTCTCAGGGGGGGACCTCCCCTCGATGAGTCTTGACAGACTTTGTCTTAGAAAGGACCTCCCTCGATGAGTCTTTTGACTCCTTGGAGGCCTGAATAATAATAATAATAATAATAATAATAATAATAATATTCTCAAAGAACAGGAGTGAGAGAAGTGGGACTGCTTCATACATAAGTTAGTCACTTGAAATGTATCAAATTTTTAACATCCCATTAAGTTTATTAAAGTTGTTATCCCTTATTAATGAGATGTCTTTAACAGAAGCTTTTTTCAAAAAAAATTAAACAAATTCCAAATTTTCTTTAAAACTTTGCTTTCCAAAATGAAACTAGTATTTGCATTAGTTTTAGATCAAAGTAAGTAATTCTGCATATTTTGAACTTTATAAATGAGATTTCCCTTTGTCTGTGCTAGGCTGAGGACCTGGAATTACCTTTTGTTCCACCAAAACGTGGAGATGTGTACATTGTTCCTCCAGCTATTAGACCAAGGCTTCAGCTGATGGCGGTTGAGGTGAGTTTTGGTCTCATTTAATTTTTTTTTTTTTTTTTTTAATATTACTTAGTTTCAACTCACTTGGCTTTCTTTCATGGAGGATAGGGAGACTTGTCTCTCTTGGAGTCAGTTTACTTTTGATAAATATTATTCAAGAAAGACAAATTTATAATTTATTTAGAAATCATACCTGTTAATGAAATGCCTGATTCTGACTGAAATAAATGCTTATGAACTGTTTTGATTTATGTGTAATCTTCTCTCAATTATCTAATTCGTTTTTATTGGAAATCAGTTTGCTGGTTGGTTAACTAAGTGTACAGTTAAATGAATATATTGTTACATTGTGCTTTGATTAGTCAGATGGCATGCTTATCCATTCAAGGATTAGTTAACTTAGGGTTTAGTTTTTTGGTCAGATAATTGAGAGATCTGTGTATAGTTAATGTACAGTATACTCCATGAGAGAAAATATTTGTATATACAGGGTGTTCGGGATAAATTTGACATATTTATAATTAATTATATTTTTCCGTAAGTTACATGTATTAACACACACTTCTCTTCATTTAAAAGTTTGGACCCTTCTTCATTCACATACAAGATGTCAGAAAGGATGGATAGCTGGAACCCACCTGAATCATGGAAGAGAATAACTTGTATCATGATGATTCGTGCCCGCCATCAAAATAAGGATATTACGACTGCTGCCCAATGCTCCCTGAATACAGTAAAAACAATCAGGCATGAACTAGAGACTTGCAATGGTGACTACGAGGATGTAGCAAGAAGAAAGATCCCTAGCAGACGATCTGATTGCGTTCGTACAGCAGAATTCCTCGCAAATCTGCAGGAACAGGTGTTGAAGAACCCTGGCATTGGAATTCGGGCTTTGTTCGTGGAGTTGCTAACTGTAGTCAAGCCCTGGATAACAAGGGTAGCCAATGGTAGGCTGTATGTATGGCAGCAGGATTCGGCCCCTTGCCACACCTCTGGGAAAAGTCAAAAATGGTTGTCTGAAAATTTCTACGACTTCACCAGTCCAAATGTTTGGCCTCCAAACTCCCCAGACCTTAACCCCATGGATTATTTTGTATGGGGCGCAGTTGAAAAAGACACCAATCGCACTTCCAGTAATACAAAAGCCCAGTTAATGGATAAAATTAAAACAGTTTTTGCGGCCCTTCCCAGGGAGACTGTAGCATCAGCTTGTTCGAGGTTCCGAAGCAGAATTGAAGCTGTGATCGATGCTAATGGTGGTTATTTTGAGTAAATCTTGTTGATAGTATTGTAATTAACTCTGCCTGTAATGTTTTTTTGTCAATTCATTAAATTTAATAGATACAAAGAAGATTTTCTTTTTCCTTACGAAACTGTCAAATTTATCCCGAACACCCTGTAGTTAATGCTATGATTAGATGCTAAGAAAATAATTTAAAATGCACGTGTATTTTACCTGTTGAAAATGAGTCAAAACATGAGATGAAAGATCATTGGTATTTGGACCTCTTTACTGCAATAATATTTGGTATCTTCGAGATTCTTGTGGAACACCCCTGACATCTGCTGGACTGTGTGTGTGTGTGTGGGGGGGGGTTGTACATGGCCTGTTCATTCATATGTTGAATGTTTAAATCACTTCTCTAATTAAGAGCCTACATTATTGAATTTAATATTTTATTTCTTTTAGATTTTCTGCTGGGGAGTTAGAAACATGAAGACTTTCGAACTAAGTCCAATTACAACCCCTTGTGTTGAATTTGAGTGTGGTGGAGAGGTAGTTCAGTCAAAAGTTATCAAGAATGCAAAATCAAATCCTAATTTTGATGAACCTTTGCTCTATATGGAAATGGTAAGATTGAATTAACACCTATTTTAATGAGTTGGTTTGCTTATAGTATGGTTTTTTAGAATAGCATTCTAAACACTCACTATATTGAACCTGTAGGAACCACAGAAATAGTTTGATATAACACAAGGTTTGCTAAAGTAAATTTAAGAATTAAAAAAACATCTATTTACATGAAACATCCAAAAAGTATAGACATTTAGTTGGTTTACTATGGCTTATTGAACTTCTTATACCAAGCTTTAGCAAGTATTTTGGGATCATTGGTCACTTACCCCCACCCCTGCAAGAACAAATTAATTGGTCCTAATTTATCCTACCCCAAATGCCTTGCAGACTTTCAAGTATTTGCAGACAGTTACAAAGCATTTTAAATTATGAATAGGTACGGGCTAAATCAGATTCTTTTGTTACAGTATAATTTCATATTTAATATTGCATTATTTCAATTAAAAAACTTTAGATTTTAACAGGAGGAAATTACTGATTTTCATTTTAGACATTTTGTATACAAATTCAAATAGCAAGCAGCATTTTACTATGCACTCTGCTGCTATTTGAAGGTGGTGGGGGGGGGATACAAAGAAAGGCCAATAAATACCCAGTATTTTATAGGGAAGACAATATTATTTTCTAGTGAAGGGTGATGGAGCTGAATGTAGAAAACTCTATACCAGTGGCAGTTGTGCCTTCTGATCCCATGCAAAAGCTATTGGATGTAACTTTCATCATCAAATTCCTGACATGTACCCTCAAGGGGTGTACAGGATATGATAATACTACATGAAAAATTTACATCATTAATAACTTCCTATCCATAATTTTCCTCCAAATCAGTCTGTTACTTGTCAAGACTCCAACACTATCAGATCTTATATTTCTATCGTCCTAGGCACTTTGTACCATATCATTCCACCTATATCTTGGTCTTCCTCTGGGTCGTTTTCCTGCCAACCTGGCAGAGAACACTTGCTTTGCTAATCTTCCCTTGCCAATTCCGTTTAAGTGACCATACCAGCTGAGATTAGCTCTGCTAATGCATTCCTGGATGCTGGCAATGTCTAGTTCTTTCCTGATAGCTTCAATTTTAATATGATATTGCCATTCATGCCATCTGTTCACGCCTCTAATCTTTCTCAGGACTCATATCTGCAGTCTCTAGTCTTTGGTCAAGTGTTTTATTTCTGACCCAGCTCTCAGATCCATAAGTTAAAACTAGTTTGAACACTGTCTTATATACAGCTAATTTAGTGTTCTGACTAATTTCTCTCTTATTCCATATGAATTTATTCAATTGACTTCCTACCATACCTGCTTTGTTGATTCTGTCGTTTATTTCCATATTTAATTTACCATTTTCACTAAAAATCGTGCCTAAGTAGCTGAAATGTTTTACTTGTTCTACAGGTTCTCCATTCACAATGCAGTTGATATTTTCAATGCTTCTGCCTATTTTCACTGTCTTTGACTTTTTATTGCTGACCTTCATACCATATCTATTACAACAGTTATTCAGTTTAGTCAGGGAATCTTGCAAACTTCTAGCGGATTTATTTAGAAGTATAACATCATCCGCATAAAGCAAAGTGCATACATTAACATCTCGAATTCTGATATCATGTTTCCTTCATAATGTGATCCATATAGATAATGAATAACAGACAGGATAATGTACATCCTTGTCTCACACCAGATTTAACATTAAACCATCTTCCTGTATTTCCTTCAATTCTAACTGCTGACTTGCAATTCAAATAAAGACTAAGTATTGCTTAATATAATGCCCCATTGACACCATATAACTGTAGCATATTGAATAGCTTCTCTCTTGGCACCTTGTGATATGCCTTTTCCATATCGACAAAACTTAAATACAGATCTTTGTTATATTCCCATGATTTCTCAACTATGTGTCGTAAAGTGAAGATCTGATCCTGACAGCCTCTATTTAGCCTGAATCCGGCTTGTTCTTCACTAAGCTTTTCTTCCACAATTCTTCTCAACCGTTTCTCAAGTATATTGGCATAAATCTTGCCAGGAACACTCAGTAGGGAAATACCTCTGTAATTCTCACATTCAGTTTTATTTCCCTTTTTATATATGGGTACTATTAGAGCTCTACTCCAATCATCAGGAATTCGTCCCTCTCTCCAGGCTTTCTGAACTATGCAGTGCAGCCACTGTAAGACTTTTATACCACCATACTTCAGTATTTCTGGTTGAATATCATCTACTCCTGCTGTCTTTGATGGCTTCCTTTACTTCAAGAATGGATATGTATTCCTGACTGTATGCCTATTGAGTGTTTTTTTTTTACCAATGTGCTATCACTGCTTGTTTCATTTAGAAATTTTTCGAAGTAATTACTCCATACTTCAAGGATATCTTTTTCTTCTGTTTTCATGTCACCTTGTTCTTCATCTCTAACTCCTTTTACAGCACTCCTTCCTCCATTTCTAAGCTTCTTCAATAACCTCCAGAATATCTTACCACCTTCTTGATATTTATTTTCTATGTTCTTGCTAAAGTCCTCCCATGACTTTTGTTTAGCTAGTTTTACACAGTGTTTAGATTTCTTACATTTGTCTCTGTATTCTCTAAGAGCACAAGCTGACTTATTTGCCAGGAACTTTTGATATGCTTTCTTCTTTTCCTTCACTGCCTCTTTAACTTCCTGTGTCCACCATGGAGTTCAGATTTTTCTATTCTTGCAGACAACCTCACCACATGCTTCTCTGGCTGAATCAATCCAGGTTTTCTTCAAGGCTTGCCACTGAATCTCCGAGGTTTGGTTCCTGTTCTCAAACACTTTCATTTTATTTTTCAATAATCTTTTGTGTATTTTAGTCTACAGTTCACATCTGAGAGCTGCTCAATTTTTATTCAGTTTAAAACTTTCTTACATGTTATTCTTTTCAATATGAAATTCAATTTTATCCTGCTCAAGACTAAATAGTGATAGCTTCCAATTTCAAATTCTCTGTACACCCTGGTGTTCTGCACAAGGGAGAAAACATCACTATCAACAATAACATAGTCAATGAGACTTTTCTTATTCCTTGCCTCTTCTCTCCATGTGAATTTGTGCACATTTTTATGTTGGAACATGGTGTTAGTAATAACTAGTCCATGTCCTGAGCAGAAATCCAACAGGTATTTGCCATTATTATTAGCTTTGCTCTTTTCTCTAAATTTTCCCAAAATATTTGTGTGTGTCTGACAGCCATTTCCTACTCTACTATTTAGATCCCCAACAAGGACCAACTTTTTTTTTTCATCATGTCAGTTGCTTTCTCTAAAGCATCAAAAAAATTCCTCCACTTCTACCTTTAGTAGAACCTTCTGTGGGACCATAGGCACAAATGTCTCATTGTCCAATTCCCCATTCTGATATTTGCCCACATCACTCTACTTGAGACTGCCTGCCATTCAAGTGTTGAATACTATGCTGCTACTCCTTTTCCTTGATTGTCATTTCCTGAATATAACATTTTGTATTTATTGCTCAGAAAGATCTCCCCAGTTTTTGTCTTTTTTGTTTCAGTCACCCCTATTATGTCGATCTGGTACTTATTTCTTTGCCATTCAGGCTTCTTATGTTGATAGTACCGATCTTTAACTCTGGTGATATTGAGTTGGGGTGTGCTATCAATTTCAGGATGTAACGTTTTCCCATCATATTCCCAGCCAGTGCATTCCAATCATTCACAACTCTCCATGCAAAAAACTTTCTTCTCACTCTTTCTCACACCCTCCTTATGCTGTACAGCTTGCAGGGATGACATCTTTTTTCCATTTCCCACCATTTTATGAAAAACTCTTCGACTTTAATCCTATAGTAACCCCTTACCAACTTGTGCATCTCTATTATATCGACTCTCCTCCCCTATCCACTTGACTCTGAAAATTGCATCTTCTCAACCTTTCTTCATATTCAACATTCCAGAGATCGGAAACTATCTTAGTCAATCGCCTCTGGATCCTTTCCAACATCTCTTCAGCCTTTTGAAAACCAGGTTACTAAACCTATGCACAATGGTCTACGTGTGGCCTAATCAAGACCTTATATAATGGAACTAGAATCTTCTTACTTATACAAGTCACTGTCCTCCACATTCCCAGAATTCATTGTGTCCCTCTCACAATATTGGCAATGTGTCCTCTTAATTTTAGATCCTTATCCACCTCCAACAATATATCCACACCAATCATAAATTCTACATCCCATCTTTGTTTCTGAAATTTTAAAGCCTTACATTTCATAACATTGAACTGGTATCCCCACTCCCATGCCCATTAATTCAGTTTATTCGAGTCTTCTTGTAAGGTCAGAACATCTGCTGTACTCCTTAGAGTTCATCCCAACTTTCCATCATCTGCAAACAACTGAATATCCCTATACAAATCTTCCCCACTATCATTAACATACAGGTTAAACAGCAAGAGTCCTAAACCAGACCCTGAGGCACACCATTAGTGACTTTCCTCTTCCCTGATGTTGTTGCCCCATGCACAACTTGCAGATACCTGTCTGATAGCTAATCTCAATCCCATGCACTAGTCTGATATCCAGCCTCATCTGGTAATCTATCAAAAGCCTTTGCAAAATCTAAATATACTACTGTGTATTCATCTCCTTTGTTCAATACACCATCACCTTATTGATTACTAAAACATGACCTTACTTTAGCAAATCCATCAAATGAGTTTTATGAAAAAATATATGCATTATTGGAATTAACCAACATCACTTAACTGTTTAAGTTCTTTCTCTGCTAATAGAGCAACATATTAATAGCTATTGCCTCACTTTTTTTGGTATATATATAAGAAAACTTGAATTGAAAATGTGTTATTAATTTAGAAGAACAGTCATTTGATTTAAATTAAAAGCTGTGTTTTACAGAATGATACGCAAGTACTTCTTCTGCAGCAGCAGAATGTGCTAAATCATCATCTTTGGACACAATCTTCTTAAATAACTATGTTTTGAAGCAGATGCCAAATGCTTCTTCAGCCAATTTATGTCTTCTGGTTTTCATATGGTCATTGATATGGTCTATGGTAAATGTCAACAAAAAAATTGTTCAAGTTACATGTTCACCATCAAATTTTTTTGAGAAACAGACTCAGTACTTAATTTTTCATTAAACATGCACTTTCATTTTTTTAGCTCATTTCTTTTAAAGGGCTTATTGCAAAATATAAAAGCACACCATGTAATAAATCACAAACCCACAAGATCTTTTAGAGTCCTCTCTATACTCTGTACAGTAAGACTGTTCTGTCTCTATTTCCTGCACATATTTCTCATACACACAAATAATTTCCAATGTTTTCCACTGATGCTGCTGATTTTTGGCCTGGCATCCTGAAGTATATTTTGCAAGTTGTGACACATGCCACACTTGTAAGAGAGAGCAACTGGCTGATGCACTAAATTGCTGGGATGGCAGCAGCATCAAATACTTCTCCCACCACTGTTACCTAGAGGATTTAGCTGTCCCTAGCTGCTTGTGTCCTAGTACACTTCATTTTATCAGCATGCTGAATGATGCTATTTATCCATTTAATTCGACATGGTTTATTGACCTTGAGTATGAAGTCTGATTGTGCTTCCTTCAAACTTCCCTCCCCAATAATAATTAATCTCAGGTTTTATTAACTTCCAGCCAAGAGTATAGTGCAGTTATTGCACTTACATAATCTTGACACGTGTTGTCCCTTTGTTCTCTGCAAATTGTCAGATGAAACAAAAATTGAAATGGCTTGATAAATTTTTGTAAGGATTCTAAATTCCAAATTTCAGAAAAAATCAATTCATCAAGCCAGTCTTAATACTTGTGTATGGATAGATGGATGTTTATGATGAATAACAGATGTTTAAACATATGGAAGTTTTAAATAAAAGGGGTGTATCTAAAACTATAAATCTTCTGACAGATTCGGGAGGCAGCTTAGAGTAATGGCACAACATGAGAAGTTGCAAGCAAGGATACAGTACATGTGAGATTTAGGGATGTTTGAGAGAAATGGTGTCAGATTGCATACTGAGGATCAAGATGATAAATCAGGTGGAAGTTAAATGGATGAGTAGTATTGTTAAGGAGAGCTGGTTAAAGGGGCACGAGGAGAGAGAATATACATGGAAAAGCCATCAGCAGCTTATGACCAGTACAAATCAACAGGCAAGAAGGATGACCAGTGTTGAAGAAGGCAAAATCATATGAACAGAAATTAAAAGAGATCTTTTAAAAGGAACAATAATTATAGTAGGATGACTTTAGTGAATTCTGGTGGGGGGAGGTGTTGGAAGCAGAAGAAATAGTTCAAGTACTGTATCATTTAGGTGAAGATTGGTAGTTGTGACAGGGATTGGTGTGAGAATAGCAGTTGAATTGGAGGTGTTTTAGGTATTACAAAACATCATTGAATATGTTCATGGGACTGAATGGGATATTGGCTTGTGGGTGTTATAAGAAGGTGCAAAAGAATTGGCAGTGTCTCTGACCAGGCTGTTTAATTTAAGTCTCAGCTCTGGTAGAGTCCCAAGGCCAGATGAAGTCCAAGTGGTTCCATTACACAAAGGAGGCTTCTAAGACAAAGGTAGCAAATTGACTGATCAGAAGTTTAGGAGTGGTGATTAAGGTATCAAGAAAAAGTTGGTTAAGGGGCACAATTTAGGAATGGGTGAATAGAAATATACTCTATGGAGAGGGGGACAGCATAGCTTTGAGAAGGATAGACCTTGAGAGTAATTTATTCAGTAGAGTTGGATAAGCAAAATAGCTACACCAAGATACTGTTGGACTTTACAAATGCCTTTGACAGGATACTGCCAACTGCTGTTGTGGCATTTGGGGAATATGTGATTGTTTGATGTGCAACTGAAGAGAGCAATAGTCATCAAAGGTGATGTATGGGCAAATGATGATGTTCACAAGTATAAGGTTATGTATTTCAAAAGAAAAGATTACAGGCTGTGTGTTGAGACTGAACTGTTGGAAGAATTAGAAAAGTTGCTCAAAAGATTAATTGTATATCGAAGAACACACTTTTGAAGAAGGCTGTTATCATTCTTTCTAATGCTACAATCACATCAAGACTAATGTGCACAGATTTGGTCATCTGGGTTTTAGGAGAATATGAAAGTGGTGGAGTGGATCCAGAACTGGGTGACAAAATTTGCCTTTTTTGTGATTCCCACTGATGATAGTTTTATGTAAATATAGTGCATTAGTACTGTGGGTGGGCTAAAGATTTTTTTTCTATTTTAAACACACACAGTGTGTGCATGTTAAGTAATGAGACAACTGTCATATCAAAACAAAGAACTGTATTTGGAATTGTCGATTACAGATTCAAAATAATCTCCCTTCAACTCAACACAACATTTACAGGTCTTTGAAGGCAAGGTGGAAATCCTGAACAGCAACGTCCCTCAGTGTCTGGATCACACGACACTGGATGTCCTCAGTGTCACTAAAGCACTCCCTTTTCAAGACACTCTTCATCTTTGGGAAGAGGAAAAAGTCTGTAGAAGCCAAATCTGGTGAATGGGGGGGGGGGGGGGGTTCAATCACACAGATCAACTTTGAAGCCAAAAACGAAGCCAAAAACTGCTTCATAGGCAGCAACAGAAACCAATTGTTGTGGAACAGTTCTTTCCTGACATGTCACATGCAGGCATACAGATGTTGTATTACCAATAAATAATACTGACCATTCACTGTGGTGTCCTCAGGAACAAATTTGCAGTGGATAATTTCAGCAGCATCAAAAAAAAAAAAAAAAAATGACCATTGTCTTGATACGTGATTTTTTTGAAACCTGATTTTCCTCTTCCAAGGAGATGTTCCATGCACTGGAGTTTCGTTTCCGGATCAAATAGGAAAACACTCTTTCATCACCGGTGACAATTTTTTGCAACATGTCACGATCTTAATCAACTGCATGGATGAAATTTTGACAACATGCAACCTGGTGCTCTCTCTGTTCGTCTGTCAATGATGTGTGTGTGTGTGTGTGTGTGTGTGTGTGTGTGTGTGTGCATTACAAATCTTCCTCTTGTGCAAATCTCTTTCTAAGGTTAATTTGGATGTTTCCTTACCTACACCAAGCTGTACAGTCAGTAGCCTAGTGGTTATTCACCTGTCATGGGCAACAATTTCCTTAGCTTTCACCACATTTTTTTGTCCATTCAGAAACTGGCTGTTCACAGCATGGTTCATCCTCCAGGGATTCCTTCCCCACTTTCAACATTGAAAACCAGCAGAACATCTGTGCATGGCTCAAACAGTCATCACCATAAAACTTTTTTTTTATGCCTTGGTACATTTCTTTAACAGTTTTCCTAATTTACAGTAAAATTTTATCACAGCTCTTTGCTCCACAATGCAACTTCTGACACCCCACTCAGTCTTATTTTAACAGTTGCCACAAGAAGACTGTTACCTGACTCAAAGTTGCACCTGTGGTTACAACACTCTGATGGTCAAAATATAAACACGTTAGTTATTTCTATTCAAAGGGCTATCCAGTTAAAAAAAAAAAAAAAAAAAAAAAAAAAAAAAAAAAATTAAAAAAAAATTTAAAAAAAAATCAATTGTTACTTACGGCACACTGTGTATTTATATTTTACATAGTCCAGAAACCTTGCTCTAGAGAGACATATCTTTATCAAGCCACTTTAGGCCTCCAGTAAGTGGGGCAGTGGGCTCACATTGGCAGTGAAATTTATCTCCAAACATCTGTCGTTTAGGTGTGTTTTTTTTTTTTTTTTTTTTTTTTTTTTTTTTTTTTTTTTTTTTTAAGTTTACTTGATAAGCAGAAAGTGGGTTATGATGAGAATAGAAGTTACTAAAGAGATCTTATAGAGTAGATGCTAAAGAATATTTCAATACACATTACAGGAAAGTATAAAGGATCACCTCTGGAAGATGTGTGTGGTTAGCAAGGGTGCGGGACAAGATTTTTTACTTGTGGAGTGGTCAGTGACTTGAATGGGTTGCCAGAAATGGATTTTAGTGCTTTGATAATGATGATTGAGACATATAGGTATTGTGTGGGTAATGGTGGTTAATGTAAGACTTCCTGTGATGTGAGTGTTCAGACTCCCATGTAGGAATCATATAATTTTGTGAAATGCTCATAAAAATGGCCTTGTTGACTATGCTCTGAATTTCTTGCACAAAATTAAATGAAGAGAAACTAAAATTAAGATGAGTCTAACAGATAAGCTCAGGTGTTGAAGGTTATTCATAACTTATTTTTAACAGTATTAACAATGGCAAACTATTTTACAAAAAAAGTGTTTATTAACTTTCTTAAATTTTGCTTAATTTCAAATCAGCATCTTCAGAGCACAACACAGCATGTATACATGACAGTGAGTGAGTGAAACCATACAAATTGTATTAGACAAAAGATCTAATATCCTAATTTGGTGCCTTCTAATGTTGTTAAAAAAAAAAAAGTATTTCAACTATGTGGAAGTTGCCTTTAAGATAAGTCTCCCAAATTTTTGGCAAATTAATGCAACCATATTTGTTCAAGTTAGGAGAATTCTTAATATCCATGGCTGACTCAAAAAAGATTCTTTCAGATTGCAAATTACTCTTTTGAGTTAGCCGTGGCTATAAAAAATTCTCCTGACTTGAACAAATATAGTTGCATTAATCTGCCAAAATTTGAGAGACTGTTATCTTAGAGCAATCTAAGAGCAACTTCCACATAATTATAATAATTTTACATTAAAAGGTGCTAAATTAGAATTTTAGATCTTTTGTCTGTTACAATTTGTATTGTTTCACTTACTCACTGTCGTGTATACATGTTGTGTTATGCTCTGAAGATGCTGATTTTAAATTCAGTGAAATATAAGCAAGTTAATAACTATCTGTTTTATAAAATAGTTAGTTTGGTATTGTTTAATACTGTTAAAAAGTTATGTAAAATTAAGGTGAATTTATTGCAAGAGTGCATCATCCTAAATACTCTGCTTGGAAAGAAGTCAATGGATATTTCCATGGGCAAGGTGCATTATGTCATGTAATGAGTCATGTTTGTAGCTAGTATAAATTGGAGGAATATGATGCTCCCAAGTCAGTGCAACTGTGTCTGGGTGAAATGGCTGTGAGAACGGAATTGACAGTTTAAAGGAGGCATTGTGATTGGATGCCATGTTGCAGGTCTAGTTATCCAGCAAATTGTTGATAAATTGGGCCATCTCAGGTCAACTATCAGTAATACCATACTGATATGGAAGCACAGGGAGTTCAGCTGCAAGTGCTGCCTACAGTGAATGACTCGCCAAACGTGACCATAGGATGCTACAAAAGATTATATGTAAAAACCGTCATTCATCAGCCGGCCGACACATTGAATGCAGACTTGTAGCCATTGGCTGGAACATGAATCTGCAAAATCATTTAGAACCAATGCTCACAACATGGGTTTTCATGCTAAGACTTAAATATGCAAGCTCCACATTACCCAAACCAAAATGCAGTATTGTCTTCAGTGGTGCAAAGAGCATGTACAGTGGGACATGGAAGCGTGGAAAGCTGTGTCATGGAGCAACGAATCGCACTACACCCTCTGAGCAGATGGACATGTGTGGGTATGGCGATGCCCAGTGAACATCTCTTACCAGAGTATAACCCCAACTATGAAATTTGGAGGTGGTAGTGTGATGGTATGGTCCTGGTTTGTCCTTGGACCTCTGTTTGTGATGCCACAAACATTGAACTCAGAGAGATATCTGGAAAATGCAATGCTTCCTACTTTGTGGCATTTCTACAGAACTGACCATTCTCTTTCAACAAGATAATGCACTGTGTCATGAGGCTGCTGTAACTGCATGGTTTCTGGACATGAACATCACTACATTTGACTGCTCTCCACAGAGCCCTGATCTCAGTTCTATTGATAGTCTGTGGGATGTTCCTTAACCTCATTGGAGCATCAGGTGAGGTTAAGGGACAACTGTACCACAACAGTCTGGGACCTCATTACATGCCTACAGAATAAATGGTACAAAATTCCGATTGATCGCCAATGTATGCTTGTGAAAAGTATGTCTGTAGCATTGCTGCAGTCCTTGCAACAGAAGGAGGTCCTGCATCTTATTAAGGTTGTTGCCATGGCTGTTTGTTCCTCACACTTTGGTGTCCATTTATTCTATCCAAGCAGTGTAAATGTGTTTGGAGTACTAATTAATTAGATGCATCTAATTCTGGAGTTAGCTAGCTTCAAAAGTTGAAACTAGCTAACTAGTTGTCCAAAATTTGAAAAATAGTTTACATAACAGCATCAGCTCACCAGGAATGGTCCAAGCCACCTTCATATGCATTAAGAACGTATATAACAGCACCTATGAAAAAATGCGTGTCCAATGGTTTATAGACTTGATGTAATACAGACGCTAGTTTACTTTCCATATGATACATATTTGTTTTTATTTTGTTTGGCTATTTGTGTATCAGTGCTGCTAATCCTTGTCTCAAAATATTATGTGCAGTATATCTACCTGTGTTATGATCTCATGAAAGTCTTAATAATATTGATTTCATTATGGATTGTTCATTGTTTATACAAGTTACTTTTATAAGAGTTTAAAATATTAATTTCTAGATGTTACCCATCCAAGAAGAATATATGCCTGCAATGCATGTCAAAGTTAGAGACCATCGACAGTTTGGAAGAAGACCAGTTGTGGGAACACATGTAATTAAAACACTTCATGATTATCGATGTGAGCCTCTTTCACCAGGAATCACTGAAGACCCTCCTTGTCCAGGTATACTTCTGTTTTAGCTTAGAAAAATATTTTCTTGTCCAGTGATTGATCTTCTTATTAAGAGATCCCCCATGAAGTCAGTAATTTTTCACAAAAAGTCATGTTTGTATTCTTGAAAGTAGCACAGTGTTTACAGTATAACAAATACATGTACAATATGGATAAGAAAGAGTAAAGCAAAGACGAATGAAATTTAAATTTCTGAATTAAGCCATCTGGTCTGTATATTTGGAATATTCTCAACCATTAATTTGCAAAGTCGCCGTAGCACAATTGGAAGAATAGCGAAACATTGTGGCCTTCGATTCCTTATATGGGCTTTTTCAGTTGGAGGTGAGTTAGCCGATCTCATACGGTGGTAGCAGGGTTTTTTCTCCTGTGAACTTGGGTCTTTCATCCCGTGTATAAGCAACTCGGCCTTCAGGACACATAAAAATTCTGTTGTTGGTGGTGATGGGCATTAGATGGCATTGATGGTAGTAGTGTTGTAGTTGGAGAATTAAGTAGTAATAGACAGGATGAGATGTATATAATGAAGTATACATCTCATGTATATAGAGTAGTATATCCTCCCATGATGAGTCCTTGGACTCTCTGGAGGTGTCACGTAATAATAAGTAGTGTAAGAGTCTCTAAAATATGCAGTAATTTCATGCAGTCAAATAATGTTGTGACAGTTTTTGAGTATGGAGGTAAGTTAGTAAAAGAATAACATGTGAACATATTTTCACAAGGAAATAAAGTTTATTGAAAATGTGAATGCCAAATATTTTAAACAAAAACTGCTCATCATTAGGGATATAGTGACATTCAAAAGGTAGAGCATACAATGATTGTTTTCAGTACATATCAAGAGCTGTAAATACATGGATGATAACTGACTAGCTTCAACCTGTATTGTATTATTAAAGATTCAACAAAGTCTTCCATGTTTATATCTGCATCTGTGGAGCAAGGTAATTTTTTTTCTGGTGAATCCTGTGAAGTGATTATGGCATGGATTGGTAAGTGAGACCTGAGCAATCATAGTAATGGAACATCAAGTACTGGATATAATATTATTGCTATTAACATCAGACTTCCTCGGAGTTACTCATCATGGGGGTACATGCCATCACACACAAAGCTCATTGAACCGTGCCTTAAGCTTATTCAGTTTGTTTGCATTCACAGCATGCACTATTATGATGTACAGTTCTGTTGTTGTCTGTCCTGGCAGTCTGACCATAACAGGTAACTGTAACTACAGGGCATCAAATGGTTGTAGACAATCTTCTGATGATTATATAAAGAGTGCCAATTTTTTTTATGTTGTGTGAAGGTGATTATTGTTATTGTATGGGCACCTCCATGGAGTCAGACTCATCACGGAAGACCCAAACTATCCACACAATCTATCATACCTGTCCTTGAACCTGTTAACAGACAAAGCACTAACAACTGATTCTGGTAACCCATTCCACTCATTAACAACTCTCCAAGCAAAAAATTAGTCCTCACACCTCTACTAACCTCACCTTTATTCAACTTCCAGGGATGACCTCTTGTTCTTGCCCCTCTAGCCAAGCACTGAAACATTTCCTCTGCATTAATCCTATAAAACCCTTTCTTCTTCAGTGAGAGGGTGCAGCACCTTGTCCTTTCAGTTCTCTGTTGGTGACTTTCCTTTTTGTTTCTGCATAGCCATGTGATCCTGTCCATGATCTTATATCTTCAAGCCATGTCCTTCGTTTTTTGCCTCTTGATCCTTTTCCCATAATTTTTCCTTCTAAAACTGTTAGTATCCTCTGTCCTGCTGAACCTCTCAGTACATATCCTGCCAATCTCATCTTTCTCTGTATCAATTCCTGCAATCTGTATTCTCATTCTCTGTAGGACATCTGTATTTGTCACATGTTCTGTCCATGAGATTTTTAGAGCTCTCCTATAGCACCACATTTCAAAGGCCATTATTTGTTGCTTTACTCTCTTCTTGAATATCCAGGTCTCACTTCCATATGTGAAAATTAGCCACACTAATGTTCTTATTCTTTTCTTGTCTCGATACTTCTGAGCAGATCTTTATTTTTCCAGAATGCATCTTTAGCTATAGCTGTTCTTATTTTTATTTCTTTATCTTGCTTTCCATCTGCAGTAAAGTAAGTGCCTAAATATTTGTATTCTGTTGTACAATTTTCATATTGTTTATGAATATTTCTGGCTCGGATCTGCTTTCTTTTGAGATTCTCATAAATTTGGTCTTTTTTGCATTTATATCTAATCTAAATTTGTTACCTTCTTCAATTAGTAGCTGCAGTAATTTGATTAATTTGTTTCTGTTTTCTGCTATTAGAATGGTATCACCAGCATATCTAAGATTGTTGTATTTTATACCATTGATACTAATGCCTATTTTTTGTTTTCAATCTTTTTTCATCACTGTCTCACTATAGATATTAAATAGATTTGGTGAAAGGATACAACCTTGTCTAACTCCTCTTTTTATTTTCACTACAGAAGTCTCATTGTTAAACAATTGCATTTTCTTTTTGGTGTAAATCATTTTTATAATTTTATAAATTTTATCATCTCCGTAGCGCAATTGGAAGAACGACAGTACTTTGCACCCTTCGATTAGAAAAAGCCTGAGTTCGATTCTCGTCATGACAGGAGGAATCTTTATATGGACTTTTTCAATTGAAGGTGAGTTAGCCGATCTCATATGGAGTAGTAGGGTTTTTTTCTCCCAGAAACTCGGGTTTTTCATCCTGCATACAGACAAATCAGCCCTTCAGAATGCACGCAATTTACAGACAAAAAATACTAGCTGTGGTGGTGGTTGTGGGCAGTGGATGGCATTGGTGTAAGTGATTGGTAGTAGACATTCTGTGTAGTGGTAGAGATGGAGAGTTGTACAGTGGGTGTCCTCCTGCGATGAGTCTTCGTACTCCTTGGAAGTGTCACGAATAATCTTAAGTACATGATCTTCTATGTCTAATTTATCTAATATATTGAACGTTTTATTACGTTTTGTCCAGTCAAAAGCCTTCTGAAAGTCTATGAAGCATATGTAAATGTTCCTATTTCTTTCAAGTGATCTTTCTATTAGTATTTTTAGTTTCAGGATAGCATTGATGGTTCCCATTCCTCTTCTGAAGCCTTTCTGTTGTTCACTCAATTCACCACTTATGGCTCTTTCAATTTGTTAACAATGGTTAAAATAATTTTAGATGCATGGGATATTAGGCTCGCAGTTCTGTAATCCTCGCAATTTTGTGCATTATGTTTCTTTGGAATTGGTATGCAGATAGATGTAAAAACTTCAGGTAATTGTATTGTTTTATAGATGTCCTGAATGGATTCCACTAAATAGTTATTATTGCCAGTCAAAGCTTTCAACAGCTCAGCCAGAATATTGTCACACCCAAGGGATTTATTATTATGAAGATTCTTGATTGCGTGTTCTACCTCCTTTCTTGTGGGTAGAGTGGTATCTGTTGTTACGTTTAACTGAAGGTGTCGTGAATCATCTAACATGTTACTATCATCATCATAGAGGTCTGATAAGTACTCAACCCATCTTCCATTTATCTTTTCCTTATCAAAGAGTATGTTTCCATATTTGTCCTTGATGTTATTAGACTGTGTATGTTTTGCTTTTTCATTAAGTTCTTTCACTTTCAGGAATGCTTCTCTGGTTTTGTTTCTATTTTGTAATTCTATCTCGGTGCACTGCCTATTTATCCAGTTTTCTTTCAGTCTTTTACATAACTGTTTGATTCTTTTATCCAAAGTTTTATATATTAACCTTTCTTCTTCATTTGCTCCTCTTTTCCATGTTCTTCTTTCATCAATAAGCTTGATTACCTCTTGAGTTATCCATGGTTTTTCTTTCTTTCTTCTTGTTTATTGATGTGGTTTTTAGTAAATGTTATGATTGCTGCTTGTACTCTATTCCACCGAGAGGGTTCATTTTCGTTTTGCAACTGTGTAGACAGCAGTTCTTAAATATTGTCATTGAATTTTGATTTTATTATTGGATTTTGTACCATTTCAGATCCCATTTTAGGGATTGATTTCTTTTAAATTTTATTGTTTTCAGGCGAATATTCATCTTCATTAAGACCAATCTATGATCAGATCCACAGTCGGCACATCACCTTTGAGTTCCGAATTCCATTGAAGTAGTGTTTACTGACTACAATATAGTCTAATTGTTGAAAGTTCATTTTTCACTTGGTTAGACTATAATAAATTTAGTTTAATCCTTCATCCAAGTGTGAGCAAACAAAGTTTGTGGCGGAAAATATCTTCAGGACTGGGGTCAGGTAGTACAACACCGGTTAACTCGTAGCAAAGGTGAACCAAGCCAACATCACTCCTATCTCAGTATCTCCCATAATGCAAAACGCATCTCCTTGCAGATATGTATAATGTTATGCATTAAGGGAAGGCCACTACCCAGACTAGTTCCGACCTTTATTGAGGTCTCTTCAGTGGGAGCCAGGCCCAGATGTTCAGATACCAGGCAGAAGCAATAGCGAGGTCATCTTTACCTTTTGGCAACTCCTAAAAGGTGTACCACCTTTTTATTAAATTACTCTGGATTTAGAGAAAGATGTTGAAAGTTTATTTTTCACTTAGTTAGACTATAATAAATTTAGTTTAATCCTTTATCCAGTGAAGCATTCCACAAACCATACTCCATCTTGGTCACTTGCTCTAAATCTTCGCCACTGCTTCCTCATCCCCAAAACCCAGGAAACCAGACCTGAGCACAGTAATCCAGATGTAGATGTATCTCAGCCTTATAAAGAAGAACAACAACTTGCAAACTAAATAACCCAATCACATGCCTGTTTAAAACAAGAACTACAATACATTAATCTAATATTATCAATATAATGAGATGTGCTTGTTTAAGACTTGCCAGTTTTTTAGAGATTGTCCAGATGTAATGAATTGTTAAGGACTTGTAGTTTATGTTTGGGTGGAGAGGAAGGAGTGCTATTATTCCATTGATGTGTGGGGGAGGGTTGTAGTAATTGGGGCATGTCACCAGTGGTACCCATTTTGTGCCTTTGCCATGTTTGCTAATGTTTTTATGGTGTCATATTTTTATGTGGAGTATGATGGTGAGATTTTTTATGTGCTGTTGTGGATTTCTTGCTGTAAACCATGAAAGTTAAAATTCCTTGGGCTTAGCATGACATTAAGGCGTCTAGGGAATACAGACTGTTATTGTTTTCTTTTTTTGTATTGCAAAGTAGAAAGAAACGAGGATTTTGAGACATCTGATAGAGGCATTATTTGCAAAAGCCTCTGTGAGAAGTTTACAAGGAGGGAAAGAGAGGCCTTGATCCTTGTTTTCAGAATTTTCTTTCTTAAATGAAGTACCCAGAATTTGAGCAACTAAAATAGGGCAGAAATATCAGGAGGGGGGATTGGATTTGGCTTAATTCTAGAAATTAATTCTTTAAAAGATTGTAGATAAATAAGTAGGAGACATTGAAAGTGACCATGATGACAGAATTGCTGAGTGCAAAGTTTTTGCACGTTTTCAAGTGAGAAGAGTTTGTATATATGTAGGATGAGGGACATTGCCAGTAATAAAGGAGCATTATAACTGTCTGGTATAGGTGGCAGGGAATGGGATCAGTAATATCTGACTTTATTCAAAAATGTCAAACTCTTTACCCAGTAAGCGGCTTTTTTAGAATTGTAGCCTCTCCTTATTTTTTTTTGCTTCAGTTTTCCTTCTTTATACTGTGCTTGCATACTGATTACAATAGTGTGTACTGTTCTCTGTAATACTGAATTATTTTGTCCAGGTATTACAAATAATTCATTTTACACACACACATGTACCCACCCACACCATACACGGCACTGTTGAGGCCACGTAGTGGTTTGGAGATTGAATGCTCTCTATATTGGCAACATGTTCAAGAGTGTATTTTCTCCTGTGAAAAAATGTTCCCCTTCTTTTTTTTCTCTTCACCTTTTATAACAATAAACATGAATCTAAGCCTTAAATATGCATAGTGTCACCACAGCCAAACTAAAAATAAAGCTCCTTCCAAAAAAAAAAAAATGGTCTGCAAGCCCAGAGTGGCTGTACTGGTGAAATCGGATGTGGTCCTTGTGTTTTGAGATTCTGATATTTGCTATCCTGCCTGTTTGGCCAGAGTAGGACAATTTACAGTTGCAAGGGACCTGGTATGCACCAGGTAGGTCTAGGGGAAGTGGTTGGTCTTTAGTGGAAGAGATAAGGGATGCCAATTTTCTATATGGTCTAACAAGTGGTCATGTTTTTTTAGGATTTTGTTGATTTTTTTCCAAGGTGCCTCGGATGTAGGGAATGGCGATGGATTTAGAGTAATATTTTTTGTGAGGAGTTGTAGATATCTGGTTTTAGTATTTTTTTTTTTTTTTGTGGGGGGGGGGGATAGTCGTTGGCTGAGAAAGTGTTAAGGATGTGATTTAGTTCAGTGGTTAAGGCTTGGTCATTTGAACAGATTAGTTTAGCCCTGTTGAATAGTGTCTTAAGAACTCCATATTGTTGTGTGTGGGGGGAGGGTGGAATTGTTGGTGAATGTATCTGCCTGGTGGGTTTTCTAAAAACTGATAAACCGAGGTACCATCAGGTGACTCGTGTGTCTAGGAAGGGGAGGCTATTGTTTCCTCTTTTCCAGGGTGAACTTGATTCTAGGGTGTTGGTTGTTTAAATGTGTTAGGAAAGAGAGGAGTGTATCCAGGCCATGTGGCCAAATAGCAAACACATCAATGTAGCGAAGCCATATAGTAGGTTTTTGTGGGGCAGAGTTTAAGGCTTTCTCTTCAAAAGTCTCCATAAAGAAGTTGGCCAAGGGTGGGGAAAGTGGCGAACCCATGGCTGTCCCCTCTATCTGTTTGTAGAATTTTTCCTGCCAAACGAAATAGCCTGAGTACATTGTGAACTGAAATAGGGCTGAGATATTGGGAGGAAAATGTCTTCTACAAGAATTTCAGATAATCTGTTCAGATGACTGCTCCTCTTGGTAATTCAGACCATAATCTCATCGAAGTTTCATCTCTGGTGGGACGTCCTTCCTTCTGCCATTCACAATCTCACGTGCTCTGGCATTACAACAATGCCAAGTGGGAAAAGCAAACAAATACTACTAAATAAATAGCCTTTCATAAGTGGCTTGAGGCCAAAACACCAGCTTTCTTCATAGTCTACACAGCCCACAAATTTGTACAACTCCCATTAAAAGGGCAAAGTCTAAACTTCACAAGGATAAATGTAGAAAACTTGCTGCTTGTGCAACTAAGCAGTTTAATCTTCTGGTTCCTTGCTAAAGCTGTTGGGTGCAACTTTTGTCCATCTGTGCTACCTCCTCTATCTAGCTAGCAGTAGTATTATAAAATCACCTAAAGACAAGGCTGATGTCTTGGCTTCATTCTTCTCTTCCAATTCCTTCATAGATGACCATGATAAATTACCTTCTTCCTTACCTATAACTGCATCCTATGCCTCCTGTGAACTTCTGCCAGAAAGGCATCAGAAGAATCTGAATAACTTGGATACCATAAAGGTATCCAGTCCCAATGTACTCCCACCCATTGTTCTCAAGAAATGTATTCTTGAATTAACACCTCTATCATTTATTCACTAAACCATACTCGGCTGGCATCCACCTTCAGCATGGAAGAAAGCTCGTATACAACCAGTTCCCAAAAAAGGAGATAAATGTTTGATTTTATATTTTGTCAAGTTTTAGAAAAAAAACTGATGCTCTCACATTAATTTTGTCTAAAGTAATGGAGAAGGTTATCAACAGTCAACTTCTTTGGTGCCTTAATTAGTGACCACACTGAATCCACATGAAATCTCCTAACCTACACCATGCACCTTTGGACCCATTTCACGGAAAGGTTTGGAGAAACATGTCCCATTTCTCTTGACATCTCCAACAGGTTCTGGCATCGAGAACTTCTCAGCAAGTTATCATTATTTGAACTGCCTTTGTCCTTGTGTAAATGGATCACCAGTTTTCTCTTAGATCAATCTGTATGTGTAATGGTGGATGGTATTTTCATCCTGGAGCTCGGTCATCTCACCCACCCTCTTCTTAATTTATATCAACAACCTGCTCGAATTGACTGCAAACCCTATTCATAGTTTTGCTGATAATGGTACATTCCACTCATCCTACTCGCATGACAAGCCTTTTACTGCTCAAACATCTTGTGCTTCAAGATCATCTGTAATAAGTATGCTGATCTCCACTGTTTCCTTGATTGGGGTGAAAGCAACCTAATGAACTTGAATGCTTCCAGTATGTAGTTTTGCTTGTTTTATTTTCATGAAAATGACCACAGATCTTCTCTGCTTAGCTTTTGATAAAGCTTAGCTCAACATTCAAGACTAAATTTCTCTTCTCGAACCAACTCTTACTCCAGATTTTCCTGGTACAATCATATCACTTCTATAGTATCATAAACTTTCAAAAAACATTTGGCATCCTTTTCCACTCAAGGTGATACTTCTCTGCTGAACAATTATTACTCCGTATAAATCCCAACTCCAGTTAAATCGGAATACTGCTCTCGTGTTTGGAGTAGTGCACTTAAGACCTCCCCAAAAAAATTTGATGCTGTTCAGCAAAGAACAGTTCAGATAATTAATGACAGTCTCTTACAGACTCTTCAGTCACTTTCCCATAGAAGATCAGTTTCTACATTGTATCTCTTCTATATATATTTCTATGGCTATTGTTCAACAGAACTAGCAACTATTATGCATGGCTGCTAATTCTGTTGAATTACTGCCAAATATACAAGAACTCAAGCAACAGCTGCCTAACGTCCCTTTACAGTCAAATTTCATACTCGCTAAACTTGCTAGTTCATCTTTCATTCCTTCCACTTCAATTCATAGAATTGGAGTGGAAGGAATGAAGCATTTCCAGAATACCACAATCTCCAACAGTTCAAGAAAATCAACAAATTATTCTTCTCCTGACCCTGTCCACCCATAGCATTTGTTTGCTATATGCTCTTCTACCTTTTGCGTGTGGAAATAATAATAAAGCAAGTTAATTAATCTTGCATGAAGATATAAAGATGCTCATTTCCTAGCAGCTCCTATTTTTCACCATGCAAAACAAGCAAATCAATTCATAGCACACATGCAATTTAGACATATACAACTGTTTTCATAGACTTAGTTGCATGACCTAATATCAATCTAACTAAACTTTGCTAGAGTCTTCCTTATGCCCATTGTGCTTGGATGCATATTCTAGTGCAGTGCTTCCCAAACTTATAGATATAAAAGCCCCCTTGGAAAAATTAAAATATTTCACGGCCCCCCCATCGGAAAAAAAATTCGTAATACAGACATACATTATTATAATATTTATTGTATTTATATTCAGTACAAAACATACACAGCGAATATTGCAAAAATCAAATGCAAATATTACATTTTTAGCATCTTACATAGACATTTGACGTGGCACACTTAGTCTTAAAACATTTGAAATTTTTCATTATTTCACGGCACCTCTCCTCAAACAAAACTAATGGTCCACAGTTTGGTAAGCACTGTTCTAGTGTATTAGTTTCTTTCCCTAATGATGCCGATTTGACTGATAAAATCTTGGAAGTAATTAATTTTTTTATACTTATTACACCCTATAAATTATCATCTGCTTCTAAAAACATGAGTAGATAATTTTGATATAAACTGCATACCAGATTCATCATTGGGAGGTTTAACTCGCCCAGCAATGTAATACTTTTCTGTATCTTTAATTCATTCACACTATTCTCAATCACACCTCCACACAGTGCATTCCTTTTGTCTACCACTTCACAATGTCAATAATCCATTCCTTACTCCTTTGCTCACTACACCATTATACAGGTTCTGAGATGACCTTATTCTTCTTCTCCTCTCATTTCAGATCAATAACTGCTCCAGTGGAAACTCTGGTCAACCAGATCAAAGTCTTTCATTTCTTTCTTTATAAACACTGTTCCAGCTCAGTTTTTTTTTTTCCCCCTAAATCTTTTATTTGGTCTCAACAAATAGAAGTCTTAGGGAAACACCAAAGAATTCCTCTTGATGTTATTCATTCTTATATGTACACACCACTTCAAGTGTGAGTTCACAAGGATATCATCAGCAATTTCTGGTCCCAAAACATTTCTAATGTATTTGGAAACCAGAACGTACTATATCTTTCATTGTTTTTTCCCAACATTGATCCCAAAACTTTGATTTCCAATGCAAATTTATTAGTCTCTGCCATATTAGACAATTGTTAGATCTGAAATGGACAACCTCATTCTAAATGATGTCATCTTTCCAGAGTCTAACAGAAGATATCCATTAAATGAGCATACTTATCATTTTGGCACAATTTAACTATGTCTTAAAAGAAATAACTGGCAAATTAGAATTCGCCAGTTATTTTGTTGACTTACATTTAATGTAAATGTAAGTCAACAAAAAGGGCTCAAATGAGAGTAATTATCAGTGAATCTCTACATGTGAAAGAATGCCAAACAATTCGGTAAGAAGGAGCAAAGATCGCCCAATATTACAATAGCAGCGTAAGTGTCAGTGGGTGCTACCTCTAAGAAAACATCAAGACTCATGCATTCCCGGAATTGTAATCGGGGACGAATCAGAAGTGCGAAAGGAGAGGTCAAACTCAGAAAGGTGGTGCTCTTGGGGAGTGTATAAAACCTGCAACACAGAATTGAACCCCCCCCCCCCCCATTTTGTTTGTTCCTATATTCTCACTGTGTGTGCTTAGAGTGGTCATCGTGATTCAGTTCTTATCTTTAAGAGCTGATCTCTGAGAAATCCCAGTATGGCACCGCAACGGAGCATGGCAAATCTTGAATGCAGGCCATCGGTAAGGAATAACATCAACGTAAACCTTTAGTAAAGAAACAGAGCGCCCTATCCAGGGAGAGCACGTGATTCCCACATGGCAACAGAACCAAGGCAGCCAGAACTTAAGAAGGAAGGACAGAGAAAATCCCAAAAGAACCTGAGATAGTGTAGATGAGTACTTTTACATATTCTAGCCCTTTAGAGAATTTGACTAACAGAAACGGAAGAGAGTGTATCTCAAATTTATGCTAAGGATAAGCATGAAGAATTAATGTGTGAATGACTCTATACCATTAGACTGAATTCTGAGAACTAATAACTTACTGGAGATTCTGCCGTGACCTACTCGAGGGAGATTAATAATGTGCCAAATACCCAGCTGGCTCCTGTTGAGTTGTAAACCAAATATTTGATAAATTGAAAGAATAATGTTGTAGAGATTAAGAAATCCATCTTTATCTAAGAATGAGAGAGTGAGAGAAACATAAGAGTTTTAATCTAGCATTAATATCAATTTTGTCTTTGTATTGTAATTAATTATGAATTCATTAAATTTGTATGTTACCATTCGTGCTTGTTTTTCTGACCATGTTGACTGACCTAGACCCTTCATAAAAATACGAACCTGGTGATTATATACGTGCGGGGATATCCTAAGTAAGAAAGGAAAGGGGGCATGACTGCAAACAGACAAAAGGGAAAACCTATGGCATCTGATTTCAAGCGAATTATTTTTGTAGCATCTGATACTCTATAAACCATCCTTAGGCTGAGTTTGACTCTGTCCTTAAAGCCCAGACTGGTGCAGGAAATAAATTTATCTGAGCAAATGTGGATGACTTATAGAGATCAGGAAATAGGTATTTTCTGGGGGGCCCAAAATTTAGAGATTGTTAGATCAGCAGTAAGATCATATACTCAAATGTTAGGCAGACAATTTAAGGATATATAAGGGTCAAAGATAGCAGACAGAGGCCAACTTATATATTAAAGTGAAGGAAAGAGTAGTGACCACTAAATCAAACATTATACAAAGAGGAGAAAAAAACCGACATAACACAATAATGGACAAAAAGTCATATGATTAGTCAGATTTGTCAAAATTGGTCAAAGACAGAATTCAAGAATGAGTTGATAAGAATATGATACTCTGTGCATGGGGGAGAACAGTGTGGCTTTGTGAAGAGTAGGCCATTCCTTATTAATTTATTTACTCTTTATAATTACCGCTGAGTTGGATAAGGGGAATGGCTGTATGATAATACTGCTGGATTTTGCAAAGGCATTTGACAAAATACCACAGGTAACTCTGTTACACAAATTGGAACAAATGGTAATGGACCTGAAACTAGTGATACAGATATGAGGGTGGCTGGATAGTATGTGGAAGTAGTATGTGGAAGAGTGGAATCCAAGAAAAGCATTTTTGATTAGATGTGCTGCAAGGCTCTGTCTTTGTCTTTGGACCACTACAGGTTAATTTGTACCTAAATGATATATAGGAAATGATCTTAAGTGAAATATTCAGTTGTTTGATGATGATGCAAAATTGGGTAGCGTAAGGTGATGTAGAGAGCTGACGTTATGATTTAAATATGTAGGATAATGTTATGGGCAAAAGATGATGGATACCAGTTTAATGTGGAAAAGTGTAAAGTTATGTATTTTGGAATGAAAAGATTACAAATTGTGTACTACATCAATGGAATTGTACTCTAGAAAATTGAAGCTAGCGATTTGAGGGTGGTGGTAGAGTAGAGTTTAAGTTCAGAGGGCATGTTGCTAAGATGACCAAGGTAACTCAGAGAAATATTTAGTTATTGAAACACACTAAAGCAGAGATTAGGAAGTTATTATTCCTTTTTATAAGGCTGATACAGCCACACCTGGGTTTTGTGGAGGTGAGGAATGTGAAGATGAGTGTTCTGTGGAATGCCCCCTGTGATAGATTGAAGAGTTGAGTTGCAAAGTTGATTGATATGTGGAAAAGAGGGGCTATGATAAAAACATTTAAATTACTAAAAGGATTTTATAGAAATTGATGCAGAGCAAAATATTTAACCACTTGTCTAGAAGGGTTAGAACAAGCAGTCATCCCTGAAAATAGAGTAAGTGTGTGGTTAATAAGGGTGTAAGCATTGAATTTTCACTTAGAGTAGTGAATGAGAGGAGTGGGTTTGCAGGATCTGTTGAGTGGTTTGGGTCTCATATGAGTGTTCAGACTCCATGGTTATCTTTCTTATGACTCTCTCCCTCTCCCTGCCATCATTCATATTTCATTCACCTTCACTCACTCTTGTTGTATTTTTATCAACATTCACGCTTTCTTCTCAGTTTTGCGTCTTTTGTCACCAGCATTCATTACTTTATTTTGCTTTAGACATTACTTTGGCATTCTCATTTGGCATATTTCCAGCACGCACGCACGTGCACACACATACACATGCACTCTCTCTCTCTGACAATTTTTGCCTTCCACTTACAGCTATTAAATTCCATAAGCAGTGAGATCATGGTGGCATTATTCTGTTACACTATGCTCTACAATAATATATTATACAAGTTCTTTTACATTATAGCAGTATAATGATAAAGACTTCAGAAACATCCAACTCAAATACAGCATGCTCAGGTTAAAACAACCTTAAAAATATATTTGACATAAATTATATAGTGTCACTAGTTAAAAACAAAATAAATCTAATAATTTGCAACTTCATTTCAAAAACTGTCTTCTATATGTCTGCCCAGCAGCCTAATTGACATTTAACATAGAATACAGATAGTGGGTAGCTGGCATTTTATGTGTTGACATTTAATAAACTTTGTCAAGAGTCAGCTTTCTAAAGTAAGCTAAATATAACTTTCACTGTCTTAGTAGTAGCAATAAATTGATTTAGCATAATCTATTTCAAGTCACAATGATAATAACAGCTTCACTGATTATTCTGTCTTACACTTTAAAACTCTTCTAGCTGCTTTGGAAACTGTTCTTGACATTGATGACCATGATGAGAAGTTAGATGAAACTGAGGTGAGCAATACTACTGCAGTTTGAGATTCATAAGTTCACTAAAAAAAGTAATTAAATATTTAGTCAGCATGCAAGTTATTTAAAAATGATTAGTTATTATGTTGTTCATGTTTGTTTATAAGTGCTGTTAATTTACAGTACTATTATATTAGGATATAAATAAACTGAATTTCTTCTTTTTCATCCAGCAAATGACATGTTGGATCCACTATGAACAAATTGTTGCCACAGGCTCTACCTCTGTCCATTTGTCGTCTCTCTGAAGCTGGAAATTGACCTTTTCTTCAAGACTTTGGCCAAGTTTATTTTGGTCTCCCTCGTGATTGTCTTCACCCATTGATTCCATTCAATACTATGTTTAGTAATCTCTGAGAGGACCTTATCTGGAGGTGTCAAAACCATCAGTTGGGGGTCTAGCTGACTACACTTTAAATACCTTGCACTGAATCAAATGGGGGAAAAAAAAAAACTATGATGCTTCACTGCAACAAATATAATCTTGAAAGAGTTTTCTTATGATCAGCAGCAGATTTGATAAACCAACCTAATCTTAATAAATATGGTTGTGTTAAACTTCCCAAGAAGTTTAACACAACCATATTTATTGTTGTGTTAGGTGTCTTGCCCAACAGCTAAGGCTAGTCAACAGCACCCATAGACGATGCACCTCATAGAACTTTAGGCTTTTAGTCTAATTTTTTCCTACTTATTGTTTTGAGTGATAGACAAAATATAGGATCCATTAAACTTGTGGTTTACTGTTTCTCTGTGTTGTATTCATTCCATTAAACCTAATAATTTTATGTGTTGAATGTGATGAGGGTTGTAACTATTTGATTCATTAAAATTTTGAAAACATGAAGCTCTTATTGTAAAGATGAGGGGAAAAAATGGGTTCTATTAATTAAGGATCTGATTTTCTGGTAGGTATGATGAGCCGAATTTTATGTTTGCTAGTAAAGGTATTTCTGATATATACCATATTTTCTGGTTTATAAGACGCTCCTATGTATAAGACACACCCAAGAAATTTAATACAATTTTCTGGAAAAAACCTAAACTTTAAAGTATGATTTAAAAAAAAAAAAGGATAAAATAATAGGTAATTTTTAATAGTAAACTGACCTTTCAGAAACCTGCAAAACCCATGTCACTGTCATGACTCTTCTCTATCATCATTAATTTCTTATAATATAGAAATAATTTTGTCTTCATATTCTTTTGGCATTTTTTGACTGATTTTTGTTTTTGTACGCATACAAAGTCCACTGTGTTTCATGAAATGGTAACACCATGATGCACCATCTTTAAAATCTTCAATATTATGCTCACAGGCTACTTTGACTGCATGTGTAAGAATCATTTTTGTTGAAATGGCAATGCCATTTTGCCGATTTCCTTGTACCCATTTCAAAACTTTGGTCTCTAGTTCTGGCCACTTCGCAATTTTTCCACGTTCCGTGTGCTTTTCTTTATGCAAATTATACAAAATCTCCTTCTGACAATGCCAAGTTCTTAGCCAATGACGTGCTAGAAGTCACGTGAAGGTCATGCATCAATTTGATTGCACCATTAACCGTCTACAAAGATCTTGCAACATAAAAGGGAGTGCTTATGACTTTGAAAAGAGGAAACAATCTTTACCTTCATTATATAAGATGCACCCCATTTTTAAGATGAATTTTTAAGGTAAAAAAGTGCATCTTATATACCAGAAAATATGGTACTAGTCAATAAGTTTCAGAGGCCAGGTGTGGAAGTAGAATGTCCAGTTGCTTCTAGAACTCTCCTTTTCCTTGGTGAACTGAATATGAACTACCCACTACCCTACATCAAATCAGTAGACTAGTACTGATTTGATGTAGAGTAGTGGGTAGTTCATTTTCAGAATGAAGCCAAAGGGTAAATATATCATCTTTATAATGAACCCAGAAAATGAATTGAGAACAAATGGTTGAAAACTATCTTCTAGTCAATAGGGACAAAGGGCTTCTCATAAGAAATTTCCATAGGAGACATTCGATTTGTTCATGGATTTCATATTTCCAGCTAAAATATTCAGATTGTATAACAAATTCAAATATCTTCACATTATCAGAAAAGGAAATCATTATATAGTAGGCAAATAGTGTCAGCCAAGAGATATTAGTCAACAGAGAGAGACAGTGTCAAAGCTAACTAAAATATCAGAAGCTTGTATGAAAATATCATTTTTAAGAAAATGAAATCCTTGATAAATGAGCTAGAATGACCAATATGTGTAATTAATAGATGAGGAAGGAAATTAGCCATTCTGTGTGTAGGAGAGTTGAAGCAGTGGGTCTCAGACCAGTCACCTCTATGTATTTTTGTAAAACCATAAGAGTATAAATGAGGAGTCCTTCCAGAATGAGTGCATAGTTTCTTCACTGTATTATCATGTCAGCTGACAACTTCATTTCTATATTCCTATGGTGAAGGATAGGATACTTCAATAGGATGCATGGTTCCAATTCTATATTATTACTCTAAGATACCATGAAATCGGACTCATCTATGGGGTCCTCTTGTCATATACACAGCTCATCATACCATGCCTTAAACACTCAAATTCTCTGCATACACAACACTCTCAGTTATCGTGAAGAGAAAGGGGTACAGTTTGTCAATGTGTGGGATAAATTTGAAGAATGTATGGAACTGTATAAGAGTGATAGACTGCATTTGAATGGTTTGAAGTTAGTCATCTAGAAAGGCTGCTGCTGGAAGGAAGTGTAATGAGTGATGTGAATTCAGATGACGTAAATGAACAAGAGAGTGAACTGTGTGAGACCAAAGTGATTGTAAACACAGAAGAGTAGTGTGAGAACAGGAATGCAAGTAGAGAGGGAAAGAGGGTGAGCCCAGTTGGTCAGGGAGACAGTGTAAGGAAAGTGGATTCTGAAAGCAGTAATGAATGTGGGAATGGGGAAAGTCGGTCTGTAGGGATATATAAGACAAAAGGTAAGAGCAGGGTGAGCAGATAGGAGCAGGTGGAGGTCACATGTGAGGGGTAGGATTTGGTTATAAACCAAAAAATGAATTGCTATGTTTACTTACTAATGCCAGGAGTATCAGAAATAAGGGAGATGAAATTGTTGAGTTGGTTGGGTTTATTTGCCTGAAAATAATTGGAATAAGTGAAACATGGTTGGATGAGAAAGATATCCTGACAGGAATGGAAGGATGTGAATGTTTTTCATGACAAGGGAGTGCTGTTGATGATAGCATGTAATTATGTCCACACAAGGTTGAGATACAAGGTGGAAAAGGTAGAAGTGGTTCTGAAGCAGTATGGTGTGAGATATTTCGTAGGGTGTTGCTACACTCTGGGGAATGTGGTCAGTTGAAACAAAAATGTATAGGTAACTTGGCTTAGCGAGAAAGTGAACGGTAATCATTATAGGTAATTTTAATTATAGCAATAATCATTAGAATGAAGAGATAGCATTCAGGAATAAGAATAATGAATTTCTTGAGTACTTAAAGGACGAAAATCTTAGGCAATATATAACAGAGGACACATAAGTGCGGGGTCTTGGATTTGGTTGTATCATCAGAGGACATGATCGGGGAAGATTAGACATCCATTCACAGTTGGTAAGAGTGATCATAAAGTCATTACTTGAGTTGTAGCCAGTCATACAAGAACGTCTGTGAAGAAAGGATATATATGGAACTACAGTGCTGAGTATTATGAAAAGCTTAGGAGACAACTGCAAAATATAGCATGGAAAGGAGACAGATGCAGCTTGGGCATTCATCAAGAGTTGTTTAACAACACAATGTCTGAGGGTATTCCAAAGGTAAAAAGGCTAAGTAAGGTAGGGATAAAATGGATAAATGAACAGATTGTGAAATCCTGAAGAAGGGACTATGGTGGCAACACAACATGAATGTTGGCAATCGGTGCATGAAGAGTATAAAAATCAGACCTGGAAGGTGTCTTGGTTGGTAAAGACAGCAAAAGTGCAGTATCAGTAGAAATGAACCAATCATAATTAACCAATTATAAAGCTATTTATAGCTTTATAATACAAAGATAACTAATAGATATTAATAGATAACATTAATCTATTAGACGTTAATCTATTAATGTCTAATAGATTAATGCCTAATCTGTTAGACAGTAAATATCTAATAGATTAAATATATTAGACATTTAATGTCTAATAGACACTTAGATATCTATTAGACATCTAAGTGTCTAATAGATAACACCTAAGTGTTATCTATTAGACAACACCTGAGCGTGTCTAATAGACAAGCTTAGGTGTTGAACATTATTCATAACTTATTTTAATGGTATTGCAACACCAATTGAACTGAACATATCAAAAATATGTTTTTAACTGTTAACTATAACATGTGGTATTGTGCTCTGAAGATGTTGGTTTAAATCTAGTGAAATATAAGCCAGTTCATAAACATCTTTTCTTCATTCAATTTAGTTCATTTGGTATTGTAATACCATTAAAAACAGGCTATGGGTAACTGCAATTGTCATGAATTAACAATGGCAGATTTGTAACTGATGCAGAAGAGTTAGTTGAAGTATTCAATAAGCAATTTATCAGTGTGTATTTCATCCTTCTGAAGGAGACTTCATGAGAAGCTGGAGTGTAGAAGATGTGGTGAAAGATGGACTAATGGTGAATGAGCAGGAGATATGAGAAATTAAGCAAACTTGATTTTAATAAGACAGTAGGACTTAGCATGGCATGTGGAACTACTATTGACATGTGTCTTGAAGAAATGCTCTAGGGAATTAATGGCACCACTGTAACACCTGTTGCAAGACTCATGACCTATTTCACAAAGTGGGGGACAAATAATAATGAGGTTTCAATTTTAGGCCAATCTGTGTGTGTCTGAACTTGTTGAGGTTGGTGAGAACTAAGATTCGAAATTTTGTGGATAATAGCAGTATTCTCTGTGATGGTCACCATGGGTTTGTTATGCATAGGTCATGCTTTAGCAGTCATTTGTATTACAACAAGGTAACAAATTTACTTGATTAGGGAGTGATATACTTGGATTTTTTAAAAGCCTTTGATAGACTTCCATATGAGCAGCTGGTTGCTAAATTAAAACAGATTGGATTGGATAACAGACTAGTATGTTAGATAGCTGATTGGCTGTCAGATAGCCAAAAGAAGTCACTAGCAGAGTGCTGCAGGGATTTGTTTTTGAGCCATTATTGTTTAACTAGTATGTTAATGATATTGGAACTGGTTTAACTGGCAATGTGTGCAGCTGTTTGCTGATGATGCTCAGTTGGGAAGAACTAAGAGAAGTAGAGCAAATGTTGTGGCCTTGCAGGAGGATCTCGGTAGACTATATGAGTAGAGCTATCAGTTGATTGTTGGAAAATGTAATGTCTTGAAATTTGGGAGGCTTGGTTGAGATGCAAAATATACAATTAATGGTGAAAGAGATGAGAGATGTGGGGGATGATGGTGGACAAAGACTTGAAATTTAGTGGTCATTACTAAAATAGTAAAAACATCAGAACAGATTATGGCAGTAATGAGAACATTGACATGCAGAAGCCAAGAAGTTATAGTTCCCTTGAATAAGGCTTTGATCAGGCTGCATATGGACTGCTACGTGCAGATTTTCATCTGATCTTTAAGGGGATGAGTATGTGTTGGAGACATTCCATAGCCATAACAGTTCACTAAGTCACTGTTATGGCTATGGAATGTCTAATATGAGGAGAGATTGAGGGAATGCAACTTGCTGATCCTTGTGAATAGAAGGAGAGGGGGATATGATTGAGATTTTGGTGAGGGTGGAGTGGGTGGTTGTTACCAGATTAATGTGGAGATTTTTCATAGAGAAGAAGAAGAAAAGGTAAAAACAAGAGGTCATCTCTGGAAGCTGTATAAGGAGGGTGTGTGAGCAGGATCTTTGCATAAAGAATGACTGGTAAATGCAGAAATTAATGAATTTAATGCATGGTTTCATGATCTTTTTTGCATGAGAGGTTAACACCTCCCACAATGATTTTTTAGACTCAGTGGAGGTCAGATGTTAATAATTATTATTATTATTCATGACACCTCCAAGGAGTCCGAAGCCTCATCACAGGAGGACACCTACTATACAACACTCAATCTCCACTACTACACCGAGCATCTACTACCAATCACCTACATCAATGCCATCTACTGCCCACCACAGCTAGTATTTTTGTCTGTAAATTGCATGTGTTCTAAAGGCTCTACATTACTAGTACAGAGGTTTTATTAAAATCAATATTAAAATATAAATTAAAGATACCAAGAAATTATATACTTGGTTTAATCCTTTGTTCAAGCAAACAAAGTTTGTGTCTGAAGTATTTTCAGGACTGGGGATGGTGTAGGGTATTCGTTGTAGATGGTGGATTGAGTGGTGAAGACGGAGAGCTGCAGATTAGGTGCCCCTCCTTTGATGAGTCTTTGGACTCCCTAGAGGTTTCATGTAATAATAATTTATTATTGTTACATGACTATTACATGGTTATTGGTTATTATAGTATAACCAAGTGGAAAAACTTCCAAATTAAAATATTTTGAACACAATTATTGAGTAATTCCTAAAGTAATATAAGCATTTACAAAACTTGCAGTTGTTACCATCCTGGTAAATAATTAATTTGATCACTGTGATGCTTTAAATACGTAATTAATACATTTTTTGATATTGAGGACCAGATTTTTTTTGCCCTTTGGTCTGCACTTACAGAATAATTGCTCTTACAAGGCACTAGAAAAATCAAAAAAAATTGAAAGACTGATTACAATAACTAGTCATCTCTTGAATGTGCTAGGAGTTTCAGTTAACAAACTAACACAGGTACTGAAATATCTGAGTCGTGTAACTTATAATTTTTGTAGATGATGATAATGATTATGGATAATTTTATCTTCTTGATGTTATAAATAATTTTCAACGTGTTGAGGATTGAGTTTATTTTATTTATAAATGAATCACTTGGATTAACTTAATATTTTTGATTAACTATGTTAAGTAGTTTTTAGCATGAATTTTTTGATCAGATGTATGTTGTCACTTTTTTATTTTTAGGAGAAAGATAAAAATTTTGACTGGTGGTCTAAATATTATGCTTCTATTGGTGATTACAAAAAAGCAGGAAGATATCTTCTTGAAGGATATGATACACTTCAGGTAAAAGGCTTGCTGTGTCTCAAAAAACTGCATGAGTGTTCCCTTTCATCCAAAATTTAAAAAAAAAAAAAAAATTATATCCTATGATGCTGTTAGAATTTGTTTTACATATATAAAGGAATACATTATATACCTTGATTCATTTATGTAATATACCATATCAGTGTCCAGCTCATAAATCTCCTTTTAGCCATTTTTTTTCCTCTTCTAAAAATATGTTCTTTATTCTATGAAATTCATTTCCTGAATTGCCTAACGAGTTAGTAATGCAACCCACTACTTTGGACTTTTCAGTTTATTTTCTATAAATGTTGATTATTTTTTTTCTTTCCCTCGTTTCAACTTTACCACTAATGTAGTTTTCTTCTGTGAATTTTAATGCTCAAAACTCAAGAGTAGTACAGTGTTATATCTATGGGTCAGAAGATGTTGCAGATGTTTTTTCAGAGAGGTTAAATAAGAGAAAGGAGTAAGTGTGGAAATCTGGCATCATAAGTGAAGCAGATGTCAAGCAAGATTGTGTGAATGTTAAGAAAGCATGTGAAATTGATGATAAAAGAGTGCAATTGATGATGAGAAAGTGTGATAATGACAATGAAAAACAGTGTAAGTGATGGCAAGATGATGAGTTGAACAGACTGTAGGATAGCAAGAGTGAATGACAGCATAAAAAACATTCAAGATTTGAAAGCCAGGATGGTAAAGATGAGGCAATAAATGAAGTGAAATGAAGAGAATTATAGTTGAGTTGGAGGGCTGAATTAAACTATGAGTTGATGGACTGCATTTGAATGGTTTTGGTGAGAGTCATCTGGAAACTGTTGATGGAAAGGAGTGTAATGAGTATAGAAAATTGCTTTGGCCATGTAAGAGGTGATGTCGAAGAGCAGAAGAGTAAGGAAGAGAGGATTGGAGTGTAGCTTATGTGTGGAGAAGTGGGTAGCATGAGTGCACAGAATGAGAAAAACAAGTGTGCAAGATAGACAAGGAAATGCAAGGCGCTTGGGGTGGAGAGGAGAATGTTGTGTGTGTGAAAGATCAATGCTCAAGGAGGAAGTGAATGTGCAGGTAGATAAGAAAGGAATCGAAATGTCTGGGATGTAGAGGAAAACAGTTGGATTTGAAGAGGATTCTGGGATGCATAATCTTTTTCACATTTGGCAAGTCTTGCACTACATAAATCAACTACACAAAATGCACAGTGTGTTACACACTTTCAGGATCTCACTTCTACAACACTAAATTCTAATACCCAAGCCATTCTTCATGGATTTTGATATTCTTTTTACTTTTAATGTAGTAAAACTCAATACTGTCATATTAAAAAAAAAAGTTCTTTTAGTCTTACGTTTGGCAACATGCAAATTTCTGGATGACAAGATGAGATTTCTTTTCTTCATAACTCAAAATAGTTCTTTGCATTAACATATTGCAAGTATTGCCTCCTCTCTCTCTCTGTTTTGCTTAACCTCCCTACTGGCAGAAGTGGATAATAGTGAGATCAAATTGCACTCCTTATCCATGTTATTCAATGGGTGTTACAGAATCGTATCCAGATTTAGCTGGATGTCTATAGACATCACGGCTGGTTGGGGTGTTAAGGCATTACTTTACTTCTGAACAACTATTAACTCCTGTAGAAATTGTAAATTCATTGAACTTTTGAATACCACTCTAACATTTGGGGTGATGTGCATAATTGTTCTCCTTTGTACTGAGCCAGATTCTTAGAATTCTTGCCCATCTCGCCATTTTATGTTTCATTCTCTTTCACACACGCAATCAGTTTCAGCTGCTTGCATTTTGTATAAATATTTCCATGGTCATAATTTACTAAACTTGGCTTTAGTAATTCCCTGGGCAACATGGGAAAATATGAAGAGCTGTCAATTTACTGTGGCATAGTGTAATGTTATGCATTGTGGGATGAAAAGATTACCAACTACGTACTACAAGGATAGAACTGGGCTGTAGGAGATTAGAGTTGCTAGTGGACTGGGTTTAAGTTCAGAGGATATATGCAAAAGTGACTAAAATAGCTTATAGTGTTCCCTGGTTATTGAATGCACACTTACAAGCAGATATAAAGAGGTTATTATACCTCTTAACAAGGCTTTGATATGATCCTGTCTGGACACTACCGTGCACAGATCTGGTCACCTGAGTTTCGTGGGGATGAGGAAGACGTGGAGAGGATTCAGAGACAAATAATCAAGATTGTGGCAGATATATGCAATACTTATGATGACGGGTTGAATATTTGAGGGTTACAGAAATTGTCTTATAGGTGGAAAAGGGTGACTTATGTTAGAGACATAATAGTTACTTAAATGCTATTGTAGTATTGATACAGAGGAAAATTTTTAGTATTTGATTAATGGGAATAGAACAAAGGTGTGAGGCTTGGAGAAGGCTGAATGAGTGGAATTAGGTTGCCAAAGTCAGTTGTGCACTTCGTCAGTGAATGATCAAAGCAGTGTATGGTAGGTATTATACAAATGTGAATTAGTGCTTGGCAAAGTGTTTAGGACTGCAGACTTATTGAAGGAGTCTGCAGACTCCATGGAGATGCCTATATAATAATAATATACACACTGATTTGAGAATTCACTTCTAGAAAATACGTACATCTTAAACATGAGCTAATATGCTAGACTAAGCTTTTTCTTAGCCTGTAATGATAACCATTTGGGGTGATGTGGTGAAAACGTTAAAGTACTAACAATGGAAGATATGTGGGCAATGCAATAATGTCCAACAGTTTCCTTCTCATAAGATCTCTGACTCTTAACAGAAACAAAGCTTCAGTAGCAACCATCATACATGTCTTGTACAAGATGTGCATACTTTTTTGGGATAATTTTCTTCCTCATGCTTCTCAATATCACTTTCCTTGACTCCATCAAATGCTTTTTCCAAATCTATGAAGTCCAGAGAGAGTTCTATGTTGTTTTCCTAGTATCTTTCTATGAGCTATTTTAGAGCAAAGATGGTGTAAGTTGTTCCTCAGCCAGGCATAAACCCAAATTTCTCTTTACCAATTGAGACCAAGTCATGCGGTCTCTTCTCAGTTACCCTTTCCTATATCTTCATAGTGTAACTCATGAGTGTAATTCCTCTGTAGTTACTGCAGGACTGGAGTAACTATAGAGGAACCTTTTGTTCTTATATGTATATTGAAACCAGTATACGCTCGTTGCATTCTTCTGGCATGTTCTCATTTTCAGTAATTTTGTTAAAAGCATCTGTTAATAGTCATGTGAGGTTCACTTAGACATTTCCATACTTACACAGAGATGTCATCAGGTGTGACTTCCTTTTCATCTTACTCAGTTCTTCTTCCATATACATTCTAATGTTGGGAATTGGTCCTGTTACTGGATCTCCTTCATTCTTTTGTATACTCCTATTCATTTCATTCATTAATTTCTCTAAATACTTTTTCCGTCTATCTAGCACATTCTTCATGCAACACAGTAATATTTTCTCTCTTGATCATCTTGATTGGTTTATATCTCTTCTTTTTCTCTCTTATTGTCTGACTATCCTGAGGGCCCTTTTGATTTCTTCCTCATTATCCAGACTTTCATACAGGTTAGCAGAAGCTTCAGCTTTAGATCTTGCTATTGCTCTCTTTGCTTCTTTATATTCTTTTCTGCTAATCTCATTGCCTATTTTGTCCTACTACTTATCTATTTTCTTTTCCCTAATACACATGTGTACCTTGTTGTTCTGCCACCAGTTCCCTTGTCTACCATAGTATTTCCTGTTGTTTAGCCCAACACCACTTTAATAATATTACAGATGTTTTCCTATTTTCCATCATTTTCAGTAAGCATTGCCTGTACCTTTTTTTTGGCCTACTCTTCTCTCAAGTCATTTTCTTCCAGCTTCCACTAGCTTGTTTTGATAATCCCATTCATTTGTTTCTGTTTTAACCCTTTTATTTCCACTTTGCAGAACAGAAACCTGTGCTGCTGTGCCACTGCCTCTCTTGGTATTACCTTAGTCATTTACCTCCTTCATGTGCATACTGAACTTATATTTCTTCTACAGCTTATCCCACTTAAGTAGGGTCGCTGTTTTTAATGAGTCTCCTCCACATCCTCCTATCTTGGGCTGTAACCACATCCGAGTTCTTCATCCTGAAGTCCTCCTCAACCAGCTCCTTCCATCTCTTCTTTGGCCACCTGCTCTTCCTCCCTACTCGTCACATGTCCAAACAATCTCAACCTTGCCTCTGGTATCTTTGCTCCTAAGTTTGGAGAGGCTGAGAAAACTTTCACCATTCCCCCTTACATAGTCATTTCTCACACAATCTTTTCTGGTCACACCGCACATCCATTTAAGATTCTCATTTCTGCTACCTTTATCCTGCTGATGTTATTTTTCCTCAGGGCCACAGTTTTCATAGCATATATCATAACTGGTGTCACTACTGTCCTGTAGATTTTGCCTTTTTAAATTGATTGGCACCCTGTTATTGCATAGCACTCCAGCCATCTCTCTCCAGTTTCTCTATCCAGGTTGCATCTTTCATTCCACTTCCTTCTCAGCCTCTCCATCCTCCTTCACCATTGAACCTAAGTATCTAAAGTCCCTAACCTTCCTGATGACATTTCCTTCCAGTCCCAGATCTGTCTCTTGGCTGCCATCCACTTGGCAACACATATACCCTTGCTTCTGTTCAGCCTCATGTGCATACTAATATGAATTGTAAAGTTTTTTTAAGAACTAGAAACAATAAAATCAGAACATGAATTTTTGATATTAATTTTTATTATTTCATTAGATTTTTCCAATGGAACTAGAAAAAGTAGAATTATATTGTGGATTTACAGATTTCTTGGATACTTTTCCAATGAAAAGAGGAAAAACTGCTATTGTAGAGGAAACAGATGTTGTTGGAGAAGTCAAGGTACTGAATTTTTTATTTTTCTGTTTCATTTGAATTTCTATTTACTATTTCCCAAGTTTCAGTCAAACACTAAAAGAAAATTCATTATCTTTTCTGTATCATCTGTTTATTACTGTTGCTTAGAAAATACTCTTTTTTGCTGTTAACTCAAAGATTAACATAAAAAAATAACCTCTTAATAAAGCTTTCCTAATAACATGTAGTGACTAATTGAATAAATTTTATTTACCTGCTTTTTTTTTGAATATAAAGGCTTATTTGGGATTCTGATGAGTTGTATATAATACTGAAATTTATAAAGTTAGAACTACAGAATATATAGAACAAAGCATATAAATTACTGTATACTGCATGGATTTTCTAAGCATAGAAATAGTTTCATGATTTGACCTCTGTGGAGTCTGCGTGGTTAGCATACTGGCTTTGCACTTCACAACCATATGCCTGGGGAAGGAGTGTCCTGGGTTTGATTCTCGTCAGCGATGAGAGTAGCTTAAGGATCTTCCACAGCCAAGTTAGCTGGTTTTGGGCATGGACAGCAGGGTTTTTCTCTTCAGTTTAGTTGGGGTTTTTCATCATGCAAACAGGCTCCATGAACAGATACAGTCATAAGTACCTAAGATGATCCCTGCAGCCATAGGTTGGAATTGTCAGCTATGCCGGTTCAGAGTCCGGATAAAAATAGGGGGGATTGAGATGGTGCCATATCTCCTCATAAAAGGGATTCACTGCCGTTGAATCGCCATACAAAATTTAAAAAAATAAAAAACATCTGTGGAATTATGAAAAAATCTTAGGAAATTATCTCCACCTGTTATTACTGCAGAACCCTTTTCAAATATCAAGCTAATGTCTTAGTTGTGTGGGTTCCCAGACTGATTTGCTTCACTTGGTAGAGTAAAATTAACTACTCTACCAAGTTGAATTTTCAAGATGGAAAAGAGGGGGGGGGACAAACAAACAAAAAAAAAAGACTACCTGTCTCTAGATGAGATCAGCCAAGTAAACTACTTATGGCATCATTGAAAAATTGCCCATCTTCTTTTTACTTGAAGTAGGAGATATAAAAATGATAAAGAATGTGTTTACTTCATGCATAGTGGTAGGTATTGGTTTAAAGAAATGTTAGAATAATTAATGAAATATTGAAGTAGAATTTTTTGCTTTCTGATTATTATTACAGATGAAAGTTACAAAAAATGTTTTGAAAAAATTACAAAAAAGAAGGTACATTACTTGTACCTTCTTTTTTGACAAACTCTTCTCTAAAGTCATTTTCTTCCCACTTCCACTGGCTTGTTTCAATGATCCCTTTTTCTAATCACAACTTCTAGACAAGTTGCAATTAGCAAATCTTTGCTTCATAATTTACTAATGAGAATGATTTTTCACAGTCTGCGTAAAGATGGAATGGAAAAACAGGAAGCGTATGAGGTATTTAATGAGAGCCTTACAACAGAGAGGTCCTGAAAAAATGGAAAGGGGAGTAAAGTAATATCCCATTGCACATGGGACAGGGAATGGCAAAATAGATTTATAGTGCAGGTCATATATTTGTTTGAGTGGGAGTTAAGATACCAGAGAAACTGAAGGATTTAAAGCAGGGTTACAAAGAAACAGTGGTGCAGCTATTGCTTTTGCTGCCTGGGGCCGGTCCCCAAGTTTGCTGCCCCTCTCAGTACATACCAAAAATATTACAAAAAGCCAAAATGACATATAGGGAAATAAATTAAAACACTATGTTCATTTTTGAAGTAAAACTTTAATTTCAACATTCTAAAATGTTATTTTTCTTGCTTTTCTGATAGCAAAATCATCAATGACATTGAAGTCTGTTTCATAATAATGTAGGTAATTCTTAATCCATTTTATTTAGAAAAACTCCTCTCACAACTAGCAACATTCTCAGCAATTGTGAGGAAAATTCGCAGTAGTATTACAATATTTGGAAATGAGTTCTTGAGACTGTATTTTAGAATTAACTGCAAAAGTTTAAAAAGGTTCAAAGTGCTGCCCGGGACTGACCGCAACCTTCGCCACTCCCTAGCTATACCTTTGCAAAGAAGTACATTTGATAATAATTAAGCAGGAGAGCTACATTATCCAGTGTTTAGCTCAATGTATACTAATGGTAATATGACAAGTTTATGACCTTTCATGGGTGGAATTCACATAAAAATAAATAAAATCACAGGATGTAATTCTTGGTATTTACTCTGAATCATAGGCTTCAGCTTATTATACAGTATTTCAGTGTAGTGTGAACAATTATATATATATATATTCAAGATACCAAGTAATTTTATATAAACTTGGTTTTTAATCCTATTTCCCAAGTGAGCAAACAGACAAGTAAGTAAAGTTTGCGCCTGCATGTAGTGCAAGTCTGAGGCAACTCGTGGTAAATGAGTTGCCTTTAATACACAGCATCATACATCTCCGCAAGGGGATATGCTTTACATTAAGGAAGAATACGGAGGAAAGTGATCAGAACTTAATCCACCTTTACTACGAGTTGCCTAGAGTGGCACTACCATGAGTTGCCTCAGACTTGCACTACGTGCAGGCGCAAACTTGATTTACTTGTCTGGTTGCTCACTTGGGAAATAGGATTGAAAACCACGTTTATATAAAATTACTTGATATCTTGAATACATAATATACCTAAGTTAAAAAAAAAACTTCCTACATCTATCTCTCATCCTGAGATTTTATTTAATAAGGTCAAAGCACCTTGTGGCAACTTGTTTAGGTGAAATTCATAAGCTCTGCATTACTTCAACCTTAGCATTGTCAGGTCTGGCTCCCACTGACGAGACCTCAATAAAGGTCGAAACCGGTATGGATAGTGACCATTGCCTTTAATGCATAGCATCATACATCTCTGCAAGGGGATGTGCTTTACATTAAGGAAAAATACTAAGGAAAGTGATCGGATCTTAATCCACCTTTATCACGAGTTACCTAGAGTGGCACTACCATGAGTTGCCTCAGACTTACTTGTCTTTGCAGGCACAAACTTGACTTGCTTGTCTGTTTGCTCACTTGGGAAATAGGATTAAAAACCAAGTTTATATAAAATTACTTGGTATCTTGAATATATAATATACCCAAGTTAAAAAAAAAAAATTTTATATATGTATATATATATGTATATATACACATACGTGTGTGTGTGTATACACACTGTTTCCTTTTCTTATACATGCTTGAGGAGTGGCATTTGTGAATCCAGAGAAGTGTGAGCATCACTTTACCTGCTGAAATTTGCAATTTAAGCCTTGGTGTTATTTTTTTTTTTTTTTTTTAAATAGGAATCTCATCTTTCCATTCCAAACTCTATAGTTCACTCTAGATTTAGTGGATTAATGTTTCATCATGAGTGAAATTGCATCATAGTAAGATGTCAATTTTCTCATTATATCAATTCAAGAGGTATTTACAGATGTTCAAACAGTTTTCCTGTGCATATCCATGAGCAGTTTGACTCATCTTGTACAAACTTCATGGATGGGAAGTCTGTTATGGTTGATTACATAATCAGAAAGCAGAACTGTGTCTGATCTGCATTGAGTTTATCACTTCACTTGTAGTTGTCAAGAATCCTGCTAAGAAATTAGTGTGCAAACTTTGTTGATGTCCTTTCCAGTTACGAAAATAGATAAGTGTCATAATCCTTATTTTCTATTTACATTTATTTAGCTGCATCATTTGTTACAGTAAAAATCTGCTTGTCATACTGAGTTTGCTTGCACCTGCTACACCTTTAATGCAGGAAAATCACTGCATGATGTGTTAAAGATACCAAGCTATTTTAAACCTCGTTTTACTCCATTTCCCAAGTAAGCAAACAGACAAACAAGTCAAGTTTGCACCTGCAAGTGTTGCAAGTTGCATGTTGCAGGTGCAAACTTGACTTGTTTGTCTGTTTGCTTACTTGGGAAATGGAGTAAAAATAGGTTTAAAATAGCTTGGTATCTTTAACATTTATTATACCCAAGGTAAAATACTTTCTACACTGCATGCTGTGCTGTATTTGTAGATCACCATATTCACATGGATAATTCAGCAGAACAGCTGATTAATAATAGATAACTAATAAGATATTCCACACATGGATTGCATGTGCATGCAATTTGCAGACAATGTTTGGGAATGGGAACATATGTTATTTCCTCTCAAGCAAAATGTTAAATTATAGCTTTCACAATGCAGAGGTTGTGTTTCAGCATTTTCATTCAGAGAAAAAGCAAAAATTTAAGCATAAATAATCTTCTAATTGCTCCCATATTTATTTCTTGCAACAGGGTGACAAGTGTGTGCTAGAGATGTCACTGCATATACTCTGTGATATACGAGGGTATTTTGAAACGTTCTCAGCCTCGACCATAGATAGCAACACTATCAGCACAATTTTTATTTTTATTCTAAGTTGGTACATCTGTCAGAATCATCCATGTGAAATTGCAAATCATTCTATCAAGTAGTTTGTTTTATACAACTGTCTGAAGCAAAAGTGTTGTCTGTATCCCTTGAAATGATAAAATTGAGTATAAAATATCATGTGGTTATAAAATTCTTTGTGAAAGAAAGTTTACTGCCAAAAGAAATTCATTCAAAGTTCATAAAAGTTTATGGGCACTCTTCTCCTTCATTTTTGATAATTAAGAAATGGGCTGCCACGTTTAAACAGGGCCTTATCAGCCTTGAAGATGATCCACGGATGTCCAAAAAGTGTAACGACACCAGAAATCATTGATCAAGTGCATGATATGGCCAGTGAGTCAAAGTGTGTGAAATTGCTGAGACTATAGGCATGTCAAAAGAATGTGTAGGATATATTTTGCAGGAAGAATTGCAAATGAACAGCTTTGTGCAAGATGAGTACCATGCAGATCAAAAATGCAACTCACATGAAAATCAAAAGTGCTTGGAGCATTTTAACAAGAATAAAACTGATTTTGTGCATCAATTTATTACTATGGATGAGACTTGAATTCCCCATTACACACCAGAATCCAAACAGCAGTCAAAACAGTGGACAGAAGCTGGTTGTTCAGCACCAAAGAAGACAAAGTCGGTTCCATCAGCAGGAAAGGCCACGGCATCAGTGTTTTGAGATGCTAAAGATATTTTGTTTATTAATTATCTTGAAAAGGGTAAAACAATAAGGGAGATTTTTATTATTCCAATCTTTTAACCAGACTAGATGATAAAATTTGTGAGAAAGGACCAGGTTTGCAGAAGAAAAAAAATCATCTTTCATCAGGACAATGCACCTGCCCACAAAGGTGTTTTGACAATGGGAAAATTAAGAGATCTGCACTATGAATTGTTGGAACATCCACCCTATACCCCAGATTTGGTTCCCTCTGACTTTTATCTCTTCTCAAAACTAAAACTCTTCTTTGCTGGTCAGTGTTTTTCTTCAAATCAAGAGGCAATTGCAGCTGTAGAGGGGTATTTTGCAGATCTTACTGAGAACCACTATAGGGAAGGAATAATGACGCTGGAACATTGCTGGAATAAATGTATTAGTCTTAAGGTAGATTATGTTGAAAAATAAAATAATTTTGAAATTATAAATTTGTTTTTTTTTGTTAGGCCGAGAACTTTTCAGACCACCCTTGTGTGTGTGTGTGTGTGTGTGTGTGTGTGTGTGTGTGTGTGTGTGTGTGTGTGTGTGTGTGTACTGTAATGGTATTTGAATATATATAAACTATGTATGGAGGAGTAGTAGTAGTAGCTCAGAAAAGGCAGATGACTCATACACTTCAAGTTTCTCTTTCAGGTGATTCTTATTTAACATATATACATTAACAATTTTAGGAGAAATTAAAAAGGTAATTTGGAGGGAATCATTGATATATGTCAAAGTTGTGGATACTGGCAGGATGGTAGATTGGTAGGGATATCAGTTAGTGTAAGTTTTCCAATTAGAAAAAAAGGATGAAATGCTGTCTGTTTTGTTCATAGGAATGAATTAAGTAGGTAGAAGAAATGACACTGTTAAATCGTGAATGAGGCCTGCGTCTGCTGGACAGATCCTCATTCAGGATCTAACAAGAACGGAGCCTAAATAAAGAAAATACCTGTACTGCTGGTGAAAATTGTACTAGAAAGAAATAAGGAAAAGGGGTGAAGTGTATCATGTAATTGTCTATTAAGTGTATATCTATTCACCCAATGAAGAGGAAACATTGTAAAATATTAATATGTGTGAATTAAAAGGGAAATATGTGTGTAAATTGGAAGTGGAAAATAATGTGTAAACAGAAGAATAATATGTGTACCTTGCAACAAACAAGGAAAAAGGGAAAATGTTGACAATCAACCTAAGGACAGATTCTATGAAACTGTGCATGCCACAGTGATGGCATGCACAGCCATAAGTTTATGACCTTGATAAACCCATGTTGAACCTTACAAGCAAGATTTTGCAAATTCTCTGGGAGGAGCTCTCTCTCATGGGTTTGAGATGAAAGTCTTCGATGCGACTGTGACTATAAACTGCAGGAGAAAAAGGGAGTTGATAGTCAGAAAATTGAGAGAGTTGGGGAAGAAGGTGAAAGAGGTATGACGTTAGGAGGTCCGACAAAAAAAAAATTCCAAGTGCAGACTGACGAAAAATAGGCTCGGATCCAAAATGAAACCTGAACCATGATGTCCTTCCTGTAGGGTACAGAAGTTCCAGACAAGCACCTCAGATGTTTCCCAACTTGTCAATCCATGAGATGGGAAAGCAATCTGCAGAATGAACAAAGGTCCAACCAGGATATGCACGTGGTGATCAAGTGAGACTGTATGCTGCAAGAAATGGTAAGGTAATTTTGACCTATCTAAAGTTCAAGAGGGAGCATTGAGTGAGAAATTCGGTTTAAGCATATTTGCAGAAAGGGAGACTGAGACTATTTTGTCAGTTAGTGGAACTTTTAGGGACATTGGACTGGTAGTCCGAAGAGCCATGTTATGTGATCCTTACAAAAAAATTTGTATGTGTATATTACCTTAGCTGTCTCCCTAAAGATGCATCTAGACAATTCTTAGTATATACCTAATGTACATGCCCTGTCTTAGAAGATAATAGATATGTCATATTCTGAAATTGTCATGTAATGCTGCTTAAAATTTGTCAGAGTCCATGACCCAAGGAGAATTTTAGGATCCTTGGCCACAAGGAAGCAGTTGATAAGTCATATTCAAAATTAAGAACCAACGCTCATGAAGCACCAGTCTAACAATACCCATGAGTGATAGTGGACAAATAGCTGAAATTTTATGAAAAGGCAGATAGCCTTTTACTTAGAATTGAGGGGAAAATGTAGTATGAGGAAATAAGATAAATGAATGAAAAGAATAAAAGAGGAAATAGTGAGGATATGTGATTGAGATCTAGCTCCAAAAGATCCCAGTGGAAAAATAAGGAGGATATATTGACATGGATATTTTTATTTTATTTATGTTTTCCATGATGTGTTAGACTATTCTTGATTAGTTTATCATAGTGTAGTTTATTCTAGTTCCTCATTGGATTAATTTCTTTATTGTGTGTGTGTGTGTGCTCATTGTATGTTATTGTTTTTTACACAGGGTCAAAACAAACTTCTTATTTCACAAGAGTTGGTCTTGATAATAGAAAAAGAGAATACCTTAAATAGAAGACAAAGGGAGGCAACATGATATAAGTTGGTGAGGTGTTTTTATACCAGTATTAAATACAGAAGAGATCATTCATAGAATGAACAAATGGGTGACATTGGGGAAATGTCCCTGAAAGCTGTATTAGGACATCATGAGAAGGGATGAGTAGAACTTAATTTGATTTGAAAGTAGTGGGTGAATTTGAATACATTAACAGAGAATGTGGTGAGGATAGAGATGTAGAATAGTTTGAAATGTGTGGTGTATAGTGTGATAGACAATGAGACTTTTGCTGTCTTTTTGTTTTATGAAGATCTAATAATGATGACAATGTAAGTAGCAAAAGAAATGTGTTAAACTGGAAAAATACTTTATCATTTTCAATGAAAAATATATTATTATCATCATCATCATGGACAACTCCAAGGAGTCCTTTAGACTCATCAAGGAGGCCCTAAACGTCATGTCAAGAATTATTGAGCATTGTGCAGTATCTATCATACTTTGCTTTGAACTCATTCATAGTCATGGCACCTGCAACAGACTCTGGAATCCTATTTCAATTGCAGAGCAAAAAAACCTAGTTCTAACATCCTTGCTAACTACACTGTTACTGTTTCCATGAATGGCCCCTAGTTCTCCCACCACCAGACATGTTCTGAAAAATTTCCTCAGAATTAATCCTGTAAAAACCCCCTTCAGTAATTTGTATCTCAATCATGTCACCCATTTTCTGCCTATCAATTAGTTTCTGTAACCCACAAATCTTCAACCTGTTCTCGTAAGGTTCATTCCATAGACCTGCTACCATCTTGGTCACTAGCCTCGGGATCCTCTCTACATTCTCTCCATCACCAAGAAACCATGGCACCCATCTCTGCACGCAGTAGTCAAGATGGAGTCTTATCAAGACTTGATAAAGAGGAACAATAACCTGCTTGTCTCTACTCATCAAAGTATTCTTCAGTAACCAAATGATCCGATTAGTTGCTTTAGCCACTTTTGCTATATGTTCTCCTAAACTTTTAACTCCCTATCCACTAATGCTCCCAAGTCTCTGGCTTCATCAGTTTCCTGGAATACAGTTCCACCACTGTGGCATACTGCATAACCTTACTTTGCCACAATAAACTGACATCCATTCTCCTTTGTCCAGTCTGCCAATCTATCCAAATCATCCTGCAAAATTTTGACATCATGTGTATTAACTATTACTCTACCTAACTTTGCATCATAACTGAACAGTTCCTCTTAGATCCTTTCCTATATCATTAATTAATAAATTCAATTTCAGCAGTCCAAGAGCAGGACCCTGAGGCATTCCTCTACTCACAGGCCTTCTTTTGAACTCTACTCCTGAATAAACTCCTATCCATATCACCAACCCTATATCCATTCCCATGTGCTGCAGTTTGCTGATTTAGAATTCCATGTGGTATCCTGTCAGAGGCCTTTGCAAAGTCCAGCAGTATGATTGTAAATCCATTGCCTTTATCCAACTCTGCCATCACTGTATTATGAAGTGTGAGCAAGTTACCGAGACATGATCTACTCATCACAGAACTATGCTGCCTTTCCCCCATACAGTATCCCATTTCCATTCTATCCATTCCTGTATTTTGCTCTTGACCAGCTTCTCCAATACTTTTCATTTACCTCGGTTCCTGTATAAGCCACCTCATTCCTGCAATATCACCACCTGGATGATATACTCTGACAAAGTGTTCACTTCATAATTCTACTATTTCAAATGATTCAGTTACCTTCCTACCATCGGCATTCCTTAAAATCATTCTACCTTATACATTCTTTCTTTTACTTGCGGCATATCAAAAGAACTGTTTGGGATTAGATTCTCTTTAGCTGCATTGCTAACTTCCTTTCATAGTTTGCTTTTGCCTTTTAACCACACCAATTACCCTTCTGGCCTGTGTATTGTACTGTTCATGTGCCTGCAGGTAACCTTTCTCTTTAAATTCCCTCCACAATTGTTTCTTTTTTTGCAGCTCCAGCTTGCTGGTGTTATTCATCCATTTAACTCCCACTTGATTTACTTTTCTGATTCTAGGTATGCAATCTGCCATTACTTCCCTCAAACACTCCTTTACCACTTCCCATGCATTATCAACATGCAGCCCTTTCAGTTTTACATGCCATGGCATCGATCCAAGCAATCCCCTAAGCTTGTCATACTTACCAGTCCAGTTATTCCACATATGTACCCTGTCTTAACTGAAAATTCCACACATTTAGCCACTTCCCAGGTCAAGCCCATATGATCACTCTCGCCAATTGGTCTTGACCTGGGAGGTGGCTAAACATGTGGAATTTTCAGATTGGGCACTCTTGAACCCCTAGTATATTCCATTATATGTTGTTTCAGGTAATTATCCCTTTACTAACTGCATAAAATCCATTTCCTTCCTCCCATGTGTCCTCTCCTCCTCCTAATCTGTGTTCTCATAGTTGAAATCCTCCATAAATGATTACCTGTCCTTGACTCGTTGAGTCCCTTTGCTGATGCATACTATGTCAGTCTTTTCCATCCCCTGGACTGTAACCGCATCCAACTGTATATTTTGTTCTGCTGGCCTCAATCTCACACCAGATAGTTTCAAATGTGCTATTTTTACTGTCATGCAGTCGAACTTCTCTCTTTGGTTACAGTTCATAGGCTATTATCAACAACACTCCTCCCCTCCATTCTTTTCTTTCTATCCTTCCTGAACACACTATACACTTCACATTCTATCCCACTGACTATCATCTTCTGTTAGCCATGTCTCACTAATGCCAATAACCTTTGGCCAGGATGAGCTAGCCAACGCCAAAAATTCCTCCTGCTTGTTCCTAATGCTCCTGGTATTAGTGTACATAAAGTGCAAAAGCCCCTTAGGCCCATCACTATCCTGATGCTTAATACTAACTATCCCATTCTGGTTTGTTACACTGGTACTAACTTGGGCATATTTTATACACATTCTTATACTCAGCTGCCTCATTGATGTCTGCATACCCAGAAGCTAAAATATATAAGATGATTACACATTTTAAAAAATAAAACTCAAATATTTAATGCTATTTACTTTTATTTTATTATATTCTTTGCTTTATTACATAAAAAGGTTTTTAATATATAACTGCATTTGTTTTTATTAGCTATGACCATGCTTTTAAAATTGAAACTTATTTAATTTAATTGCTCTGAATAGCATCAGATTTAAAACCAAATTGACACACACATGGTTTTTTCACAGGGTACTTTAAGGGTATATCCCTTGCCTTCTAATCCTGATGATCCACGACCTAGAAGAATTCTGAAAGCCCTTGGACATTGTACAAGTGAGGAAGTAATAGTGAGGATATATGTGATTCGGGCTGTTGATCTAGCCCCAAAAGATCCCAGTGGAAAGGTAAGCAATAGCAAATTCTAAAGTTTTTCCAGTTTTTTTTTTCCTTAACTAATCATGATTAAGAAATATTTTAGTATTCAGAATATTAAAGAAGACAAATAGCTTCTGTAGCTCAAAATCCTATTAACAAAATTTGGAAAGGCAAAAAACTTTGCTATGTTTGGTTATCTTCACTTAAAAGCTGATTATTGCTAGTTTATCTGTAGATTCTGCACTTAATGCCAGATAGCATGTAGGGAGACATTCTTACATTTCACCAGTATAAGTATATATCTGTATATTCAAAAATATAAAATTTTTCTGTTATGTAGTTTTCTAAGTTTGCATATTTATTTTTAAATGTGTTAAAATAGTTGTACTGGCAGTTTCTTTGTTGATATTGTACAGGAAATGCAGAGAAGTACATTATCTTGGGAAGTTTTTTCGCTTAGTTATACTATAAATTAAAGATGCCAAGAAGTTATATTCTTGGTATACAATTCCTGTATACAAGTGTAAGCAAGTAAAGTTTGCATGTGAAGTCATTTCACAACTAGGCTACTTGTATATAGAGGCTAATGACTTCACATCAGTTAGCTTGGTTTCATATAATGCAATTCACATATCCTTATGGACATGCATAATGCTATGCATTATGGGAAGAGCCCCCCCCCCCCCCCCCCAAGACCAGTTTCGACCTTTATTAAAGTCTCATCCGTGGGAGCCAGACCCAGAAGTGATACCAAGATGGAAGTATTGAAGTCATATTTCCATGTTATGGAAATATGACTTCTGCATTACTATTATGTATGCAACCAATCTAGCCATTTAGTCTGGCATTTCTTGTCCCATTATGTTTCCAGGATAATAAGGCCTGATATGGATTCACCTTTGATAAATGTGCAGTTTCTCCAATATAGGTTGATTGTACATCTAATTTGGTATGCAGCTCAGAATGGGAGGGGGCCTTAGGGGAGCTGAACAGGTGCTTTAATTTCATAGGAGGTTTAAACGTTACATTTTAGTAGCACATGCTAATTTTTCCCACCCCATAGAAAACATCAGTTACTATTTTGTAATCAACATTCTTCTTTATCATCAGGTTTTTTTTCCCTTTTCAGGCCCATTTTTCTTGAATGTGTTTGTTATTAACTGTAGTTTAATTTGAAAGTTTTTCTTAAAATAGATATTAAAGATAGCTTTAAATAGATAATTAAAGCTCAGAAACGAAAATATTTCATTTTTCTGTTTTGATCTGTATACATTTGTGTTTACTAAAATATCACATTGAAACTGTTCTTTTTTAGATATTTATGCCATATGGTTTTCTTCATTTCACACAGTAACACAGGAAAGGAGCAATTAACATTTACTCAAAAGTCGCATATTTCAACCTGAAAATTATAGGCTGTCAATAATGGCAAACAGTAGAATACCAATAATGAATTGATTTTGAGCAGACTAAGTACTGTTTCAAACCAATTCATTTTTCATATTCTACTTTGTATTCAACTACTGTTTGCCACTGATGTAATTTCCAAGTCGAAATATTATTATTACGTGACACCTCTAGGGAGTCCAAAGACTCATCGAGGGAGGGCACCTACTCTACAACTCTGTCTCTGCCAATCAATCCACCAAGACATATCCGCAAGGAGATGTGTTTTGCATTATAGGAGATACTGAGATAGGAGTGTTGGTAGCTTGCTCCACCTTTGCAACGAGTTGCCCTGGTGTGTACCACCTTAACCCAGTCCTGAAGATACTTTCAGGCGCAAACTTTGTTTGCTCACACTTGGATAAAGGATTAAACTAAATTTATTATACTCTAACCAAGTGAAAAATAAACTTTCAACATCTTTCTCTAAATCCAGAGTAAATTATTAAAAAAGGGTGGCACACCAAATGGCAATTCCTATAGGTAGAGATGACCTGCTAATGCTTCTGCCTGATATCTCCACTTGTCTCCACTTGGGCCTGGCTCCCACTGAAGAGACCTCAGTAAAGGTCGAAACTAGTCTGGGTAGTGGCCCTTCCCTTAATGCATAACATTAGACATATCCGCAAGGAGATGTGTTTTGCATTATTATAGGAGATACTGAGATAGGAGTGTTGGTAGCTTGCTCCACCTTTGCAATGAGTTGCCCTGGTGTGTACCACCTTAACCCAGTCCTGAAGATACTTTCAGGCGCAAACTTTGTTTGCTCACACTTGGATAAAGGATTAAACTAAATTTATTATAATGAACCATAAGTATGCCAATGCCATCTATTGCCTGCCACCACAACTACTATTTTCACAGACAATCACAAACATTCGGATTACACTGGGATTTGAACCTGCAGCCTTTTAGCTGGAGAGCAGATATGCTAACCACTCGGCCTGGCCTTTGAATAAATAATTGTTCCTTTTCTTTTGTTATGTGAACTGAAGAAAAGATAACATTGAAACTCCTTTTCAACTTTATACAAAATTAAAGCACCTGTTTCATCTCCTCTAAGAACTTCTTTTTTGTGGGATGTTTATGGGAGGGGGGTGAATTTTCCTATATAATTTAATATTTCTTATTGTAATTAAAAATTTATTATAATGTATTATTGAAAACTATTCATTAGCATTAAATTTTTGTGCTTTTGTTCTGCTTATTATATTATTATAAAATTAGTATTCGATAGGACATTTCCACGCGGTTAGCCTAGTGTGCTTCGCAACCATATGCCTGGGGAAGGAGTGTCCTGGGTTCGATTCCCGTCACCAACGTTAGGAGCTTAAGGATCTTCCTCAGCCATAGCTAAGTTAGCCGGTCTTGGGCATGGACAGCAGGGCCCCATCCCCCCAGTTTATTTGGGGTTATTCATCCAGCAAGCAGGCAAACCAGCCCCATGAACACACACGGATCTACAGCCATCAATACTTAAGCCCCCATGAGGGGGCTCAACTCGCCCCAATAGGGATGGGGGAGAAAAGGGAGGAAACTCCATATAAATAGGATATTTCTATACTTTTTTTCTTTTTGTCATTGAGGTCCACAAGAATTATCATAAAAGCTCTTGTGAAAATAAAAATATGTCCATATAAGTGAAATAAATAATACTTTTCTTTATAGGCAGACCCATATATAGTCGTTCGACTGGGAAAGAAAAAAGCAAACAACAAAAAGAACTATAAACCCAATACACTCAGCCCTGTATTTGGAGAGTAAGTAATTTATTAAAATGAAATTGTTATGATTATCATTATAATTACTATTTAAAGATTGAAGTGGCTTGAAGAATATGTTCCACATTTGGTACTAACAGCAGAGTTTCTGGATTATTTAATTCTTAACTCACCCACAATATTAATGCATTTAAAGGATGACAACATTTCATTGATAAGATTCTCTTGACAACTGGTCATGTAGTTCGATAAATAAAGATATAAAACAAAGTTCCTTTTTTCCATATCAATGGACAAAACATGCTCCTTCTGTTGATATGGATGGACCAGTTTATGGATATCATGCGAGAAAGTTGCAGACTGGTTGAGCTAGGCAATTGCAATGGTCTGAGGGGCATGTTTTTTGTTCTGGTCCTCTCACACCAGGAAAATTACACTGACCCCCCTGTAAGCTTTGTGAAGACCAGGAGATATCTCCATGTACTGGCTGTTTGCTTCTCTTGTTATGGTTATTCTGTTTCCAGCAAGATAATGTACCATATCATGTCTTATAGTGTAATGTCCAAAACCTAAGGACAAACACTATTTTTGAAGATTACAACTGCAAATTCAAACAATTCAGCTTGTAGCAGTTTGTATAATGACAGTTTTGAGTAGAAAGCAATTACATTTTCAAATGATGTGCAAAAGGGGTCATGTGGTAGCACTTAACAGGATAAAAAGCAAAAAGGCCTTTGGGTGATGCATTTTATCTCAACAAGATAAAAGGTAAAAGAGTTCCCTTACAAGACAGCCTAAGGATGTTTGTAATGCCTCAAACATCCTGATGATTTCACATGGGGAAGAATTATTGAAAAGCTACAAGGCCACAGAATTACTGATATTGCCAGATAGTTTGGTATCTCACATAGTGCTGTATCCAGGCTCTGGGCAGTGTTTCCAACCAATGGAATGTGTTCTAGACGTTTGCTAAGAGTTTGCCCTCACTCTATCACTGAGTATGAAGACAGATTTTTGGTTATAACAGCAAAACAATAACACCACAGCAGGTCTGCTGGCAAGTCAGTTCCATTCATGCACAGGTACATAGATATCTTGACAAACTGTAGCAAGATGTCTGCAACAAGTATGCTGCACTGAGCTGCAAGTGCTGGAAAAGGGAACTATGGCTGGTGAACAATATCGCAACAAAGTTCTTCAACATCATGTTTGATTGTTCTGAGGTACTATAGGTGAAGAATTCATTTTTATGGATGACAGTGCTATACCATATCACACGAGCAGTGGATATACTTCTGGAGACAGAGGATGTTAATCAAATCAAGTAGGTAGCACGCTCCCCAGATCTCGGGCTTTGTTTGCCTCAAGAACTCCTGAATCACTTGGTGCTAAACATGGCATGGCATTGTAAAAGCTGCATCACAGTTTGCGGTGGATATATTCCATACTGAAATGTTTCTCTGCATAGGTTTCTGTAAGCACCGTAACCATGTAATTCTTTAACCATTTCCTTGGGAAATGTGGAACTTTTTATTTAATTTGTATGAAATTTATAACATATATTTTGTGTAAGATAATTTATCAGTAGACTAACAATAAATTTGTCCACATTTGTTTGTAATTGTAAATTTTTTCATATACAGATAAAAATGTAGTTCATCCTTGGCTTTTGGATAATAATGTATTATGCAGGACTGGCTCTAAGAACCTAAATCATTTTCTCTCTCTCTCTCTCTGCTTCATTCACTTGCTTTAGTTATCTGACATGAATATGATTGAACATGGGATGGCACAGAGCAAGTAAAGTTTTGAAAATTGTTTCTAACACAGCAGCATCTATCTGTAAGGTTATAATTAGTAAGGAGATTAATCATCATCAATTTCATGATATGTACCCTCAAGGAGTGTACAGGTTAATAGAGTACTACGTGATTAGGTTTACATTATCACTAATTGTATATCAACAATTTTCCTCCAACTTAGTCTATTACTTATTAACTTCAATTTCAATATTAATTTCAATATTGTCTGAACTAACATTTTGGCTTCTAAATCATTTGTGACTGAATAAATTCACCTAGATCTTGGTCCTCCTCTGGATGTTTGTTCTACTATTTGCCAGCCTTTCCTCTCTCATTCTGTTTAAGTGACCTTACCACCTTAGATTAGCCTTGCTCACACATTCTTAAATACTAACAATGTTAAGTTCCTTCCTAATATCTTCATTTTTAATGATTCTGCCATTAATGCCATCTGTTAAGGCCTGTAATTTTTCTCAGAATTCTCATCTCTGACCTTTGATCAAGTGCTTTATTTCTAAGTCTCAGATTCATAATTTAAAAACTGGATTGAACTGTCTTGCATACTGCTAGTTGAAATGTCTTGGTTAATTTTTCTCTTGTTCCATATAAATTTAATCTGGCTCCCCACCAATACCACCTTTGCATATTCTGTTGTCTATGCTGGCCCTGGTTGGCCAAGTGGTTAGTGTATCTGTTCTCCAGCCAAAAGGCTGCAGGTTTGATTCCTGCCATGGGCATGGATAGTTTGTGATTGTCTGTGAAAATACTAGTAGTGGTGGTGGTGATCAGTAGATGGCATTGGTGTACTTTTTGCTGTAGTTGGTGGATTTGAGTAGTGGAGATGGAGAGCTGTAGAATAGGTGCCCTTCCTCGATGATTCTTTGGATTCCTTGAAGTGTCACATAATAATTTCTATATTTAATTTGCCATCTTCATTAAAAACTGTGCTTAAATAATTGAAATACAGTAGAATCTCTTTTAACTGGCAACAACAGGACTTGCTGATTCTGGATACGAGATTTTGCCGGATAATTGAAGATATATTTTGAGAGCTTACCCTTTCATGTTTTGTGATGCCATATGTGTAGAAATTGCAGCACACGAAGTTCGTTGGTCGTGTTTTTCGATCTGTCAGCCATTATTAAATAAATAACATAAAAAATTCTGTGGATATTTTAAACGTTAAAACACATACACATAATTTTATATTTCACAAAATCAAATTTAAGCAGCATTTAAAAATTACAGCACGTATTATCACATGAAAGTTGTTGTGAATTTCTTAGTGTGACGACATAACATAACTTTGAATGTCTGCCTGCTTACAAGATTGTCGCCAGAGCTTTAAAAATTTAATACTATGTATACAATGAGGCTTCATAACATCATGTGCTGACATAGATGAACATTGCTCAGCAAATCTTGCCAGAATGCAAGCTTATATAAGAAATTTTTCTTATCTCATAGGCTTAAATTTCAGGTTTAAATTTAGTCCTATGAAAGTGCCGTTGTTTTGGTATTGCCGGTTATGAGAGATTTTACTGTATTTTACTTTTTCTATTGGCTTTCCATTGAGATGCTGATGTTTTTCTATGTTCCTGCCTATCTTCATAGTTTTGGTGTTTCTATTACTGATTTTCAGTAATAGAAACATATATTTCTATATATATCTGCATAAAGTTAAAAGCTAAAGTTGATATTTTTGATTCTAATATAAGGTTAATGCCATTTTTTTCATAATGTGACCCATTTAGATGATGAGTGAGAATGGAGATAGTGTACACCCTTGTCTTATATCTGATTTGACATCAAACCATCTTCCTGTATTTTGTTCAGTTCTAATTGAATATAGTTCTAACTGCTGAGCTGTTAAATATAGACTATATTACTCTGTATAATGTTCCATTTACCTAATAAAAATGTAGCATTTTGAAAAGCTTTTTTCAGGAATCTTGTTATATTATGCCTTTCCCAGATCTTAATTACAAATCCCTGTTATATTCCTAATGACTTTTCAATTATCTGTTGTGAAGTGAAAAACTTGTTCTTCTCCAAGTTTTTCTTCCATAATTTGTTATCTCAAGTATTCCCTTTTTTTTTTATCTGGAATTCAACCTTCTGACCAGGCCCTTTGAATTGTGGAGTGTGGCCATTTCAAAACTTAGCCTCCATATTTGATCATTTCTAGTCAAATATCATTTATTTTCACCTGCCTTTCCACATTTCAGTCTTTTGATAAATTTTTCTACCTGTATTGTTTCAGTAAGGAAATACTGTGAGTAGACATATTACTTACTATTATAATAACAGAATTAACTCACGTAAAATATTATTTATTAGTAGAATTTTTGCCTGAGTATCACAGGCATCATCATTACAAGTACAAAGGTTAATTAAACACTATTTATTGTTTGTTTAATTAGCCTTTGTACTTGTACTGATGATGCCTGTGATCTGCAGGCAAATTCAACTAATAAAGAATACTTTACGCGAGTTAATTCCATTATTATAATAGTAAGTAATACCTGTATTGTATGTACTCTTGTGTGCATTCTTTTTGAATATCTTCTAATACTATTCTGTCACTGTTTGTTTTGTTTACAGACTTTCAGAGTAATTACTCCATATGTCTAGACCATCGGTTCCCAACCGGTGGTACGCGTACCCCCCCCGGTACATGCTGGGCCATTCAGGAGTACACAAAAAAATAATCAGTAATGGTGGAAAAACAAGTAAAGTAAACAAAGTGCAAAATGTTAGTTATGGAACAATAAATGTTAAGTTTGAATCATCGCTAATGGAGACACTTCAAAACCTCTTGCCATTTACTAATACTGAACTAGTGGAGAGAGCTTTTTCTTCTTACACCTTCATAAAAAATAAATAACGCAACAAGCTTAATGCAAGTGTGGATTTATGAATGTATCTTGCATCTTTTGACCCTGATTTCAGGAAACTAAGTGTATCAAAGCAAGCTCAATGATCTCACCAACAATGTTTCAATCGACTAGTGATCTGTATACCAATTATTACAGACTTTTCAGATAACACAAATATTATTAATAATAATAAATCAAAAGTTTGTTAAATAGTTGATCATCATTATCAATATTTAACATGAAGCTATACTTATTTCTGTTTTACAAATATTGTAAAATTAAATCTGTGGTTTGTACTTTTAGTGTACTTTTGTAGTTTGTACTTTCCCAACTCATTTCCACTATTCTACATTAAGATAGGCACTAAACAAAAGTGTCAGTATTTAAAAACAAGGGGTACAATTTATAGAAATGGGTTTAAAAGGGATACACAAGTGGAAAAAAGGCTGGGAAAAAGGATCGATTGGAAAAAACAAAGTGTTGCACAGAAGCTTTTATGAGTCAGAGAGGCTGTTCCTGTAATCAACAGAAGCCTTGAAACATACTCCAACCCTCAATAAGTATGGTTGTATAAATTTGCCAAAGATTTGGGAGATAGTCATATTAAGACCCGTGAACACATGCAGCTACAGACATAGGACACACTGGGAGGGATAAGGCTAGCCACTTTATCCTTGGGATGGGTATGGCTTAGAAGGGCTAAAGATAAGTCTGTAATAGGCCATTAGGCTTAATACCTGAAGGGAAGAAGACCAAATTATATATTTTTTTATTTTTATTTTTTTCCAATATTGATGTTGCCTAATTAGGACTGTAGTCTTTGTGTTGTATGTTACAATTGTTCAAACTAATCCCATTGTTATACCAGATTGTAGTTGTCTTGCATACTGTGACAAACATATTTTGTACTCTGAATATGCTGGATAGAATACCAGTGAAATATTAGCAATTAGTTAATAAATAGTTATATTTATCAGTCTGTGTTCTCATCTATATCATTAAAATTAATTAACATGCCCTTAGTGCAAACTTATACATGAAATTTCATTCATGTATATGTTTGCATATACGTGAATAAACTTGTTTTCATCAATGGAATAGTTTGTTGCAACGGCATGGATGTTTAAGATTCAGTGAAAATACTAGTGGTAGTGGTGGGCAGTAGTTGGCGTAGTTGCGGTTCATTGTAGGTGGTAGAGACAGGAAGTTGTAGGCTAAGTGCCCTCTCTTGATGAGTTTTTGAACTCCCTAGAGGTGTCACATGATAATATTAATAAAGTAATAATAAATTGATTCAGTTAAATATGATGAATAGCACTTGTGATTAATTATCATAAAATGTTTTGTGTTTATTTCCACAGGATGTTTGAGTTAACTGGTTCACTTGCAGTTGAGAAAGATCTCACAATATCAGTATGGGATTATGATGCCATGACAGGAGATGACCTTATAGGACAGACTACAATTGACCTGGAGAATCGCTTTTTAACTAAGTTTCGAGCAACATGTGGGCTTCCAAAATCATACCAGATGTAATGTAGTTTTGTGTTGCTTTGTACTTAGAGAATTATCTTTTATAGCTTGCTTGATTTTCATGTAGACCCAGGTTTGATGCAATTAATTTTCAGGATTTTCAGTACAGATATATTTTGAAGACATTGGATTTTAAATTAGCGCAGTACAAAGTCCCTAATCCAGTTACAAAGATTAAATTCATAAAAAGGCTAAGTAATTTTTTTTTCTTTGCATTAAAAATTGAGTTGTTGGAAAAACTAGACAGTGTTAACACATTAACAAGACAAGAAGATATCCTCATGGAAAGTAGGGAAATCGGGTACAATTCGTGTTACAAAGCAGAAGTAAATTATTAAAAAGGTGAATGAAAGAACCTGATTGCCACATTTATGTCCAGAATACGTCAACATGACAACAATGGGAACTCATTTGTTCACTGTACTTATATAGCCTCCAGAGAATGTGTTGTATTCTTTAACTCTTTCTGCTCACTATGAATCATCTTGCCATATTAATCAAGTGAAATTCTCACCAAATATGGATGTCTGTCATATGATCCTTTTTCTGTTTATCAACCAAGTACTGTAATTTAATACCCCATTCACCTCTAGCCAACATTCTAGAATCTCAATATTGCTTATTCATCAGTGTAAGCTTTCCCAAATTTTCTGTTTGCAACAGAAACCAGTTGACTAAATTTGTGACTGAATTAGAAATAATGTTGAATGAAAAAGACTGTAGAATGGCAGGATTACAAATCTACCCTTACAAAACAAAACCAAATTGCAATTCAACGAATCAAATATTGCAAAATAAAATCATAGTGGAAAGCTACATTTATATTTGACAAGCAATCAAAATGGACAGTGATATATCAGTTGAAATAAATAGATGCAAAAAGGCTGCTTGGAAAGCTTTTAACCAGATGATGCCATTACAAACTAAAAATATATCAAAATAAGATCAAACCTTTTTAACAGTATTAGTCTATCAGCAGTGACCTATGGTACCAAGGCCTATAAAAATGGTACCTATGAAAAACAACAACAAAAAAAAAAAAAGGAAGAACAAAGCCTAATAACCCAAAGGACAATTATTATTATTATTATATGGGCACCTCCATGGAGTCTGATCACTCATTGCAGGAGACCCAATCTATCCCCACAATCTATCATACCCCTCATTAACAGAAAAACACTCACAACTGACTCTGGCAACCCATTCCACTCATTCACCACTCTCCAAGCAAAAAATCTAGTCCTCGCATCCCTACTGACCACATCTTTATTCAAATTCCAGGGATGACCCCTCATTCTGGTCCCTCTTGCCAAGTGCTGAAATATTTCCCCTGCATCTATTACATAAACCCTTTAAGCAACTTAATTGTTTCTATTGTAATCCCCTCTTTTTCTCTTATCGAATTCTGCAATCCACACACCTTCAGTCTATCCTCATAGGGCAACATTTCACAGGCCACTCGCCTCTGAATCCTCTCCACTGTGCTTCCATATCCCCAAGAAACCCAGGGGAGACCAGACTTGAGCACAGTAATCCAGAATTGGGTGTATCGAGGCCTTAAAAAGAGCAATTACACCTTCTTATCTCTACTTGTTAAGGTGTGTTCTTCACTAGCCAAGTAATCTTATGTGCTACATTAGCAATATGTCCTCTGAACTTTAACTCTCTGTCTATCCTAAATCTCTAGCTTCATCTATTTCCTGGAGTATATGGCCATCAATGTGATAAACCGCTTGTAATCTATTTATCTTAAAGTGCATAACTTGACATTTTGCAACATCAAACTGACACTCATTAACCTTTGCCTATACTGACAGCCTATTTAAATTGTCCTGCAAGCTCTCCACATCACTTTGATTAACCTAATTTTTACCTAATTTTGCATCATCAGCAAACAACTGAATATTTCCTTTCAGGTTATTTCCTATATCAACATTTATTTCCTTTATGTACAAATTAAACAGCAATGGTCCCAGCACTGAACCTTGTGGCACACTACCAGTCACCTGTTTTCACCTCAATTCTGTCCCTCCACATACCACTTCTTGATATCTGTCCTGCAGCCACCCTCCTAATCCACTTAACCTGTGTCATACTCATCCCCTTTAGTTCTAATTTGCATAACAGTGTTCCATGTGGTATTCTATGAAAATGTCTTTTGCAAAATCCAGTAAAAGCATCATGTAGTCATTTCCTTTATCCAGCTCAGCTGTTACTCTATTATAAAAAGTTAGTAAATTACTAAGGCATGACTAATCCATCAAAAAACCATGTTGACCCTCATAGAGTATCATATTTTTATCTACCCATTTTTGAATTTTCTTTTTTGTCAATTTTTTCTAGTACTTTTACCACCGCACCCGAGATACTGATTGGTCTATAATTTTCTTCTGTAGTCTTAGAACTTTCCTTATGCAAAGGAATAATTTTGCTCCCTTTCCACTCTCTTGGAACTCAACCAGAGTTGAGCTTAAATTAAACAGCTTAGTCAAAGGCATCACTAGTTCTCTTGCACATTCTTGAAGAACCGTAGCTCATATCCCATCTAATCCCACAGCTGTATTTACATTGAGATTTTACAGTATCATCAGAACCTCCAATTCATCCACCTCTGTTCCCACATTAGTGTCTGTCATATAGATTAAAGCAGTAACCTCACTAGGAATATATCACTCAGTAACTCAACTATTTTATCCACCTCTGTCTCCTCATGACCGTCAACACTTCTTCTTCTGCAGCTTCTCCCACTTAAGTGGGGTCACTGTTGATAATGAGTCTCCTCCACACCTTCCTGTCTTGGGCTGTCACCGCATCCAAGTTCTTCATCTTCAAGTCCTCTTCTACCAGCTCCCTCCATCTCTTCTTTGGCTGCCCACACTTCCGCCTTCCTTGCACATCCATCTGCATGACCCTTCTTCCCACATATTCATCCTCCTTCCTCATCACATGACCAAACCATCTCAACCTTGCCTCCTGTATTTTCGCTCCTAAGTTCATAACTTTCACTGTTCCCCTGACATGGTCATTTCTCAGATGATCCTTGCTGGTCACACCGCACATCCACCTAAGCATTCTGATCTCTGCTACTTCCATCCTGCTGATATTTTTCCTCAGGGCCACAGTTTCTATAGCATATGTCATAGCTGGCCTCACTACTGTCCTATAGATTTTGCCTTTCAGATTGATCGGCACCCTCTTATCGCATAACACTCCAGCCAGTTCCTCCAACCTGCTTGTATCCTGCATCCCACTTCCTTCTCAGCTCCTCCATCTTCTTCCACTGTTGAACCTAAGTATCTAAAGCCTCTCGCCTTCCTGATGACATTTCTTTCCAGCTCCAGATCTGTCTCCTTCCCACTGTGCAACACATATACTCTGTCTTACTTCTGCTCAGTCTCATACCTCTCTCTTCCAGTACTTTTCTCCATCTTTCCAGTTTAGTTCCTGCTTCTTCTCTTGAATCCGCACACAGCAAGATGTCATCTGCATACAACATTGTCCAAGGCACATCTTCTCTCACCTCCTCTGTTACCACCTCCATCACAATATAAAACAGAAACGGACTTAATGCTGACCCTTGATGCAAGCCAACTGTTACTTGAAAACTTTCTGTCTGTCCCAGACAGATCTGAACACTTGTCTTCACATTTCTGTACATTTCCTGCACCAACCTGACATATTTCTCCAGAACCTTCTTCTCCCTCAGACACCTCCAGACTTCTTGCCTTGGCACTCTATCATATCTTGGCACTTTGCATTCCCACACAATGAAAATCCTAGAAAGGGTTCTTGATCTACCATCAAGAACCCTTTCTAGGATTTTCATTGTGTGGGACATCAACTTTATTCCTCTGTAATTTTTACAGTCTTGTGCATCCCCTTTACCCTTGTAGATGGGGACAAGAGTACTCTCCCTCCATTCCTCGGGTATATTTTCCTGTTGGCAAACTTTCATGAACAGGTCCCACAGCAGGTCAATTCCCTCTTCCCCCAGTGCTTTCCATGCCTCCACTGGAATTCTGTCGGGCCCACTGATTTTCCATTCCTCATCCTCTTCATGGCTTCCGTTACTTCCACTCTACTGATGTTCTGCACCATCCCCTCAGAAGGCTGCCCATCTTCTCGGAGTCCTTGCATCTTCCTCATTCAAAAGTCCCTCAAAGTATATTTTCCATCTGTTTCTTATGTCCACATCCCTCCATAATACTCTTCCTTCAGCATCTTTGATCTGCCTCACATGTAAGATGTCCTTTGCTGCTTTATTTCTACATTTCGCTAGTTGATAAATTTTTCTCTGTCCTTCCTTTGTTTCTAATTGATCATACAAATCTTGATCAACACCATGACCGTCATCACTCATTAAGGTTAATCTTCCATAGTCATTCTTCCTCTTACTTGCCACATAATGAAAGAACTCTTTAGGATTTCCTTCGACCTGCTCGGCTAATTCTTCTGATAATCTGATTTTTTTTCTTCCTTGCCATTCTGGTCGCCTTTCTTGCCTGAACCTTGTACTGTTCATGAGTTTGCTGGTCACCTTTCTCTTTGTATACCTTCCACAGCATTTTCTTCTTCTGCAGCTCATACTCAATGATATTATTCACCCATCTAACTCCTACTCTATTAACACTCCTTACCCTAGGTATACAATTTAATACTGCTTCCTCTAGATGATCCTTAACTATATTGCATGCACTACTAACATCCTTACCCTGCAGTGTTTTATGCCATGGCACAGATTTTATTATTATTGTTATGTAACACCTCCAGTGAGTCCAAAGACTCATTGAGGGAGGGCACGTTCTCTACAATTCTCAGTCTCCAACCACAACTACATTCATCATCAACACCAAAGCCATCTACTCCTGACCATCACTATTATTTTCACAGTCACAAACATTCCATGCCCAAGGCGGGATTCAAACCCACAGCCTTTTGGCTGGAGAGTGGATACGCTAACCACTCGGCCAACAGCCAGTAAAATTTTGAAATACAAAGCCTCTGTTCTCACCCATTCTTTCTTAGCATGTCATAATCAACTGCCTCCACAAATATTCCTTCTTGATAGAATATTCCTCATGTTTTACAATTTCCCAAGTCAAAACTGCTTGGTCACTTTCAACAATTGTAGGCAATGTTGTCAACTTGGTTATAGATAACTTTTCTGATCCTATGACCAGGTCTAATACTCTCTCACCCCTAGTCCTCTCCATCACATGCTGCCTTAAGTAATTATCTTTCAGCAGGTGTATAAATTCTATTTCCTTTCTGCAATGTGATCTTTCTTCCTTGCAGTCTATATCTCCATAGTTGAAGTCCCCCATAATAATCACCTGACCTGTACTGTATAACTGTATATTTTGTCTTACTGGTCTTAATCTCACACCAGATTGCTTCAAATGAACTGCCATCCTCTCACTTGTCTCCTATTCTTTTTGATTGCAATTCATTGGCTATCATCAGTACTCCTCCCCCCATCCTATCTTCTTTGTGTTACCTGAAAATACTAAACCCTTCACATTCATCCCTGTAACTACATCTGCTGTTAGCCAAGTCTCACCAATGCCTATAATTTTTGGTGAGGTTGACTAATCATTGCCCAAAACTCCTCCCTCTTGTTCCTGATACTTCTGGCCATTAGTATATAGAAATGGCAACATCCCTTTATTTCCTCCATCCACCTTTACTTTCTGAATTGACTACTCTATTCAATATTTTTGCATGAGAGACTAGATTCCTCACTTGGAGGCAATGTCATTCCCACACTCATTTGCTTCATGAGTGCCTTCACACAAACTTACTTGCTTCCACCCTAATTGCTTAAGTTTCCCTGAATTTGCATGTCAGTATGCTCTGTGAACAACTTTCTCTCCAGACACCTAGCACCAAAACTTTTCAGATACAGTCCATCTGCATCGTACAAATCCTTCTTTCCGCCAAACAGACTGCAGATACAAAAATTCAACATTGTTCCTTTTGCACAGTCTACGTATGGACTCATTGGCTATCAATGCCCTCCTCCTCCTCAGTATGTCTCTATCATAACATGGTAGGAGACTTACAATCTTCATCTTCTTGCTTTTCAGTTTTACCTATTCTGAAAACTCCTATACATCCTCCCTCACAGAATAATTCTTGCCTCTCAAATCATTGGTACCAACCAAGACTTGGGCATAGTAATCCAATAGAAGAAGAGTCTGTAATATAAGCAAGAAAGATCATATAAAACACACTTAAATAAAGAAAAATTAAAAATCTGGATTTAAAATGTAATAGAAGCTATCCATAACAAAAATACATGGGCAGGACATGTACACGTATATTTTAGTTATTTATTCTTATGGCGAAAAGAATACAATGCAGCTATAGATAAATGTCTAGTCCAGAAAGTCAATCCTGGGCCTCCTCCGTCACCTCGTGGATGTCTTGAAGGTTTCCATGAAATTGGTGCCTTGGATTACTTTCTATATATAGATATATAGTAAGTTATGTATTTCATACACAGATTTTGTTTATTTATACTTGTATAAAGAATTAAAACAAGAATATAATTTCTTGGCATTTTTAATTCATAGGCACAAATAAATTTCATTGTCCATTTCCCCAGTTTGAAGTTTGCTCACATAACTCTACTTGAAATTGGTTTCCAAATCAAGAAGCGAAACTTCATTGTTGGTATTGAATGCTTTTGCTACTACTTCCTTTCCTTGATAATTTTTGCATAAATATAACATCCTGTATCTTGTATATCTTATTTTATAGGGTCTCACATGTCTTTGTCTCAGTAACATGAATTATATCCGTGTGGTAGTTTTCCTGTTCTTCTGCAAGTGAAAAGACTATTATAACTTGAAATCAAAATGAAAGGGAATTTATTTCAAACATTGTAATCCATCATCAAATTCTTGACATGTACCCTCAAGGGGTGCACAGGATATGATAGTACTACATGAAAAATTTACATCGTTACTAACTTCCTATCTACAATTTTCCTCCAAATCAGTCTGTTACTTGTCAAGACTCCAATATTATCAGATCTTATATTTCTATCATCTAAAGTACATTGTACCATATCAATCCACCTATATCTTGGTCTTCCTCTGGGTCAGTTTCCTGGCAACCTTTCAGAGAACACTTGTTTTGCTAATCTTTCCTTGCCCGTTCTGTTTAAGTGACCACACCACCTGATATTAGTTCTGCTAACGTATTCCTGGATGCTGACAATGTCAAGTTCTTTCCTAATATCCTCGTTTTTAATATGATATTGCCATTGATGCCACCTGTTCACGCCTCTAATCTTTCTCAGGACTCTCATATCTGTGGTCTCTAGTCTTTGGTCAAATGTTTTACTTCTGATCCAGCTCTCAGATCCATAAGTTAAAACTGGTTTGAACACGGTCTTGTATACAGCTAATTTAGTGTTCCAACTAATTTCTCTCTTATTCCATATGAATTTATTCTACCATGCCAGCTTGGTTGATTCTGTTGTCTATTTCCATATTCAGTTGACCATCTTCAGTAAAAATCGTGCCTAAGTAGCTGAAATGTTTTACTTGTTCCACAGGTTCCCCGTTCACAACACAGTTTACATTTTCAACAATTCCACCTATTTTCATTGTCTTTGTCTTTTTTATGCTGACCTTCATACCATATCTATTACAACAGTTATTCAATTTAGTCAAGGAATTTTGCAAACTTGTAGCAGATTTATTTAGAAGTATAACATCCTCCGCATAAAGCAAAGAGCTGACATTAACATCTCCAATTCTGATATCATGTTTAATACAACTTTTCTTCATAATGTGATCCATATAGATAATGAATAACAGAGGGGATAATGTACCTCCTTGTCTCGCACCAGATTTAACATTAAACCATCTTCCTGTACTTCCTTCAATTCTAACTGCCAACTTACAACTCAAATACTGAACTAAGTATTGTTTGATATAATGCCCCACTGACACCACATAACTGTAGCGTATTAAATAGCTTCTCTCTTGGCACCTTGTCATATGCCTTTTCCAGATCAACAAAACTTAAATACAGATCTTTGTTATATTCCCATGATTTCTCAACTATTTATCGGAAAGTGAAGATGTGATCCTGACAGCCTCTATTTGGCCTGAATCCAGCTTGTTCTTCATCAAGCTTTTCTTCCACACTTCTTCTCACCCGTTTCACAAGTATACTTGCATAGATCTTACCAGGAACACTCAGTAGGGAAATACCTCTGTAATTCTCACATTCAGTTTTATTTCCCTTTTTATATATGGGTACTATTAGAGCTCTACTCCAATCATTGGGAATTTGTCCCTCTGTCCAGGCTTTCTGAACTATGCAGTGCAGCCACTGTAAGACTTTTATACCACCATACTTCAGCATTTCTGATCAAATATCATCTACTCCTGCTGCCTTTCCACATTTCAAGCCTTTGATGGCTTTTTCTACTTCAAGTATGGATATGTATTCCTGACTGTATTGAGTGTTTTTTACCACTGTTCTATCACTGCTTGTTTCATTTAGCAATTTTTCAAAGTAATTACTCCATACTTCAAGGATTTCTTTTTCTCCTGTTTTTATGTCATCACCTTTATCATCTCCTGTAACTCCTTTTACAGCACTCTTTCCTCCATTTCTAAGTTTCTTCATCAACCTCCAGAATATCTTACCACCTTCTCGATATTTATTTTCTATGTTCTTGCCAAAGTCCTCCCATGACTTTTGTTTAGCTAGTTTTACAGTGTTTCGCTTTCTTACATTTTGTCTCTGTATTCTCTAAGAGCAAAAGCCGACTTATTTGCCAGGAACTTTTGATATGCTTTCTTCTTTTCTTTCACTGGCTCTTTAACTTCCTGTGTCCACTATGTAGTTCTGATTTTTCTATCCTTGCAGACAATCTCACCACATGCCTCTCTGGCTGAATCAATCTGGGTTTTCTTCAAGGCTTGCCATTGAATCTCCAAGGTTTGGTTGCTGTTCTCAAACTTTCATTTTTTCTTCGATAAGCTTTGTGTATTTTAGTCTACAGTTCACATCTGAGAGCTGTTCAACTTTTATTCGCTTTAAAACATTCTTATATGTTATTCTTTTCAATATGAAATTCAATTTTATCCTGCTCAAGACTAAATTGTGATAGCTTCCAATTTGAAATCCTCTGTACACTCTGGTGTCCTGCACCAGTGGAAAAACGTCACTATGAACAATAGCATAGTCAATTTCTTGCCTCTTCTCTCCATGTGAATTTGTGCACATTTTTATGTTGGAACATGGTGTTAGTAATAACCAGTCCATGTCCTGAGCAGAAATCCAACAGGTATTTGCCATTATTATTGAATTTGCTCTTTTCTCCAAATTTTCCCAGAATATTTTTGTATGTCTGACAATCATTTCCTACTCTGCTATTTAGATCCCCAACAAGGACCAACTTTTCCTTTTTCATTGTGTCAGTCGCTTTCTCTAAAGCATCAAAAAATTCCTCCACTTCTACCTTAGTAGAACCTTCTGTGGGACCATAGGCACAAATAAGTCTCATTGTCCAATTCCCCATTCTGATATTTGCCCACATCACTCTACTCAAGACTGCCTTCCATTCAAGAAGATTAACCTTGTATTTTGTGTTGAATACTATGGCTACATCTTCTTTTCCTTGATTTTCATTTCCTGAATATAACATTTTGTATTTATTATTCAGAAAGATCTCACCAGTTTTTGTCTTTTTTGTTTCAGTCACCCCTATTATGTTGATCTGGTACTTATCTAATTCCTCAGCTAGCTCCATTTCTTTGCCATTCAGGCTTCTTATGTTGATAGTACAGATCTTTAACTTTGGTGATGTTGAGTTGGTGGTGTGCTTTTAGATTTGTTTCAGTAGCTGACTTTTCGCTGTTCACCCTGGTTCCCTGGTGAAAACAATGGGGGGCCTTGTTTAACCAGGCGACGCCCCAGCTGGCATGAAATTTTGTTATGTTGTACCATCATTTTCTATATTGGTTTAAGTCAATAAGAATACAATTTGGTTGGCTAAATCCCAAATTGGCCTAAATCCCTAACCAGCCCATCCTCGTTCGTTCAGCATCCAGGTAGATACCCAGCAGGGTGCACCACGAAGGTGAGGATTGGACATTAGGTCAGAAGTCCTGGTCGATTCTTTGCATTCCTTTAAACGCTATGTGGAGGTTTCCTCTCAGTTATACAGCTTTGATCCTTGGACTGTTAATTTCACTCTGGAACTATCCAGTATAATAATAACAATGGACTGTTAATGATTTCACTATGGTACTAATAATTCCATTCTTATATTAAAAAAAAAAATCAGCTAATGGCTTTTTATTCCTGTATATCAGGAGTATGTGATGCCATTTAGCTCTATCTAACTTTTTGGAGACTGAGTGGTCAGTTTAATCTCCACTGGTACCCAATCAGTGATAGCTGGCCCAAGGCTATCACTAATTAAGTGGCATGCAGTGAAGAGAGATGGCTCAAAAAGTGCCACCATTTCGTGGTCTCTAACACTTGTATTTAATGTCTGAAATAATGTGGGTTCTATTTCAGTTGTCAATTTTCTTGAGTTTCTAGGAGAAAAAAACCCACTTGCCCATGCCAGAGATCGACTAACTTGGGAACCAGTCGAAAAGAGGCTTAGAAGAAAAATTTCTTCTAGTCGCTGACTAGATTCGAAACCAAGAAGTCTTCCTTCATGTGGTCAAGCGCTGTGGTGTGCAAATGCCACATTCACTGAGCTACACAGGCTTTTTTTTTTTTTTTTTTTTTTTTTTTTTTTTTAACTTAAGGATGCTTTCTAAAAAAAATTAAAAACAGAAATGTTGAAGAGATTTTTCAACAACTTCTAACAAAACTGTCAAATTAAATAGTTTTTTTTTTTCTTTTTCTAAATCTTCTCTTATTTAATCTACACCTTTTCTGTCATGTTTTTCAATTTTCATTTCATCTTCTTAGTATTCTTCTATATTCATTCTCATTCATTATATATCCAAACCATTCCAAATGTGGAAGTTAACAAGCATTTTTTCTTTCAACATTTTCTAGTCCCAGAACATTCCAAGTGTCTTTATATCTTATTCTGGTTTTTGATTTCCATTGCATGTATTTTTGCTTATCTTTTAGTTAGATGCTTCCCCCAGGTTTCTACTGTCCTGACGTGTTCTCTTGACGTTCGAATCCACCATCTTGCTAAAAGTCACTTTCATAAAATAAAGGAAAACTAATTGCAAATTAATCACTGATCTAAGGGTAGAGAAATTTCTATTATACTGCGCCACTCTATCCTTAGATAAGTCTATATGAATTAGTAGGATCAATTCAAAATTAGTTAGCAGTCTTTTCACTCATTCAGGCCGAGGTATTTTATTTTCCACTTGGGATTCCTGCAAGATTCGAATTTTTGTGAACGGTGCAGTAAAAAGAATTTCAGGCAAATACAACAGTTAGGTTAACAAATAAAGCATTTAATATAGGTCATATAACACTTACATAAATTTTACCTCTAATTTTAAACATAGAAATAAGTCAAACATTAAGTCAAGTCAATTACATTAGCACAATCTTCCAAGTCTTCACATGCACCTTCTTAGCTTCTGGGTTACAAAGTTTCTACACTTAAATAAATATAATAGAACATCCAATCTAATTAGTTTTCACACATTTTTCAGTCATGCTATAAGTTCAAAATATTACAGGATCTAATAGCTGAAAATAATCTTTCAAACAATTCCTATCTCCAACTCTCAATCACGAAGGGTTTCCACAGTTAAAGTTAACAATTCACTCTGATAGACCTTACCGGAAATGGTTCCTAGAACATCTATTATGTTGTGAGCAAACTTCTGGAATTCACTTATCACACTTAAAGAATAAAAACACATTTACAAAACTTATCCGCAGTTATACTTAAAGCACTATCAATTACGCTTCAGAATTCTTGACATCAATTAGGGCACTTCAACTATCGTTATTACCACTCATAAATTAATTAAAACACTGTGAGGTTCTCTTTAGGGCAAATCGGAAATAAGCTGCAATACTAGATCAGCTGGGTTTATTCAGAATTCTTCCTTGAATGTTCAGCTTTTTACTTTATCCGATTGTAGCTTTAAATTTCCTTCTATTACTACTGCTGATTTCAATTTCAGCTAACTATAAAAGTCGTTACGTTCTTGCTTACTTATAAAAATTATCCACTTAACTTCTACCCTAAGAACCTTTTATTTACTTCTACTTCTCTAGTTTATCCTCTTGCTACTTTTTACTTCCCACAATTCCGTTCTGACTCCCCTACTACGTATATATTTTCTCTTCTTATTTTGCCCATGCTCCCTTCACTCACGCTCGTTTATTTCACGCGTCTCTATGACAACCGATAAACGTAAACATTCTCGCGAATGTTACATTAGGCTATACAACTACATTCAGTTATTACATAACGTTAAACTTTCACAAAAAAGAATAAATAGAATATTTGCATTTCAATAAGTGCATAGTTAAATTACAAATACAAGTTCTTATAATATTGACATAACAATAAATAAAATAACTTAATAATATTTAATACAGAACCTCTTTATCATTAACACTTTCTTTTGATTAAATAATTAAAAACTTGATATAATTAAGGCAGTTATATGATATCAATTATAATTTATGTTATTTACATTAAATAATATTTACAAATATAGTTCTTGTGACGGAAAATCATGTTGGATTCTGAATCAAATAACATTTATTCTAATTTCTACATAATCAGAATCCAACACTACCTGCATAATTAAAAATGGACTGAAAGTAACTTCTGTTAATCAAATCCTACACTTTCACGGAACCTTACCATTCCAAAGTACACTACTTACATTGTTTTTTTTTTTTAAAAAAAAAAAGCTTTGGCCGAGTGAAACCTCCTTTGACATCTCCTGATCTAAACCTCCATTACTAGAAAGTACCCTTCCCTACCTAATATTTGGAATTTTTGTTACTCACCAAGATTTTCCCATTGAGTCTAACACTAGTGGAACGGCAATGGAGATAAGACTCTTTGTTGTCATTACTTGTTGCTATTATTAACCATTCTGAATTACTAGATTGTCTTCATATAGCCCTTATATGTAACATACATATTCTTGATCATAACTATTTCTTATTTCCTTACTTATGCCTTTCTTTCCAAACTTTCCCATTTCAACCCAATTGGAGCTCTTTTTTTTTTTTTGTTTTTTAAATCAAGGAATAGCAAAATAGGCTTTTCCAAATTCCCAGTGAGTCTCATGTCCCCCTTACAACAAAGTCATATCAATACTTAATGTCCAAACTGCTCTCTTAGACATTTCTCTGTTTTATTCTTTAATAAATTTACTTTAATCTTTATCCAAGTGTAAGCAAACAAAGTTTGTGCCTGAAAATATCTTCAGGACTGAGGTAAGGTAATGCACCTTACCTCAGTCCTGAAGATATTTTCAGGTGCAAACTTTGTTTGCTTACACTTGGATAAAGGATTAAAATAAATTTATTATAGTCTAACCAAGTGAAAAATTAACTTTCAAAAATATTCTTTATTCTCATTGTCATTATCCTTTTATAAATTATTGCACAGTGATACAATAATGTTATTTCTCAATAGTTACTACACTCCCTTCTTGAGCCTCCTTTATACATTATATTGGAATAGTAATCCCTTGGTTCAGTAATTAGGTATAATCTCTTTCTCTTTTTTTCTCCAGATCAGTCTAAAGATGTCCTACTGCCATTTCATTCCAGAACTACCAGAAGCTCCGATCATTTCAACAGGCATATCAACTGTTCCAGCGGATTTTCAGTTCATCTTCCTTAATACTTCAACCTACTTATTTATCTATCATCTCTCATCTTTGTATTCATTCAGATTTCTCTATGGCTTTCATCTTTGTTTAACAGATCTCAAGAATAATGTTGTTACATCATCTTAATCTTTCTTCTGGTAGCCATCTCCATTTTCATCTCCATTTATTAACAAACTGATTCCTCATTGCTTTTACTTATATTCTTCATTAATCCATATAATATTTATCTTCCTCCAACTTTGTGTAAATTCAAGTTTTTTTCATCTTTTTCCTCTAATTAATTTTTGCATGGCTCTTTCTCTCATTATAAACAATTCTATCATCATTTGATTAGTCTTTACGAACCTCTTAATTTTTAAGCTTAATTTTTTTAAAACTAACTTCCATAACTTTCCCTTTTCTGTTCCCACTTGTTCTTTCAATACCTCTTTTGCTGTTTCTACTGTTATTTTTCTATTCTTTTTTTTCATTCTTCATCTGTATTATTTGTAATTAAGTCATTATTCTAAAGTTACACATAAACACAGTTCAGAAATTATTTAATTAACATAGATTAACTACAAATATTTCAGTATGCATGTCACTGATTGTCATCGGTGTAATACAGTTGGAAATTAAAAATATTAAACAACAATGAAAGTAATATGGAGAATCGAATTTCTTTACGTATGCAGTTCTGAGACAGCCAGGTAAAACAAAACTATTAGGATTGTGTGTGTGAGAGAGAGAGAGATTTTAAAAAAAGCATGCTCTTGCACGTGATAATAATTTATGTAATTAAGCAATATAGTTCTTAATATTATAATCTCCCAGATTTTTGTCGATCATTAAGGTTGAGAATTAGGTGATGCAAGAAGTACTTTTGAATTTTCTTTAAATATACACTCATATTTATGGAAATGTCTATATAGTAATTTGGTGTCATTCCAAAAGATCCTGTGGCTAGTATTAGTAATCCCATGTTTTGTTGCATTTCTTGGAGGTGATGTTAGGATTGGCATTCAGAAAGGCATATAGATACAGAGCAGCCTATTTGTCTGGAGTAGAATAACTTGTGGTTGCATAGAACTGAAGAGACTCTAGGTAGCAGTAGAGGTGGAGTTTTATCTTTTGGAGATGATATCATAGTGCTAATTGAATTAATAGGCTTGAATGTTGTGGAAATATTAAACTACTTCATGGTACGAGAAATGTGCTCTGAAATGCTGTAATGTACGAGATGAATATTCCACGTGTATCTTCTTGTCTAATAGAGGATGAAGAAAAAATGACTGATAATTTTCTCTAATGTTCTGGTTATAACCAAGAGAATGGCTGTTTTTTCTATAGTAAAAATTACTCTTTTTTTGAAGTAGATCAGACAAAGAACAGATAATGAGCTCTTGAAAGAAGGCATTTAACAATGCCATGTTTCTGTGAGGAATAGATGAACAGAGAGGAAGGTTGGTGAAAAATAAATTAATAAGAAATCATCTAATTCTTTTTTTATAAGGATATCAAGGAAAAAATATGGTCCTCCCATTTTGATTAAAGTTCTATAGCATAAAATTGATTAATTGATCAAGATTATTCTCAATGGTTATAATCCCAAAACAATAGACAAAATTATAATAATTTGCTCCATCCTCTTCTAATTATTGACATTCCGTACATTAAAGGCATTTCTTAGTGCATTTCTCGTACCTTGAAGTTTAATATATCCACAACATTCAAGCCTATTAATTCAATTAGCACTATGATATCATCTCCAAAAGATAAAACTCCACCTCTACTGCTACCTAGAGTCTCTTCAGTCCTATGCAACCACAAATTATTCTACTCCAGGCAAATAGGCTGCTCTGTTTCTATATACCTTTCTGAATACCAATCCTAACATCACTTTCAAGAAATGCAACAAAACATGGGATTACTAATACTAGCCACAGGATCCTTTGGAATGACAACCAAATTACTACTTAGTTGTCCCAGAAATATGAGCATCTCTGAAGAAAATTCCAAAGTACTTGTGCATCACCCAAATCTCAACCTTAGTGATGGACTTTCCATGACAAAAATCTCAAAAATTATTATTAAGCACTATGCTGTTTAATTATAAGTTTTTATCACATGCAAGTGCATGCTTTTTTTAATCACATACACACTCTTCATTTGATCCTAATAGTATTTTTTTCCTTTGTCTTCCCCCCCCCCCCCCCAGCTGTCACGCAACTGCATATAAAGAGAGATTCCCTTCTCCATATACCTTCATTGTTAATTTTTTTAATTTCCAGTTGTATTATCCACAATACATAGATTGAAATATTTATAGTTAATCTTTGTTAAAAAATTAATTATCTGTGCCTACATGTAACCTTACAATAACAGTGAAATAATGAAAAATGAATAATTAACCCTTAATAAATAGCAATTACTTCATTGGTCTTAGATATCATTCAAGTGCTAAAATACTTGCTTTACCTCAATCTGTTTGAACATCTACAGCTTGGGCTTTCTCTCTCTTTTTTTTTTCTGCATTTGTTTTCTATATATGTTTTAAAGATAACTATATGAAATCTATGATCATCTAAGGCAGGGATTCTCAACCTTTTCCAGTGGCATACCAGTAAGCAAATTTATTCTGGAAAAGTGCGATTTGTTGGTCCTAGGGGCAAAATAAGCATTTGTTTACAATACTAGTGATTTATTTAGTTATTTTATTCAGATATTTATTGGAGAAACAGATACTCTTTGAATCTATTCAATGGATTGTTCTGTAAAATGTGCAATTTTTAAAAATTAAAATAATAATGAATGAATACATAAACAAATTTTGACAAACACATATTCCTGATAATGGTACTCCAGTTCTCAAATAAACTTACAATCAGTACAAGCTATAAATGTAACATATTTGTAATTACAGAACTCACCTTCTTGTTTCAGTGTGATGGTTGTGCTTGTTTAGCTAAACATGGCTTCTTAATGTCTGGTTTCAATTGACTTAATTTGAGTCTTAAATCGGGTTCAACATTCAACTTATTCCTGTACTTTTTTTTGATATAAATGAGAGAAGAAAACCCACATTCACAAAGGTAAGTAGTTACAAACGCCAAAAGAAATTTTACAGCTTTTTCTGAGATTATTGGATATTAATTTCTTCTTGCCAATCAGAAGTCTGTTAAATCCATCCTCTTGATCATTTGCCTACGACTTCCATTGCAGGAGAGCTCGATCAGTTCATCTTTCTCGGAAGGAGTTGACGTTTCTGGTAAGGTGTCATCAATGGGAAAACAGCTCTCTAATCCAAAATTCTGAAGCCAATGTTTCAGGGAAGTATTCCTTGAAATCTGTGATTAGACTCCAAAATACTTCTTTATATTCACTGCTAGTTCACTATGAAGAAGAAGTTCATTCTCAGTTAAGAAAGCATCCAAAAATGGAAAGGAACATGTGTTTCCGGTATCGATTTCTTTAATGATAAAGCCAAGTTTTATCCTGTACCAAGAATAAGGAACTACACACACCCTGCAAGCTCGTGTTCAGCTGGTTGAGGTGGCAAAATAAATCTGCCAGATAAGCCAACCGGGCAAGTTCATCAGTGAATTAATTCAAGTCTGAGGATTTGTCAGAGAGAAAAATCTGCACTTCTGAACGAAGTTCATACAGGTGGCTCAATACATTTCCACTCGACAGCCGCCTAACTTCAGTGTGAAGTAAAAGAGAATCATGTTTAGCACCCATTTCATTGCACAACATGGAAAATAGTCGTGAATTCATAAATCTGGACTTAATGAAGTTAACAAATCTCACACTTTCATTCAAAACTGTATTTAGAGTAACAGGCATATTTCTTGTGGTTAAAACCTTGCAATGAATGCTACAATGTACAAATTTTGCTTGTGGAGTTACTACTTTAATTTTTGCAACAATGCCACTGTGTTTCCCCAACCATTGCACATGCTCCATCAGAACAAACACCAACACATTTATTCCATTCTATATTATGCAGTTTCATAAATTGGTCTAATTTTGAAAATATTTCATTTGAGGTTGTTAGAGCAGGCAGTGGTTCACAAAACAAGAACTCTTCCTTCACTGTTTTCATCTATAAATCTTATATATGTAAGAAGATGGGCCATGCTGGTAATATCAGTAGTTTCATCCAATTGTATGGAAAAATATTTACTAGCCTGAACTTTTTCTATTAACTGCTCCTTAACATTTGAAGGCAAATCTGAAATTCTTCATGATAGTGTCATTGGATAATGGAATCATTTCAAGTTGTTTTGCCGCCTTTTCCTCCAAAATTATTCTAACCATATCTGTAGCTGCTGGTATATTAATGACTCTCCGATCATGTGAGGTTTTCCTGCCTTAGTTATTCTTAAACTGACTTCATAAGATGCCTCCAGAACCTTCGTGTTGAATCCTGAAAATGAGGATATTTGTTTTTTTCCTTGCTGATAAATCGGAGAGTTTTTTCCTCTCGAAATATTCCAAACGTTTGTGTTTTAAATCGCCATGCTTGGTTTCAAAATGACATTTAAGAAGGGAAGGCTTCATCGAATGTTTTGATAGCGTTTCATAACAAATCGCACACTGGGGAACAGGTGCGGTTTCTTCTCCAATATATGTGAAACCATATAATAAATAACTAAGATTATATTTACTTTGTGCTGTACAGGGCTTTTTGTTGCATTCTTGTACAATGATGTCCTCCATTGGTTGGTTAGGATTTGAAGTAGTGGCTTCTGGCAGAGAAGAATTGTTTTCCGCTTACACTTTTCTCCCTTCGATCTTTTTGAGGACCCACTCGTTAACCACTTATTCATGTTCCTGTTTCTATCCTCTGGCACAAACTACATATAAATGACAATGTCACAAATAAAATCTCGCATTCAAAGATGATCTTAACACCACTACTTTCTTAATTGTAACTGCGGCTTGCGGCTAAACAAACGACAACGGACAAACTGTTTACCATTGTTGTCCAATCAAATATATTAGAGTTACTTTTTGTCATTGTCATTTGATTAATACTCATTAAATTCAAATTGAACTTCCGTATTATTTTTGTATATTATTATACAAAAGTTTTTAATGATAATGTAAAATCTAATTGTTTTCATTTAGTTGCATGAAACATTTTAAGTAGAACTGTTAAATATTTGTGCATACATCTTTAATTCTCAACTCATGTTGTGAGTAAAAAAATATGTTAATTTACCCTTTTATTTTATACTCTGTGTTCATACCACCCTGCAGTGGCTCATGTACCACCAGTGGTGCGCGTACCATAGGTTGAGAATCCCTAATCTAAGGTAAAGATGGCAATACTCTGATGTACATATAAATTTTCATGTCTATATAAATCATCAATAAAACTAAATGCAAATTTGTCTTCTTTCAGTTAAGTAACATATTCAGTTTTGAATATTCAGATATCTTATTTTATTTATTATTTTATTAGCCAGATATCGCAAACCTTGGTCTGAATTATTACGGAGTTATCTGTGTTATATATACTGTATATTCTTTGCCTAAATGTACAGTTAGCTAATTTTAAATGTAATTCAGAACTACTACAAAACAGCTGGAGTTGCATTTGCTCTGTTCTGTTTATGCAAAGTGTGTGGGAAAAATGTTGTTAGTATTCTATTATGCAGAGCACTTTTTTTTCTAAATAAGAAATTTATTTTCTAGATGTGGTCCAAACAGGTGGCGTGACAGCAAGACTCCTCGTCAAATATTATGGGATGTTTGTAGTGTCCAAAATATTGCTCCTCCACAATATGTAGACCAAACCACTCTTATTGTTAGTAATCATACTCACATGCTGAGTGACTATGGTAATTATATTTAATGTCTTTTGTTATAGTACTAAATATAATATTAGCTTTGTATGTTAATAGTAGTCAAAATTAAATTGAAAAATGAAGTGGGATGATTAATCTAAATTGAAGAATTGACAACTAATTACCATTAATTGGGCAACATCAGAAATAATTTATCCCAGTTAAGTGGCTGCCCTAATTACACGAAATTGCGTATAAAGAGCTTAAGAGGTGTATGTACACAAAATAAGTTTAGACAAGTTTTTTCATTTTGTGAGTAGCAAAATTACTGGCTTATTATAGATAAATTTCCACAGTTGACTTTAAAGTAAAATATTTTCCATAAACATAATTTAATTTATGTTACTATAAGCGTTAAATATGAATGTTGTACTTAGCAGTTAATGACACTCTCAGAATTGACAGAATGTAGTCTGTTAAGTTTTGGATTGATTGCAACTGAACAAAATCAGTGCAGATATACTGTATTTATTCTAATATAACTTGTCCTCGCATATATCTTGGATCCCTGATTTTATTTTACAAAAAAAGAAATTAAAGGTTTCGCATATACCTTGCACACAAAAAAAGTTTTAAACTTTAAGAAATAGATGGTGAATGTTGTTATAGCAGTTCCTGATATTTTTGAATTCGGTTGAAGAGAATCTGCATTCAACTCAACAATTGTCTGCCATCTCTGTCGTTGAGTTGCACAATCTTTTGTTAATACTGCACCAATCATATGCACGTCTTCACAGCTGTGCTATCTCTACCAGCCTACCATCGTTGTCTGCTTTGCACTCTTTCACTTTTCATTAGTCATTCATTAAGGATTGTTCATAATGTATCTCAATCTTGTAAATTACTGCTGATTTTTGTTTGAAATATGGAGAAATGTTCAAGTTGCAGTGCTGGTTTTTAACTCGGTTATTGATTTGCAGGAGAATATGCCAATTGAGCAACAGGGCACGAGTTTACAGTGCCTGAGTTTAGTGTGCAATATTGGTGTAAACAGAATTGATTCGGAAATAATAAAAGTACCAGCAGAATGTTAGTTTAGTTTAATTTCAGAAGCATCGTCACTAAATATTCGAATATATCATGTGAAGGTAAGCGGCTGATCGTGTAAATCAAGTTGATAATTATAATTTAAATGCATTCATTTTATAAATAATGTGAAAAATTATAAATTATAATGGATACTGAGGATTTAATTATAAACATCAATCTAGTTTTTTTTAGAAAAACTTTAGTTTATGAAAACCCCCTCATATATCTTGCACCATGATTTTTTAACTTCCATTTTGGGGAAAAAAGTGTGAGTTATATTTGAATAAATATGATAGTACTACCTTCCTGCATGAAAGAGTAATTATAAGGTATCTCCATGGAGTCTAAAGACTCATTGTGAGAAACCTACACAAACTTTTATACACACAAAACCTATCATACATCTCCTTGAACTCCTTCACTTTCAGAGCACTTGTAACTAATTCTGGTAATTGATTTCACTCATTCATCCCTCTCCAAGCAAAAGATCTGGTCCACACATTCTTATAAACCACACTCATATACAACTTCCACAGATGATCCCTAGTTTTCTCACTATTTCTCATGTGTTGAAAATTTAATTTCCATCAATTTTATAAAACCCCTTTATTATCTTAAGTTTCTATCGTGCCCAAGACTCCATGGAGTCAAAGACTCATCTGGAGGTCCTTTTATCATGCACACACAGCTCATCATACCTGTGCTTTAAACACACTGAAATTCTCTGCGGACACCACACTCTCAGGCAAGGCATTCCAACCATTCACTGCATGAAAAAAAACTTACTTCTCACTCCCTACTCACGCTCTTTATACAGTTTCAAGGAATGACCCCTGATCTCCCACTGTTTTCTGTAGAACCTCCAACACTTATCCTATAACAACCCCTTACTAACTTGTAAGTCGCTATCATATGTCCCCTCTTCCTCCTCTCCATCAGACTCTGCAACTTGCATCTTCTCAATCTTTCCTCATATTCGACATTCCAGAGATTAGAAACTACCTTAGTCGGTCACCTCTGGACCCTTTTCAACATCTCTTCATCCTTCTGAAAACCTGGTGACCAAATCTGGGAACAGTAGTCCATGTGTGGCCTAATCAAAGTCTTCTACAATGGAACAAGAATCTGCCTACTTCTACAAGTCGGTGTCCTCTGCATCATTCCCAGAAGTCTTTGTGTTGTCTTCACAATTTTGGCAATGTATCCCCTAAATGTCAGATCCTTATCCACTATCACCCAAAGATCTTATTTCCTCCATTCCAACAATATATCCTCACCAAGTATAAATTCTGCATCCCATCTTTGTTTCCCAAATTTTAAAACCTTACATTTTGCAAGGTTTTAAATTTCTCCTCTATCCAAGGAAGCCATCACCTTATTGTAATAAGTAGATTATTAAAACATGACCTCCCTTTAGCAAATTCATGCTGTCCATCAAAGATAATACCATTGTTTTCAACCCACTTCTGGATCCTAGTTCTCACAAGTTTCTCCAACAACTTCTCCATGCTGCTAACTTTATATCCATTCCCATTTGCACCAACTTTTGTAATAACTTTCCATGAAGTATTCTGTCAAATGCCATTGCAAAGTTCAGCAGTATCATGGTGCAGCCATTTCCTTTATCCAGTTCTATGAGCGTGGTCTGAAAAGTTCTCGGCCTAACAATGAAAAAACGAATTTATAATTTCAAAATTATTTTTATTTTTCAACATAATCTCTCTTAAAACTAATATATTTATTCCAGCGATGTTCCAGCTCCATTATCCTATCCCTGTTGTGGTTCTCAGTAAGATCTGCAAAATATCCCTCTACAGCTGCAATCACTTCTTGATTCAAAGAAAAATGCTGCTCAGCGAGGAAGAGTTTTAGTTTTGGGAAGCGATAAAAGTCAGAAGGAGCCAAATCTGGGGAATAGGTTGGATATTCCAACAATTCATAGTGCAAATGTCTTAATTTTCCCATTGTCAAAACACCCTTTTGTGGGCAGGTGCATTGTCCTGATGAAAGATGATTTTTATTCTTCTGCAAACCTGATCCTTTCTCACAAATGTTATTATCTAGTCTGGTTAAAAGATCAGAATAATATTCCCTGCTTATTGTTTTACCATTTTCAAGATAATTAATAAATAAAATGCCTTTAGCATCCCAAAACACTGACTGATGCCATGACCTTTCCTGCTGATGGAACTGACTTTGTCTTCTTTGGCGTTGAACAACTGGCTTCTGTCCACTGTTTTGACTGCTGTTTGGATTCTGCCTTGACATATTTTTTAATGCGAGTTTTGCACTGGGTCAAGTTACAAAGGAGTGGAAGGAGAGCAAGATTGTGCCACTTCATTAAGGGAGGTGATAGAACTCGAGCATCAAATTTCAAATGCATTATAGGCTATCTGTGTGTCAGATGTTGTGGTTAAAGTGTTGGAGGGACTGGTGAGAACCAGGATCCAGAATTGAGTCAAGAAAAGACAACATTGATATTATCTTTAATCGACAGCATGGATTTGCTAAAGGGAAGTCATGTTTTAGTAATCTACTTACTTATTACAATAAGATGATGGCTTCCTTGGACAGAGGAGAGGGATACACAGTAACACACTTAGATTTTGCAAATACTTTAGATAGATTACTGTATGATAAGTTGATAGTCAAACTAGAACGGATGGGATTGGGTTAGATTAGTGCATTGGATTGGAGACTGGCTATCTGTTAGGTATCAACAGGTTGTGTTGATACGTATTAGTTGTGTATGGGGGAGTCATATCCAGGAAAAGGAAAGTCACTAGTGGTGTACCTTGGGTCTGTTTTAGGGCCATTACTGTTTAACTTGTATGCCAATGATATTGACGAAGATTTGGATGGAGATATTCAGTTCTTTGCAGATGATGAAATGTTGGGACAAGCCATGAAGAGTAGAGATGTTGTGGCCTTACTAGAAGACTTGAATAAATTGAGTGATTGGGCACAGGAATGGGGATGCAAATTCAATGTTGCAGAATGTAAGGTTTTAAAATTTGGGAAACAAAGATGGGATGTAGAAGTTGTTTGGTGTGAATATATTGTTGGAGGTAGAGGAAATAAGAGATCTTGGGGTGATAGTGGATCAGGATCTGAAATTTAGGGGACACATTGGATATTTTTCCAGATGCAGAAGAAATCATGGATACTGGTCATCCACAATCCCCCCCCCCCCCAAAAAAAAAGAAAAAAAAATCAAGAATTGCTTATCAGTGTGGTAGTATCATTGAGCCAGATGATACTACCAAAAATAAATAATGGAAACATTCTTCCTACAATGGAATTGTTGTGGAGTCTGGCAAAGGATGACATCAAGACTTTCTTGCAGAAGTATAATCCTATATTCTTCTGCTTACAAGAAACATACTTAAAGTCGAGTGATGATCCAATTCTCCAGAACATCACCATTATTCATAAGGACAGGGATGGACCTGCCATGTAGGTGTCATCATCCTTGTGGGCAACCATATCCCCTTCCAACAAATCCATATTAAGAGCAATATTGTACTTAATTGAGAGATTTCCCTTTCCAACTGTTGGTTGGAAAGGGAAATATGATAACAGTATGCTGAATCTATCTGCCTCCTGCCACAGATATTTATGAAGATGACCTTGATGATATCATATTACAGTTACCATCTCCTTTACTTTTAATGGAGGATTAAATGGATAACACTATGTGGGTACAGGCCAGACAAACATTAGGTAAGAGTTGAATTGAGCATATGCTCAAACACAGGAAGTGTAACACCTTCTTCATTATTCTTATTTAGGCCTACCTGAACATCTGGCATTGACTTAATATTCTTATTTAGGCCTACCTGAACATCTGGCATTGACTTAACTGTCTGCTCTCTCCCTTTCCCCACTGTTTAAGTGGGAAACTGATGACAACCTATTTGGGAGTGATCACTTTCCTGTGATATTGTACATGATGTACTATATCATGGTGGAAAATTAAGCAAGCTGACTGGTCCACCTTTTCTTCCTTAGCAGATTTTGATTCTGCTAAAGCAGTTATCAGACTCAAATTGTATGATGTTTGTAACTTTTTACAAAAAATTGATTTGTACAAACATATTTGACTGTAATTTTATCTATGTGTAGATATTGCATTGCTTTATATAATTTTTGTACATACATGTTTAGTAATTTATCTTTTTAGTATTTATGTACTACTGTAACCTCTAATCTTGTGTACTGCTGTTGGTTTTGTTTATATGTGGATGCTGCATTGCTTGACTTGATTGTTGTACATGAATATTATTTACTAATTTATCTTTGACTTATGTACTTCTATAACCTTTGCTATAGCACAGTATGCCTTTTGTTGTTCTTGCACCAATAAAACAAACCAGACCAAATCCTTGGAGTGAAAAGACTCATTGCAGGAAACCCATTATTCACATAATACTTGTCATAAACTCATAGGTCTTCTTAAACTCATTCAGTAACAAAGCACTCACAATGACCTCTGGCAAACCATTTGCCATCCTGTAAGCAAAAAATATAGTCCTAACAGTGTTACTAACTACACTATTAAACAATTTGCACTCTTTATCCCCTTTCCTGCCAAATACTTAAAAAATCTTCTAAGTCAGTCCTATAAAATTCCTTTAATAACTTATGTTTCTATCATGTCTCCTCTTTTTTTTCACCAGGCCTCCAATCTGTCCTCATACAGAGCATTCTATAGACCTGCCCACAATCTAAAATTCCTTTAATAACTTATGTTTCTATCATGTCTCCTCTTTTTTTTCACCAGGCCTCCAATCTGTCCTCATACAGAGCATTCTATAGACCTGCCCACAATCTTTGTCACTTGCCTGTAAATCCTCACCACCACTTCTTCATTCCCATGGAAAAACCCAGTGACCAGATCTGTGCAGTAGTCCATAAGTGGCTTTTTATAAAGGGGAACAATAATTTTCTTGTCTCTGCCTGACAGTGTGTTCTTCAACAACCACTTAATGTGATGGTCTATTTTGGCTACCTTTGCAATATGCCCTCTAAACTTTAACTCTCTGACCCCCCCACCCAGTTCATTTACATCAACATAGCACACAGCCTGCAACGTCTTCCCAAAGTACATCACCTTTACACATGGCCACATTAAACTAGCAACCATTTACCTTTGCCTTTTCTGCCAGTCTGTTTAAGTCATCCTGCAGGATCTCTACATCACCTTCATTTACTTTTCCCAGTTTTTGCAACATCAGCAAACAACTGAATATTTCCCATCAAATTATTTATATCACTTATGTACAAATTAAACACAGAGAAACAAGTACAGAACCCTGTGGTCTATGACTAGTCGGCTTCCGTTTGCTGGACTCAAACCCCCTCTATAAGGCACTCTGATATTTGTCCATCAGCCACCCTCTAATCCAAATCGCCAGATTCATATCATCCCTATTTGCTTCACTTTATGCCACAGAGTTCTGTGTGGAATGCTGTCAAATGCCTTTGCAGAGTCCAGCAGTATCACTGAGTAGCCATTTCTCTCATCCAATTCCATTGTTATTTTATTATAAAAACTAAGCAAATTACTAAGGCAGGACCTGCCCTTCATAAAATCATGTTTCCTCTTATAAAGTATCATATACCTATTTCCCAGTCTTGAATTGTTTTTACCAATTTCTCCAATTCATTAACCACCACTTGTGAGATACTGATATTATATTAATAATATGCCACTTCTGTCATAGTCTCCTTTATGCAGTGGAACTATTTTTCCCTTTACTCCATTGGCCTTCCCAGCCAGAAGAACTGATAATTCCCTTGCACATTCTTGTAATACATCTAATCCCATGACTGTATTCACATTGAGGTTCTGCAGTGTTCTTAGAACCTCCAATTCTTGAATCTCTATTCTCCCATCAGTCAGTCATATCTGGCATTGCAACATCACCACCTAGCTGGTACATCCTTGCAAATTGATCACTCATTAACTCAACTATTTGGTTTGCTTCTGTTAATTCCCTACCATCAGCTCTTTTTAAAGTCATTCTTCCATATTCATTCCTTTTACTTGCCACATAGCAGAACTCTTTACAATTTTCTTTTGGCCTCATCAGCTAGCTTTCTCTAATAATTAGCTTTGGCCTTCCTTACCATAGTCAGCCTTGTACCTTCTTTGTCTGCAACTCTTGCTTAATGATACTATTCATCCATCTAACTCCTGATTTCATTCAAACCCTGGGTATATACAGTCTGATACTGCTTTCTTCAAACATCCCTTGACCACCACCCATGCACCACTATAATCTCTCCCCACAAAATTATTATGCCATTGCATTGCTGAAAAGTGAATCACCTGCTTTGTAATTTGTTTGACATACAAATATCCCTTCTTAACAAAAAAAATTCTGCATGTCTAGCATTCTTCCAGGTCAAGAGTACATGATCACTTTTCCCAAGCAGAGGCAATATAGCTAGATTGGTTTTAATTTCTCTGATTATATAATGAGATCCAACACTTTCAAACCCTGTGATCCCTCTATTACATGCTATCTCAAATCATCTCTTAGTAGCTATATAAATTTCCTTCCCTCCCTGTGATCATTCTTTCTCCCAATATATGGCCCCCATAATTGAAATTCCCTATAATTACTTGACATGCACATTGTGCTAACTTGCCAATGCATGCTATGTACATTCTCCTTTATACCTTCTGGATTTTAGCAGCAACCAATTACACATTTTGTCCCATTCGCACCTAGTCTAAAAATGGATAGCTTCAAATGAACTGCTCTCTGCATCCCTGTCCTGCTGATGTACTTCTGTAGTCCAGTCCTGGTCTTAATTCATGCTACAATAACTAAATAGGCAATGACTAGTGAAACAACTAAGAACTGGGAAGAAAATGACTGATCTGCATAGTTCATATCAATGCAACTTTGTACCTCTATAAATGTGACTGTTGAGGACATTGTGACAGTTTCCTTTCATTTGGAACGATGACCCTGATTCAAATTGTCCAAAGAATATGAAGAGCCTTAATTGAGAGATTTTTAGCTGAAGGCGAATTAATGAGTCTCATAATGAGGTGAAAGGCTTTCCTCTCCAGGAAACTATCGGGTTTCTTCCTACAAAACATACAAATCTGTTGGAGAATACCTGCACTTGATTAACATAATATATCATTCTCCATAACCATAGTTGCTTCAGCCATAATTCCAGTCGAACTAAAGCAACTCTGGAAAACTGTAATCCCTAAGTATAGAAAAGTAGCCTGTGAATGGAACTTGTGTTTCAGTTAATGAAGACTTCATGTTAGAGTAAAACCAAGCAAATAATGTTTTGCATTATATCTATACTAATGCAAATTGAAGTCTGTTTTCTTATGTTCTACTGCCATGGTTTGACACTTTTTTTTTTTAGACTAAAATGTGTAAGGCACATGATTCCTATGATTAGCATTAGCTCTCTTCTTATCATCCTTCTTCACCCATAGTCTATGTAGACTGGTGGAACACAAAACAGGTGATGGGCCTAACATAGTCTCTTCAGGTGTTTCTGTCTTGGGATCTTATCAAGGTGGAAAACAAAGAATCAGACCATTTTCTAATGTTGTCTATCCAGGTGATTCTAAGTTGCTTCCAGGGTTTTTTTTACAAGAAGTCAAGCCCTCTAGTGCTATTTTTAGGCAAACTATCTGATCTAGCCGCTGGAGCCATTTTCAACATATTTTAGTGATGATTTTTTCTCGTTTTCTGGCAGTGGAGTGGATTTTCCTTCTAACCTCATCATTTGTTATGTGTGCTATATATGGTATCCTGAAAAGTTTTTTGTAGCACTTCATCTTGAAGGATAATTGTCTTTTCTCACCTTATCTCATCTCATTTATCAATGTCCAACTCTCACATCTGTATAGTAAGACAGAGTTAACAGTGGTATCAATGAGGAAGTCTTGTAGTTAGCTGTATTTTATTGTCCTTCCAAAGTGGCTGTAACCTCTGAATGCTGACAGTTGCTTTAGCAATGCTTGTTTTAATGTTTAGACTGGCCATCTCTCTGTTGTATATTTCACAAGCAGGAATCTTTCTACTTCCAGTTTTTTGTCATTAACTGAAATCTTCATAGGTTTATTGCTTGAAGACATTGTTTTTGATTTGTGAATGCTGACCTTTAATCCATAATCACCAAGTGCCTTAGAAACTCTGTTAATTTTTGTAACTGATGTTCATTCTTTGTTATTAGGTCAATGTTATCATTGAATCTGAGATTGATTTTTTTTACCAACTGTAATTCCAATACCACTGTTTTCCAAGGCTAAGTTTGTTATATATTCCAAATTTAGATTAAAAAGCATCGACGAAAGTATGCAGCCTTGATGCATGCCTCTTTCCATTTAAAGGCTTGCTATAGTTGCATTGATTTCTATTAACATTTCTAAGGAACAGTCGAGAGTTTTAATTAGGCATACTGTTTTATTATTTATCCCATACTGGTTCAGTATTCTCCAGTGCTTTGTGCCATATTGAATAGAAGGCCTTCTGTATATATACAAAATTGCAACAGTATTTTATTATGTTCAATATATTTTTCTCCTGTAAGATGTACTGTAAATAAATGATCTATTGTACTCTTCTTTTTAAGAAAACCTGCTTAGTTTGCTGAAGCAAAATTTTTGGGAAAATTTTGTTTGGATGACTTAATAACTGACAGTTCTATAATTGCTACATTTTGTGCTATTTAATTTTTTAGAAATAGGAATCAAGACAGAGGTATGCCATGATTATTATTAACAGTCCATAAAATAATGACACCTCACAGTTGCAGTGGAAGATCCTGAAACAATTCATTATTATATTGTATCTTAAATACATTCACTATACTCCTATTATCTGACCTGGTTGGTATATTTTTCTGCTTTATAACCAACACACTGAGAGTTTAAATCTCACTGTGCCATGGATTGTTTGTGAAAATCTATATGGTAGCTGATTGTCACTGCTAAGTGAGAGGCCATCATCTTGCTTATTGTGGAAGCTTTAAGCTTGAAATGAAATCAAGGCCACATTTATTCCTTAACACAGTTCTTGTCGATTATATAACATCAGACTATCCATGGTGTTAATTGTGCTATAGGTTTCCAGCATTTTATTGATGAGATTATTATTAAAGAAAAACTTTAACTATACTTCAGTATACTGACAATTCTGTTAATCTAAAGTATTAACAAATCAAAAATATGTAATTTAAATGCAGTGAAAAAAATTTTTTAAAAATATGGGGTTCATAAATATGGCATTTCAAACCAGGTGTACACATGGTTTGAAAACATACACAAATATACCAAACATGCACAGACTACTGTGTATGTTTGTTATCCAAGCAAACAGGAGCCTCTCACTGACTTGCATCACATAAAATGGTTACCATACTTACATTTTGTATAAAGAATGATTGTTGCTCTTCATTTTTGCTGTCTTGTTTCATTAATATTGTAGAGCATGCCAGAATAAAGTAATACTGTGGAGAGTTATGTTAATAAAAAAATAAATAGCAAAGAAGAATAACATTGGAAACACAATAAATAAGGAAACGTATAGTTGAAAAGCACTGTCAAAGATAGTTGTGCAAAATATTAGCATAGCACTTGAACTGTGTGTACTCTACATGTTTAAACTAATCTTACTTAAACTATTTGAACATTATTTTATTTTTTAAACCATTGTTTTGTTGACTTTCGTTTAACATTACCATGGCAAAATTTCATGTTAAGAACATAATTCCTGTCTTTAACATTACACCTATGAGAAATGCATTGGCACTTTGAGTTATTGCTTTATGAGCATGCAATAGGAATGAATTAGTTTCTAAAGTCAAGAACTACAAGAAAAATAACAATAGAAATAGTATATTTCTATTGTTATTTTTATTTATTTTTAAGAGTAATTTTATATTTGTACTGACACTACTATATATTTCATAGTTGAGTTGGGCAGGAAACTTACTGAAGCTTTTTTGATAAGGCTGTTATGCTTAGGAAAGCTAATGACCAGATTTATTTACAATGGTTGTATTTATATCTAATTACGTTCTTTAGAGCCTCCATATCTCAGTCAGTATAGATGTGAAGCCCTTTGGTCAGAAAGACCTGGGTTCGTTTCCTGTTCACGACGTGAGGAATGTTTATCTGATAAAATCTTTGACTAAAGGTGAATTAGCTGGTCTCATGAGATAGAGGTTTTTCATCCCTCAGAACAGATAAACTGGCCCTGTGAACATGCAGATCTACAGTCATAAAATACGTACTTAATCCCTCATTAGGAGAGCTTAACCCATCTTATGGGATGGAGGAGGAACCCATACGAAATAATGTTCTTTTGATGGTTTCTTACAAATCAGAATGATTATTTTTCTTGTGTGCTTCTGCTTTATGGCATTATTGATTTCTAATAGGCTCTGTCGTAATTCTTCCAAGGCTTCTTTGTGCTATATTAATGCTTATGACAGGCAAGCTCATAGCACCAAGCTAAATTATTTGTATATCCAGTTCATTTTCTCTGAATGAATGCATTGAATCACGTACTTAATTTATTTTAAGTAGTTCTACTCAGAAGGGAATGATAGTTCTGTATGTAGATTTTTTCTAATAGCGTCAAATGTTTTTTTAATCATCCATAATTACGACAACGAAAAGACCAGTTAAAACTTGAATAAAAAATAACTTTTTTACATTTTGGTAGTCTTCTCCAACCACTTTTACATAATTTGATTACATAAGTATGAAAAATCAGAGAAACGCAGAACTCTCAAAATAAAATAGTAACTGACATATAATTATTTTCCTGGTCATTTCAAGAGGTCAGTGACTCATCATGGGCAGCCTATATTAACCATCATTCCCACAGTACATACCTATTATACTTATCCCTGAACTCATTCACTGATGAAGCACCTATATCTGCTTCTGGTAAGCCATTCCACTTATTCATCATATCCCAGCAAAAATCAGTCCTAACCACCTCTTTGTTAACCACACTCTTGTACAATTTGCAGGAGTGACTCCTTGTTTTCTTCTTTCCTACTGTGTATTATAATAAGTCTTCATGTCAATCCTGTTCAATCCTATAATAAGTTGTTTCCATTATATACTTTGTAACCCACAAATTTAAGCATGTCTGGATCATCTTACATCCTTAACAAAACAAGATAACCAGGTCTCTGTGTAGTAAACCAAATGTGTCCTTATAAAGAGGAATAACAACTTCCTTATCTGTGCTTGTCATTGTGCTCTTCAACATCCAAGTAATCTGATGAGGTATTCTGGCCACATTTACAACATGCCCTCTAAATTTCAACTCTGTCCTCTATCATGCCCATATCCTTTGTCATTTCCTATAGTCCAGTTCTATGTAGCCTGTGATGTCTTCCCTTCCCCAAAGGGCACCTTACACTTTGTCACATTAAACTGGTAGCTGTCATTCTTTGCCCATACCACCAGTTTATGTACATCATCCTTCAGGATTTCTATATCATCTTCCAACAATTTTCTAATATAATGTTGCTTTTCTATAGCTCTATTGCTCTTCCTGGTTTTATATGATCAGCAAACAACTGGATATTTTTCTGTGAATCATTTGTTATATCATTGATATACGAATTAAATAGTAGGGGCCAAAATGCAGAGCCTTGCAGAACACCATTAGTTGCTTGTCTTCTCCTGATGCTGCTAGTCCCCCATGTGATATCCTGTTGAAGCCTTGGTAAAGTCTAACAGTATCACTATGTAATTGTTTCTTTTGTCCAACTTGGTTGTCACTTAATTATAAAAAGTGAACAAATTACAAAGTAATGACTTTCACAAAACCATGCTGCCCTCATCCCATAGAGCAGCATATTCTTGTCTGCTCATTCCTAAATTCTACATTTTACCAACTTCTTCAGTATATTAACCACCACTTCTGAGATAGTGATTGGTCTGTAATTTGCTGCCTCTGTCTTAGAGTCTCCTTTAGGCAACAACTATTTTGCACTCTTTCCGCTACCCTTACTTTCACCAGAGCTGAGTTGGCTTGGTCAGCAGAGCTGCTAATTCCCTTGCACATCTCTTTAATACATAAGGGATATCAGGTTCTGGAATATCCCAAGCACCTCCACTTCATCTATCTGTTCTCACATTTGTCACTGTCACATCTGGTGCTGCTGTATCTCCACTTGGATGGTACACACAAAATTATCACTCAATAACTCAGCTGTGTCATTTGCTTTTGTTACCTCTCTCTACCATCACCACTTGTTCAAGTTATCATTCCATAGTTGTCTTTTCTCTTATCCCCCACCTAGCAAAAAAAAAAAAAAAAACTGGGATTTTCTTTGGCCCACTCTCACAATAAGCTTTTGGCTTCCTTACCATGCTGTTCTCCTTTCTTGTTTTTTTCCTTGTACTGCTTATGAGCTATTTGATTGCCTTTGTATAACTTCCATGATATTTTCTTGTTCTAAACTTCCAACTAACTTATGCTATTCGTCCATCTAACCTACCTGATTTAAAGGTAGGACTCTGGTATAGTCTGACACTGCTTTCTTCATAAATACCTGGACTATCCCTCTCACATGTATTGCAGAAGAACCAGCTTGGATTGCTCCAAGCTGACTCTTCTGCATTTCACATCTCTGGTAATCTCAGAGATCAAGATTGCATATAACTCATCTTCCCAACCAGAGATAATGCCATCAACAAATTCAACAATCTTGAAACCTGGTCCTCTTCATTACAGGATTGATAGGATACCACATGGAATTTTAATCAAACTGCAGCACATGGATATAGGAGTTGGTGAGGTGGATAATGGAGAGTTATCAGAGAATAGTTTATTAAGGAGTAGTCCAGAAGAAGGCCTCTGACTAGTGGCATGCCACCGAGCTCTGTTCTTGGGCTGCTATTGTTTAATTTGTACATTAATGATATAGGAAAGGATCTGAGAGGAACTGTTCAGTTGTTTGCTGGTGATGCAAAGTTGGGTAGAGCAATAGTTAATACAGGTTAACTGTTAAATTTTTGCAAGATGATTTGAATATACTGGCAGACTGGGCAAAGGGGAATGGATGTCAGTTTAATGTGGCAAAGTGTAATGTTATGAATTTTGGAATAAAAAGATTATCAGCAATATATCACATTTGGTGGAACTATTCCAGGAAATTGACAAAGCCAGAGACTTGGGAGAGTTAGTGGATAGGGAGTTAAAGTTTAGGGAACACTAGCAAAAGTGGCTAAAGCATCTTATCAAATTACTTGGTTATTGAAGAATACTTTGATGAGCAGAGATAAGCAGCTTATTATTTCTCTTTATTGAGCCTTGATAAGACCCCATCTTGACTACTGCACACAAATCTGGTCACCAGGATTTCTTGGCAATGAGGAAGAAGTGGAGAGGATCTCGAGGTGAGTGACCAAGATAGTAGTAGGTCTATGGAATGAATCTTACGAGAACAGGTTGAAGATTTGTGGGTTACAGAAACTAGCTGACAGGCAGAAAAGGGGTCATGTGATTGAGACATACAAATTACTGAAGGGTTTTATAAGATTAATGCAGAGGAAATTTTTCAGAACAGGTCGGGTGTTGGGAGAAATAGAGGCCATCCTTGGAAACTGAGTAAGAGCATAGTTAGCAAGGGTGTAGAGAGAATGATGAATGAGTAGAATAGATTGCCAGAGTCTGTTGTAGGTCCATGACTGTGAATGAGTTCAAAGCAAAGTATGATAGATACTGAGCAAATGCTGGTTAGTTCTTGACATGATATTTAGGGCCTCCCTCGATGAGTCTCCGTACTCTATCGAGTAGCCTGTAATAATAATGATAATGGCCAGTTCAGTAGAACATTGTCTTTGAAAATATATATAGAAAATATGTAAGCAAAAACCAAAAATCTATTAGAGAGTTAATGGAGTGAATCTGTGAGAGAAGAGTCAAGGTGCTCACATCTGGATATTACCAACCATTCTTGGACCAGGTTTGATGAACTGCCTTGAATATATATGAGCAGTATTCCAAATTTGAGAAGATTTGGGAATTGTACACCATCAGCAGTTGTCAATTTCAACCGGGGCTCTCTGGGGGCCTAGCACTGAAACTTTTTTATGCACTGGACCTGGAACACTTTTCTATTTTGTGACTTTTCTCCATTTACGGTTATTAAGCCTAACATGAAACAGACCACAACTGCAGGTTATTAAGACATGCATATGATTGGTGAGGTATTAACAAAAGATGGCGCGACCGAAAGATAAAAGCATAGCCGACAATTGAGTTGAAATGCTAACTCTCTTCAACCAAATTTCATATGTGAAACTGCCATAACTTTCACTATATATATATATATATATATATATATATATATATTTCTTAGTTTTAACACGTTCAGTTGAATTTTATTGCTGCCTTTGCAGTAGGTGAACTCGCACACATCTAATTAATAACAATAGTTTTTAGTTAGATACTGTGTTTGCAAGTGCAACATATGGTTTTGCTTGAGTCTATATATTATGGCTACTTATGGTTTAATGGATTTTTTACAATACTCAAAGAATTAAAATAGAATTTAATACTTCCTATATTTCGTCCTAGTCACTAGGACATCTACGGGGATTACAAAAACAATTATTGTAACATGCACACAAAAACTTACAATACTAAGCCCAACTATGTGGGTGACACTAAAATCCTATCTAGGTGGAGCGCCCTCTAAGAGCGGTCGTAGGTGGCCTGGAATGCAAGGTGGGACCTCTGGTGATGAGTGTTTCCCAAATCTTCGGAAGCTTAATGCAACCGTATTTATTTAGATTTGGTTGGTTTCTGAGAGATGCTGCTGCTTCTAAGAAAAGTCTCTCTTTCTTGAATTTGCTGTGGTGGAGCATGGTGGTTTTCTTCCATGATACTCTGTGGGTGGTGTCCAACACATGGTCAGCCAAGCCTGAATGGCCATAGTTGTGTTTAACGATGTACGACTTGTGTTCCTCCAGGTGGATGGATGCTGATCTGCTTGTCTGTCTAAAGTACGCAAGCTTCCAGGAACAGGGTACTTTGTAAACTCCAGGCAGAGAGAGAGGAGGGAGCTGATCTTTCGCAGACCGGAGAAGGGTAGCAAGTTTGCGGTAGGGCTTATATGCTGTGTGTAGGTTATACTTTTTTAGTATCTTGGCTATTTTTTCCGAAGTGCCACGGATGTAGGGTATGGTGATGGCATTTTTAAAATCTTGTTGACGAGAGGAATTGATTATTTTTTTGATACTGTTTTTGCTGTAGCCATTGGAGAGGAAAGTTCTGTGTATGTGGTTAAGCTCAGTAGTGAGGGCGGTTCCACTGGAACAAAGATTGTGGGCTCTCTTGGTAAGAGTTTTAATGATGGCATATTGTTGCTAGGGGTGGTGGTGGGAGAGTTTGTGAATGTATCTGCCTGTGTGTGTGGGTTTTCTGTATACAGTGAAGGCAAGTGTATCATTAGGCAGGCGTGTGACTAAGGTGTCTAGGAAGGGTAAACAATTGTTCTTTTCCTTTTCCATAGTAAACTGGATTCTTGGATGTAGGCTATTGAGATGACTGAGGAAGGAGTCTAACGTGTCTGGGCCATGAGGCCAAATAGAGAACACATTATCTACATATCTTAGCCAGATAGACGGTTTGAGTGGGGCTGAGTCTAAGGCTCGTTTTTCGAAATCTTCCATATAGAAATTGGCAAGGGGGGGTGAGAGGGGGGGAACCCATGGTGGTTCCCTCTATCAGCTTGTAGATTTTGTTCTTCCAAGAGAAATACCCAGAGTTGATGGCAAAGGAAAAGAGATCTAAGATGTCAGAGGGAAAAACGTTTTCTAAGAGAGATAAAGTGTCAGTTAAGGGAATATTGGTAAACAATGAGGAGATATCAAAGCTTACTAATATGTCTGTATTATTCAAGGTTAAATTTTCTGTGAGGGCTTTAAAGTAGGTCAAGTTTTATATAGGATGCGGAATTTCCGGTGACAGGGGACAGAGAGTTGGCCAGCTGTTTAGACAGTCTGTAACAAGGTGCATTGGTGGCATCTACTTAAAAAAAAAAAATCCATTAAACCTCCAACATAATATCTGAATTACAGCTAAGGCTGTGATGGCAGTGTATTGTCTGTTAAAACCTTGCCAGAAAGAACAACCGATTATTAGTATTGAGACTACAGGAGAAATTAAGAAATAATAGAGTTAAGTAGATTGACTATTTGGTTTAAATGCTCTATAGCAGTTTACTGAAAATGAACGAATTTACAAATTTAATTAATTTATGAATATAAATTTTTATTGGTATCTTCTGAGATTGCTGCAGTTGTTAAAAATTCATGAGGGTTTTGGTATAAGGACCATATAATTAATTTGAAAATAAGTTTATTATTATTATTATACGGGATTTTCATGGAGTCCAGAGACTCATCGTGGGAGACCCAAACTATTATACATGCAAATCCTATCATACCTCTCCTTAAATTCATTCATTGTCAGGGCAATCGCAACTAATTCTGACAATCCATCATTTGTACACTTCTTTGGGAGAGTTTGTTAGATATATAAATTACAAAAAGCCTTTACTACATCAAAGTTGGAATGGAATGAATGGTTGAAGGGGTAAGGATTTTTTTATTTATTTATTTTTTTTAAATACAGCTTGACTGTATCAGAGATCTCTTGTCATTTACTTATATCTAACAAACCGTACAAAAAAGTATATGACACTGCTAGGGAATCATAATAAAGTTTTATCTTAGAATTAATTATGTAGTCTTTATACAAGAACACTGAAAAATTTGTGCATTGTTTTTAAATATATTGCAAAATAAACTATTTCAGATTTTGTCCACAGTTGTAGCTTGCATTTATTGTTGTATTTTTTCTATTTAGAAAAACCATCAAATAATTCTCATCTTGGCTCACCTGATCAAAGACTTGCTCTTCACGTGCTGAATCAAATGAACATAGTTCCTGAACACATTGAAACTCGTGCTCTCTATAATCCATTAGCTCCGGGATTAGAACAAGTAAATATAGGTTTTTTGCATTCTTTCTATATAAGAAATAGTACAATTAAAATATTATTATTACCCCAAAACCTCAGTCAGACTCATCTGGGAGGTCCTTTTATTACACACACATCTCATCATATTGTGTCTTAAACACACTCAAACTCCTTGCAGACACCACACTCTCAGACAAGGCATTCCAATCATTCATAACTCTGCACGAAAAAAATATGCCTCTCACTCCTCTACTCACACCCTATTTATACAGTTTCCAGGGATGACCTCTGGTTCTTCCCTGATCTCCCACTATTCTCTGTAGAACTTCTCCACTACTGATCCTATAACAACCATTAGCAACTTGTAGGTCTCTATCATATCTCCCCTCTTCCTCCTGTCCACCAGACTCTGCAAATTACATCTTCTCAATCTTTCCTCATACTCGACATTCCAGAGGTCAGAAACTACCTTACTCAGTCGTCTTTGGATCCTTTCCAACATCTCTTCATCCTTCTGAAAACCCGGTGACCAAATCTGGACACAATAGTCCATGTGGCCTAATCAAAGCCTTATACAACGAAACAAGAATATCCCTACTTCTACACGTCAATGTCCTCCGCATCATTCCCAGAAGCCTTTGTGTTGTCTTCACAATTTTGGCTATGTGTCCCCTAAATTTTAGATCCTTATCCACTATCACCCCCAGATCTCTTATTTCCTCTACCTCCAACAATATATTCTCACCAAGCATAAATTCTGCATCCCATCTTTGTTTTCCAAATTTTAAAACCTTGCATTTTGCAACATTGAACTGACATCCCCATTTCTGTGCCCAATCACTCAATTTATTTATTCAAGTCTTCTTGTAAGGCCACAACATCTTCACTACTCTTTATGGTTCGACCTAACTTTGGATCATCTGCAAACAACTGAATATCTCCATCCAAATTTTGGCCAATATCATTAATATACAAGTTAAACAGTAATGGCCCTAAAACAGACCCCTGAGGCACTCCACTAGTGACTTTCCTTTTCCTGGTTATTCCCCCCACTCTACACAACTTGTTGATACCTATCAGATAGCCAGTCTCCAATCCAATGCACTAATCTAATATCCAACCCCATCTGCTCTAGTTTGACTGTCAACTTATCATGAGATACTCTATCAAAAGCCTTTGCGAAATCCAAGTATATATTATTGTGTATCCTTCTCCTCTGTCCAAGGAAGCAGTCACTTTATTGTAATAAATAAGTAGATTACTAAAACACGACCTCCCTTTAGCAAATCCATGCTGTCCATCAAAGATAATACCATTGTTGTCAACCCAACTCTGAATCCTAGTTCTCACAAGCTTCTCCAACAACTTAACCACGACACCTGACACACAGATAGGCCTATAGTTTGATGCTTGAGTTCGATCACCTCTTTTATGAAGTGGCACAATCTTGTCCTCCTTCCACTCCTTGGGAACTTGACCAAGTGCAAGACTCGTGTTAAAAAAAAAAATGTCAAGGCAGGTGTTCAACTCACTGGCACATTCCTTCAGAATATGCGGTGATATATTATCAAGTCCCACAGCCTTATTTACGTCTAGTTTACTCAACTCCCCAAACACCTCTTGCTCACTTACAGTCAGTCTCTCCTCCAGTTCATTCAACTCTGATTATTTCTTTCAGGGCAAGCTTCAGATGTGGGTTGACATATTTCCAAAATCTTATGGCAGACCTGGGCCTGCAGTGGATATCACACCTAGGATTCCAAAAAAGTATTATTCACTTTCATATTGTAATAAAAATATTGGTGAAATTTCAAATGAAATTTGTTAGTAATTTGAATTATCTATAAATCTGGTTGTCTTAAGCTTAGACAGTTTAAGAAGATTAAAGTGTGTTAGTGAGTGTGGAGAATCAAAATTTATAATATCAATTTTGATAGATATTTAACACATTTAAAGATATTAATTTCATTCTAACTATACAATCTAGAAGAAATAGTTAATTTTTAAGTAAAATTAGATTGTATTACTCATTTGAATTTGTCTTATCTGTTTTTTTTTTGCTATTATCTTACCTTAAAAAATGTTGAACTGCTAATTAATTTAACTTGAACTGTTAAATGCTGTATGCATGTGTTGGCTCAATATCATGATTATTTCACAAGTTTAAGAACAAGAAATTTTGAATTCTTAATTTTTTGCTATTGATTAAATGAAATAAGATTATTTGAATTATTGAAGAAAATTACTTAAAGGGTTTTTCTTTGATAATGCTTTTTAAAAGTTTCAATAAACTTTAGTTACAAACAACAAATTATTTTTCTTTCTTGGTATTAAATAATGAACATTTATTATCCTTACTTCTAAGGATAATATCAGTTGTTTAGTGTTTATTTTTAAGTTATACAAAAAGTGACACCAATTTCCATTTCTTATTATAATGGGGTAATATCAAGTGATGCACATTAATTTGCTGTCATTATTACACAGACATTTCTGTTGCACTTGAAGACTTGTTGTGGAAGTCCACACTAAACATCCACAATGCCTGTTATACTTCTCCTTAAAGTTATTTACTGACAGTACTAATTGACTGCTTGTAACTATACCCTTACATAACTTCAGAGGTGATCCCTTTGGTTCTCTCCCCCATCCTATCATGTATTGAATTTCTTTTGAATCTGTTCTGTAAAACTTCTTTAGTAATTAAATAAATCCATGGGATCTTGGGTAATAATAATAAATAATTCACTAATGCCTTTTATTTCTAATCGGGAGTAGATGAGGATGCTTTTGTCCTATCTAATTTTTAGAGATTCAGGGGAGACTTCAATCTCCACCAGTAAGTAGCCAATCAACAACACCTGGCCCCAAACTATCACTAATTATAAATGGCATCTGGTGAAGTGAGGGAGACAAGTGTTGTCGCCCTCGCTTCACTCTACCATCATTCCCATATTTTGATCTCTAATCCTAACACAGTATATTATTTGTCTGAAATAGTGTAGATTCTGTGGTCAATTTTCTTGAGTTTACAGGAAAAACCAGAGTTTCATAGAGGAAAAAAAAAAAAAAACCTACTTGCCAGCACCCAAGATCAACTAACTCAGAAACTAGTCAAAGGGTTAGAAAAAGTTCTTCTAATCAGCGACTAGATTTGAATTGGGAATGGCTTTTCTTGGATGGCCTAGCACTCTGTGTGCAAACACTACTTAGACAGGGCTGCACAGGCTTCTCTTGTGTTGCCCGCTTTTTCCCCTTCAACCTGACTCGAGAGAGGGCATTTTGTGGATTTGTTATCATCTTGGTTCATCATCTGTAGTTCCCTGTTTGCTCCACCACTCTTACCAGGTTACTGCTTCTGATGTCATCATATCAAAACCTTGTAAAGATGGGTAACACCTTTTTTATCTCTACATGTCAGTGTGCTTAACATTTCAGTGATGCTTTTGAGCAATTTTGTCCCCTTTTGTAATATGCCCTTTGAACTTCTACTCTGTCTACCATCATCACCAAATTCCAAGCCTCATCAGATGTTTTAAAGGAACATGCATACTAGTTATACTGTAAAACACTTAAGATGACTTGCATCTGTTTAAAAAAAATAAATAAATGGAATTTATTTTAAAAAATTCCAATCCAGTTCATCCAATGTGACATGGATATAATTAGGGGGAGAGAAAAGAGATCAGTTAATAAGTTATGAGTTGCACATAGATATGCAACTCATATCTGGCAATACATATTGCCAGATATGAGTTGCATATCTATGTGCTTATCAACTCATGTCTCAGTCACAGCTGAAGTTTAAAGCATATATAGACTATTAGAGGTTCAAAGAAATAAGTTTGATAGTTTCTGTAACTAAAAATTTTGATCAATATTAAAAAAAAAAAAAAAATTATGAACAGATGATCAAACTTTGAAATTGAAATATAATTGGGGCAGTTAAGGTTTGGACAATGTCATAAGTTTTCACATGTTTCAAGGAACAGATAATCAAATTTGAATCTGTTGAAGAATCTTGGTCTGGTTCCAAAGAATTGTGACTAGTTAATGACATGGGAAATGGCCAAATTTGTCAGATTCTAAAAATGCAGTGTAGTTCTGATATCCTCAGATTCTAATCTTAGCAAATGGCAAGTCTGTCCATTTAAACAGAATTCAGGGAAATCAACTGGTAAAAATTGAGTCTTTTTGAATGGTATGTTGGTAAATAGAGAAACTACATCAAAGGAGACTTCAGTTTTTACAGCTGATTTCCTTGAAAATGTGAATACTTTACACTTCCTTATCCTACCTTAAAGGTATGTCTCAACAAATAGCGCAGATTCATAACCAGTACAATCTCTTTGCTTCACTAGCGTGGTTGGCTGAGTGATTAGCATACCTGCTCTCCAACCAACAGGTCACAGGTTTGAACTGCTGCAGGCATGGATGTTTGTGATTGTCTTACCTTGTGTACTGCCATAACCTTTGATGTGCCACCTTTCATATGACCTTTGCTGTCCTTGTGCTGTTAAAAGCATTAAAACTATGCTTCCTTCAAAGCAGTTTGTTTTCTACCATCTCTCTTTCCTTGCCAAGCACCTATCAAGTGTCCTGTTCACATTAAATTTCTTACTAGAGAGACTGGCCATTTGCTATGATTAGAATCCAAGAACATCAGGAATAAATTGCATTTTTAGAATCTAACAAGTCTAGCCTTGCTTCTCATGCCATTGATGCTAGGCACAGAGTTCTTTGGAACAGACCAAGATTCATTTCAGCAGATTTAAATTTGATCATCTGTTTAAATAAAATTCCTTAAAACATGGAACATTACAACATTGTCCAAACCTTAACTGCCCAGAGTATGATAATTTCAAAGTTCATTAACTGTTCATAATATTTTTTAAATATTGATTAGAATAGTTAATTTTTAGTCATTGTCCTCATTACTCATCAGATTTGGAGTCTCTTGACTCCAAAGTCTGATAAGTAATGAATGCATCCCCCATCACAAGGGGTGCACAGGCAATACATTCTAATCATCCACCACTCTCCATGCAAAAACCCTGTTCCTTAACCCCCCCCATTGTTCACCCCTCCTTATACACCTTCCAGGGATGGCCTCTTGTTTTCCCCTGTCTCTAGTAATTACCCCTTACCAACATTTGTCTTGATCATGTCTTCTCTCTCCTCCTCCTATCCATTAGGTTCTACAGTTAATCTCTCTCAATCTGTCTTCATACTTAAAATTTCAGAGACCCAAAACTGACTTAGTCAATTGTCTCTGAACCCTCTGGCTCTTCATCCTTTTGAAAACCAAGCAACCAAATCTGTGCACAGTAATCAATATATGGTCTGATCAAAGCCTTGTACAGTGGAATAATAACATCCTTATTTCTACATGTCTGCATTCTCTGCATCATTACTACTATCTGCTCTGCTGTCCTCACAATTTTAGCAAAATGTTCACAAAATTTCAAATCCCTATTCACCATCATCCCCAAATTGTTCATCTCCTCCTCCTGTAAGATATCCCTACCAATCTTATTCTCTGCATCCCATCTTTGCTTCTCAAATTTCAAAACCTTGCCTTTTCTACGTTGAACTTGTAGCCTCTCCCCACACACACACTGACCTGTTCACCTCTGTTCAAGTCCTCGTGTAAAGCTACAACTCTGTTCTACTTCTCATAGCACTGACAAACTTTGCATCATCAGCAGACAACTGTGTAATCACCATTCAAGCTCTTCCCACTTCATTTACATACAAATATAAACAAGAACAGACCCAAAACAAATCGCTGAGCACACAAGTGACTTTCCTCTTCTGGAAGATTCCCCCCCCCCCCCCCATACACAACTTCCTGATACATATCAGACAGCCAGTCTCCAATACAATTCACTAATATACCATCCAATCCCATCTGTTCCAATTTAATTAGCAGCTTGTCATGTGTTGATAATGCAAAATATACTACTGTGCATGCATCTCCCCTTGTCCAGTGCATTTGTCAACTTGTTATAATAAGTAAGTAGATTACTACAACATGATCTTCCTTTAACAAACCCATGCTGTCCATTAAAGAGAATTTTGATGCTAACTCAGTTCTGAATTGTTGTCCTTGCCCAGCTTCTTCAACATCTTGACCACAACTCCAGACAAGCAGAATGGCCTATAATTCAAAGCCTTAGTCTTATCAACCCTATATGAAATGGAACAATTTTGCCATCTTTCAACTCCTTTGGAACTTGGGCCAATCAAAACTCATGTTAAAGAGAAGTTAAAGATGAAGTTTACTTCCTGGGATTTCCTATCAAGTCCTATAGCCTCCTGTAGCCCTGTTGAAATAAAGTTTATTCAGTTCCTCATATATCTTCTGCTCACTCACTATCAATGGCTCTTGATAACTTTCCTCTTCTGAGATATTTTTCCTCCATACACAATTTTGCTGATACCTATTAGATAGACAATCTCCAATCCAATTCTAATCTAATATCCAAACCCTATCTCTTCAATCAACTTATGTGAAAATCTATCAAAAAAATTTGCAAAATCTAAGTGTACTACTATGTATCCATCTAGGACTTGACTAAAGAAGTGGAGTATGCAATCTGGAAGAAAAAAGGCATTGTAGAAGCAGCATGATTATGGAAGGATGATGTTGGTCAGTAATAATGATAGCATCATTTAACATCTGTGCTATATCCTTCTCGGTAGTTATCACGTTACTATTATTATTAACATCATTCTTCCTTCTGTTGGCCACATATTACAAAAATATCCCTAGGATTTCTTTTGGTCTAATTTGCTCAGTGCTATTCTTACCGAATGAGTCACCTTCCTTGCTTGCACTTTGTACTCCTCATGTAACTGATTATTGCCACTCATCTTGTGCTGCCTCTACAATTCCTTTTTCTTCCAGATTGCATACTTTATCTCTTTAGTCAGCCATAGTATACTTAGATTTTCTACTTAGTATACTTATATTTGAAGATTTTCATATAAGTTCATAGTTAAAAGAAGAGATAGGGTTGTATATTAGATTTAGTGCATTGGATTGCTGATTGGTTATCTAATAGGTATCAGCAAGTTGTGTATGGGGGGGGGGGAAATATCTCATAAGAGGAAAGTTATCACTAGTGTTGTGCCTCAAGGGTCTGTTTTAAGGCCATTGCAGTTTAACTTGCATGTCAATGATATTGGAAAAGATGTGAATGGAAATATTGAGTTGGTTGTTTACAGATGATGCAAAGTTGGGAAGAACTGTGAGGTATAGAGCAGATAAGTGGCTTTACAAGAGAACTTGAATAGACTGAGTGAATGGCACAGGAGTAGGGATGCCAGTTCAGTGTTGCACTTCTGGAAAACTTCTCAATACACAGAGCTGATTAATCCAGTCAGTTTTATTCTGAAAGTACTTTGTTTTTTATGCGACTTCTGTGCACAAAATGTGATAAAATAAAAAAATTAGTGACCTTGGTAGGCTAAGATTTTTTCTATATTTTATTTATTTTTTACATAATCCAGAAATCTAAAGACTAAACATGGAACTTTTTAGAGCACTTCAGACCTCCAATAAGCAAAGCAGTAGTCAGGCAGTGGAATTCATTTTCCACCTAAATATGATCACAAACATCCTTTCTCATAGCAGAATTTGAAGCCACAGCCTGTTGGTTGGAGAGTATGTTAACTACTCTGCTAGCCAGGCAGGCTGGCAATATGCTACTTTACTATATAGTAGCAATTATTTGAAAAATAAATGAAAACTGACAAGAGCCTGAGTTAATATTCTTCATACTATATAGAATAGTTTCTTCTGAAGGAGAAATAGAGTAATAGTCACTCAAAGTGGTTATTTATATTCAACTTGAGTTGCTTGCTTTTCTCCATCAGAATGTTTTTGAATTGAACATGTCACTGTTCAACAAAACACAGTTACTGCAGATTTTCAGATTCTCCAAGGATAACCTATTTTTGTAAATCTATGAAATTTAAGTAGAAAGAGATTTCACTGGTGAATACTTAGAAGTTTAAAGCTTTTTTACTGTCGATATCATGAGCATCTTTTTGTGATCTGGTTTAAAAAAATAGAGAAATCTCTAAAGAAATATTACTTCAAATATTTCAAAGAATATGCATAAGGAATTTATTTGGAATGCTGTTATGAAAAGCCTAGATTAAGGAGAACTCAATTTTTTTTTTTTTTTCAAGAGTACCTAGATTGCCTACAAATTGGAGAAAAAAACAACAACCTGAATATGATCTACTTAATTTGATGCCATGTCTCTCCTTGAAAACAGGAAGAGGATTATTTGAATTTATTTGTGTTACTAGTTGATGTCATAGAACTTGAAAAAGGCTGGGTAGTTTATTAAGCAAGATATCAGTTTTGAACATTAAAACAATTCTAGAATTTTGAACTTCTTTTAAAGGAAGAAATACTTCTACTCCTGTAGCTACAGGATTTCTCACTTCTACAGACTGGTTTACTTTGTCCATACTGGAAGAACTTCCAATATCCACCTTAAAAAAAAAAAATAATCTGCTATCTATGCTACAGCCACTCGGAATTTGCAGAATGTGTCAATGATTCAGATAATCATTTTTCAGTAGGGTAGGGTCTTTTTTTATTATAGATATACAGATTTAAATCTGGAAGACCATTTTGGTAATCCCACAACTTTGACATTTCTCCATCCTAAATAACTATGGTTGCTTTATATTATTTACTAAAAATTTGACAGGTATTATTTAGGAGACAGTCAGCCCAACAATCAAGATCTCCTCCCTATGCTTGTATGGGTTGCCATTTAGGAGCGTAGGATTGTCAGTACTTAGTCTATTGTTTGTCTTCCTTCTGCATGCTTACATGTAGGTGCATATTCTTGTCATCAGTCTTTGTGATATTGAGGAGATATTGGCTTAATAATTAAATATAAATTATTTCATTAGTATTCCTAAACTTTTGTTTCTTCCATTAAACAAAAACACTATTTTAACATTGCTAATATACAAGATTTTGCATTTAGAATGTAAAGTGTGATGCTATGTACTGTATTGGTGGAAGTATGCACCAGGAGTTGGGTAAGATTAAGGTTTTCAGGTCGATAGTGAAATAGAGACCCTAATGTCTGCAGGGGAGAAGAGATTTACGAAAGCCACAAAATCTGCTATAATAAGCAGGACAATGAAAAGTAGAGATAGGGAGGTAGTTCTACCATTGTATATCTTATTCATGTTATACCTAGACTGTTGTACACACACATAGTCACCTGTTTTCAACAGTGATAAGGAAACTAAAGAGTAAATGTGTGTGTACAAGTCTAGGTATAACATGAATAAGCTTTGTTGTATTTTGGGTCTTGAGGGTCCCCCCTAAGAAACACAAAGTCTATCATACCACTCCTTAAACTCATTGACCGTTCTCGCTCCCACCACTCCATCAGGCAATGCATTCCACGGTTCAACCATCCTCCACACAAAGAAACCACTCCTTACCCTCTTGCTCACAGTTTCCTTTTGTAACTTCCAGGGATGGCCTCTTGTCATCACTCCTTCCTGCTGTTCTATCTACACCATAGGTTCCCAAAGTGGGCGGTACTGCCCACTAGTGGGCGCTGAAGCCTTCTAGTGGGGCTATAGTGGGATCAGAAGCATTTGGGGGCGTTCAGGCAGTCTAGGGGTTGGTGGCTCTTTATAGAAGAAATTAATAATATATATTTAAAAATTAATTATTTTTGTGATTTTGCGATTAGATAATCATTTAAATATTGAATTTTAATTCATCTTATGCCCGTCTTACACGATCAATTTTCTATTTCAATTATTTAATCATTTGAAAATTTACCATGTCAGATATAAATAGATGTCAATTTTCTATGTCAATGAGAAAATAAAGCATGCATATATGTGTGTATAATAGGTTATGTTTACAGTAGCAAATATATTCATTATATTTCATTTCAAAATATATATAAAATATATATATTTTTTTCTTTTCTAATTCCACTTTTCTAATTAATTTGTACAAAAATAAACCCAATTTTATATAATTTAATATTACGAATAAAAATAATAATGGCAAGAAAGAAATAAAATCGTAAATCTTAGTTAGCCTAGTTAGTACTAACTTATATTGCTAACTAGAGGGACAATACAAAGCAAATATTATTCAAAACTTATTATACTGTTTTCTGTAGTTATGTTTTGTAGGTTTGTTGTTTATATCTTGTGTAATTATTTTATTTATAATTATTCGGACAATGTCGTGGTCAGACGAACAAAATGTGCTTGCGTGCAAAATAAAAAATTGAACGTGTCATGCAGGATATTTTAACTTCTATTTTTTATATACTTAAAAAATTTATTCATTTTTTGCTATTGTAAAAATTGATCATGTCATACAGACCTTAGTGTATCCACGCAGCAGATGAGTCTTAACTAGTAGTATGTCGGTCAACTATTATGTAGGTAATTCACTCAATTCAGCATGTTTTGACAGGAATATGGGTGCTTACAGTGACTTGTTCAAAGCACGAGTATGATGGGATTGCAAACAAGTCAATGCATGTAAGTCGATTCTGGCTAGATTTCAAATCTATAAATACCAGTGGTTTAGGAATAAGTTTCATTATTTTTTGTGTGCTTTGCCAACAATCATTAGTCGAAAGTGTGATAGATAAGTGGAGTCATACAAAGTCTAAATTAAATCTTTTATTTTGTGAATATTTTTGCAAATATTATTACTTCATTATGTCTGAATATAAGAAGAAACGTCGATAGTACAGTATTGAGTATTTGAAATATGGTTTTATTCAAACTGTTATAATGGGGGGGGGGGGTTTACAAAATTTATGTCTTGCAAAGTGGGCAGTGGCTCAAAAGTTTGGCGACCTATGATCTACACTCTCACCACCACCACCACCCAGTCAATGCATTTCATGCACAGTTCAAGGGCTGGTCCCTTGTTCCTGTCCCTCATTGTATCCTCTGAAAATTCTTTCCAGTGTCTGATTAGTAAACACCTCTCAGTAACTTACATGTTGTGGTCATATCATCCACCATCTTCTGTCTTTGAAATTGCTGACCTTCAGTAGTTCTGATACCATTTTTGTTACCTTCTTTTGTATTCTCTTTAAAGTTTCTTCATCAAACTCAAATTTGGGCACAGCACTACAGCTGTAGCACGATCAGAGCCTAATACAGTGGACTACCATATCTTTATTTCTGCTAATTAGTGTCCATCTCACTACTGTGGCAATTTTTTTTTGGTTATTTTCACATTTACAGTGCGTCTCCTGCAATGTGTATAATGAGTTAGTGTGATATTAGACTGTATTATAAAATATGTTAAATCCTATTATTATTCTCGATAAATTAGGGTATGATAAATTTAGTTTAATCCTTTATCCAAGTATAAGCAAACAAAGTTTAGGCCTGAAGTGGTAAAGATGGACCAAGCTCTCATCACTCCTTCTCTTAGTATCTCCCATAATGCAAAGCATTACACATCTCCTTGCAGACATGTATAATGCTGTGCATTAAGGGAAGGGCCACTACCCAGACCGGTTTTGACCTTTATTGAGGTCTCGTCAGTGGGAGCTAGACCCAGAGGTGGTGATACCAAGGTGGAAGCAATGGAGAACTCATATTTACCTATATGAGTTGTCAAAAGGTGTCTCACCTTATTATTAAATTACTCTGGATTTAGAGAAAGATGATGGAAGATTTTTCCCCACTTGGTTAGACTATAATAAATTTAGTTTAATCCTTTTTTCACCTTTCCCATCTTTACCATGAATCCACTTTTACCACGAGTTGCCTCAGTCCTGAAGAATACTTCAGGCCCAAACTTTGTTTGCTTACACTTGGATAAAGGATTAAACTAAATTTATTATAGTCTAACAATTGGAAAAAAAACTTCCAACATCTTTCTCTAAATCCAGAGTAATTAAATAATAAGATGAGACACCTTTTTGCAACTTGTATATTTAAATATGACTTCTCCATTGCTTCCAGCTTGGTCCACAGTGGTCTGGCTCCCCACTGATGAGACCTCAATAAAGGTTGAAACTGGTCTGGGTAGTGGCCCTTCCCTTAATGCATAGCATTATACATGTCCGCAAGGAAATGTGCCTTGCATTATGGGAGATACTAAGAAAAGGAGTTGAGCTTGTCCACCTTCCACGAGTTGCCTCGGTCCTGAAGATACTTCAGGCCCAAACTTCATTTGCTTACACTTGGATAAAGGATTACACTAAATTTATTATAGTCCAACCAAGTGGAAATAAATCTTCCAGGATATGGTATGAGTTACTGTTATTGGGTATAAAGTGTATAAAATAATGAGTTTGTTTTTGCTAGGCTAACAAATGTTTCTAACTAACATCTATATAATTAATCTAATTATGGATTTCAGGAAAGCATGATAAAAAAAAAAGTAATATCATGAATTAAATTTCATAAATCTCTTTATTTTTGTTATTAGGTACCAGCTAAGAATTATTATTTGGAATACCCATGAAGTGCCTCTGACAGAGACGAGCATTGTTGCTGGGGAACAGATGAGTGATATTTACGTGAAAGGATGGCTGCGTGGTGTGGATAACCCACAGAAAACTGATGTACATTATAGGTTTGTTTCTGTTCTCTGAATATGTAACTTTAGAAGTTTAAATTTTAAGCTATATAAGGAGGGTGTGACCAAGGGAGTGAAAAATAGAATTGCTGTAGGGAGAGTTGGAATGCATTGTCTGAAAGTGTGGTGAGTGCAGAGAAGAGAGCTATGATGAACTGTGTGCATGTGAGGGTGGTATCTCTTGTGATAGTCTAGACTCCATGGAGGTCTGATGACCTTAATCAGTCTTCTCTAGACCCTCTCAAATATATCCTAAACTCAAAAACCACGTAACCAGATCTCTACAAAGTAACCATGTATATGGCCTGATCGAGACTTCATACAGTGGAACCATAACTTCTTTACTTCTGTTTAGCAAGGTCATCATCATTATAATAATCCATTGATGATGGCCTCAAAATTTTCGCAATGTATCTCTAAACTTTAGGTTCCTATCCATTTCCAGATCCTTTATCTTCCAGATAACTCTCCATCCTATCCTTGCCTATTAAATTTCAAAACATTACACGTCAAGATTCAAATACTAGCCCCATTCATATAGACTATTCATATCCACCTGTAAAGCTATAATATCTGCTCTGTTCCTCATAGTTCTCTTTAACTTTGCATCATCTAAGAACACTGCATGTCTCCATTTGAACCTCTTCCAATATTGTTAACATAAATATGCCTTTGTTCACTGTAAGTTACAAAATGCATGAAAGATATGATGACCAACAACCTCTGAAGCCCAACCAAACATTAGCAATCACTTGGTTATCACAGAAGAAAAAACAAAACATCACCAAAATATACACAGTGCCAAAAATTAAACTTATTTGCTTGAACTGCTCTGTGACAATTTTTCTCTAATTGCCTTTCTAGTATAAAATAATTTTCACCTACACATTACCTGTAAAGTAAGAGTCAAAAAATTGCTAGGTAGTGTTCTTATAGATAACGGGAAATTATAGATTACCCCATATGGGCTAATGAAATCTTTTTACTGACTGAGAAAGATAAGTAACATGATCAATAGTGAGGATAAAAGCAGAATGTAAATGAAAAAAAAGTAGGAGTATGGCAAGTTTGAATCATTGTGAAGTTTTGGAAGATGGTGTTAATTGGGAGGATGAATGGCAAACAAGAGTATGTAGCTTGCAGAGAGAGAGAGATGCACTGAAAAGAGGAACTGGAATATCTGGAATAAAGGAGATGAATTGGTGGCACTGAGAGCATCAGCCTGTCCAAAGATTTATGGGATCTCTGAGACGTGGTTGATGGAAGATCTATACTAACAGGAATAGAAGTAGCAGGATACAGCATTTTTCAATAAGATAGGAAGATAAAACATGGTGGTGAAGTACTGCTTATGATAAGTGATGACTTATGCCCTCTCAGAGTGGAGGATTTGGAGAGCAGTGGCACCAATGGTTTTGAAAGCATATGGCATGAGGTAGAGGTGGGCAAGAATGGACATTTAATGGGGTGTTGCTACGAGCCAGGGGAAGCAGGAGATGTTTAGACAGTTGAGCTTGGCAAATGCAAGAAGAATTATTGTTATAGGGAGATTTTAACTATGGCAGTATAAATTGGAAAGAGGAAACTTCATGTACTAATAAGGGAATGGAATTTCTAGAATTCTTGAGGGACAAATGTCTTAGGGAACGTAGTAGAAGGAACACAAGGTTCAAGAGTTTTGAATTTGGTCATAGCATCAAAAGAGCTGATTATTACCGAGACATCATCTCTGCTCCCAGGTGGAGAGAGTGACCATGTAGTTTTGACTTGGAAGATGAATAGACATGCAGTATTATCAAAGAGAAAGGAATATATGTGGAATTATAAGGCAGGTGATTATAATAATCTTAGATATCAACTTGGGGCAGTTCCATGGATGGAGGAATTCGAAGGGCAAGCTATCATTAGTGCTTGGAAACTTGTAAAAGAATATTTATTAGCAGCAATAGCAAGCTGTATACCGTGAGTGAAGAAGAGAACACAGTTTGGTGTAAAGTGGATGACAAACATTATCAAGCAGGAACTGCATCTAAAAAAGAGGTTATAGAAAATATATAAGGAGAAGGGTGGAGAGCAGATGCATGAAGAATATAAGGCTCAGGCTAGGAGAGTGACTAGTATGATTTATTTATTTATTTGTATGGAGTTTCCTCCCTTTTCTCCCCTATCCCTATTGGAGCGAGTTGAGCCCCCTCATGGCAGGTTAAGTATTTATGACTGTAGATCCGTGTGTGTTCATGGGGCCGGTTTGCCTGCTTGTGGGATTAAAAATGCCAGATAAATTGGCGGAAAAAGCCCTACTGCCAGCGCCCAAGACGGCTAACTTTGCTATGGCTGAGGAAGATCCTCAAATTCCTCACATCTTCGACGGGAATCAAACCTGGGACACTCCTTCCCCATTCATATAGTTGCGAAGCGCACAGCCACTATGCTAACTGCGCAGACACTAGCATGATAATGAAGGCAAAACTGGAATATGAGAAGAGATTGCCTTGAGATCCAAAATAAAATCCTAAGGAATTTTTTTAGCTATGTAGCCAATAGGAAGAGAAACAATTATGGAACAATGACATTGTTAGATAAAAATGGGAATAGAGTGACTGATGCAAAGGACAAAGTGTAGTTGTTCAATGAACACTTTATTGGGGTATTTCATTTTGGAAAAGTAGGTTTTAATACTAGAAGGATATGGCAGGTTTGAGGTTTAAAAGTGTAAGAGGAGTGTGTTTCAAATACTGATTATGCTGGATGTCAATAAAGCAGTGGGACTGGATGGAATCTTACCACAGGTTTTGAGAGAACATGCTAAAGAACTGACAACTCCCTTGACCTGGCATTTCAATTAGTCTAGCCATGGGAAAGGCACCCAAGTAGGGTAAGATAGTGCCATTGCATAAAGGTGGTAGCTGACTGGAAGTGTCAAACTATAGACCAGTTTGTATTTCATCAATAGTTAAGATCTTGAAATTATTTAGGGATCATTTACAGCATTGGGAAGATGAGGATAAAGTTATCTGTGAGGGTCGACATTGATTTGTTAAGGGGGTGCTCTTGCTTTACTAATATGATTGCCTTTTTTAATACAGTGACAACAGCAGTTGATGAGGGAAAGGCATATTCTTCCCTTTTTTGGATTTTGCAAAGGCACGTGAGAGGGTGCCACATGATAAGATGATATTTAATTTGCAACACATGGGTTTAGATGTCAGGTTAGTGAACTGGATTCAGTATTGGTTATCTGATAGGTATCAGAGAGGGGGAAGCAGTATCAAGGAGTCAAAAGCTTACAAGTGGATTCCCACAGGGCTCAGTACTGGGACCTGTATTACCTGTATTGTTTAACCTTTATATCAATGGATTGCAGGGGATATTCATTTGTTTGCAGATGATGTGAAGTTGGGAAGGTTCATTAGTAATAGTGCAAATATGGTAGCCCTGCAAGAGGATTTGAATCAACATGGAGATAGATGGACAAATGAATGGGGGATATTAGCTTAATGCAGCAAAATGTAGTCATGAAATTTGGGATACATTGATGGGAGGCTGCATACTCTGTTGGAGGAAGTGGAGGAAGCAGGGAATCTGGGAGTGATGATTGAAAGAAACCTGAAATTCAGAGAACATATTGTAAAGATGGTGAAGGTAACCCAGAGGATTGCTGCAATACTGAGAAGGATGCTGACCTGCAGAGATGAGAGTTGTCATTCCATTGTATAAAGCCCTGATCAGACTACACTTGCATTGTTGTTCTCAAATTTGGTCCCCAGAATTTCAAGGGGATAAATTAACTGTAGAAAAGGGTACAGAGGCAGATAATAAAGATGGTTTCAGGGGTGCTTAAGGGTCACAGCTGCATAACTGAGAGGAGACCTCCACATAGCCTTTAAAGGAATGCAGAGAACCGACCAGGGCTTCTGACCTAATGTCCAATCCTCACCATCTCATGGTGCACCCTGTTGAGTATCTACCTGGATAATCTTTATTTGAGTTGTAAGTCAGCAGTCAGAATTGAAGGAAGTACAGGAAGATGGTTTAATGTTAAATCTGGTGTGAGACAAGGATGTACATTATCCCCTCTGTTATTCATTGTATGGATCACATTGTGAAGGAAAGTGGTATTAGACATGATATCAAAATTGGAGATGTTAATGTCAGCTCTTTGCTTTATGTGGACAATGTTATACTTATCAATAAATCTGCTACAAGTCTGCAAGATTTCCTTACTAAATTGAATAACTGTTGTAATAGATATGGTATGAAGGTCAGCAATAAAAAGACAAAGACAATGAAAATAGGCAGAATCGTTGAAAATGTCAACTGCATTGTGAACGGAGAACCTGTGGAACAAGTAAAACATTTCACCTACTTATGCACAATTTTTAGTGAAGATGGTAAATTAAATATGGAAATAGACAACAGAATCAACAAAGCTGGCATGGTATGTCATGTCAATTGGATAAATTCATATGGAATAAGAGAGAAATTAGTCGCAACACTAAATTAGCTGTATACAAGACAGTGTTCAAACCAGTTTTAACTTATGGATCTGAGAGCTGGGTCAGAAGTAAAACACTTGACTAGAGGCCGCATATGTGAGAGTCCTGAGAAAGTTTAGAGGTGTGAACAGATGGCATCAATGGCAATATCATATTAAAAACGAGGATATTAGGAAAGAACTTGACATTGTCAGCATCAAGGAATGCGTTAGCAGAGCTAATCTCAGGTGGTATGGTCACTTAAATAGAATGGGATAGGAAAGATTAGCAAAACAAGTGTTCTCTGCCAGGTTCGCAGGGAAACAACCCAAAGGAAGACCAAGATATAGGTGAATTGATATGGTACAAAGTGCCTTAGATGACAGAAATATAAGATCTGTTAATATTGGAATTTTGACAAGTAACAGACTGATCTGGAGGAAAATTGTAGATAGGAAGTTAGTAATGATGTAAATTTTTTATGTAGTACTATCATATCCTGTACATCCCTTGATGGTACATGGCAGGAATTTGATGATGATGAAGGTTTCAGGATTATACAATGTTGGTTATGAGGATTAGCTGAGGGAATGAGGACTGCAGAGATTGGTAGATAGAAGGAGAGGTGATATGATTGAGACTTTTAAACTGTTGAGAGGTAGTTGCAGGGTTGACACTGAGGAGTTCTTTCATTTGGTGTAACAGGGGGAAGGAATGAGGACAAGGATCATCCCTGGAAATTACAAAAGGAAGTTGTGAACAAGAGGATGAGGAGTGGTTGCTTTGCATGGAGGGTGGTTGAACTGTGGAATGCATTGCCTGATAGTGTTGAGTGTGAATGATCAGCGAGTTCAAGGAGTGATATGTTATACATTGTGTTTTCTAGTATGTGCCTCCCACGATGATTCTTGACTCCATGGAAGTCTGAATCATCATAATATTAACCTTAGAAGTTACAGGGTTAATTACTGTTAAAACAAGGCTTGATATATATATATGTAGGTCCAATGAATATATCAGTAAACTGAATGGAATTTGTGAAAATCATGACAATGCATTTATTTTTGCATTTTCATTCAAGTTCAGCCATTAAATGATAAATAAATTAATTATTAAATTATATAAGTTGATTAATTGGTCAAAGCTAGATTACAGAATTGGGTTAATATTAGTTATGTTCTCTGTTGTAAACAGCATGGGTTTGTTAAAGGGAGATGATATTTTATCAGTTGGCTCATGTACTTACTACAGCAAAATAGTAAATGCATTGGACAGTGTTTTCATATACAGTAGTATACTTAGATTTTGCAAAGGTAACTGAATTGGAACAAATAGGGTTAGATATACTAGATTAGTGAGATGGATAGATAATTGACTGTACAGGCATCAGCAAGTTTTGTACAGAGTGTATATCATGAAAGAGGAAAGTCACTAGTGATGTGCTGTAGGAGGCTGTTATTGTTAAACATATATATTAATGATATTAGGATGAGATATGCAGCTGCTTGAAGATGATGCATAGTTAGAGGGAGAGCAGGGTAGAATTAAGCAGATCTTATGACCTTAAAGAAGGATCTGAATAGACCACAATAAGCAGAGATTCCAGATTAGTTTGGCAAAATAAGTTGCCAAACGCAAAATATTGCAAAATGTAAGTAAAATTTGGTAAAGTGAAGATGGGATGAAAAGAAAAGTATAAAATTGGTGGGATAGTGTAAAAGTAAAATTTTTTAGGAGGTAGAGGAGATGATAGATCTGGGAGTGGTAGTAGATAGACAGGAGCCTGAAGTTTAGGAGTTGCATTGTAAAAAAAAAAAAAAAAAAAAAAAAAACTGTGAGAACATCGCAATGGATTATGACAATAATGAGGACCCTGGCATACAGAAGTGAAGAGGTTATGGTTCAACTGAAAACCAGGTGGCCATTTGGATTGTTTTCAGATTTGGTCACCTCGTTTTCATTCGCGAATATATTGGAAAGGATTCAGAGAAGGTAGACTAGGGTGGTCTGTGGAATGTTGGTATAAGTATATATTAGGGAATGCCATTGGCACAGTGTCATCAATAGGAGTGGATATGATTGAGACACAAGTTGTAGGTGATTGTTGCCAGGTTAATATGAAAGAAATTTTCATGGAATGGTGGGAGACATTTAAAAGAAGACTGTTCTTGGAGGGTGTGAACAAGAGGGTGAGGAGTAGGTTCTCCGTATAGAGTGACTGGTGAGTGAAATGCATTACCTGAGATTGTGGTGAGTCTTAAACTCATTTAACTCAATTTTAAATGAGTTTAAGGCATGGTTTAATGAACTTTGTATGTGACAGTGAGGCCTGCAATGAGTTTCCTGACTCCATATAGATGTGACGATTTTTAATTTTGGTTTACAGTGAAATAATACAGATGTGCATATTATTAAAATTACTCTAGTACTGTACTGTACCGAAATAAATAATGAAACATGAGTATGCAATACTTGTGTGTTTACAGTAAATTATCAGGAAACATATGTAGCAAGAGTAATTCTTTGAAACTGGTGCTTTATTAATTGGGCAGTTCATTGGAGAAGGCAGGGGAGGCTAGGCAACCAACAAAAAAATTCTTCAAATACAGGAATTGCACCAAGCATTATGAAAATAGTTCACCACTTTCATAATGCTGAGGATGAGGTGATGTCAGGAGTGAGCTATAAAAATTTGTTTTGTCCAACTTAGTCCACACTTGGTGCCTTTCTTTCAGCATAAATTTTATTATAACAAGCAATTGCAGCTTGCATGATTCTGTCTACCCTTGCTAAATCTCTTCATGTTGGAGCCCACTTCCTTAAACAACATAATTGCCTTATTATCAGAGGCAAATTTATTTACTGTTTTTTTGGGCTTAGCTTCTTATGTCTGCTTTTATTCTCTCTTTTTCTTCTTTTGCAACAATCTCTCCTTTTAGCTCTATAAAATCTTCATTTGAGAGCTCTTCTTTCACCAACTGCTCTTCATCATTAACTCCCTACCCTTTAGCTAGCAGCACTATCTTATCACCAATCTATTGTGAGGCCTTGTCTTTATTGAATTCTGTTAATGTATGAACACACATTTTTAGCAGCTTCTTCCAAACACCATTTTGTACACTCTGCTGTTGCTGTGCTACATTCATTTGTAAAATGAAAGATATTATATTCGTTACAAAAGTCTGAGGATTGTCTAACTACAGTAGCAGCAAAAGCCTGTGCAAAAGTATTTCTTAAATAATATGTCGTAAGTCAAGAACTGACTGTATATGCATTGGTAATAGTTATCTAATAAAATAAATGTTTAGTTCCTGAAATAAGTTTATTTTTATATTAATGAAGTCATTTTGAAGTATATCTGTGAAAAGGCCAAAATGTTAATCAGCACCATATGAACTTTGATTTTAAACATGAAAATTTCAGGTCTATGGATGGAGAAGGAAACTTTAACTGGAGAATGATCTTCCCCTTTGAATATCTTCCTGCTGAAGGAAATATGGTAGTGAAGAAAAAAGAACACTTTTGGTCACTAGATTCTACTGAGCATGTCATACCTCCAAAATTAACTCTGCAAGTCTGGGATAATGATGTGTTTTCTGCTGATGACTTCATTGGTAAGGTAATTTTTCTTATCTCATGCAAGATTGCATAACTAAAACAGCACATTTATAGAAAAGAGCATTAAATTAAAGATACCAAAAAATTATATACTTGGTTTAATCCATTATTCAAGTGTAAGCAAACAAAGTTTGTGCCTGAAGTATCTTTCAGGACTGGGGCAACTCGTGGCAAAGGTGGTATGACTTCACATCACTTGCCACCTTTGCCATGAGTTGCCCCAGTCCTAAAAGATACTTCAGGTGCAAACTTCCTTTGCTTACACTTGGATAATGGATTAAACCAAGTATATAGTTTCTTGGTATCTTTAATTTATAATATAACCAAGTGAAAAACTTTCAACAGAAAAGAGCATTCATATTAATACTTAACAATAACTTAATATAGTCTCTGTAGATAGTCTTGATTTCATATTTTCCCAGAGGCTGTGGATTTCAGTTTTTACATTTATAAATAATTCTTGCTGTAAGTGATGTGTGTTTTAATTGTTATTGTGATTCACTGTCTCATTTGTTAACACATGATGTCAAATAGTTTGTAATGGACCAAATAGCCTGCTTTCATTAACCAAATTTTTATTTAAATCCTTTTGTAATAATTCCACCTGCAGAGTAACTACTGAACTAGGAATGTGTCTTAGTGTGCAGATAATAAAAAAATTAGCTAGGTGTTATTTGATGTAATTTGTTGGAACCCATATTATGAAAAAGTATATTATCAAATCTCATCTTTGCATTCATTGTTAGTAGCCCTGGATACATTCTGTACCCAAATAAGCATTGAACCATCAGATTTCAAGACATTATTGAATGATAATAGTTTAAAGAAAAAGGCAAAAGGCCTCAGTTTGGCATTGTAAAATTGTATAAATAAAGGATGTTATAAATTTATCATTGTTTTATAGTCAAATATTTTAAACTTAGTTTTGAAATTGAACTGAGTTATGAGAACAACCATTGGCATCAAAGTTGTTTTGATTTCATATCTTAAGTATTGAAATCTGTATGAGCCTATTTGTTTATGAGTTTATTTTTATAACTTGACAGTGCTAGATTGAAGCCTCCTAGGCTCTTCAACTATTATAATTTATGTGCCAATAGAGGCCACATGAAAAATGGGATTGCTGCAGTATTAAGAAGGTCCTTGTCTTGTGTTTGTTCTTATCTCATCAAAAACCAGGTAGAAACCCAGTGATGATGCTGGCCCTTTTTATTTTCAATGCTTGTCTTCCTACATTCTTTGTGAGGTGTAACCTGTGGACATCTGGAAAGAGGAATCCCGGTAGTCACACGCCAGTTTGGCTTCTGATTTGGCAAGACAGGAAGTCCTGGATGGCCCAGCCAGGATTAATCAGCTAGTGGGCTTGCCTGCAAGGGTCAAGGATAGCCCTCTGTATATATCAGTCATCTTATGCACTTCTTCCTGTAAGGAGTAATTACATGCCTAATGTACCATTTGTGTAGTACTGGACTAACCATCATTCATATTTTAATCAGCTGTCCTAGTTTCATCAATGAGTGCAATCACTCTTTTTGTTGCATTCATAATCTGTCAGAGTCCTATACACTCGTGAAGATTTTATCAGATTCATCAAGTGTCACCTCTGTTTTTAAAGAGGATTAATGTATATAATCTTATATAAATTATGTACATATTATACATTAGTTGAGTTTACTTTATACATGCTCTTAATACCTTGTTTTTTTATGAATGTTTTTAAGAATTTACTTATTTTTATATTTGTTTCTCCACATCTTTTACAATTGTTTTCATATACTGATATTTATACAGTACCTATATTGATGTTTATACCTCTTATTTATTAACTTATGTACTGAAGCATTATGACCAAAGCTGATCTTGTGCCATTAAAACCAAAACAATCTACTCCACAGGCTGTGAGTTCAAATCCCACCATGGATATGGATGTTTTGAATGTTTTTAATTGGTAGATAAATTTCATTGTCTGGTATACAACCATTTTCCTACTTATTTGAAGCCTGACGTGAATGAAAACTTGCATTAGTATAAAACTACTTATGAGTGAGATTGACATAATCCTAGGCTCTGAACTAGGGCTGCTTTCGTAGTTGACATTCCTGAGTTCTGATGTCCTCTAAGAATTAGTTTATCCACCTTTGGGCTCTTCACTTTTTTTCAATCCAGGTGACTAAATGTACTCAGATGTGCATCTTATATGATACAACCATGGCTTCTTTGATTCTAATTGCAAGCATTCCTCTTAATATTTAAGGCAATCCTTTGCAACATCTCTACCACTCTCATAAAACCTTCAGGTTGATAAATTGTATCATCAAAGGAAAAGATGTGAAAAGGAACTTTCTGTGAGAAACATGACAGTTCTGTCTTGTTTGTTTTCAGAATAAAAAAATGGGAGAGGGTAAGAAAAACATCTCTACAAATTGATATTTTTGTGCTGTTGCATGCAGTATACATATTACATTCTGTCAAACTGGATTCACAAATCTACCACTCTCTAGAGGAAAAAAAAACGAAAAAAAAAAAAGCTTATGTTTTATGTGGCTCCAACACCCCCCAAAACTTTGTAAACTGTAGTACATCAGTACTATGGGTGAGCTGAGGACTTTTGCCTATGTTTTTAATTAATTTTTAGATTTTTTTTTGTATTTTAATTTTTAACAATTAACATGGATCTTTTTCAAGCCACTACAGGTGCTCCAGTAAGTGGGGTGTTGGCCTGACATCAGGTGATAACAACAACAATGGCATTCCACAGCTCTAATTAGATACATAGCCATGTAGAAGAATGAGCTTATAGCATCTAGCATCACTGGATCTTACAATTGCCAAAGAACCTGGTTTGGTAGAAAAACAAAGCTACTGGACATGCTACTCTGAAACAAATTAATAAAAGCAAGTGCAAGAAAACTAATTTCATGTTACCACATACAACATAAGAACATTAACAGATAATGAAAAGCCAGAAGAACTGAAAAATGAAATGGGATATTTTTTTTCATTAGGTTGCCAGAGTCTGTTGTGGGTGCCATGACTGGGAATGAGTTTGAAGCAAAGTATGATAGATACTGTGCAAGTGTTGGATAGTTCTTGAACTCATCGAGGGAGGCATTAAAAGTGCCTCCCTCAATGAGTCTAAGGACTCCCTGGAGTTGCCAAACTGGATTCACAAATCTATGATAATATAATGATAATATAATAGGACTAAGTGAAGCAAGAAGAAAATCAAAATACATAACACTAAAATCAGAAAATGTGCTTTACTGGACAGGACCAGATGAGGAGTAGGAGTAGGTTTTTTATATAAAGGCTTAGTTTAAAGGGCTAGACAGTGTTTTTTATCATTTCTATTGTAATTCCATCTTCTGGCATTTTATTATTTTTCATATCTTTCATTTCTGATTCTATTTCAAAATAATAAAATACCAGAAGATGGAATTACAATAGAAATGATAAAAGCAGCAGGAGAAATATTGACATAACTAAAACAAAATCAATTTAATAAATGCCTAAAAGAGAAAGCTATACCAAACAACTGTAACAGTGCTATCATGATACTCTTTATTAAGAAAAAGATATAGAAAATTACATACCTATAAACTTGCTGTCACAAGTGCATAAACTATTTGTTGTTGTATCTTTCCCTTCAGCCTTGTGGCTGGTGGGGTAGCAAATATGTTACTATACTAGGGAGATGATTATGAAGCAAGGTGGTTTCCTGTTGCCTTCCTTGCTGTGTGTGTTCATGGGACCGGTTTGCCAGTTTTGAGGAATGAAAAAAAACCATCCACCTACGTATGAAACTGGTTAACTCACCTTTAGTCGAAAGAATATGCCAGATGAATGTTCCTCACATCATAGACAGGAATTGAACCCAGGTCTTTCCAACCAAAGGGCTTTGTCTATACCAACTGAGCTATGGAGGCTCATTCACCAGATTATTGGATGAAGTTCAGCCCATTGAACAAACTGGATTCAGAAAGGGGTTTAACACTATCAAATCTGCAGACATCAAACAGGAGAAAAATGCAGAGAATACAACTTACCATTGTACATAATTATATAGATTGGAAAAAAAAAAGCTTTAATTCAGTTGAAAAACAAACAATCCTAATAGCAATGAAAAAACATGGAGTAAGCAAAAATTATATATAACTAATAAACAAAATACATGAAAAATCAACTGCTAGTATACTTAGCTAGGAACATAGTTGCCCATCCAAATAAAGGAGTATGCCAAGAAGATACTTTTTCACCTGAATGATTCAGTGCAATATTAAAATATGCCATAAGTTGAACTATATTGAAGTGACATAGGGATTAATATCAATAGTAAAAAAACTAAATCATTGATGGTATATTGTTGATATTGTAGTAAGAGAATTAGAGGAAATGATGAATGAATTAAATGCAGTGTCAAATAAAATAGGATTATACATAAACTATGAAAAATCTAAAATGATGACAAACACTGAAGGAAACCAGATAACAAATAACAAAAAAAAAAAAAAAATAATAGAGCAAGTACAATAATATGTATATCCTGGAAGAACGTTTTCATTAGAAAAAATACATTTGTGAAGAAATAAGAATTCGACTAGGCTGTGGACAGCTTTTGGCATACCAAAAAAAAATTTCCCTGCAGTAAAATAAACTGAAATTAGAGCCAAAATTTTCAAATAGTGGTTTCAGTTATAACTTTTCATATTTAACTGAAAAGTTATGACATAAACATAACAGTTTATGTCATAACTTTTCAGTTATGGCATATGGATATGCTGATAAACAAATAATGAACAGAATGAGAAAAACTGAGCACACATGCTAAACATCAGACTGCAAGACAAAATAAAGAATGAAGATATAAGAAAATAATAAAGAAAAATGTTATAGGGAAACGTTTTAAATTTAAAATGGAGATGGATAGGACATGAGGAGCCATAGATGGACAAAGACATTCACCTAGTAGAATCCATGTGAAGGAATGTGAATACCTAGATGACCAGAGAGAGAGAGAGAGTGTGTGTAAAAAATTGGAAGGATGACCTTAATGAGATGGCTGGAAAATGTTGGCATTGCTGCCTTCAACAGAGAAAGATGGAGACAAATGGAGAAGGCCAATAACCAAAAATTTATAAAAAGGGTTAGAAGAAGAAGAGATGTAGAGAGAGTTTCAAGTTCAGAGGTCTCATTGCTAAGGTTGCCAAGATAGCTTATAGGATTACTTGGTCATTGAGGAGCACATTAACAAGTAGAGATGGGGAGGTTACCATTCCTCTATACATCCACATATCAATTACTTTGTTCAGGTTTGGTCAATTGGATTCTTCAGCATGAGTAAGTAGTGGAAGTGACTGGGATGATGAGTAGTCTGTGGAATATGTTATGAAGATAAATTGTGAGGGCTTGTGGGTTGCAAAAGTTAGTTAATAGTGAAAAAGAGCAGATATGATAAAAAAAAAAATTTTTTAAAAATTGAAGTTACTAAAAGGATTTTATGATCGATGCTGAGGAAATATTTCAGCACTTGGCCACAGGAGGCAGAACAGGTGGTCATCCTTGAAAATTAAGTAAGAGTATGGTTAGCAAAGATGTGAGGACTAGGTTTTTTCACTTGAAGAGTGGTGAATGAGGTGCTAGTCATTTGTGAGTGCTTTGTCTGGCATTCAGCTCAAGGAAAAGTACAATAGATATTGTGTGGATAGTTTGGGTCTTGCACGATGAGTCTCCAGACTCCATGGAGGTGTGAAGTCTGGAGAATTATTGTGAGAGACCACAATCTTGGGAGATTTCAGCATTCACAACTCAGAATGATTTCCCTTCTCCAATTCAGTCTTACTGTCACTTCTCTAACTCAATCTCCCTATCACTTTTCCTTTATAACCTCACTGTCAGTAACAATCTATCACAAATTGTCCATCTGTCTGCCAGATTACCTAGTAATTCTATCAACCCATCCATCATCCTTGATCTCTTCTTAACTAGTTCTAATTATGCTATAGATGGCATCTCTCATCTTGGAGATTATGCTTTTAATTATCAAGTTTCCATTACAAAATGTCCTTTATTCAGCCTCATGATCTTTGGCACTATAATTGTTGTACTAAATGACATAACCTGTGTGATTTTCACCCCCCCCCACACACAGGAACTGACTTCCACTTTTCAGATCGACATGTTCCATCTGAATATTGAAATATTTCTGACTGAACTAGAGGCCTTCATTCCCCTATTCCACTCTTAAGCCCTCATTACTATTTACACAACTTTGGTTTTCTGAAAACATGTCAAACTGTTCAGCAGTGATAGATAGATAGAATTCTGTATATTGCATAAATCTGGTATCCCACACTGCCTTCAAGGTAACATATGGCAGCTGGTGTGTGTGGGGGGGGGGGGGGGGGGGCTATCAGCCAATCCAAATCAGAAAGTGCCAAATGCAGTAAACTTGTCTCCTGTGCAAGTAGCAGTTGAGCCACATACACTTGCACATCATCAAAAGACAAGTGCAATTTCCTAGTTTTTCTTCTCTTCCAACATCTACATTGATGATCAAAGCAAAGTATTCCCAACAATACCAAGAACTCACATGACATGCTTCCCTAGTCTTTCGATTCTGATAGTAATTCTCCCCCCACAACACACACACACACACACACACACACATACGCATGCACACATTGTGCATCCAGTTATGCTTAAAAATTCATTGGCATCTATCCTTCAGCATGGAAACTAGCCTATATCAACCCCCCCCCCCCCCCCAAAGAAAGGAGATAAAAAGCTAGCCATCCAACTGTTGTCCCATTGCATTCACCTCAGTTCTGTTGAAAATCTGGTAAGATTAGGAAGGTGCCTAATCTTACCAGATTTTCATTAGAGAAAGTCATTAACAATCAATTCTTTCACCACCCAGAAGCCAACCATTTAATCAGTGATCACCAATATGAATTCTGATACTTTCAGATCCACAGCAAATCTCCTTACCAGCATCACTCATCTATAGAACCAGGCTTTGGAAAGCTTCGGTAAAGCCTGTGTGGTTGCTCTAGACCAGAAGTTTCCAACTTGTATTCTGCAGAATCCTAGGGTTCCACCAATAAAAATAAATTGGGCGTTATGTAATAAAGTTAGTTTCTGAGCTGTAATTAATAGTTTAAAATATGTATGAAAAATTTATTTAAATAAAGTTTTCAAAAAAATTTTAGTCATTGAAAGTACCAACTTTAAATGACTTCTAACTTGTTTGCAAGCTACTTGTGATATGCTGAATTTTTGATGCATCAGAAAACCAAGACTAGGATTTATTTAGCACCTATCCTTATGGACATGTAGCAATTTTGAATGAACTGAAAATGTAGATCTTAATTCAAACAAAGATCATTTCTGTAACTCAGAATAGGTGTTTCTATCAGAAGAATAGAAACAATATCTGATCATTGAAATCAGGAATAAGTCTCAGATTATTCTACATGATTGAGAGTGACTGAAGTGTGTTTCATAGGAGAGTTGACTTGCAAGGTTATCTCTCTTCTTCAAAAACCAGGAAGAGATATAACTGTTACAGAACTCAAAAGGAGAACTAGTTTTAATAAAATATCAAGAGTGGCAGAGTCTGATATTCCGGTTAGTAGATTATCTGCGTTAGGTCACTGCTTACAGTAAATACTTTAACATCTCATTCTCTTGGTTAGCAGAAATGTGAAAAAAAAAAAAGCAGTCAGAGTTGCCAGACATGACTTCGCTGTTTGGGTAATTGGACTGCTGAAAATCAAGCTTCATAGATTTGAAGTCAAGTGATTTTCAAGAGTCTGTAAAGACAAGTGAATACTTAGAATGGGTTTAAATGAAAGGTGCCAAGAAATTATATTCTTGGTTTAATCCTTTATCCAAGTGCAAGCAAACAAAGGTTGCACGTGAATTAATTTCACGACTGGGTAACTTGTATGCAGAGGATGACTTTGCATCACTTGCTTTAGTATCCCATAATGGCAAAGTGCATATCCTTATGGACATGTAGTGACCCTCTCCATAAGGATATGTGCTTTGCATTATGGGATACTAAAGCAAGTGATGTGACGTCGTTAGCCTCTACATACAAGTTACCCAGTCATGAAATTACTTCATGTGCAAACTTTGTTTGTGTACACTTGGATAAAGAATCAAACCAAAAATATAATTTCTTGGCACCTTTAATTTATAATATAATCAAGTGCAAACAAAGGTTGCACATGAATTAATTTCACGACTGGGTAACTTGTATGCAGAGGCTAATGACTTTGCATCACTTGCAATTAGTATCCCATAATGCAAAGTGCATATCCTTATGGACATGTAGTGAGTGACCCTCTCCATAAGGATATGTGCTTTGCATTATGGGATACTAAAGCAAGTGATGTGACACCATTAGCCTCTACATACAAGTTACCGAGTCATGAAATCACTTCATGTGCAAACTTTGTTTGTGTACACTTGGATAAAGAATCAAACCAAGAATATAATTTCTTGGCACCTTTAATTTATAATATAATCAAGTGGAAAAACTTTCCACACTTAGAAATGGGTAAACATTAAGCTGGAGGGGTGGGGGAAAAGCAGTTCTAGATTGGATATTTTTTGGCATGGAATATCAGATCATACAAATGCACAAGTGTCATCCTTATGAAAGAAATCATTGGCAAGATATGCAGTAATTGTACCTGTTGTTTGAGGTTCAGTCAAAAACAGAGCAGGCCTGGATGTCTGCATTGGTGGTGCATGTCATTTATGTTTGCATGTTTGTAAAAATGGATTTTTTTCTCTAGTTTTCTTTCTTTTTTCTTCTTTTTTAGTTTTATATTACTATTATTATTATGATTCAGGCCTCCATATAGTCAAAAGACTCGAGAGATCCTTCCTAGAAAACACTGTCTATCATACCACTCCTTGAACTCGCTGACCGTTCATGTTCTCGCCACTCTATCAGGCAATGCATTCCACGGTTCACCCACACCTTCCTTTCATAACTTCCAGAGATGGCCCCTTGTCCTTGCTCCTTCCTCTGTTCCACCAAGCAAAAGAACTCCCCAGTGTCAAACTGTAACTACCTCTGAACTGTTTAAAGGTCTCAATTATATTGCCTCTCCTCTTTCTATCTACCAATCTCTGCAATCCTCATTCCCTCAGCTGATCCTCCTAACCAAACTTGTATAATCCTAAAACCATCTTTGTTATCTGCCTCTGTATCCTTTCTACAGTTAATTTATCCCCTTCAAATCCTGGGGACCAGAGTTGAGAACAATAGTGCAAGTGTGGTTTGATCAGGGCTTTATACAATGGAATGACAACTCTTATCTCTGCAGGTCAGCATCCTTCTCAGTATTGCAGCAATCTTCTAGGTTACATTCACCACCTTTGCAACATGTTCCCTGAATTTCAGGTTTTTATCAATCATCACCCCCAGATCTTGTCTCCCCTACTTCCTCCAAACAGAGTATGCTGCCTCCCATCGATGTATCCCAAACTTCAAGACTTTACATGCTGCTGCATTAAACTGATTTCCCCTCATTTATTTGCCCATCTGTCCAGTTTATTCAAATTCTCTTGCAGGGCTGCCACATCTGCACTGTTACTAATAACTCTTCCTCTTGCTAGCTTCACATCATCTGCAAACAACTGAATATCCCCTTGCAATCCACTAGCAATGTCACTGATATAAAGATTAAACAATATAGGTCCCAGTATTGAGCCCTGTGTGACCCCACTTGTAACCTTCTGCCTCCTTGATATTGCCCCACCATACACAACTCTCTGACACCTATCAGATAGCCAATCCTGAATCCAGTTGACTAACCTGACATCTAAACTCATGTGCTGTACCTTAAATATCAGCTTAAAAAATGGCAGAATATGCATTTTCCTCATCAACTGCTCTTGTCATGTTATTATAAAAGGCAATCATATTACTAAAGCAATAACATCCCTTAAAAAATTCATGTTGACTCTCACAGATAACATTACTCTCATCTTCCCAACATCACTAATTTCTCCAAGACCCTAACAGCTACTGATGAAACACAAACTGGTCTATAATTTGACACTTCCAGACACCTTTATGCAATGGCACTATCTTACCTTCCTTCCATTTCTTGGGTACTATCTTTTCCGTAGTAAGACTTTCATTGAAAAGCCAGGTCAGCTCTGCTCAGTTCTTTAGCATATTCTCTCAAAACTCGTGGTGAAATTTCATCCTGTCCCACAGTTTTGACATCCAGAGTACTCAGTATTTGAAACGCACTCTCCTCTTGTACCTCTAAGCCTCAAACCTTCCCTATCCCTCTAGTATTAAAACCTATTTCTCCAGGATGAAATACTCCAATAAAGTGTTCATTTAACAAATCCACAATGTCCTCTGCATCAGTCCCTCTATTCCCATTTTTGTTCCTCAATGTTATTCTTCCATATTCATTTCTCCTCCCACTGGCTACATAGCCAAAATATTCCCTAGGATTTTCTTTGCATCCTTGGATTTTAGGATCAATCTCTTCTCATATTCCAGTTTTGCCTTCCTTACCATAGTCGCTCTCCTATCCTGAGTCTTATATTCTTCATGCATCTGCTTTCCTCCTTATATCTCTTCAATAATCTCTTTTTCATTTGCAGTTCCTGTTGGATATTGTTTTTCATCCACTTAACAACAAACTGTCCTCTTCACTCTTGGAATATAGCTTACTATTGATGCTAACAAATATTCCTTCACAATTTCCCAAGCACTAATGATATCTCACCTTCCAATTCCTTCCTCCATGGAATTGCCCCAAGTTGATATCTAAGACTATTATAATTACCTGCCTTATAATTCCACACATATATTCCCTTCTCTTTGATACCCCATGTTTATTCATCTTCCAAGTCAAAACCACTTGGTCCGTCTCTCTGACTGGGAAAGGATGCCATCTCAGTTATAATCAGTTCTACTGATGCTATGACCAAATCCAAAATTCTTGAACCTTGTGTTCCTTTTGTTACATACTGCCTAAGACATTTGTCCATCAAGAATTCTACAAATTCCATTCCCTTATTACTACATGAATTTTCCTCTTCCCAATTTATACTGCCATAGTTGAAATCTCCCACAACAGTCATTCCTCTTGTACTTGCCAAGCTCAACTGCCTAAACATCTCCCAATCCTCACTCTCTGTGCTCCTTGGCTTGTAGCAACACCCCACTAAAGATTCCATCTTGCCAACCTCTACTTCACACCATATGCTTGCAAAACCATTAGTCTCACTGCCCTCCACTCTGAGAGGATATTGTTATACCCTGATAAGTTGGAATGTTAAAGTTTCATCTTATCATTGTATAACAGAGCAAACACCCAATAAGAAACATTAAAATATGTGTGGTATCTGGGTATGAGTAGTTTTGAACAATAATAAGACAAGAAAGGAAAGAATTGTAAAAGTAATGAGATGTTATTTACTTGTATAAAAGAAAGGAATATGTTGGAAAAGTGTGCAAATATTATGTGTATAATTTAATACTAAAAATACTGAATTAAAGTCTCATTATCTTTAGTGTGTGTGAATTAACCCTTATTGTGAATATACGTGTAAGAACCAGACCAACATAACCTGGGTAAACGTATGCTTGAATTTCAGGGGGCAAAGCAGACAGCTGCCCCAAGCAGTCTCGTGCTCGCGGAGTGTGCCTAAAAGCGGCGGGAGACAATAGGACAGTATGACATCAGGCACACGTGACGGCATATTCTATGTGCCGTGTGAACGGCCAAAGTTATGGTGATGGCCCTTAGGAAGGAAGTATAAAAGGGTTAGAAACCCTCCCCCCCCACACACTCTCTTCTCTCTTATATCCTGTGTTTGCCAGGTAGTCGATCGGAGCTCTGGGTGTAGGTCCATCGCTGGCATGCGATGGGTCGGGTTTTCAGCGGGAAATCTAATCACGCGATACTGTAGCAGGCTATGCTTCGTGGAACATCGAGGAATGCACGTGTCCGAAGTGCTGTGATAATGATAGTCAAGGAGATGATCGCGTTCATATATCGACAATCTGAAAGAAAGGAACAAAAGAGTATAGATAAGTAGACAATTTATTATTTGATGTGTGTGAGAGTCCAGAATTTAATATTGTGTAGAACCTTAATGAAAAGAGACTCAGAGATAGCAATTAAGAGAGACTGTATGAGAAATGACTTGTTTGTTGTAGAAGATTATGAAAGGATAGACACTGTTTGAATCTGAATATTATGTGTATTTAAGAATGTTTAAACAGGAGTTAATCTACAGAGTAAAAGTTGACTGAGATTATAAAGATATAGATTAAAGTGTAAGAAATATGTTATATATAGAATAACTTGGGTAGATTGATTTTTGATGGGGGTTTTATGTGAAAGGTATAAGAGTTATCAGATATGAATTATTCCTTAGCTAGATTTTGAATGGATCCTTTCTAATTTTGTATTGTTAACAGTATGTACATTATGCTAAATAAACCTTGTTGTTCTTTAACCAATTTTGTCTCTTTATGGAATTCGATGCACCACTTGTAAAATTAGTTACGAATCTGGGCGGGAGATATATAGAAAATAATTCACGGTCATGATTGCCTATCTAGTGTTATCTTTGTTCACTTCTTACCAACTTCTTGATTAACATTCTAATTAATCTAAAAGTCCTAAGTGGCACAGCTTAAATAAATAAATTTTCTTAGGACTTAACGAGAGGTTGAAGTGTCTGCCACATAGGTTTTGGCTTGACCTTCGGGCTATTCCTTTGTGACCCAGAGATACCACATGCCACACATTGGCCAGACTTTAAGGAAATCAAAAGATATAGGAATTTATGAGAAAGGGGCACGACGCAACAATATAAATCATCACTTATAAGTAGCTCCACCACTGCATTTTCTCTTCCTATCTATTCAAAAAATGCTGTACCCTGCTACTTCTATTCCTGTTATTATATCATCTTCCATCAACCACATCTCTCTCTATGTTCACTGGGCATCTACAGATGCCGTATGGTCACTCCGATGTTCAGTGATGTGCCACAACAGGCTTTCCCATGTAGTTCTGTTATTTGCTTTTTTGGTGGCCTCAACTCTCTGAAGACCAGTCATTCCACACACATGCCATCTATCCATCTCGATGATAGTCTGCCCCTTCCTCTTTTTCCAGGAACTTGCCTCTTATTACTGTTCCAAGAAGTCCCCTTTCCAATCTTTTTGTGTCCAAAATATTTTAACTTTCTTCTGTCAATATCCTTAAGGAGCCTTAAAGTTCTACTGATCTTTTCTAATACCCATTCATTTGTGCATCTTTCAGTATATATCCTCAACAGCCTTCTATAACACCACATCTCAAAAGCATATATCCGTTTCTTATCTGACTAGGTTCCACGTCTCACATCCATAAGTAGCTGTTTGAAAAACAACTGCATCTGAAATCCTAAACTTTGTTTACATGGAGATAGATCCATCCTTCCAGATTTTAGACATGTCTCTGACTGTTGTTTTAGCCATTCCTAACCTTTTTCTAACGTCTTCCGAACAGCAATTCTTCACGTTAATAATGGATCCCAGGTACCTCAAACTTGCTGACTTGCTCAATTCTTTCTCCATTAAGGTACACTTGTTTCTCAAGAGCTTCTGTTTGTATTTCCTTTGAGAACCATAATCTTTGTCTTGCTAGAATTGAGTTGAAGTCCTCTGTTATTTCTGATCTTGCCAACTTTGTTAAGAATTAGTTCTTCCATGTCATTATAAAGGAGTACCGTATCATCAGCATACCTCAGATTACTGATCAATCTACCTCCTATCCTAATTCCTGAGCTCATCCAATGTTTCACCCATGATGTCCTCTGCATATCAGAGATATCCCAATAATCTTCGGACAGGCTGATGCAATCAGTGCCACCAATTTATCTCCTTAATTCCAGATACTCCTGGCATTATTAAAAATGTCACTGTTTCTATACCTATCCTTATCTCCTCCAGACTCCACTGGACTCAGCATTACTTGATGTATTCCCCCTTCTTCCAAGCACCTGATCCCACAAGAGGCAAACCCTGCTACCATCCACCCTGGTACTTCTAGTCAGGGCCGGCGAAAGCGAGCATGCGGTGCATGCAAGCGGCGCTACGAAGGGGCACCGCCACCACTGGGCATGATTCATAAGTTCATTTTTAAGAAACAAAATTTTTATCATAAAAACAAAAAATTCTTAGAATGATCAATATTTAAATAAATAAGGCCGGATACACCGAATAAAAATTTTAAAAAATTGTATATTGCCGCCAATTTGATCATTTGGCTGTTCACAATTTTGCAGTGAGAGCAGATGCTTGCCTGCAGAATGTTGTATCTACTGTAGTCTATCTAAAGTGAAATAGTTAACATGTGCAGAAACGAATTTTCGTACAAAACATTTTTTGCTAGGTAAATCAGTCATATGGTATGCATCTCGGTAGGCTACTGATAGTAGTGTAGTGCAGACTATTATTTCGTCTCTGTGTCGTGTTGTGTAATAATTTCTTGTGGGTATAAAATAGAAATGGAATCAAAAATTAAAAAAAAGTTATCCGGTGCACAAAATCGTAAGCATCATGCTGCAAAAGAAGCAGATATTAAGAAACAAACTGGGGCTCTTAATAAATTTGTTAAAATATTAAAATATTCTATTGCAGATTGTAACCAACTCGATACATCAGAAATCAGAGTTGAACTGTGCACATAATCAGTTTGCATGAAAGTACTATTGCAACTATTCAACAAGATGCATGATTTAAGTGAAAAACAGTTAGGAGAAGATTTAGTTGTAGTTGACCACGAAACTAACCCATTATTAGTTTCTGTAAATTTGGAAGATCCAGGTGAATGGGGAAATATTGATGAAAAATTAAGAGTTGTTTTAATTGAAATGGGGCCTGTTCAAAAGAAAAATATAATATATCCCAGATATACATATGGTCGTAAATTTGGCGACAGTATTATAATAGAATGGGAAAACGGGCAGCTCGTGCCAAGAACATGGCTCATTTATTCCGAAATTTTAAATTCTGTTTTTTGCTTTTGTTGCAAACTTTTCGCACCTACTTAATCAAGTAGTCTTGTAGAAGGTTATAACAATTGGAGAAATGTAAGTACAACTTTGCATAGACATGAGACTAGTTTAACTCACATGAAAAATTTCTTAAAATGGAAGGAACTTGATAAAAATTTAAAAAAACAAATCTACTATTGATTGCCAGACTGAAAGGGTGTATGAAATGGAAAAGAAACATTGGACAAGTGTTTTAGAATGCTTGATTGAAATTATAAAATTTCTTGGTAGCCAAAATTTAGCTTTTCCAGATCACCTGATAAATTATATGAAAGGAATAACGGCAATTTTTTAAAATTAGTCAAACTGTTTGCAAAGTTTGATCCCGTTTATGGAAAATCATGTTGAAAGGACACTACAATGAAACAACAGAGTACACTATTTGAGTAAAGACAATCAAAATGAAATATTGGAAAGTTTAAGTAATGCAATCAGGGACACAATTTTAGTATCAATTCGAAAATCTAAATATTATTCCATAATTTTAGACTGCACACCTGATGCAAGTAAAATGGAACAAATGACCATTATTTGCTTTGTTTCCTGTGACAATGGAATTGTCAAGATCAGGGAAAACTTTTTAGGTTTTGCAGATCTATCAGATTCCACAGGACATGGTTTATGTGCAACAGTTATGGAACAACTGGAAAAATGGAACATTCCCATTGAAGACGTGCGAGGTCAAGGGTATGACAATGGGGCAAATATGAAAGGGAAAAAATATGGGCTCCAAAATTTGCTTTTCAATAAAAATCCTCAAGCTTTTTACGTGCCATGTACTGCACATACTCTAAATTTAATCATTAATGATGCAGATAGAATTAGTTTCTTTGCAATTATTCAAGAAATATACAATTTCTTTTCATTCTCTTACAAACGTTGGGCAATCCTTTTTAAAGTTCATTAAAAAATTTAATATTGAAACAGCCATCAGAAACACAAACGGAAAGTAAAATTAATGCAACCCGTCCTCTATGATATCAGTTAGGAGAAATTTACGATGCACTTTTTGAAATTTTAAATAACGAAAGTTTTAATAAACTCAGCATGAAGCACAAAGATTATGTGCTAAAATAAACGACTACAAATTTATTTGCTCTCTTATAACTTGGCATGATTTAACAGAATAAACCCTGTGAGTAAAATGCTTACAGACAAAAATACGAACATTACACTTGCTTTAGAATCTATCGAAAACTTAAAAATATTCTTACAAGAGTATCGATCAGATACAAATTTTAAAGAAGTTCTAAAAACGGCAAAAGAATTGAGTGAAGAGGTGGATGGAGAACAAGAATTTAAAACTGGTACGGAAGTTCGACGGTGAAAGAAGACACAACAATTTGACTACGAGCATCATTACGAAACGCCACAATCGCCAGAAGATAAATTAGAGTGAATGTGTTTTATACACTTCTAGATATTGCAATGTGTTCGTTAATAGAACGTTTTGAACAACTAAAAACATATTATGATAATTTCAATTTCTTGTATAGATTATTACAAATTAACAATGAAGATTTACAAAAAAAATTGATGATTTAGAGATTCTCTTGAAGGACAGTGACAATAAAAGACATAAATGCAATAGAACTATATGACGAGTCATGCGCTTTCCGGGATATTTTTCGGAAGGATAATTTAAATATTCAAAAGCCCTTTCGATATTCTTAATTTTATTGTGTCCAATAATTAATCTTTCCCTAACTTTTCAATTGCTTTAAGAATACTATTAACTTACCTGTTAGCGTAGCACGTTCCTTTTCCAAGTTGAAATTGATTAAAACCCACTTAAGAACAAGTATGTCACAAAATAGGCTTGCTAGTTTGGCATTAATAGCTATTGAAAATTATAAATGTGTGGAATTAGACATTAAGACCATTATTTCTAATTTTGTGAATATGAAATCAAAAACCCTAAAATTTTAATTTAAAAAATTTAAAGTATATTTATGTAATTTAATTTATTTCCTGTTATTCTGTGAAGATTTTATTTTTTTTATTTTTCGAATACTTATATTAAATGTTCTAATTATTTCTGAATTCTTTTCTTATTTTCTCATCTATCTTGAGTTTCTTTTATTTTCCTAAAAGATAGTTCCACTTATAAAAATTATTAAAAAATTCTTAGTACATTGTAAAATGCAAAAAATTTGTAAACTTCAGTTCAAATAAATTTTAACTTTAATTAAAATTCATTTTAATTTTGTTAGTGATCCCTGTATCATTATATTCAATGATTAAAGTGAAGTGGCTTTATCAAAATTTGCTTCAAATTTTGAGAATTTTTTGAATATTCGGGTTTTTAACAATTATCCTGCCTAGTCAACACCCCCTTGTTCGTTACATTTAGTGAACCAATGTGTGGCTGGTCTGTCAAAATTTATTTAAGAAATTTCAAATAATTAAAATTTTTATTATCGTAAAAGAACCACACATGCCCTGATAGTTACAGGGGCGCTTAGATAGAAATTGCATGCAGGTGGCAAAGACCCTAGCGCCAGCACTGCTTCTAGTTTCCCTGCATTGACACAGTGACTTGTTCAGAGAACAGCAATCTTTCCAGATGCCTACATCCTTCCTCATTCAAATGTAAATGGTCTGTTGCATACATTTCTTTTGTCCTCAGATGCCCTCCAAGCATTTACGTATTCCAAGCCTATCTTCTTACACAATTCTGGCTATCATGCTATTTATTATTAATGCTCTTCTACTCAGCTCATCATTATCATACCTGGGCAATACACACACTATCTTCCATCTCTAAGTTTTCTTCTGTATAACCTCAAGCATGAATCTCAGATCTACACCACCCAATTTACGCTGCTCTGAAGTCATTCATGTCCACCATCACAATCATCTCATCCACCCTTTCACCCCACTTAATTGGCATAGCCACACGTTCTATTGTTACTCCAGGCAAACACTCCTCTTGCATGCCACGGATTATCGAGTCTTCATACATCACACCTCTTACCACTCTGTTCCTTGATTGCTCAGATATATTACCCTGCATCCCTCACTCTCTCTCCTCTAACACTTTCTCTCCATGTTCCTCCACTTACCCGTCGTCTTGGCATGTCTATCCCTGGTTCCAGCACGCCCTTGCATTCTTCTCATTTCCTCTCTTCTACTATTTCTATTCTCTTCTTTCAGGTAACTCTCTCTCTCTCCATCTCTAATTCACCTTGCATTCATCTCTTCCATCCACTTAATGTCATCTTTCACACTTCTCAACTCATTCCTGAGACATTCCACCTCCTCTTTCAGTTCATCTCTCTCTCTCTCTCTTTGAAAGCTACCCACTCTTGCTCTCCATTCATCCTCCCAATTTAGACCATCTCTGAAAACTTCACAATTATTCAAACTTTCCACACTCCATACCCTTATTTTTTCATTTATATTTTGCTCGTTATCACCCTCTATCACACTACTCGTCTCTCTAGGTCGATATTCTCCCACCTCTGACATAACACTGCTGAGGTCGGTTTCTTAGTATGATTTTTTTTTGGTACTTTTTAACTTCAATGACACTATAACTGCTTTCTTTCATGCTAGTATTGTTAAAAAGTTAAATACGTAGTTACATGGTGTGATAAGAATTATCTTTGAACATGGTATCTATTCAAAGAATACTCAGTCTGTTTGCCATAACTTGATCTCAACAGACACCTTCACGTACCACACTATGACTTTCTTCGGGAAAGTCGTAGTGTGGTAGAGTTGTGTTAGCAGGGCCTATGAAGGCTGATCAGGAAGCCTCCTGATCTGCAATGCTTATTAAAATCCTCCTAGACTACCACATCTGCACTATTATTAATAATTCCCAGCTTCAGATCATCTGCAAACAACTGAATATTCCTCAGCAATTGATTGGTGATGTCAATCATATAAAAATAAAACAATACAAGTCTCAGTAGTTAGCCCTGAGGTACCCCATTTATAACCTTCTGCTTCCTTGATACTGCTCCCTTATACACAACTCTTATACCTATCATCTAGCCAATCCAATTCACTAATCTGATATCCAAACCAATATGCTTCAGTTTAAATATGTTTATCATGTGGCATGTAAAATCCAATAAAAAAAAAAGCAATATATGCCTTTCCCTCATCAACTGCTCTTCTTAATTTATTATAAAAGGCAATTAGATTACTAAAATAAGAGTGCCCCTTAATAAATCCATGATCCACATGAGGGCAATAAATCCACAGATATATTGCCCTCATGTACTCACTGTTGTATATGATCTCTCATTAATTTCTCCAAAATCTTAACCATTGAAGAAATGCAAACTGACCTATAGCTTGACACTTACCATCCTTTTATCCTTTGGGCACCTTTCCCATAGCCAGAGTTGCAATGAAAAGCTAAGTCATAAAGAATTAGAACTTAGTAAAGGTTCTAATAATTTATAATAATTGCATTTTTTGTGGGGGGGGAAGAGATCATGATTTTATAGAACATAACGAAAGTTTCAAATATGACATATTCTTTCTAAGGTCTGGGATACATTGAAAGTTTAAAACATGCATTCTGACTGTGTCTTTCTCATATTTGGGAAACAGTTTGATCTTGCACTTTCTTATTTTTCTTCTAATTCAGTTATGAGTATTCTTCACATGAAGTGGCATAATCTTTCTTATCCATATCTTCTGTTTGCTATTTTACAATGTCAGCAATGCAAAACATATACAGTGAATGGCATATAGCTTCAAGAAATATTTAGATTGATTCAGTTTTTAATATAGAGTATTTTAAATGAAACTACATTTGTTTTAAATTTACTCCTTGCATCAAACAGGCAGGTTTCATTTTTCTTTTTACATATATATATATATCAGATTTAAATGACCTACAGACTGTTTCCATGCCATTCAAGTGAGGCCTTGACGTTATAATCAAAATAAATAAGATATTTTACACACTTTGCCTTAATGTGTTAGATTCAATGGCCTATCACTAATTCAAGTAACCTGGCTTTATATAAACCTAATTAATGTAGTTAATTCTTCCATAGTCTGCTATGCCTGTTAATCAAATGCATGTATTCTTGAAGTTGGTTTATCTGTTTTGCATATGTAAAATGAGTTTCTGGGAGGAAAAATCCTGCCACTTCATGTGAGACCAGCCAACTGATACTCAGCTGATATGATCTTATAAAGGTTGTTCACATCCTGGTCGGGATTCAAATATTATCACTGATCAAAGTACAGAGACTCATTAAGTAGTAATGATGAGGATTCTTAATATTCATTTAATAAATTCATCAATTTGATTATAAAATGTAACAAAAATTCACTAATAACATTTGTTCTAGCAATTCTTGTCAAATTTAGCATATATATATATCCTTTTAAAGGTTCACTAGAAATGGATCTTACATGTCTACCAAAGCCAACAAAGGCTGCAGCAAAATGTGGGCTTCATCAGCTAGGTCTGCTAAATGAAGATACAGACTATACTCTATTGAAGGTTAAACCAAGTAATAAAGATGAAGAAGATTATATTAATCTTTTCCAGAAAAAGAAGGTTCATGGATTTTGGCCATTTGTTAGCCATGATCCTGAGAAAGGACATACTTTAGCAGTAAGTATCTCTATAATTTGTATTGGGACTTATAATAATAATAATAAAAAAAAGGTAGCATTTCGCAAAGTGAACTAATCATATTGCTAATTTCATTAGAATGCTGGATTTAGTATACTCCACATTCTTAAATCATGCTTCTTTGATTCTATTTTGATTTTATTCACATTTTTTAATTAATGCTTGACTTATTGTTCCATGGCCTTTTAGCCAGTCAAGGCATTTTTTTTTCCTTTCTGAACTTGTGTTTTCTTCTATTGCCTTAAACTTTGTAAAGAAAATCTAAATAAGAAAATACAAATTGTAAAAAAAAAACCTTTACAATTTCTATTCTGAATGACAAAGTGAAACTAACTGCTTGTAAAGTTTTCTGTTGTTACTGTTAATATCAAATCATTTATAAATATAGTTTAATATTAATGTTTCAACATACTTGGAAGATATTAAGCTGTTTTGCCATGTATAGAAATGTGTGAGCAAAATACTTAGTGTTTTCATTCAGAAGGAAAGTTCAGTTTATAGGAGATATTTTGTTTGTTTCGATATCCTGATATCCAACAGGGTGCGAGGAATTTTATACTTTAGCTCAAGACTTCAGGAAATGAATAAAGAAAACATATTGCTTTATAATAAAAATATATTTTTATGAGGCCATTATAAATTTATGATGCCAAGGACTTGGGAGCTGATTGTGGAGGGAGTTGAAGTTTAGAGAGCATATTACAAAGGTAGCCAAAACTAGACATTGGATTACCTGGTTGTTGAAGAACATCAACAAGCAGGGATAGAGAAATTATATTTTCCTTATGTGTAAGGCTTTAATAAGGTCAAAGCTGGACTAATGCATGCAGAATTGGATATCCAGATTCTGTGGGGGATGAAGAAGTGGTGGAGAGGATCCAGAGGCAAGTGACAAAGATTGTGGTAGGTCTATGGAATGCTCCCTATGAGAATAGATTCACTGGCTGTGTGCACAATAATAAAAACCTCTTCTATCAGGTCTACTCTTTCTTGCTGATCAGCTAGTTTTTAAAGAGGTTTCTATAAGTTTGACTCTGAAGACTTTTCAGTACATGGCAGGAAGCGAGAGAATGAGGAGTCACCCATGGAATTTGTGTAAAAGCATGGTTACCAAGGGTGTTAGGATTAGATTTTTTGCTTGGAAAGTGTGAATGGGTGGAATGAGTTGCCAGAGATAATTCTAAGTGCTTAGTTAGTGAATAAGTTTAAGGAGAGGTATGATAGGTATTGTGTGAATAATGGATCTCCTGTTATGAGTCTTCTAACTCCACAGAAATACCAATATTATAATATTTGATAATAGGTAAATGGTAATAATTTTGCTTTAGTAATCATCACTTATCTGTATTTATACTACTCAGATAATTAAAATGAATTATGTACATAAGTGAAATCTTTTGCAACTTTACCATTTTATCCTTATTAATAGAATACTGTTAATCTGCTTTTCTCTAATAATAGAGAAGCAATTTGTCCAGTATAGGGAGTTGATTGTTGAGATGATTGCTTTATACACTGCACATACAGTGTGTAAAACAATTATTCAAGACCTTTGACTGATGCCGCTACCTGGTGTTTTTGTAATATGCTCCAATAACACAAATATTCCTATTCAGAATTCTGGTCAATTAATTCTAACTAGAGTTAGTGACTTATCACTTAGTTAGACAGTTAATGACTTAAGGAAAACAAGGATTTTAAATTGAAGGTGAGTTAGCCAGCCTCATACAGAAATAGCAGTGCTTTTCATCCTGGGAATATGTAAGAGAACATACAATTAATGGACATAATACACTGTATCATAGCTTTAGTTGTTTCATCTGCAATTCCAATCAATGTAGTTGGAAGTATTTTCTCTTATAATTCTCCCTTATAATTTTTTTTTTTTTTTTTTTCATTTGTAATCTAATTTCTCCTCCACGAGAGACCATGTAAGTACAGTTATCCCTCGACTTACGTCCGGGTTCTGTTCCAGCTGGCAGGATGTAAGTTGAGTCACACATAAGTCGATATATTAAATTAACAGAGTTATAGGGGTTAGGGACTTAACTGTAATAAGTATAGTGTCATTTTAATTTTTAAACCTTATTATAAAACTGTACTATGTGTTACTGCCACTATAAAACAGGAGAATAATCTTCCTCCACAATCACATCTTCATTACCTTGCCTGCGTGAATGATCAGGCTGTGGCTCTTCTGGTATAACATTTGTTTTTTTGATAAAAATATCCAATGTGCTTCGCTTATTCCTCTTCTTCTTTTCATCAAATTTGTTCATAGCAAGCAAACGCATCATGTACTTTCATTTCTATTATTAAGTAGTGTTCAACATTGGGGTCCATGTCTTCAGCCATTTTGAGAACATCACTAACTGCAAAGAACATTTCTGCAAGCCCCTTCACTGTAAATTGTTTAACTACCTCTTCCTGTTTCTCTTTTCCCTCTTCCTTTTCTCGTTTTTCAAGCAACCATTATTCCTCCAGGTCAACTCTTCAGGGAAACTTTCTATGAGTTGAATTATGTCATCATAATTAAACTCATAGAAATTCAGATTGTTTGCTAGTTTTACCACCTTCCTATGGTCGTAATATGACTAATATTGAGTGAAAGATAAAAGAAATAATGCATGGCTGGCAGATACTAGCCATGTTTTTGAGTCACATACACAAAAGAAGAAATTATTTTGTCCTTCATTGCCAATTATATGATGACAAATGAATGTACTACTAGTAGTAGTAATAATTAAAAACTGTTTTTATTCTCTGGTATAGGGAAAAGTAGAAATGGAGATAGAAATTCTCTCAGATGAAGAAGTGAAGGCCAAACCTGCTGGACAAGGAAGAGATGAACCTAATATGAATCCCACTTTAGATCTGCCTAAGTAAGTAGTTTATCTAGTTTTAAAAAATCACATCCATCTTTTTTCATTGGTATTGATAAGCTTTTAAGTATTAAATACAATAAGTATTTTACATTGCATAATTTTCTTTTTAAATGTGTGTACATACATTTAAAAAGAAAATTATGTTTTCCATCTCCTTCCACTTTTGTCTTTCCTGTCTTTCTAGAAACCATTATATTCTATAGTCTGTCCTTGTAAACACATTATACAGTTGTCAGCAAGATTACCGTCATTCCAAAACAATATTCAATCTTGCATTCACACAAATTACTCACCTCTGCATTCTTTACATAGAACTGTTCCTGTTATCATTTATGACTTGTATCAACAAATTTGGGACAGACTACTGAATGTTATTACATCTTCAAAATATTTCTGATACTGTCTGGCATTCATAAGCTTGTAAAGTATATAAATGGACATTAATAAACTGGCATATCCTATCAGGGTGTAAGGAAACCTGACAAGTTTCTCCTCTTTCTAACTTCTTTGTATCCTATGTTTCTATACAACAACTTTTCTTACAATGTCTATCACTTCCGTAATGATCTGTGGAATACCATTCTGATCATCAGTTCCCAGCAAAAATTGCCATCTCTTGTTTTGTGAAGTATCTGAATCTGTTCCATTTAGCATGTTATTCTTTCTCTCCCTACCCATGCATATCTTCCTGATAACATCCATATAAGAAAGATTAATAGTCACACAAATCACAGACATGACTTCTGCATTATTTCTGCTTCTTCCTTAACAATGTCATTTTCTTTGCTTCAGGATGTCCTCTTTTTTTTTTTCCCACTTATTAAATATAGAACTGTCATTTCTCAAACTTTACATAGCCCTAGACTAATTTTCTCAGTATAATTTCTGTAGCTTGTCATATATCCCTAAAGTAATTTGTAGTAAATAAGCAGTTTGTAATTACCAGCAAAAAATTTAACATTTTTACTGATATAGATTAGGCAGTGAGCCCAAACTAAGCGTACTTATTGCATGCACATGTCAGGTAACACATTATTATTATTATTATTATTATTTCGGACAACTCCAAGGAGTCGACAGACTCATCGAGGGAGGCCCTAACATCATGTCAAGAACAACTATTCGACATTCACGGTCATAGCACCCACAACAGACTCTGGCAGCTTATTCCACTCATTTACCACTCTCCAAGTAAAAAAACCTAGCTCTAACACCCTTGTTAACCACATTCTTGCCCAGCTTCCATGTATGGCTACTAGTACTCCCACCACCAGTCCTATTCTCAAAAATATCTTCTGGATTAATCTTATAGAAACCCTTCAGTAATTTGAATGTCTCAATCATATCATCCCTTTTCCGCCTATCAACCAATTTTTGCAACCCACAAATCTTCAATCTGTTCTCATAAGGTTCATTCCAGAGACCTGCCACCATCTTGGTCACTCGTCTCTGGATCCTCTCCACCTCCTCCCCATCAAGAAGAAACCCTGGCACCCATATCTGGGCACAGTAGTCAAGATGGGGTCTTATCAGGGCTTGATATAGAGGAACAATAACTTGTTTGTCTCTGCTTGTTACAGTATTTTTCAGTAACCAAGTGATTTGATGAGCTGATTTAGCCACTTTTGCAATGTTCCCCCTAACTCTAACTCCCTATCCACCAACACTCCCAAATCCCTGGCCTCATCAATCTCCTGGAGTATGGTTCCACCAATGTGAACAGAGCCCTGCGGCACACCACTAGTCACGAGCCATCTTTTGGACTCCACTCCTGAATAAACCACTCTCTGGTATCTCTCCATCAACCACCCTCATATCCATCTCACCAACCCTATATCCATCCCTATCTGCTCCAGTTTACTGATTAGAGTTCCATTTGGTATCCTGTCAAAGGCCTTGGTGAGGTCTATTAGAATCACTGTAAACCCATTGCCCTTATCCAGTTCAGCCATCACTGTGTTATAAAACGTAAGCAAGTTACTGAGGCATGATCTACCCTTCACAAAACCATGTTGCTCCCCTATACAGTATCCCATTTTCATCTATCCAATCTGTATTCTTCTCTTGACTAGTTTCTCCGAGACCTTGACAACAATTCCTGATATGCTAATCAGTCAGTAATTTACAACAGTAGTCTTGGAACCTCCTTTATGCAGTGGGACTATTTTCCCCTCTTTCCACCCCCTTGGGAACTAACCCAGACCCGAGACTCAGATTAAACAAAATGGTCAAGGGTACTGACAATTCTTTAGCCGCTTCATGTACGACACGAGCTGGTATTCCATCCAATCCCACAGATGTATTGACATTGAGGTTTTGCAACAGACTACTCACCTCCACCTCGTTCACCACAATTCCTGTATAATCTATTGGTTCGTTCATTTCTGCAATGTCACCACCTGGATGATATACTCTTGCAAAGTGCTCGCTCAGTAATTCAACTATATCAACTGATTTAGTTACCTCCCTACCATCGGCATTCTTTAAAATCATTCAGCCATATACATTTTTTCTTTTACTTGCAACATATCGAAAGAACTGTTTAGGATTCTCTTTAGCCTGCATGGCCAATGTTCTTTCGTAATCCTTTTTTGCTTTTCTTACCACACTCGTTACCCTTCTGGCCTGGGCTTTATACTGTTCATGCGCCTGCCGGTCACCTTTCTCCTTTGTTTCTAATTCAGAAATCTTTGTTAGAAACCTTTATGCAAACACATGTAAACGTCACTTATGCAGTGTATATGCAAAATACTTAGTCACATGTTCTAGGCAACTATTTAAGAATGCTACTGGTCAGTAGTATTGATTACATTAGGAAAAATAGAGGATCTTTCAAATTCGATAACAGGCTTATTGTGGGTGCTCTTCTGGATGGAGCCATGATTTTGAAAACAGCAGAACTTGACTGGTTTCTCAAAAGATGAGAACAGTTGTTTAATCAGTTGAAAAATAATCCACATTGCTTGTCTAAGAGACATAACTGTGTTCCTAAGACAGTCTGTCAGGAATGAAATTGGCATTGTCTGAGAAGGCTTGCATGGTCAAACAGAACTTCTTGTGTGCAGATTGACTGAAGCATTTAATGAAAGCTGTTACCAGCCCATATCTCACTGAACTTATATACATGGAATTTAACAGGATTAGTATTGGCAGTCACATTCCTATATGGAAACCACTGATTTCTCCGAAGAACTGGAAGTTCATTTACAGTGGTGTTAGGAACACTGTGACTGGACAATGGAAGACTAGAAAAAAAGTCGTGGTCTGACAAGTCATGGTACACCTTGTTCTGTAACAATGGTAGGCAGAAAGTTTGGCAGGAGCCCCGTGAAGCAATGAACCCAGCTTGCCTTGTAAGCTCAACCCAAGGTTCTGGAGGCAGTGGTGTTGTCATGGTGTGGAACATTTTGTTGGTACAGAATGGGTCCCCCTGATGTTACTGGAAGGTGGGTGTCCTCCAAGGAATATCTGAACATTGTTGCAATTGAATCCATCCAGTAATGTTGACTTTTATCCAACAGGTGACAGTTGTTTTATGGACAACAATGCTACTGTCCATTGTGCAAGAATTGTTCAGCAGTGGTCCAGAAAGAATGACAGAGACTTCCACCATCCTCCCTGACGATCACAAAGCCTGGATCTTAACCCTTTTGAGAATGTATGGGACATGCTAGAAAAACAGATCCAGGAGCAAAATCCTCTTCTCTCAGATGTGAGCCAGTTAGAGGACTGTCTGGTGAACACCTGTATGTTGCATACGTGGATTACATCTAGGTATGCCAACACCTTGCAGAAGCTATGCCAAATTGCATATGTGCTGTAATTTGGGCTAAAAGGAGGTCCAATACTACAGTATTAAAAGTTTCTAATTCAGTGGCTGTATGTGTATTAAACTTGAATTACGATAGTTAATATATTTAAAAAACAAAACAAAAAAACTAGTGTTTATTTTAGTTTATATTAAACTAAAGTTTTACTCTAACACGAATTTTTACTCTAACACAAATATTTGAATTTTTGTTTTTTGAGGACTGGTGCATAAGCTATACTGGGAAACACAGGTCTGCACAAATGCCCATTTCAAAATCATTTAATTGTAGCCCATTTCTTATACCATTTCCTCTTCCTGTGAAATTTCTTCTAAACTTCTGCTTAATGCATTCCCCTTCATGTGGGGCACAAGTTTGTGGTGGGTATCTCCCACTGAGGTATACCAAATCTTTTCAATCTTCTTAGTATTGCCTATTTTTTCTGTCTCAATTCTTCTGACTTCCCTTGAGTTTAATTTTTTTTTTAATTTCTAGACTATCATTACTGAGATCCAATAACCTTTTACCATATTTACCATGCAGTATAAGATCCATGGGCATTTAGAAAGGGAGAGGAAGAACCTAGTTGTGTGTATGCACTGGCAGGATGGACATTTCTAGATGACTCAGCCAGAATTGGTGAATTTTTCAGTAGTGTTACACCAAATCTTTGTTTGTGATAATTCCAGGTATAAAACAAAAAGGTGTACAGGTTAGTCTTGTCATTCCACTTCAGAACACTCCCACCAACCATCAAGCTACATCCATGTTTGGCTTGATAGTTGTTGAGCGGGTGCTCTGATTCTGAAGGGGCAACTATGAATCATTCTCTCACTTGTTTCAGGATGCAGACACAGCCAGCTATGTCTGATTTTAAAAAAAAAATGCTTACAATGTTATACTTTATCAAAACATCAGTATTGAAAATTTATAATGTTATCATTATACGCGTTCATCTCATTGTAATGGAATTTTAGGATTGTTCATTATTTCTTTTGAACTCTAATAGTGCATGTGTTCTGCACATGTAGCTCTGACCAAGACTCGAGTTGCTATTTTTTTTATCATCATCAAGGGCTTACTTTAGTGAGTACGGGAGTGGCAAACCTGAGGTACCTGATATTAAACCACGCCTTACTTGATATAATATACATCTGTTATGTTATTTGTAGGCTGGTCCCTCCCCTTCTTTCTTTTCTTCTTGTTCCTTTTCTGTAATGTTATTAGAATATTTGAGGGCTAGGGATGAATCTTTCTTATTTTGCTGTTTCATTTCATCTTATGGGCTGGTCCAACAGCCAGAGACAGCAGCTCTGTCATTGGACACATTGTGCTTTGGCTAGTAACCAATTTCAACTCTCAAAGAAAGAATTCAATGGCTGCTCAAAATGGAAATGACCCTAGACCAGCTAAAGGTACTGATTGGAAAAAGATTATCACTCATTTTGCTACCTGGAATGTAAGAAGTTTATCTTACAAAGAAAACCAAATAGATGAAATTCTATATCAAAATAGCAGTATTGACTGAAACAAAGAAGAAAAATCAGGGAACCAAAGAAACCAATAACTACATACCCATCTATAGTAGAGTACAAGAAGATCAGAGACCAAGAACAGGAGTATCTATCATGATTCACAAATCCCTTAAAGACAATATCAATAACTATAAATATTGGAATGAAAGAATATTACAACTAAGCATATAATCCAAGATCTTATAGTTCTTGGATTATACACTCCAGAGAAAGGGAAAGAAGAGCAAAGTTCAGACTTCTATAACCAACTCCAAAATTTAAAAAATAAATAAATAAACAAAAATGACATGCTATTACTGCTGAGTGATTTTAAATGCACGCATAAGCAATATGAAAATACCAAAATCATGTTTGGAACTTTTGGAGAATTAGTAAAAAAATAGAAATGGACAAAGATTAATTGGCTTCTCTATCTACAATAATATAAGAATAATGAATACAATGTTCCAACACAAAGATATTTATAAATTCACATGGTCAGCAAGAGGATCAAAATCTGTTATAGACTATACTAGAGCAAATAACAAAATAGGTAGATTCATTATTGATGTTTGTCTTCTGAGGTTTTGAAATTGAGAATCAGATCATTATCTATATGTGACATCAGCACAGTTCCTCCCAAGATGGATAAAGCACCAGTATCCATCAGATAACAGAGAACTTAGGTTCAAAGTAAGTTCATCTAACTCTAATAAAATAAAACTATATCAGAAAAAAATAAATGAAAAATTACAGCAACTACCCTCAGATGAATCTATTCATCTGAGGGTAGTTGCTGTAAAGCAAACACGTTCGCTGCCAACTATGAGTATACTCGTAGTTGGTAAACCTGCCACACAAGCCAGCTAGAGTATGCTCATATGACGCTTACTGCCGGCAACGAGATTACCGTACTGACCTTGAAGAAGTGAAATTGCTCGGCGTATGGGAACAGACTGTGCCAAAGTAGTGTGGCAGCGAACATGTTCATGAAGAGTGGAATCATCTCTGCAATATATTAGGAGATTCAGCTTAAGAAATCTTGAGAATGAAAAAGCAATGGAAAAGGAAAAAAGTCTGCATTACTGACCCAGAAATCAGGAAAATATTAGATAAAAAAAAATGAAGGCCTATAGAAGATGGTTAAGCACAAACAAAATAGAAGATGAAATTGAATATAAACACAAAAGAGCAATAGCAAAAAGGGAAACACATAAGACAGTTCAATGGAACAATTTTGTTACTATTCTAGAAAATAATATGGAAAAACCTCAAACACAAACATATAAATTTATAAGACTACATGAATAGTAGCCTTAGAGAATTGATCAAGATTAATACCATGCCTTTTGGAGGATTGGCTTAAATACTATAATGAATTATGGACAATTAATGATAACCCATCCTCGTAATGATAATGGTTGATAACCCAACCATTATCTGCAAATAATTCAACAGACTCCTTTACTCTTAAAGATTTAGAGTCAACATTTAAATAGTGCAAGAACCATAGAAACCCAGGAGAAGATAGCATCAATATGGAACTTTTTAAATGTTCTGAAGACAACTTCAGATATTAACTACTAGAATTCATGAATGAGATTCTAAATGACCAATTACCACCAAAAAAACTGGCAAACTGCTATGATCGTCCCATCTTCAAAAAAAAAAAAAAAAAAGACAATATTGAATGAATGTCAATACTATAGAGGCATTAGCCTTTTAAATACTGGATATAAAATACAGGTAACCCTCGTATAACACAGATGTTAGGTTCCACAAAAATGCCGCATTATAATTTCCTTATGTGAGACTCAGATCACATAGGAAAAGTAGGGTTATGTTCCGAAATCATTTTTTTTTTTAAAGATTATATAAACAATGACATATCCAACAAAAAATATTTTTATTTAATTCAGGTAATTCATGTAAGTTAAGGAAACATATAAACTATGAAACAAATACATAGTATAAAATTATAAATTGTATGTAAACTTCATTGCACATAGACCATAAATGTTCTAGGCAAAATAAAATAAAGTGTATATTTTAATCGTCATCACTCTCTTCAAAAGTAACATTTTGTAGATGTTCTTTATTTACGAGTGGCTGGACGTTGTCATCACTTGAAATATCTTGGACATCATTAGTATAATTCTCATTGCATACTTCTGTGGGTTTAGTTATCAAGAAGTCAGTAATAAGACCTTGCTTAACCGTATGATGCAATTTTTTTTATTAAGTGCATAATATGGAGCTAAACAAATATCCAATTGTCTCGTGAATTTTCTGGAGCTCTCCATTTAGAGATCATTATGCATAAAATAACTTTCTTGCTAATTTCTTTAAACTGAATTCTTTAACGGATTCATCACAATCAGAATTTTCTCCACCATTTGGTTCGATGTCATCTATTAATTGTACCAGTTCCTCCTCATTTAAATCTATTTCCCCATCAGTTAATTCACTATTGAAGAGAATGGAGCACTTATGAAGTTTGCGAAGGTTGAGTCTCATGTGCTGATTGAAACTGAATGTATCTTCAGTCTTGTTCAATTTGGAAGTTTACAGTTGGTGGGTTTATCCCTATTAACAAATGCGTATATCGCAAAAGTACTCTAAGTAGCCATTACTATAAAAAATAATTTTTTTTTACATAAAAAAAAAAGCATTACATATTGTATGTAACTCACCAAAAAATAAAGTGCTCAGCTTGAGATTAACACACTTATGATTTTTAATGTGTTTTCATGGCAGAAAATGAAGACAATTTTCAACAATAAATACTATCAATTGGCATACATGTGTGCTAAAGGGTATTTCCCTTAATATAAATTCGCTACTTATAACTAGATGCGTGATACGGGCAGACGCAAATTTAGCGACGATAAAATTTCATTTCTAAGTCTAACATTGAAAAATATATGAAAAGCTAAAGGGTTACTACAGTTTGTAGATGGTCTTATATCGAAAACGTGTTGTATAAGTACTGCATTCAACAAGGGTTACTACAAATTGTAGACCGTGTTATATCGAAACTGCATTGTATAAGTACCGTGTTATACAAGGGTTACCTGTATACTCAAGTTTCTTAAAGACTAAACAAATATTATGAAAATATTTTTTGGAGAGGAGCAAAATGGTTTCTGTAAAGGCAGATCCTGCACCAGTGCCTTTATCACACTGAAGCTTTTGATAGAAAAAAATACATAATTCAATTTAGAGATCCATATATTATTTACAGATTATTAAAAAAAAAAAAAAAAAAAAGCCTTTGATAAAGTCGATCATAGTAAGCTACTGGAAATTTTAAGAGAGAACAATATTCCTAACCATTAATTAAAACAATTTTCAATATATATACAGGGTGTTCGGGATAAATTTGACAGTTTCGTAAGGAAAAAGAAAATCTTCTTTGTATCTATTAAATTTAATGAATTGACAAAAAAACATTACAGGCAGAGTTAATTACAATACTATCAACAAGATTTACTCAAAATAACCACCATTAGCATCGATCACAGCTTCAATTCTGCTTCGGAACCTCGAACAAGCTGATGCTACAGTCTCCCTGGGAAGGGCCGTAAAAACTGTTTTAATTTTATCCATTAACTGGGCTTTTGTATTACTGGAAGTGCGATTGGTGTCTTTTTCAACTGCGCCCCATACAAAATAATCCATGGGGTTAAGGTCTGGGGAGTTTGAGAACAGGAATCAAACCTTGGAGATTCAGTGGCAAACTCTGAAGGAAACATTGATTGATTCTGCCAGAGAGGCATGTGGTGAGGTTGTGTGCAAGGATAAAAAAATCAGAACTCCCTGGTGGACACAGGAAGTTAAAGAGGTAGTGAAGGAAAAGAAGAAAGCATATCAAAAGTTCCTGGCAAATAAGTCAGCTTTTACTCTTACAGAATACAGAGACAAATGTAAGAAAGCTAAACAGTGTGTAAAACTAGCTAAACAAAAGTCATGGGAGGACTTTGGCAAGAATATAGAAAATAAATATCAAGAAGGTGGCAAAATATTCTGGAGGTTGTTGAAGAAGCTTAGGAATGGAGGAAAGAGTGCTGTAAAAGGAATTAGAGATGATAAAGGTGAAATGAAAACAGGAGAAAAAGATATCCTTGAAGTATGGAGTAATTACTTTGAAAAACTGCTAAATGAAACAAGCAGTGATGACAGCACAGTGATAAAAAACACTGACCAGGTATGCAGTCAGGAATACATATCCATACTTGAAGTAGAAAAAGCCATCAAAGGCTTGAAATGTGGAAAGGCAGCAGGAGTAGATGATATTCGACCAGAAATGCTGAAGTATGGTGGTATAAGAGTCTTACAGTGGCTGCACTGCATAGTTCAGAAAGCCTGGACAGAGGGACGAATTCCCGATGATTGGAGTAGAGCTCTCATAGTACCTATATATAAAAAGGGAAATAAAACTGAATGTGAGAATTACAGAGGTATTTCCCTACTGAGTGTTCCTGGCAAGATCTATGCAAGTATACTTGAGAAACGGTTGAGAAGAATTGTGGAAGAAAAGCTTGGTGAAGAACAAGCTGGATTCAGGCCAAATAGAGGCTGTCAGGATCAGATCTTCACTTTACGACAAATAGTCGAGAAAGCATGGGAATATAACAAAGATCTGTATTTAAGTTTTGTCGATTTGGAAAAGGCATATGACAAGGTGCCAAGAGAGAAGCTATTCAATACGCTGCAGTTATATGGTGTCAATGGGGCATTATATCAAGCAATACTTAGTCTTTATTTGAGTTGTGAGTCAGCAGTTAGAATTGAAGGAAGTACAGGAAGATGGTTTAATGTTAAATCTGGTGTGAGACAAGGATGTACATTATCCCCTCTGTTATTCATTATCTATATGGATCACATTATGAAGGAATGTGGTATTAAACCTTATATCAAAATTGGAGATGTTAATGTCAGCTCTTTGCTTTATGCGGATGATGTTATACTTCTAAATAAATCCGCTACAAGTCTGCAAGATTCTCTGACTAAATTGAATAGCTGTTGTAATAGATATGGTATGAAGGTCAGCAATAAAAAAGACAAAGACAATGAAAATAGGCAGAATCATTGAAAATGTCAACTGTGTTGTGAATGGAGAACCTGTGGAACAAGTAAAACATTTCAGCTACTTAGGCACAATTTTTACTGAAGATGGTAAACTAAATATAGAAATAGACAACAGAATCAGCAAAGCTGGTATGGTGGGAAGTCAATTGAATAAATTCATATGGAATAAGAAAAGAAATTAGTCGGAACACTAAATTAGCTGTATACAAGACTGTGTTCAAACCAATTTTAACTTATGGATCTGAGAGCTGGGTCAGAAGTAAAACACTTGACCAAAGACTAGAGACCGCAGATATGAGAGTCCTGAGAAAGATTAGAGGCGTGAACAGATGGCATCAATGGCAATATCATATTAATAATAATATAAGAGAATGGGAGAGGAAAGATTAGCAAAACAAGTGTTCTCTGCCAGGTTGGCAGGAAAACGACCCAGAGGAAGACCAAGATATAGGTGGATTGATACGGTACAAAGTGCCTTAGATGATAGAAATATAAGATCTGATAATGTTGGAGTCTTGACAAGTAACAGACTGATTTGGAGGAAAATTGTAGATAGGAAGTTAGTAATGATGTAATTTTTTCATGTAGTACTGTCATATCCTGTACACCCCTTGAGGGTACATGGCAGGAATTTGATGATGATGATGATAAAATGATTGCACCAACATCGACATAATTTTATTTGCCAATGATCAGGCTCTAATTGAAGATAACAAAGATTTATTGCAGTGAGCAACCTTTTCATTAAATGAAATAGCAAAAACATACAATATGAAAATCTCCACTTCCAAAACAAAAGTCATGACATTTAAAGGGGTCAAGACCCAATTAGAAGCAAAATTTGCATCAGCAATGATATTATAAAACAGGTTAATACAGTACATCCAAATATGTAGGCCACCATTTATCTTATGGAAGAGAAAAAGACATGCAGCATAAAATAACCAATTATATAGGAATAACAAAAACTATTAATCAGATATCCAATCCAAATTTAATAAGCAAGAATAAGAATCCATAACTCAATAGCAAGACCTATCTTAACGTATGGTTCAAAAGCCTGGACCATAACTCAAGTAGATAGAAAAAAGACTGATAAGCTCTGAAATGAGATTCATGCACAAAACAGCTGGACTCTACTTCAAAAGGAATAGTGATATCTTAAAGAGAACTTGAGGCGATATCTGTCTTAGACTACATTGATCTTTATAAAGAGAGATGAAGACAACATACAGGAAGACTACCCCAGAGAGAGAGAGAGAGAGAGATCGACCTAAAGGGCGAAGGAATAGAGGACGACCTTTGAAAAGGTGAGAACAGGCCACTAGGCCTATTACTAGAAAGGGCTATTATTAACAGACTGTTATTGAATTCATTCACACATCACATCCAATGACAATCCATTCCAATCACATAACACTCCTTTATCCACCCAACATAAATTGAAAAATTCCATCTACTAAAATCCTTTATGACCCTTTCAGAAATTTCTCATCATACTACTTCTGTTTGCCAGTGTCAGCAGTCTACAAATTATCAATCTGTCTTCATAATCCGTATTCCACAATCCTGATATCATTTTTAGCACTCTCCTTTGCACACACACACTCTCTCATCACAGTATCAAAATCACCACAGAGACCAGACCTGTGCACAATAGTCCAAGTGAGGTTTTATCAAGGCCTTGATAAAACCTCCTTGGTAAAGAGTTCAAAATAACTTCCTTATTTTCATATACCAAGGTTTGTTTCAGCACACTGCAATTACCTCAGAGATGTATTTGAAATCTTTGCTATATGGTCCTGGAACTTCAACTTCCTGTCTTCTAAAACTCCGAGATCCCTAGCCTGCTCAGTTTCTTCTAGCATAATCCCACTAATATAATATGATATTGGATATCTAATCATACCAAAGTGCATGACTTTTCATTTAATAACATTGAAGTGATAGCCATTTTCACATACCCACAATTCCAGCCCTATTCAAATCATTCTGCAAGCAAGTACTGCACATTATGATTACCCTACCTATCTTTGCATCATCAGCAAATTGCTGTATGCATCCTGTCAAATCCTTCCCAATGCCATTAATATACAGATTGAATAACAGTGGACCAAGGACTGATCCTTGTGGCACACCACTACCTGAAATCTAAGACTCGCATCCTCCATATACCACTTTTTGATGTCAGTCATCCTCTTATCTATGCCAATATTTTATAATCCAATCCCATATTCTCTAATTTATGCAAGTCTTCTATGCTGTATTCTGCCAAAAGCCTGCAAAATCCAAAATTATCATGATGTATCCATTCCCCTTATCTAACTCAATGGTAACATTATAGTATATGAGAAAGTTGCTCAAACATAACCCTTCCCTTAGTAATGCTGTTTATTGCAAAGTATAGTTTCACTATCAACCCATTTCTGAATGTGAGCTCTAAGCAACTTTTCCAAAATCTTCACCACCACAACAGAGATACTGATAGGTTCGATAATTGGATAAGTCTTTGCACTACCTTTGCATAGTTGGATTACCATACATTCTTTCCACTCTTGTGGAATATCCCCTGTCTAAGACTTAATTATATAGCCTTGTCAAGTAATAACCATTTCAACTGAACACTCTTTTAGCATCCATGCTGATAACCCATTTTATTTTACCATTTCTTAGCGTACACACACACACAGGCTCTCGCTGAAGATGCCTTTGGAACAAATGGCAGAATATCACAGTCTAAGTGTACATGTTTATTCATATTTGTAATGCCATTAAAAGTATCACAGGCACACAGAGAGAATGTAGGAAACTGTGAAAAGAAGCTGCAGTATGATAGAAACAGATTGATGAGAAGGCTTACTTGACTGATTTTTCATATTTTACCTAGAGGATAATAGGTGAGTGGAATATTTGTTGGTATACCAGAAATTGGAAAAGTCAATTTATTCTGAAAAAATTTATATCATGTATAGTAGATATAATAATAGTTAGCACACCTTTTAAAGTGAGTTTGGTGACTCCATGTCACCAAACAGTGATGATAAATATTTTTCATCACTGCACTCAGAGGTTTATGGTATTGGCATAATGGCAGTCCAGAAGTTGAACTTTAAAGTATAGTGGCATAGCAAGAAATTTAGATTTCTTGAGAAAAGCTAATACTCTTTCTTCTTATTATTTTATTGTTTTTAATCTTGATCTCATTTAACAGTCTGGAATACAATTGTTAGGAATTACTTCAATAATGAGAAGGACACTGACACATACAATCATTAATGTCGTAATAGCAGTGAGATAGGCTTAGAAATTAATCTATAAAAAACAATGGATTAAATGGATTATAGAATAGTTAACTCTTACAATTGCTTAGGACAAACAATAAAAATGAATAATGATTTATCTGAAGAACTAGTAAAATGAAAGAAAGCCACATCTATCATTCAACAGACTATCAGGAGATTCTTGAGGAGTGTAAAAGACAACAGCATGGTTGGAATAGATAGTGTGTTTCCCAGGTGTGGCAATGATGAATTGAGACAGTAAGCAAAAAAAAAGCATGGCATGTGTGTGTCCTAACAGAGCTGTATAAGAGAAGGGGTTCAGTTTGATGTGTGGACTGCATTTGAGGGGTGAATAGAATTGCATAAAAGAAATGGATCGCATTTAAATGAAAGTATGAGACTCTAGAGACGTCTGCTAGAAGGAAGTGCAATGAATGATGTGAACAAGGAATAGAGGAAGTCAGAAGTGATGTAAATGAGCAGGAAAGTGGATCAGTTGTGACTGAAGTGTTTGTGATATAGTATAACCAAAGTGGAAATTTTTCCACCTTGGTTATACTATAAATTAAAGATGCCAAGAAATTGTGTGTTGAATTTTTTCTCGACTATTATTTATAAGACTATTACACTTTTTTTTATATAATGTTCGTTAAGTAGCTTTATTTTATTATCCTACATGTTTTGCCAATTTTTTTTTTCTATCACCATCTTCAGGGAATACAAACTAGTAAGCTATATGAAGGTAACAGACTAGGTTATAACTGATGGTTCTAATTCATACAAAAAATTAGTATTGAATGAGGCAATGCACGTGTCTCGGGAACGTGATTTATTCGTTATGGCTCATGATGTAATTGTCATGAAAGTTCATTTCTTTGATGTTTAATGATCTGATAAAAGCTTTCCAAATTTCTGGTAAGGTTAGACCGTGATTCTTGTTTAGGTTTTCAGTTTTACGGGCGACTGTAGCTGCTTCCTTGAAGGTTCTCGAATGGTAGTTATCTTCTGTATAGGGCATAAGGCTCTTATCCCACTCAATATGGTTAGTAGAGGCAAAGTGGCAAGAAAGGCCTGAAATGTCTTGTTTGTTGTTTCTGACATATCCTATGTGTTCTTTCTTTCTCGTTTCAAAGCTTCTGGAGGTCTGACTTACGTAACTAATACCACATGAGCAAGGTATATTATATACTCCAGAGTATTTGTAGAATGGATGAGGATCTTTCGGTGATCTTAAAAATTTCCGAATTTCTGCTTCTTCTTTCCCTTGATTTTCATTGCCTGAATATAACATTTTGTATTTATTACTCAGAAAGATCTCACCAGTTTTTGTCTTTTTTGTTTGTCCCTCCTATTATGTTGATCTGGTACTCATCCAATTCCTCTGCTAGTTCCATTTCTTTGTCATTCAGGCTTCTTATGTTGATGGTACCGATAAATGATTAAATATATAGGATAAAGGATTAAACCAAGAATATAATTTCTTGGCATCCTTAATTTTTAGTACAATATTGTTATGAGATGTGAGAACAGGAATGCAAGCCAGAAGGAAATGGAGGAGAGGTCAGGGTGGTTGGGGAGACACAGTGTAAGGAATTTAGATTCTGGAAGCAGTAATAAATGCGTATGGCGTTGGTGAGTATACGAATGGGAAGGCTTGGGAATGCATGAGGAGTAGCTGAATCTGGTGAGATATGGGATAAGGGGTTATGATGGTGTGTGGAGAAGTCACAGATGGGGTGGCATGCATAGCATCATTAGAGACCAGGAAATGAATTACCTTGATGGACCTGTGTTTCATTCAAGATTTCTCCATGAGCAAGGTCACAAAGATGCCTCCACTGATCTCGATCTTGAGCCTCTCTTCCATGTTATACCCATCAATCTCACTAATGAGTCTTCCCATCTTGTAGGTGGTTTTTCTCGTTATTCTTGGTTGCCAATAAGTATTCTGTATGTTCATCTGCAAGAGCTTGAAGGACGGTGTGTGTGTGTGAAAGGTTGCTGCCAGCTTGGTAATAATTTTACATTTCAGAGACATTTCAGTTGCTTAACCAAGCATATGGGGAGGATTGTATAAGCCGAACGCAGCACTAAGTGGTTTAAGCATTTTAAAAAGGTAAGAACATCAGTTGGTGAAGATCCTAGGCCTGGATGACCTTCCACATCAACAGCCGATGACTGTGTCAAGAGAATTTGTGCAGTAATTCATGGAAATCGTTGTTTAACTGTCCAAGAAGTTGCTGACGAAGTGAGCACCAGCATAGGATCTTGCCATCAAATTTTGACTGAAAACTTCAGATGTGCTGCATCAATGCATAATTCGTGCCACATTTGTTGACTGACAATCAGAAAGAGAACATGTTGAAATCAGTTCAGGAACTGCTTGCTAATGCAAATAGTAATGAAAACTTTAAGAACATCATAACAAGAGATGAGACTTAAAACCACTTTGAAAGGACTTTGTTTCCAAACCATAGAGGAGATTCAGGAAAATGCAATAAGAGAACTGCACACAATCACAAAGTGCATTCTAACAATGGTAGAAACGTTGGGAATGGTGTATTGCCAATAGAGGTGACTACTTTGAAGGGGACAGTGCTTAAAATGTTGTAAAATGAGCAATAAAGTTCTTATAGCAAAAGTTTGGTCTTTTTTTGAACACTCCTTGTATTTCATTTTTGTCTCCATTCAGTGATTGCCAAGTCCATCTTCTTCCTGGGCGTTTGTTGAAAAAGTATTCATAATAAATTGTTCAGCTGTTTCTATAAACTTTTCATTTTGTTTTCCACATCCTATTTGGCATTAAAGTCTCCACTAGTGAATGTGTATGTTGACTTATAATTTAATTCATGTTCAAGATTCATGTAGAAATTTTCTATTTCTTGATTATTGACTACGAATGTTGTAACACACCTATTCTTTCAGATGTGATGTTAAAAGAAAGGATCAAATTGATGAGCTTAGATTTAAAAATAAAACCCATTCTGCCTTGTTTCCCATTGTTTGAGGATGCTCCCAGATGTATCTGGGAGCCATGGTACCATCTTGCTGTTAATTCTTTTAATCTTTGTTTCATTTACTAGGAGAATATCTAAGTTGATATTGGTTAATTCTTATTAATTAATCTATTCTGTAGGTAGTCTCTTGCCAAAGTTTGAGTATTGAGGGTACCAATTGTCAGTTTCAAAGATCTAATAGGCAACCTGCCTGCCTTCTGGGATATTGTTAGCATCCTTGGTCCCTCCCAATGCTTTACCACCCCATAGAGAGGTGAGTGTGGGCCACACAAGACTTGGGGCCGTTTCTTTTGCTGTAATCATGGTATCTTTGGTGTAGTCAGATATACATTTCTCCTGACTAGGGTTCTGAAGTGTTTACCAGAACTCTGTTCGCATTACTGGGTCCAAATCCGATTCTGGCTAGGATTCCCAACATCCCAGGATGCACCTTGGGGAGGTAGAGTTGGTTTTTGCAAATGCCAGGAGTATCAGAGATGAGGAAAATGAAATTGTTGCATGATTTTGTTTATTCACTCAAAATAGTTAAGTGAAACATGTTTGGATGAGAATGATATCATGATAGAAACAGGGGTTTTTTGTGAGGATAGGAAATGCTAGCAGGGATGGAGAGTGCTGCTGTATGGGAATTATGTCTACACAAGGTTTGCATATGAGAGCAGAATAGGAGCATTGGTTTTAAAGCAGTATGGTTCAGTTGATTTTGCATAGGCCAGAAAATGTGGAGGGTAAAAAAAAAAAAAAAAAATGTAAAGACAAATTGGCTTCATGAACTGGAAAAAGGTGATTGTTATGAGTGATTTTAATTATGGCAATACTGTTTGGAATAAAGGAATAGCATCATGAAATGAGAATGAATTTCTTGAGTTCTTAAGGGACAACTATCTTAGGCAATATGTAACAGAGGAGCCCAAGAGGATTGTGCCAGTCTTAGATCTGATCATATTTTCAGAGAATGTGACTATGAACAGTGTCTAATCTTCTGCCAGTTGGTGAAAGTGACTGAGGTGGTTTCTTCTACTGTAGCCAGTCATAAGAGAAATTCTGTGAAAAAGGGATATATGTGGAACTACAGAACTGGTCATTATGAAAAGCCTAGGAGACAACCAGAAGCCATAGATGGAAAGAGGAGTTAGGTAGAAAGGAGATAGATGCTGCTTGGGTGTTGATCAAGAGCTGTTTAATAGCAACAATATCTGAGTGTATTCCAAAGGTGAAAAAGTTAAATAAGGAAGGAGTAAAATGGATAGGATGAAGCTTGAAATCTGGAAGGGGGCACTATAGAGGCAACATAAGATATTTATAATAATCACTTGCATGAAGAGTACAAAGAGCAAACAGGAAGGTGACTTGGTAACAAAAGCAAAATTGTAGTGTGAGCAGAAATTATCCAGTCAAGCTAAGTAAAATCTTGTATGGGTTCTTTTGCTACGTGTCAAGTAGAAGAAAAAACGATTTTGGAAGAATGATGTTAGTGGATGACAGTGGTAGATTGCAACTGCTGCAGGGGATTTAGTAAGTATTTTATCAGGGAATTTCATTATTATGAATGTGACATTATTTGAAGCATAGATGTTAAGGGTATGGTGGAGGGACGGATAGTGAGTGAGCAAGAGGTATATGAGAAATTAAGTAAACTTGATGTCAATGTGGTATTAGCACTTGATATATAATCATACTGAACTGCTCTTATAAGTTTTGAAGGAGGTGTCTTGGACTGCTCCAGGGAATTAATAATATCCTTGGTGCACCTGCTTAGCACAAGTCTTGCAACAGGACAACTCCCAAAGGAATGGAAATGGTAAAATCACTAAGGCTACAAACTACAATCTAATCTGCATGTCTGGGGTTGTGGTTAAGGTGTTAGAATGGTTGGTAAGGACTAATTAGGATTCAGAATTGGGTTCATAATAGCAGTATTCTCTGTGATGGTTAGCATGGGTTTGTCAAGTTTTAGCAGTCTGCTCATGTACTATAACAAATTCACTAAATAAGGGAGATGCTTATACAATGATATATTTGCATATTTGATAGACTGACACACGACAAGCTGAAAACTAAATTGAAATAGATGGGATTGGATAAGACACTAGTGCATTGATTGGCTGATAGGTATTTGCAGGTTGCAAATACCTATCTATCTGAGATAGTCCAAGACACTTCCTTCAAAACATATGGGGAGGGGGAGATCACTAACAGAGTTCCAGAGGAATCTGTCTTGGCATCGTTATTGTTTAACATATATGTTAACAAATGGGACAGGCTTAACTGGAGATATGCAGCTGTTTGCAAATGATGCAAAGTTGGGATGAAGGATGAGCAGTAGAGCAGATGTTCTGGCCTTACAGGAGGATCTCAATAGACTGTGTAATTAGGTAAAAGAGTGGAGCTATCAGTTTGATGTTAAAGTATCAGATCTTGAAATTTGTTAGGAAAGAATGGGATATAGATTATATCATTAAATACAATTATTTAATGAAGGTGAGAGAGAGATAAGACTGAGGCAATAAATTAGTCTAATTTGTATGTCTAGGGTTTGTGGCTAAGGTGTAAGAGACATTGGTGAGGACTAGAATTCAGAATTGGGTTCATAAACAATGGTCACTTATTGCAGTAATGAGGACGACCTTGACATGAAGAAGCAAAGAGATTATGGTTCTCTTGTATAAGACCTTGATCACACTGGATAAGGACTACTGTGAACAGATCTGGTTTTTCAGGGGATGAGGATATCTGGGTGGGTCCAGAGGAGATTTGACTGTCAGTGTAAGATCAGTTCAATGTGGAATATGAAGACAGATTGAGAGAATGCAGGTTATACAGCCTTGGATAGAAGGAAGAGGAGATATAATTGAGACATATAAGTTGGTGAGGGGTTGTCATCAGATTCATATGGAGGAGATATTTCATAGAGTTGAGTGAGATAAGAGTAGAATGAGAAGCCATCCCAGGAAGCTCTAAAAGGAGGGTGTGAGCAAGAGAATGAGGAACAGGTTTTTTGCCTGTTGAAAGTTTTTTTTCACTTGGTTATACTATAAATTAGATACCAAGAAATTATATTCTTGGTTACATCCTTTATCCAAGTGTAGGCAAACAAAGTTTGCACTGGGCTACTTGTATATAGAGGCTAATAACTTCACGTCAATTGCCTTAGTTCCCATAATGCAAAGTACATATCCTTATGGACATATATAATGCTAAGCATTATGGGAATAGCCACTACCCAAACTGATTTTAACCTTTTTTTCAGGTCTCATATTTCAGTTTTTAGTGAAGATGGTAAGTTAAATCTGGAAAAGATGGTAAGTTAAATCTGGAAATAAACAGAATAAGCAAAGCTGGGATGGTGGGTAGCTAGCTGAATAAATTCAATGGAATAATCCAGAAGAGATACAAAGATTAAAGTAGTAGACAACTTGGGATTATAGAATTTAATGAGGTAATAAGCAGGTGGGAGATAAATGATGCATGGGAATTGACCAAAAGTTATTTACAACATCAATGTGCAAATGTATTCCAAACAACAGTCAAAAGACTGAGTAGGTGTCAAATGGATGAATGAAGGGATTAAGCATGAAATTTGGAAGAAGAGATACTGTGGAGACAGTATCCTTAGATAGAAGGAAAAGGATAATGGTAGCAATCAATTGCATTAGGAGTATAAAGAGTAGGCCAGGAAGGTGACTCAGAGCAAATCAGGCCAAGAAAAACCATTTTTCAGATATGTGGCAAGTAGAAGGAAAAATGATTATGGTAAGGTGATGTTAATGGATGAAAATGGCAGCATGGTAACTGCTGCAGAAGACAATATTGAGGTATTTAGTGAACAATTTATAATGCAGTTTCATAATCGCGGTGAAATTGTGGAAAACTCAATTGTAGAGGACATGGGAGAGGATGGTTTAATTGTAAGCAGGAAGTATATGAGGAAATAAATCACTTTGATGTCAATAAGGCAATAGGATTTGATGCCATATCACCACGTGTCTTAAGGGAATTTTCTAGGGAGTTCGCAGTAGCATTAGCATGCCTGTTTAATAAGTGTCTTATAACAGCACAGGTTCCAAGAAAGTAGAAGGTAAAATTGTTCCACTGTATAAAGTTGATAAGACTGTTTCTACAAATTATAGGCCAGGCTGTAAGATAGGTAAGAATGTTGTGTATGGGAGTGCAGGCATAAAGGAAAAGTGTCATTAGCGATGTGCTGCAGGGGGTGTGTATTTGCATTGTTGTTCAATTTGCATATTAATGATATTGGGATGGGCTTAACTGGTGATTTGCAGATGATGCAAAATTAGGGCGAGCAATGCAGAGTCAAGCAGATGTTTTCTCCTTACAGGAGAACATGAATTGGGTAGATAAGTAGAACTGTGAATTCATTGTTGCAAAGTGCAAACTTTAGAAATTTGGTAAGCAATGATGGGATGCAAAGTATACACTTGGTGGGAAAACTTGAAACAAGGTAGAGGAGATGAGAGAGAGCTGAGAGTCGTGGTGGACAAGGACCTGAAATTCAGGGACCACATGCACAAGTTGTGAAGTTGTCACATCAGATAATGAAAAATAAAGAGGTTACGATTACATTGTATAGGGCATTGATCAGGCCTCATGAATTATTGTGCACACATTTTGTCACGGGAGTTTTCATGGTGATGAGGATATGTTAGAAAGGGTCTGGAGAAGATTCACGAATGTGGAGTAAGACAGATTGAAAGAATTTAAATTGCCAAGCCTCATAAATAGGAGGAGGTGGATATGATGGAGACATATGAGTTAGTCAGGGGTTATCAGGTTGACATTGAAGAAATTTTTCTTAGAATGGGAGGAACAGAGTAGAATAAGAGGCCATCCCTGGAAAATGTAAGGAAGGTGTGAGCATAGGAGTGAGGAGCAGGTTCTTTGCATGGAGAGTTGTTGGTAAGTGAAATGCATTGTCTGATTGTGTTGTGAATGTAGACACACTGAATTAGCTTAAAGCATGGTTGGATAAGTTTTGTGTATATGATAGTGTACCTCTCATGATGACTCCATGGAGGTCAAATGTTATTTCTTTTGTCAACTTAAGCATCCATATCATCAATAAGGATAATCATGTCATGCAGTATTTGTTCTATGCACATCTATAATTTATCAAAGATCTTTTTTCAAGATCCTTATTGTTTGCTGGTGCATAAATCATCTGCATGATGGTTGATTTTAATACACATTAAATATGATTCAGCCATTATTATTTGATAACTTATAGGCTTCCTCTTCACTAAGCTTATATTTGTCTCCTCACTCAGTATAAATGTCACTCTGATGTTTTTTATAAGATCCTGAATCCAGTATTTGATTAGGAATGATAGATTCTGAAAAATAATAATAAAAAAACATTTATGTAAAATTTTTATCATTAAATATAATTTTTAGATTTTCTCAATCAATCAGCTAATGCCTTATTCCTTTATAGGGAGTAGGTGAGGCCTTTAAACCTTACCTAGCTTTTGAAGACTTGATAGGGTTAAAATTGGTAGCCATAGGCTAGCTATCTCCATCAGTAGCCAATCAGAGATAGCTGGCCCATAACTATCACTAATTGTAGGCAGCAACTGATGAAGAGATGGGCAAACAAGTGCTGTCATCTCTTGGTACCTAACCCTAACATGATATGTTACTGTCTGAAATAATTGGGTTCTACAGTTTATGCGATGAAAAACCAGAGTTTCCTGGGGGAAAAAAACCTATTTGTCCGTGCCAGAAATCGACTAACTCGGGGAACCGGTCAAAGAAATGATAAGAAAAAAAGCTCTTCCAGTCAGTAACTAGACTTGAACTTAAGTCTATATTCAGGCAGTTTAGTGCAGAGGATGCAAGCACCACTTCCCCTGAGCTACAGTCATTTCTCATGATCATTATTAATGTACCCAGTTAAAAATGACAGTGTAACAAATGAAAATATTGAATTCTTAAGCCTTTAACATACATATTTTTTTTAAATGGGAAAATTAATTTTTCTTTTTTTTTTTTTTGTTTATTTTCTCTTTAGTCATATAACACAACTTAAAATTGTGTTATTAATAAAAATTTTATGCAAGTGTTTCAATGTTTAATTCTTGTAATGTCTTTTGTGTCTCTTTCTTTCATCACATAGGATTCATAGATAGGAATGAGAATCACTGTGTAATGAAAGACAGATACATGTCTTTTATGTGTGTACTATGAATTCTGGTTTCTATTTTTCATTACATATCATATATAGGAATGGGAATCAATGATACTGAAGTGGTATCAGCGATTCCAATGTACAGTTCAGATATACAGTAGTATGTGTTAGAGAAATGGACAATAACTACTTTTGATTTTTCCCAGGCGGCCAGCAACGTCATTCCTTTGGATCACATCACCATGGAGATCATTCAAATTCATAATTTGGAAGAACTACAAGTGGTACATCATCACAATGCTACTCATATTTCTTGCCATTCTTCTTGTCATCATTTTTATCTACTCATTTCCTGTAAGTATAATTTTTAAATTAAAAAAAGATGTGTGTGCTTCACATGTATATGATTTAAAGATTTGAGTATATGATATTCATTGAAAAATTAATCAAAAAGCAGCTCATCAAAATGCGAATTGATAAGTTTTTCTTTTTAAAGTTTCATATTTTTGTAAGAGTCTTGCTAACAATGTGATGTGGTTACATTGGTCGTGGTGAATGGATGTTGCTGTTGGCTTAAATCCCAGTCTTCAAATATCATACTGTCAATCCTAGATTATATACAATTCGGAACACATTAATTTGAAAAATGTTAAGTATATATTTTAAACTTTCATCAGCTATAGAAAACAGTTACTATTTACATCTATGTTATATTAATGCAGAGGACATGATTAAATTTGATATTAAAAAAATTTGATATAGAAAACCTAATAGCACTATCTTTTGTTGTAAAGGCTTTTCACATGTTGTTTTTGGACTTCAGAGAGTAATTAGTTTCATTTAGCAACACAGTCTACCTTTTTTATTATTATTTATTTTTTTTTTATACCACCTTCCTCCCCCAACACACACATCCATAAAGAGATGTAAACCTATATACATTAATGCCCGTGGGTGGAATAATGGTTAGGTAATCCAAACACACCTGCTCTAGAAACCAAATATGGAATTTTTCAAACCACTTCAGATTTAGCACGATTAAGCAGTATAATGCCCTCACACTGGGTGAATATAATCTGTCACCTAAAAACATTCAGTAGTGTAATGCCTCAGTGGGATTTGAATCCACATCCTGTTGGTTGAAGAACAGATACTATCCACTTAAACAACTAGCCTGGTATATATCTGGCACCAGTAATTGATCAATTTTCATCTATTATGGAAGGATATAGCTAAGAACTAGTTAATATTGCTATATGAAAAATAAGCCACTGGATCATCTGCTATATATACAGGGTGTTCGGGATAAATTTGACATATTTATAATTAATTATATTTTTCCGTAAGTTACATGTATTAACACACACTTCTCTTCATTTAAAAGTTTGGACCCTTCTTCATTCATATACAAGATGTCAGAAAGGATGGATAGCTGGAACCCACCTGAATCATGGAAGAGAATAACTTGTATCATGATGATTCGTGCCCGCCATCAAAATAAGGATATTACGACTGCTGCCCAATGCTCCCTGAATACAGTAAAAACAATCAGGCATGAACTAGAGACTTGCAATGGTGACTACGAGGATGTAGCAAGAAGAAAGATCCCTAGCAGACGATCTGATTGCGTTCGTACAGCAGAATTCCTCGCAAATCTGCAGGAACAGGTGTTGAAGAACCCTGGCATTGGAATTCGGGCTTTGTTCGTGGAGTTGCTAACTGTAGTCAAGCCCTGGATAACAAGGGTAGCCAATGATAGGCCGTATGTATGGCAGCAGGATTCGGCCCCTTGCCACACCTCTGGGAAAAGTCAAAAATGGTTGTCTGAAAATTTCTACGACTTCACCAGTCCAAATGTTTGGCCTCCAAACTCCCCAGACCTTAACCCCATGGATTATTTTGTATGGGGCGCAGTTGAAAAAGACACCAATTGCACTTCCAGTAATACAAAAGCCCAGTTAATGGATAAAATTAAAACAGTTTTTGCGGCCCTTCCCAGGGAGACTGTAGCATCAGCTTGTTCGAGGTTCCGAAGCAGAATTGAAGCTGTGATCGATGCTAATGGTGGTTATTTTGAGTAAATCTTGTTGATAGTATTGTAATTAACTCTGCCTGTAATGTTTTTTTGTCAATTCATTAAATTTAATAGATACAAAGAAGATTTTCTTTTTCCTTACGAAACTGTCAAATTTATCCCGAACACCCTGTACATATGAGAATAAACATTTCCATTTAATGTTTACATTCCTCTTTTTTTAAAAATAAACCGACCATTCACATCAAACTCAAAATTGTCTTTAAAACGGACTACAAACAATGGAAATGAAAGTTTTAAGGACAAAAACAGAAATATAGAATCAAAATGTGGACATTAGAATAGTTCAGGACTAAAGTGGAGCAATGCTTATGAACTCTCACTTAACGTGGTTTTCACATCTAACGAGAATGAATTTAGAAAGAATACCAAGAAGAATGCATGAAATGAAATTTGAGAGGAAGAGACTAAGAGGAACACCACAAAAAAGGTGGGGAGACCAGATAAGAGAAGAACTATAACAGCGGTGGCCAACTACGTGTCCTTTTGGAGCCACGATAATTCTGGTAAGACTTAGAACTGATGTGATGGTATAGGAGCGAGTGTACACATAGTGAGAATGTAACAAGCTTGTAAGAACTGCTTTTAACTAATTATACACCTAATTTTACACCTTACATTAGCTCTGCTGACACATTATTGAATGTTAATAAAATCAAGTTCCTTTCTAATATCTTCATTTTTAATATGATTCTTCTGTTGATACCATCTGTTCACTTCTCCAGTTTTGTTCAGAACCCTCATATCTGTGGTCTCTAGTCTTTGATCAAGTGCTTGATTTCTAATCCAACTCTCACATCCAAACTTAAAACTGGTTTTGAACAATGGTTTGTATACTGCTAGTTTGGTGTTTTGGCTAATTTCTCTCTTATTCCATTGAATTTATTCAGCTAGCTACCCACATACCAGCTTTGCTTATTCTGTTTATTTCCAGATTTAACTTACCATCTTCACTAAAAACTGAAATATTTTACTTATTCTATAGCCTCTCCATTCAGAATGAAGCCCGTGTGTGTTCAGTGTTTCTGCATATTTTCATAGTTTTGGTCTTTTTATTGCTCATTTTCATGCCAAGTTTGTTATAGCTGTTATTCAATTTAGTTATAGAATCCTGAAGACTTGCACTAGATATGTGCAAGTCTCCAGAATTAAAAAAGTGGAATTAAACCTGATATTAAAATCAGAAGTATGCTTTATGCAGATGATGTACTTCTAAGCATATAAGTACATCATAAAGAGCTAAGTTTCTGATTTTAAATACCTCTGATTTTAATGCCGCATTTCTTTCATGTGCATCCTGTCTTACCCCTGATTTTACATTAAACCATCTTCACTTCTAACTGCTGACTTACGACTTAAATATAGGCTATGTACTGCTCTGCATAATGTTCCATTTATCCCATAAAATTGTGTTTTGAAAAGCTTTTCTCTGAGCACCTTGTCATATGCATTTTTCAGATCTACAAAATTTAAGTACAGATCCTAGTCGTTATTATTATTATTATCTGAAACCTCAAGCAGTCAAGGACTCATCGAGGGAGACTATAAATTACCATCCCTGCTATCATACCAACCCTTGAATTCATTCACACTAGATGCACCCACTACCCCTAAAGGCAAATTATTCCACTCACTGCTCTCTGGGAGAAAAACCTAGCTCTTACCCCTTTCTTGACTGCAAATAAATTTAACTTCTGGATGCCCCATGTTCATTTCCCACCTTCCATATAACAAAAAATTTTCATCAGTTGAAATGTTATAACATCCATTCAAAAGTTTATAGACTTCTATCATATCACCCCTCTTTCACCTGTTAACCAGAGTCTGTAATACACATACTCACAATCTGTCCTCATAATCTAAATCCCATAATCCGGATATAATTTTTGTAACTCTTCTTTGCACCCTTTCCACATCTTCTTTATCCCCTTGGAACATGGGAGACCAAATCTGTGCACAGTAATCCAAATGTGGTCTTATAAAAAGGCAAAATTACTTCCTTATCCTTACATGTCAACATTTGCTTCAACATAGCAATTATCCTCTGAGTTGTATTTGCAACTTTCACAGAATGATCATTGTCACCACTAATTGGTGACAATGATCATTCTGTTCTTTCTTGGGAAGTATCTACTTGTATTGAAGCTCCGATTAAATCGGGCTACATGCTGAATTACAAAGCTGGAAATTATAATCAACTTAGAAGAATACTATCTTTGGTCCCATGGTATCAGTTACTGAATGGAAAAAATGGTAAGAACTCGCATACAGAAATGGGTAGACAAGCATTCTGTACTCTGCAGGGTGCAGCATGGGTTGGCTAAAGGAAGGTCATGTTTTAGCAATTTGCTCATATTTTATAACAATGTTACGGCCGAGTTGGATAAAGGAAATGGATACACTATGATAATGTTGGATTTTTCTAAGACATTTGATAGGATACCATATAGGTATTGTTGGCTGTTGTGTAAACTGGAGAATATAGGATTGGAACATAATCTAGTGACTTGGATCAGTGATGGTTGACAGACGTATATCAAAAAGTGGTATACAGTGGGTGTGAATCTGCCAGATTTAAGATAACCAGTGGTGTACCTCAGGGTTCAGTCCTCCTTGGGCCATTATTGTTCAATCTATACATTAATGACATCAAGCAGGGGTCTATCATCCAATTTGCAATTGTTTGTTATGTTACAAGACCCTTGCCTCTTCAGTGTCTTGTAACATAACCCCGCTAATATGATATGCCGCTGGAACTCTAATCATGCCATTATTAAAGTTCATGCTAGCAAATTAATGTTAGTAAGTGCATAACTTTACACTTACTAACATTAAACTGACAGCCATTTTCATTTGCCCAGATTTCCAGTCTATTCAAATCATTTTTGTAATTGTTGAATATCAGTAGCACCCAGATTGCCCTGCCTATCTTTGCATCATCAGCAAACAATTGCAAATTGGATGATAGACCCCTGCTTGATGTCATTAATGTATAGATTGAACAATAATGGCCCAAGGAGGACTGAACCCTGAGGTACACCACTGGTTATCTTAAATCTGGCAGATTCACACCCACTGTATACCACTTTTTGATATACGTCTGTCAACCATCACTGATCCAAGTCACTAGATTATGTTCCAATCCTATATTCTCCAGTTTACACAACAGCCAACAATACCTATATGGTATCCTATCAAATGTCTTAGAAAAATCCAACATTATCATAGTGTATCCATTTCCTTTATCCAACTCGGCCGTAACATTGTTATAAAATATGAGCAAATTGCTAAAACATGACCTTCCTTTAGCCAACCCATGCTGCACCCTGCAGAGTACAGAATGCTTGTCTACCCATTTCTGTATGCGAGTTCTTACCATTTTTTCCATTCAGTAACTGATACCATGGGACCAAAGATAGTATTCTTCTAAGTTGATTATAATTTCCAGCTTTGTAATTCAGCATGTAGCCCGATTTAATCGGAGCTTCAATACAAGTAGATACTTCCCAAGAAAGAACAGAATGATCATTGTCACCAATTAGTGGTAAAATAGCCATATTCTTGACAGAGATCCCTTCTGATGCTATGAGCAAATCCAACACTCTTTGACCTAGAGTTCCTTCTTTTACATGCTGCTTGAGAAAGTTTTCTCACAACAATTCAATAAATTTCTGTTCTCTCTGATCATGAGATTTCTCTTCTACCCAATCAATGTTTAGAAAATTAAAGTCACCCATAATGATCATTCGCTTGGTACCCATAAGGCTAAATTGGCGATGCATTTCTTTGTCCCCTGCAACTGAGCTGCCAGGTCTGTAGCAATACCCCACCATATAGCCTCAAACTCATCGCTACATGGGACATTGTTCCATCATTGCTTTCTTGTATTTCTACCCTAACTGTACTTAAGTCATCTGATATCATTAGTAGCACTCCTCCTCTCCTATCTCTTCTGTCATTCCTAAAAACAGTATATCTGCTACACTCGATCCCACTTACCATATCTGATTCTGATGGCCAGGTTTCACTAATGCCAACAATCTTAAGTCACATGGTATTCAATAAAGCATCAAACTCAATCCCTTTGTTTCTAATGCTCCTGGCATTTGTGTATAGACATAATAAATTATGACCTAGCCTATTCTTAAAATTAGATATGCAATGTATTTGGTCTTGTTCTAGAATTTTCTCTTTTCCCTCCCCAGGCATACTTAAAAGGTCCGAACCCAAAGCATATTTTTCCACTCCTTCGCCACATACATAACCATGTTCAAAGGCATTTATACCTTTATCACGTTTGTATACCATAGGTGAACTTTCACACACATTTTCCCCATTCCTCCCTTGATGATCTAGTTTCCCTGACTCTGCATTAAGTCTCATATCAAGAAGTAATTTCCCTAGGCTTCTGATGCCAAATGAATTCAAGTGCAGACCATCATTCTTATACAAATCTTTTCTGCCATCAAACACACCCCATACGTCTAAAAACTCGCATCCATATTTTCTGCATAGCCTGCGTGTGAAATCATTTATCATTACCTTCCTTAATTCAGTACTATCATATCTAGGTAGTAATTCTACAATTTCTTTCTCGCTTCTTCCAACAGACCTTTCATATCTTCTCTCATACTATGTTTGTCACCGCTTAAATTACTTGTACCTACCAGCATATTCACGTTTGGGAATCCCACCAGAATTTGGTGGCAGAGGATCGTGACCATTGGAAGTTCCTTGAAGATGTATGTATCACTGGGTATCAAATACATCAATAACAGATGTTTATTCAACTGCTAACATTTTTATGGATTTCAAACCAGCATCTTCTGAGCAGACAACCTGTTCACAACACACACACACACACACACACACACACACACACACACACACGTACTTAGTAATAAGTAACAGTGGAAGCAATTGAAAATTGTATGGGCAAAAGAAGTAATGTCTTACTTTGGCACCCTCTAATGTTGAATAAAATGAAGTTCATAGCTATTAGTCATTTTAAGATCGACTATCTACCACATATCTAGTAATTTAATGCAGCCATAACTGAGGTTTCGAGCGTGCTTCATAGCTGCTAATAACTCCAAAATAAAAATGTTAATTCCAACTTCTAATGGCCTCTGCGTAGCACTGTAGTTTTCTTCTCTAATTTTGTCAGTGTCTCAGATATCTCAAAGCACAGTCTGTCAGTCATAACCTGCTTTAATAATAGTAGCCAGTATATTTCTTATATTCTTAGATGCTAACACTTTTTTTTTCTCTTCATAATGAGCCAAGTTATAAGCAGAGGGTACTTTATACACTCTGGATGCAAAAGAAGATAAGAGTTCATCTGGCAAATAGATAGGTTAGTTGAAACGTGTGGTGGTTATTTATTTAGTACTTTATCTTTTGAGGTGTATTTGAGATCTAAGGGACAGAATAAAATTTTGCTTCAGTCTTGTTGAGGGGGGGGGGGGGAATAGGGAAAACGTACTTTTATCTATTTACAGGAGCAAATCCCCAAAAATAGGCGGTTCAGTTCTTTCAGAAAAGCTCTGTCATGGGAATAGAAACGTTATGTTAAAAAAAATTTTTTTTAAAAGCTTTATATATTACATAAAAATACATGCCCGAACATTTTCTTTAGGAAGCAGCAGCAGCACTTACCAGTTTCCTCAATCTAAACCATTGTTGATACATAAAGTAATTTGAGATTTGACAGACCAGCAGCAACCTCTGGCACAGGTAACTAGGCCAGCATACAATTTTTCGTCTTGCCAGTTTTGCATGATGAAAAAACCAGAGTAGGAGGAAAAACCCTGCAACCTCCATATGAGACCGGTTAACTTACTTGCAGTTGAAGAGCTATGAGAAAGGTTCTTTGGGATTCAAACCTAAGTCTTTTCAACCAGAGGATATGGTCTATACTACCAATTTAAACTATGGCTTAAAGAACATTAGATTAAAAGTAATTTTAATGTTAATTTCAAACTTCCTTTTCAAGTCTTGGTAACTTTGTTAAGCTAACCATGTTGTTATATCATTAACTTAATAGCATATATGGAGTAAAAGTGTATGTTAATGCTTTTAGTCAGTTTAAGAACACAAATCTATCTACCTATCAAAATAGGAGTTAATCTTTGCCTTCCTCTCAACACTCTTACCATTTTTAATGAAGTCTCCTTCCAAATATGCTGTGTATGTCAACTCTCCTCTTGGTAATTCCAACTATAATTTTCTCATACTGCAAATATCTTTCTTTCATGTAGTCTCATGTCTTTTATCATTACAATGGTACGAAAGTGATCTTTGTATTCTCATTGATCCAGATGGCTGTTCATCAAATAACAGAAATAGTCTTTACTGAAACAAGACCTTCATTTTTCCTTTCCATTCAGAATTTCAGGTCACTATCCAGCCTTGGTTTGCTTTGCTAATATGTGTGACAAGCCATTCTAAGAAAACTTAAGTATGTCTCAAGTGGCTGAAAACTAAACTCCAGATAACTTTGCATTCAGCACACACTGTAACTCACAACAGCTGGGAGAAAAAACTGTCTTTTTAAAGATGATCTTAATGGTTCACTGCTGAGATAATTTCTGCTTCTATGCTCTCACCTTTCACACATCCTGATATTACTATTGTAACATCAGCCAAAGGTAAGACCAACCTTTTTGGCATCATTCTTCTTTTTCAATTCCTGCACAAATGATGAAGAATCCTGAATGCCATAGACTTATGTCGTTGTTCTTCTATAAATTTCACTACTATTATTTCTCTTGTGCCTCCTAAGAATATCTCTAAACTATCTCTCTGGGACCCTTTTTCAAGCTCTGATGATATGTTTGTTTTAGCTGCGCCAGTCCTTCTATAAATTTCACTACTATTATTTCTCTTGTGCCTCCTAAGAATATCTCTAAACTATCTCTCTGGGACCCTTTTTCAAGCTCTGATGATATGTTTGTTTTAGCTGCGCCAGTCCTTCTATAAATTTCACTACTATTATTTCTCTTGTGCCGCCTAAGAATATCTCTAAACTATCTCTCTGGGACCCTTTTTCAAGCTCTGATGATATGTTTGTTTTAGTTGCGCCAGTCAGAGCTTTAGGACAGAAAATTCTTGTCCAAAGAAACTTTCCTGGAGGTTTACCTAACTTTATTAAATTAAGTAGCTTAAAGTAATCTTAGCATATAGTCATGGCCTAAATTGCTCTTAACTTCCTTTATATTCCCCTTATGCATAGGTCCGTAGTTTTATGAGTGGTAAAATCAGTCTCATGCTCAGACAAAACTCAGGCTTACATAGAAAAAGTTCTCAGACTACCAGTCCAACACAGTCACTAAATCACTGAGCACAAAGTTACTTTAAAGTTCTTTTTCATCCTAGTCAGTTCCTTCTTTCCTCTAAAGTTAATTATTACCATAGATATAAAAAGTTTCAGTACTTTACCGCCTTGACATGAAGATGTCGTGGTTCTTTCGTCCATCCTTTGTGAGGTGATATCTTTCTGCTATGGTAGATTGCCGCCACGTGGAAGTCATGTTCGTTACGAAATGGCCACCTTTCTTTGCTGTGCACTTGCTCATCTGATGGTTGGCTGTCGTTAGCTTGACCGCCATCAAAAGGAATCCTTTGCCAACTCAACATCGGCAAAAGCTTTACCGATGGCCCAATTTGGAGAACTGCTGTCATCTCGCGTATAGCATGCCAGACTCCTTCAGTTAGCACCTGGGAAGGAGATTGCAGTTCGGCACCATCGATCAGTCAGCACTGCTGGTCCACACGAGAAAAACCGGAACAGGAAAAAAACGGGGGGGGGGGGTTCAAACACGCATGAACTCTTACTTATCCTCTGATACAGTGCCCTCTTTCCACATTCGAATCTTATTCGCGGTGCCTTCCTATTCGCTCTTACGAAGTGGCATCATACCTCTCTCTCCTCAATGAGCGCTCTATTTGTAGAACGCGAGTTCCATTCGCTTTCTAAGAATGCCTTTGCCTCGGGTTTACATCATCGACGGTGGTTAGCAAGCAACCTTTGGACTCTTGTTAGCACATAGATACACGTTTTTGTATAGAGCATAATTAAACATTAATGTTTTAAACAATATGTTTAGACATACAATCTTTCTTCTATTTTTACTTCTGGTAAAAATGTGATATGTTCTATCATATAATATGCTTACTTTGCTAATAGTAAAAGTATTTTATTACTTATTGTGTTCTTGTTAAATCTTGAATGAATCATTCTTTTGTTGAAAGAGTTCTCATTCAAGATCCAAGGACATTTTTTATGGTCATTTCATATGTGAGAGACTGTTTAACCTGTAGCACATTAGTACTGTGGCTGAGAAGAAAATGAAAAGGAAAGAAGAAATCTGTTAATACTGTAGTTAATTCATTCAACACCCCTATAGATCCATGTTCAAGAAATGCAGAAGGAAGTGAAGAGTAAGAAATGCATGTATGAACAGTGAAAGTGGAGGTTTTATTGATACCACATCTGAGAGATTCTCCAAAAAAACTCTGCAGTTTCTCCAAATATTTCTACTGTGGAAATATTAGGAGAAACTGCAAAATCAAACTGTCTGAAAAAATAGTGAACTGGATCATTAATCAATAAGTTCTCTTATGTACTGAGTTAGAGTAATTTTAGTGGTACTGTCCAAACACAGATACGAGAACCTTAGTTGGCTGAGTGCCAAGAAGAGATAGTGTAGATAAGTTAATGTATAAATAGTCATCAATATACGAAATCGCGTGTATCATAAAAGAGAAGTTAATTTTCCAACATGTAATAATAAACAACTCATCCCATAAGACGGATTGATTACCCTATTATCGGAATGAATTCTCCTGCTGACGTGTTGAAGGGTCTCGGATCTGTGGGCGTACGAGAGCTGCATTGAGTAGTTGGATGGATTTGTTTATATAGAAATAAAGCTATGCCTCACATGGAAGAGAAAGCCTGTTTGGATGCTAAGAAGGCAATGTATGTATTGCCTTTGTAGCATCCTGGGATGTTAGAAAATCCCATCTTCTCATCTCATCTAAATATTTGGGTGTTCTCAAAAGTAAGACTGAAAAGTTTTTCTGCAAGAAATAAAACAGAATGTGGACAACATCTAGTCCCAATGGTATTATTCGAATGCACTGAATCTGTGTGCCCCAGAATTAATGCCTACATCATCTTGTTAATCTTTCCCAGTCATCTGCCATGGAATAAGCCTCAGTCTGTTCAAAAAAAATTTTTTTTTTAAAAATTGGGTGTGGCTTGGAGCACAGCCGGAGGGGTTTTACGTGAATACGTCATGCCAGTGGATTATACATGTGTTGGGAAGTGTAAATAAATGAAAACGAGTTTAATAATCGATAATTTTATTTATTACAGGTCTATGGTAAGAGTAGTAAGATACAATCGGTAGACAAAATACATCCAAGTTTCTGGCGAAAGTCAAATCAATACAAGGGTTACCTAGCATGGTCGCCATGGTCTGAACGTATGTGAGATTAAACTTGCATTCCAAAAAGTCCTGCAGTGATTGGTTTTGTTACACATTGACAATGAAGTCATCGGTGATGATGATGGGCATATGCAGGTCTGGCTTGATACACTGGAGATTATTTTCTTTATTCTTTTAGAGTATTGCAGCAATGATCGATTGATACAACATTCTATCGCTGACGATGAAATGTTCAGATGAATGTGCACAGCTCCGAGGACAAATTTAGATACACCGTTGATCGTTACGTCATCCAGGCATATATCTCCCACTGATGGTTCTTCGACTCTAAGCTTACGACTGACATCAATGGTAACGATACGTTGACAATTAGTGAAGCTGTTGAGGTTCCTGTATATGGCGACTCCACCAGCGGTGCATTTGGATGAAGTTGACGGTTGATTGCATCGCCTTTCTATGGCAATATTCTTACATGCTTTAAGTTCGAAACCAGATACGTTCACAGATGTGGCATTGTCCATCCAGGTTTCACTGATGACCAAGTAGTCAGATCTGTTCATAATGGACTCAGTTTTGATATCTTCGGCGTGCTCCACCAGACTTGGTGCGCTGATCACTGCGACAAGTAAGACTCCCTGCTGTGAGTTTTCGCAGTTGTCATGATCATCACTATGTTTAATATCTGGACCTCCTGTGATCGCCAATCATTGACCACAGAAACTGTCAACTCGCTTAACTGGTGTCAGCAAATGGTGTTTCTTCATTCTTTCATATCTCCCTGACAGTGGGTGCTGAATTTAATTGATAACCATGATAAAATTTATAATAGTCTCTGTCGTTAGTGAAATACAGCCCATTGATAGAAGTGACTCTGCTCAGTGCAACATACACCAGTTGATTTTGTTGAGACTTGTCGTACTGAAAGATGACTCGATCGAAAGTGTTTCCTCGCAATTTGTGAATCGTTATGGCACAAGCAGGCTTGCCGACCTCCAGTGCTCTTCCATTGTTACCGATCTTCCGAAATCCACATCCATTTCATTCAGTCCATCTTCCGAAGCGGTGGCATAGTTGCTTACGTCATTTACATCCATGGGTTCATGCGGCACCACTGCCACGTGCTGTGCAGCTTCCAATTTCTTTCACTCCCGATACTTCCTTATTCGTTCTGACCTAGACATTGGGATGTTATTGGAAAGCTGATGAGCTACTCTTTCCTGTCATGTGTTCAGCTTATTTCTAGCTGGCTTTATGGCAAATATAGGCAGACATTGTGAAATTTCTAAAATTTTTCAACTTCCACATTTTCTTCACCAACACTGTATTGAAATTTAAGAATTATGCATTAAATAGATCTCAATGAGAACTGCTGATTGACGCTAAAACGAGTGTTGTACCATGACAAAGTGCAAAGTTATACTGAGTGGAAGTTTCCGAGGTGTGGTGGATCGTACACAAAATGGTGGAACCCCCACTGCCACCCGCAGCACAAGGCGTGCTATATGAAGGTCATTGACGAATCTTCATTCTCTCAGCTATTGAATGATATAAGTTTGGTTTGGCTACCTTTAATACTTTAGAAATTGTTAAGCCAAACCTTATTGAATGATTTTGTTACACTCAACTTTTCGTCTAGTACCCCCAGTACTGTTCTGAATTTAAAGATGTATTCATGTTCATAAAAAGGGGAAGGGGGAAAGAGGAATAAAACACAATCAATAATCAAACTATTGCCCTACTGCTCTTATTTCAGTTAAGAAATCATAGAGAAGGTCATTAGTAGCCGTCTTTTTCATTGTATAGATGTTAATTACAAGCATTTTGGATCTCGCCACCTTCAATCTCCTACACATCGATTATGTTTAAAAGAAATTTACCATTTACTTCTCTATTTTTAATATAGTCCTTTTTGTAGGAAAATAAAATTAGAAAAGAATTAATAAAATATGCAAGTTGATCACCTTTAATTCACTAGTATCTTCTATTTTCTTTAAATTTTCTCTTTAATTTTTTAAAATGTATTTTTGCAGGAGGCTGTAGTTTACAGGATGGTGAACGTCTGATATTTTATAATCATGCTTCAGAAGTGTCAGAATTGCCTCGGTAACACCCAGAATCATCACTGTGATAAATTGGGTAGTAGTCTAGTCTGTGACAAATACAATCTCTGTATAGCTAAAATGTTTTAGGTGCAATGGGGTGAGAAACCTATAAATGTACAGTTTTTGGATATCTTAAATGAACTGGGACAAAATACTCCGAATATCTTAAGAAATGATAATTATCAGGTGAAATATTTAAAAATGTTGATTAGATACTATCAGATTCAGTGCATATCACTACAGAATTTATTAAAATGAAGCGGCTGAATTCTTTTTCGGCCCACTTCATTTGAATGAATATGATAAATTTTCATATTTGCAATAAATGTTTTTATATTATATAATTTTAAAATACTGAAAATTTTCCCTCAGGAGAAAAAAAAAGACCAATCTGTAGCAGCAACTTTTTAATATATCCCTGAAAATTATCATGTCTGTAAATTGAGCTTATGATAGTCCTAGTACTTCAGTTTTATCCCTGTACTTTTTTTTTTTTTTAAAAAAGTCCTAATTGTTATCTACTGCTGTTCCGTGTAATTTTATGTATCTACTTTTAAATAAAATTAGATAAACTTTTGTTTATTTCATCTGTTTATCCATATCCAGAGAATCACCATCTCTGTTATAGCAAATAGCAATTTCCTTTTTTGTTTTTTAACTAACTAAACAAATACCTTGCACATGAAATTATTCTATTCATGAATACTGTTTCCATACTAAAAGAAGACTTCACTATGAGTTTGTTTTTTTAATATTTAAAATGCAATCCTATTATGAGTGTACTGTAATTCATGCCTTGCAAGTATAGATGCTTAGAGCCACTATAGTGAACCCATCTTAGTATGTAAGCAAAGTTTCTGCTGTAGTTTTTGCCTGGTCTAATATAGAAGACACTCATGCTTGGTAAGATAATACACTTATGCTGGGTAAGTAAATACAAAAGATAAATCATTTGTATTTATTGAACACTGTTATCTGACAGCATTAAAGATGTTTAAATTTATCTACAAGTATTATAATGCCAGTGGTCTAGCACATAATGGATTATTTGATCTATACATTCTACTTTTAGCACATGGTTTACTACAGGCAAAATATATACATCAAATATACTTTTTTTTCCTCTTGAATTTGCCATGTTAACCAACATTTCTAGTTATTCAACATTCCTTCTTCCATCCCATGTAAGATTTGTTAATATGATTAATGCATTTTACCAAAATACATACTCATTGTATGTGCTATCTGTTAACAGCTTTGGAAGGAAAACATTTTCAGTATGTGCAAACTTGGTTATCTAAGAATCAACCATAGAAATTCTAGCTAGTCTGTTGCTAACCAACTATTGTGGTTGAAATTTCTTGGTTTAGTTCAATAGCATGAGGACTATTTCTACAAACAGTAAAAAGTTTGTAGAAAAAGTTCTCATTAAAAAAAAAAAAGTAGATAAGCCCATCCTGTTCAAAAAAAACTTCTTCTCATAACTTGGCTCTCCTTTATTTTTTTAATTTCTGTAAAAGGTGCATGCATGTCAGAAATTTCCTTGCTGCTGCTTTAACTTGATTCCAACAGATTCTTCTTACTAATACTATGACTTTACAACAACTTGAACAGATTCTACAATGTATATGACAATGTTTTCTTCAAATTTCAGCATTCGGTGTGTGATTCAGTGTTTCCTCTCTTCAATCTAATATAATATTTGCATATTACGGTTCACAGCTGAAAGGTGTTCGTTTTCCATTCTTCCTTTGGATGTGTTACTTTTTAACAGTTTTTTTTACTTATACACAACAGTTGCATCAGACAAATTCAATATATATAATAATCAACAAAATAAATGCCAGCATCAATCATTTGCTGAAGTTGTATTATGATTTGTAGTCAGAGCAAAGTTGCAGCACTTTATGACTGGATCACCTTCAGCTATGCAGCTGGAGATGCCTTTCAAAATAATAGAATAACAAATATAAAAATAATTCTTCTTTTGGAATTAAGTTCACCATAATTAGCAGAGTTTAATAAGTACTGAATTACTGTATTTAGAGAGCAAACAATTTACTTTTGCACTAACCAATACTTTTTAAACTGTCATTAATTAGTTACTGTAATCTGTCTTTATCTCTGTAATATACTATTTACACAGGCACATACACACACAGTGATCTCTCAATTAACCTACCTTCAATCATCAGACTGATTTTCTGCTGTAGAATAATTGGATAATGGAGGGATTACTGGGCTAAGTTCTATTTAAAGGGAAAAAATTAGCTTGAGATATTTATTGATTTTTAAATATAAAGAGGGACCTGGTCAAGCATTTTAATTAGAAATTAACCTAATTACATAAAATACAATTGATTAGCTTTTTTATATACAAAATAGCAAATGCAATATTTAAGACCAAACTTCTACTTGATATATTCTTTTTTTCTCCATCAATTTTAAGTAGTCCTCAGCAGAAATGGTATCCATTTGTCCCTCTTCTTTCAAAACAGTGATCAAAGCTTCCCTCACATCTTGCGGCATTTGTTTTGCATTACCAGCTACATAAACCCATGCACCCTCAGAATAAATAAGGTGCCATAATAGAGCTTTCTGTTCTAACATCCTATGTTGCACATAACTACAAAACAAAGAAATGGTTTATATTAAAATGTGAAAGGCTTAAAAAGTATAATTATAAATCAAATGTTATTAAAATTAAAGTATTACTAATTAAAATAACACTAATTAACAGTATAAAAGCTCTTACTATAAATATTAATTTGTTATTTAGTAAAGGTATAAAAAAGTTAGAATCTTCACTTCACATGAAATTCGTGCACATGCATACCAGAAAAGGATTATTTAGCAGTCTATCAATTATGGTGGTTAAATAAAAGCTTGTTCTTTGCATATCACAATCATCAAGTTCCTGGCATATACTATGAACTGTGTAACAAATCAGTGTTACAGATTGTGCAGTAGAAGGGTGCATGGGAAGACAAGAAATGTGTTGCCTTGAGGTGATACTGAATAATAACAGTGTACAGAAAGAGCTGTATGAAGATAAAGTTCAACAGAATACACAATTGGAGAGGTTGCCATTCTTTAGACAAGTTTGGGAATAGAGATATGTATAGTATATCATGGAGCAGTAACAGAAATGAGGCTACTACTTTTTCTATATGCAAATCTAGAGAGTATCAAGAACAAAGAGAATGGGTTTGTGGCAATGACACATACTATCTGAAATTTTTTGTATCAGTAAAACATGCTGGACAGATGATTTTCTGACAAGAACAAAAGAGTATATGAGAACACGTTTCAGCAAGATACAATGGGGATGGAAGAGTGCTTCTTATGATATTAAAAGAAGGGGGTGACAGTGATGGCCTATAGTGTACAGTGCAAATTAAGAACAAAACCTTCAGTGGAGTGTTGCTATAGACCAGGTAAGTAACAGAGGGTGATAAGCCGGAAATCTTCAGGTAAATAAGTTTGGCAAGAATAGTGATCAGTATGAGGGATTTTAACTATGAAAATAAAGACTGGTCAGAGATAGAAATAAGGGGACTAAATTTCAGAAATTCTTGACAAAGGAGATCATTAGGATTGATAGTTTAGATTTGGTCATAGCATCAGAGGATATGATGATTTGATGTAAGTTGTCATCCTTGCATCCCTCCTGAAAATGATTGCACAATCTGACTTGGAGACTGAGTAGGCATTTGTACATGGTCAAAGAGAAGGGAATTACAATGGAAGTGATTATAATGAAAACAAACAGGAATTTGAAAATATGAAAAAGATAAAAAAAAAAAAAAGGGCTTGAGCTAGAAAGTGTCTAGTACAGTAAGGAAGGAAAAATTAAAATATGAGAATTGTGAACAAATGATCTTGTTAGATGAAAACAATGGCTGGCACAGAAATATAGTGGAGCTGTTTAACGACCATTTCATTAAGGTATTTTTATCCAGGTAAAGCAGGTTTTATTTCTAGAGGAATGGAAAAGATTGAAGGAAAAAGAATTTTCATATTCAAGTTTCCATAGCTGTCATGTTTGATATGTTAAAGTTTTGGGAAGAACTACTACATATAGTGAGAATGAAAACAATGTCTAACTTAACTAAATATTTACATGCCAACATTTCATCAGGTCAAGATAGCATTATCTAGGGGCTCCTGAATGGCACACTTCCTTACTCTGTAGGACGTAAAATGATCTACAGAGCAACGAAGTGAGAGGAATGATATTCTTTAGTTAACGCTGATGGAATATAAGGTAGTGCTTCAAAATTTGTGTAGAACACTAAGTTCTATATTACTTGGGCTGCTTCCAAGAATAGTCTGATTTGAAGTCTCTTTCTAAGGCATATTGTGCTAATCAACTATTTGGATGCACATTAGCAGGGAGGATACTGTATACATACTGAGAAAAGAAAGAGGTTCTGATGGGCTTTTTCTCAGGAAGGTAGAGGTTTGTAGACTTGTTATAATCCTATCTATCAGTAGTACCTTTTGATGCGATTTGTGTGTGTGTGTAAAATCTGGTTTAGGAGGTAGTTAAAAAAGCTTGGCAAGGATTTTTCTTGGAATGATGTTGACAAAATTTGCTCTACTGTGGCGGTTGTTGCTGGACAAAGGTGGCGACTTGAAGAAGCAAAAAGCTATCTTCAGCTTGTGAGAGTGGATTTACAGTAGACTGAACAATTTGTACCCAGAGTATCCAAGTAATATACACACTGCTTTAATTAATGATAAAATATCTTCTTCCTAACATGGAATTTAGGCCAAGTGGCCTGTTCCAGTCTTGTGCCATCTCTTTCTTGGTTTTCCACTTATTTTGTATCTGTATAATATTTTTGGTAGTTTGCTGTTGTCCATTCTATTTAAATGTTCTAGCCATTTTTGTTTATACTGTCTTATGTAGTAATTAATTGGTTTTATTTTCAGGGATTGTAAGATTTCTTCATTTGTTTTGTGGTCCCACTTGGTATATCCAGCTGTTTTTTCTGAGGAACTTAATTTCTGCTGTTTGAATTCGTTTTTCATGATAAAATATATTTTATTATAAAGATATTGAAATGAAAGTGACCAAGAATTGATCTAAATGTTGACAATGGCAGAGCATTTGCAAAACCAAAACTAAATTATTTTGATTGTATGTACAGCTTTAGGACACAACACACTAAAATATTGAAAAAAAGTTAAAAATCAATGTTTTTATGAAGGTATAAGAAATTTACTTCCAACAAAAGCACATGATGACAATATTGTCAAGCCCATTAACAAAGAATGCATCAGACCAATGCAATCTACATAACGTTGACAGAGAATCATCAGCAACTCTAAAAAACATTCCAAACCTCAACAAATTTGGGTGCATGAAACTACCCCAAATTTGGGAGACTTACATTATGAGAACTTCAGCCCAACTGCCAAGACAACAAAATTAGCCCACCAGAGGGCACCATTAGGACTTTAGGAACAATATTAGTTTCTTGCCTTCTTCCTCATTGTATGACCAACGTATAAGCCTTGCTACTAGAACTACGTAACTTCATGCAGCATACACTGATTTACCATAGATCAGACAGTGGAGAATGAGAGAGAAAAAAAAAAAAAAAATAGAATACTATGGAGTAATACTGATCCAGATTTTCTATTTAATTATAAATAAAACAAGTTCTACTAACCACACTACCAGCCTAAAATATTCCAAGATAACTGGCACAGAAGTTTCTGTCTGATATCTGTATATGGTTTAGGTAGATGTATGAGAAAGCTGATCTGCGGCCTCATTTCCCTTAATACCAACATGGCTTGGAATCCAACAGGAGCATACATCAAAATGTATATTTAGTTATACTTCCATAACTAAATCTAACTCATAGAAATGTTCCTATGAGTCTAAATATATGATTCAATATGATATATTTTAGTGTAAGCTCTATCACATACAGCTCAGATACTGTAAAGTTGCTACGCTAATGGGATTTGTGCAGATATAATGTTGTCTGGGAGGACAATATTATATGAACAAAAATGACAGATAATCATTCCAAGACTGTGGAGGACCCATCTGCAACCATTACAGCAACCAGAACAAGCCTCAAAGAAAATCTCAATATGAGAGGACTTCAGAAATGTTTAATGTAGTTCTGTTTTTAATTTATTTTTTAAAAAAAATTTATTTTAATTTATTTGTTTAATATTATTAATTTGGTGTTTTCACAAAAAGTTAGGCTAGGTAAAAGATTAATAAGCAATCAGATTCATTTGATCTTTGATGACCTCAATATACATTTGATGATGATCTCAATACAGAGGTCAAAACATCGAATGTTACTTTTCTAATAGTAAGTAAAGTAATTATTTTAACATGTTTTGTCTCTATAAATTCTTAACTATGAATGCCTAATAATCTGTTTTAACTTTGCAATTTCAAAAGTTAAACCATTTTCAACCTCCTGCTCAATATCTTCAATATCCTCTTTAGCAGGGAAAGCTCTGTTCTTGACTTCACTGTTCTCACAAGTGTTCTATTTTTTTTTTTGTTTTTGATGCCATTTTACTATTACAATATCTCAATAAAAATGTTATGATAACAGTAAAAACTAATTTCCTTACTACTACTTTGTCATCTGTCCCTTCTAAACTTCTAGATTTATAGTAACACCCTACTAAAGAATGATTAAAAACACAAAAACAGTAAGCAGCAAAACAAGATTTTTAATGACACAGATGATGCACTGTTATTTATGGTATGAAACGTTGCTTGTTTTCTGTAAATCACTTATATTTACTATGCTCGTGTATATAGTTTTAAACTCTATATGCTTGCTATTAATTCTCATATCGATGTCACTACTTCCAAGTAACAGAGCCCTGTTTTCATTAGCAATACTCCTGCCTCTCCTCAAACATCCAAAACTCTGACTCCTGTTCTTGCCATGATATCAATTCTCAATAATCATTAACATTAATGCATCTTCTTTCAAAAGAGGGGAAATGCATTTTAAATTGTTCCCCCCCCCCTTCCCATATTATTTTCTTCTTTTGCAATTCACACTTCATATTCCTTGTCATAAATTTCTTTACCCTATTATCCTTTCTATTCTAGATAAGTATGCAATTTGACATTCATGTTCATAGCAGTACACATCTGTTTATCACATATACATCATACAGTGTTATTCTGCTGAAATTCAATTAAAAAATATAGCAAAAATTATTCAAATAGCTATGTTTACTTTAAATAAAAGTTCACAAAACAGAAGGAAGCTAAAAACAACTGTGTTTTTAACTCTGCTAGCAGAAAAAGCACTAAGAATAAAATAATTAATACCAAAAATGAAGATTCCCATAACTGGCACATGTTTTTACATTAATTAAGAAATGATATTAAAATCTTTTGTATCTCTTACATCTTTTCATCCTGATCTCTAGAAAATGCAGTAAATAAATTAAGCAGTTTCGCTTCAACCAAAGGGGTCCACTCAGAAGCAAAGAAAAAATCTCCTGTCTTATATCGACATCCAAAGAACAAATAGTTTCCCCCATAGCCTTGGGCAATTCGATGATAAATAAAACTCCTGAATGGTGCACAGCCTGTCCCAGGTCCGATCATAATAATTGGAGTATCATTTGATGGCAATACAATGGAACCATTTTTTGTTTCAAGAGATATTTGTGCAGACAGAGATGGATCTTGTTGTGACAACCATGTAGAACACAGTCCTCTTCGTGGAATGTGAAGCCTTGTGTTATAGTTGACTACTGCTACCAAAAGATGTATTTCACCAGAGTGAGCAAGTGGAGAAGATGCTATAGAAAAAGAGCGTGGTTTGATGGGAGGAATTAATTCAAAGAAATACTCAAATGGTATATAAGATGTTGTATGAGGAAAGTCACAAAGTACTTCGCGAATACTCCTGCGTGGTCTGTTACAATATGAATAAAGTTCTTCCTGGCCTTCAGGTTGAGTAAACTCTTGAATTTTTTCTTTTTCAAGATCTGAATGACTGAAATGCCACAGGAGTTCAAAAAATGACCTAAAATAAAATAGAGTGGTGATATTAATATTAAATATATATATATATATATATATATATATATATATATATATATATAGTAATCCTTCATTTATCCAACCTTTAAACAACTGAACCTTCTATTAAACAATCCCTTGAATGGGTTAGTGTGCACAACATATGACTGAACCTTCAGTTAACCAAACCCCAATTATCTTATGAAATTAACTTACCAGTGCAACTGAATAATTGAGAGATTACTGTGAGAGTATTCATTTTTCATCTAGGTAAAACTGTAGTCTTCAAAAGAGTGCCATACTCTTTCTTGCACTATGACACAAAATTGCAAACCGATGTTTGGTACCTCATAAAATTTGAAATTTATTATCTTACAGTTAATGTTTTGCAGCAAATAGTGATTGTATTGCAGTTCTAGTTTATCTACATGGTATGTTTCTGAATATGAAACTAAAATATGATGGTATGGTTTAGTAGTAGCACATCATTAAACAAATATATAATTCAAAATATTGTTTCAGAGTTTTTACAGGTTCTTCTCCATGCTTAGTGTAAGTCAATTAGATAACATTAGTATCTATGTCATTGTGTTTTGAATCTGTTCTTTTTGGAGAGTGGTAGTTTTTTCTAAATGGACACTGTCTGAAAGAATAGATTCAAAGCACAATTTTAGTTAGAAGTTTCCACAGGCATATGATAGTGATAAATGGGAATTTTGGACCCTTCAAAGGCATGTAGTGAGGTCCTGGACTGTTGTGGGACAGACATCCATTGACCTTATCCGATGCTCCAGTTGATTCCATAAATCTTCAAACAGGGTTGAGATCAGGAGTGTGTGGAGAAGTTCATGTCCACAAACGATGCAGTTGCACCCTATAACAAAGCGCATTGTCTTGCTGAAAGAGACAATGGTCAGTTCCCATTGCCCAGAATGTTTGGATACCTCTGAGTTTAATTTTTTTTTTTAATCAATAAAGGATGAAACCAGTCTGCGTAGTCCCATAATGCATAATATTATATTATACATGTCCATAAGGATATGTGCATTGCATTATGGGATGCTAAGGCAAATGAGGTGAAGTCACCATCCTCTAGATACAAGCAGCCTAGTCATGAAGTTACTTCACATGCAAACTTTGTTTACTTAAACTTGGATAAAGGATGAAACCAAGAATATAATTTCTTGGCATCTTTAATTTATAGTTCAATGTTCATTGGCAACACAGAGGTCTTAGGCCAAACCAAGAAAAACAACACCACACTGCCACCTCTGAATTTCATGACAGGTGTTACACATTCTGGTAAGAGACATTCACCAGGCACCTGCCACACCCATCCATCTGCTTGGTAGAAGGTGTAGCATGATTCGTTGCTTCATAACACAATTTTCCAAGCTTCCACGGACATACTGCCACATCCAAACTGTCACTATACACACTCTTTGCACCACTGAAGACGATGCATGTCGGTTTGGGCAATGTGGGATTTCATATTGCAGTCTGACCATGGAAACCAATGTTCCGAAACTCTGTTTTGAATGTTTTTGTGCAGATTCATATTACAGTTTATGCCTAGACTCCACATTCATGTTGGCTGATGAATGATGGTTTTTACATGTTATCCTGTAATATGTTTATCAATCAATAATCTGTTTATGTTAATTGATAGTGTGAGGTGGAATCTAACAAGATCAATTACACAGTGGCGTATTGTTACAGACCTGGTGGATTGGTTGCTGAATTCAAAGAGTGTTAGATTTGATTATAACGTCAGAGGATGTTTCGGTGAAAGACGTAACTATTCTGGCTCCGGATGGTAACAGTGATCATGCAGTCTCACTCGGCAACTGACTAATTTTTTGAATGCTCCACTCAGAAAAGGTTATATGCTGAACTACAAAAAGCAGGAAGTTATGTGACCAACTGAGGAGTATACTGAATTTGGTGGAACAGGATCGGTTGCTGGATGGGAAGAATATCTACACTGCATGGGAAGCATTTAAACAATACTTAAATGATGCAATATCAAAATGTGTCCTGAGAGTTTGAAGAATAAATAGGGTAGGAGTCACGTGTAATCTTATTAAGAAAGAGATTTGTAAGAAAAGAATGACGTGGAAGGAATACAGTGTGCATAAGGATGATGTCCATTATGAAAATTATAAGCAGCAGACTAGAATAGTCACACAACTGTTGTATGGAAAGCAAAGTCTGAGTATGAAAAGAAACTGGCTCTGCATGCTAAAGACCATCCTCAAGAATTCTATTGATAAGAATTCTATGCTGCAAGTTAAAGAAAGAAAGAATGAATATGAAAGAATGACTCTTACAAATGTAGATGGCATGAGGGTAACAGATGCAGAAGAGGTTCTTTAACTAATGAGTGTCCATTTTGTTAAAAGCTATCAACCTAGTGCTTGTAACATTGAGCTCACTGCTACTTCTTCACTGGATGAAGAAACTCGGCGTATGAGGGCGAAGTATTAGAGCTGTTGCACAAATTGAATAAGAATTCAGCAATACGGACGGATGGGATATCAACACGTATACTAAACGAGTGTTCAGCTGACCTGGCCATTCCTTTGACCAGGCTGTTTAATATGAGTTCTCAGAACAGGGAAGATTCTGCAGGAATGAAAAGAATGTATGGTAATTCCATTGCGCAAGGGTGGTACAAAGACTAATGTATCCAACTATGGACCAATTAGTATGTCAGGAGTGGTGGTGAAGATTTTGGAAAAATGCTTAGGGTTCATATTCAGAAATGGATTGACAGTGAATCTCTACTTTGCAATGAACAACATGGGTTTACTAAGGGAAGGTGATGTTTTAGCGACTTGCTCGCATTCTATATCAATGTTACCATTGAACATCAAGGGGAAATGGACATACCATGATACTTTTGGATTTTGCTAAGGCTTTTGCCAGAATACAGCATGGTAGACTGTTGCATAAATTAGAGAATATGGGTTTGGATTATAGAATATTAGCAGGGATAAGAGGACTGACTGACTGAAAGATATCAAAAAGTGGCATACAGGGGATGTGAGTCTGCAAGATTTAAGGTAACCAGTGGTGTACCACTAGGATCAGTGCCTGGTCCACTGTTATTCAATCTGTACATTAATGATATTGGGAAGGATTTGACAAGCGATATGCAGTTATTTGCTGATGATACAAAGATAGGTAGGGTAATCAGGAATGCTGCTGATAAGCAGTACTTGCTGAATGATTTGAATAGGCTGGAATTGTGAGCATGGGAAAATGGATATCAGTAAATGTCAAGTCATTCATTTTGGTGTGATTAGATTACAATTAGATATTCTTGGTTTAATCCTATATTAAGCATTCAGGTGCAAACTTGGTTTGCTTACATTTGGATAAAGGATAAAACCAAAAATATAATTTCTTGGTATCGGCATCTTTAAATTATAGTATAACCAAGTGGAAAACCTTCCAACAGGTAACATTATTACACAAATACCTGAATTTGAGATTAATATAGACAAAATTCACAATATCTACTAACTAACATCAGAAATGAAATAAAATTAATTTAAAAAAATAAACTCTACCAAGACATTTAAATTTCTTGTTAAAATAATTTTAAAAAACATTAAATCCTCAGTTGGAAAGTCTGGATCTTTGTTTAATAACAAATAATCCTGAAGTAGAAAAATTTTCTTTCATTTTGGTTTGATGTAAGTAATTGTTAGTATACATATAAATTCATTGCCCTTCTTAATGAAAATACTTTTTTGTTAAAAATACCAAGCAATTTTATAAACTTGGTTTTAATCCTTTTTTCCAAGTAAGCAAACAGACAAGTATGTCAAGTTTGCGCCTTAAGTATTTTCAGGTCCGAGGCAACTCGTAAAGGTGGAGTAAGCTCTAATCACTATCCTTTGTATCTCCCCTAATGCAGAGCACATCTCCTTGAAGACATGGGAAAAAGGATTAAAACCAAGTTCATAAAATTGCTTGGTATCTTTAACATATAGTACACCCAAGATAAAAAACTTTCTACATCATTCACTCATTCTGAGATTTTTATTTGATAAGGTCAAAGCACCTTGTGATAACTTGTATAGGTAAAATTTATAAGTTCTGCATTACTTCAACCTTGGCATCTCAGGTCTGGCTCCCACTGACAAGACCTCATTAAGGTTGAAACCGGTCTGGGTAGTAGTGGCCCTTCCCTTAATGCTTAGCATCATACATGTCCGCAAGGAGATGTCCTTAGCATTATGGGAGATACTAAGGATAGCGATCAGAGCTTACTTTACCTTTACCATGAGTTGCCTCAGACCTGAAAATACTTCAGGCACAAACTTAACGTACCTGTCTGTTTGCTTACTTGAGAAAAAGGATTAAAACCAAGTTTATAAAATTGCTTGGTATATCTTTAACATACAGTATGCCCAAGGTAGAGAACTTTCCACACCTTTCTCTCATCCTGAGATTTTTATTTGATGAGGTCGAAAATACTTTTTGTTCAAGTGGCCTTTGATTTGCCTTCAAAATGAACATCTTTTACTAACTAGCTCTGTTTTTAGATCTGCTAATTCTTCATAATTTTCCATTTCTGTGTTCATACTGTTTTCCACTTCAAACTCCACTAATGAAGTATTTTCTTTACACAATCTTATTTCTTTACTTTCACTTTTCTTACACATTCCATTATCAATTTGCAGATAGCATAATTCATTTTCATTTGACATAAGAAAGAACTCATCATTAACCTCGTTTATACAATTTTAGGTTACACAGATATTTAACATCTCAGCTGTTTAATTTCTTTCAAAAGCTTGTTACTCGAAGCAGAATTTTTTTTCCCAAATTATGCAAGAGGATTTAAAAATGCCTTCATCTATTAGTAGATTTGCATCATGATTGCCTAGTGCTTCAGCCACAAGTCTTATGGGGATTTAAGTTGTTTGAAATGTATGTTATACATAATTTAATAAGAGCCTGTGTAGCTAAGTGAATGTGGCGTGTGCACACTATGGGGCATGGCTGCACGAAGGAAGACTTCTTGGTTTTGAATCTAGTCGGAGACTAGAAGAAATTTTCTAAGGCTTTTTTTGATCAGTTCCCGAGTTAGTCGATCTCTGGCACAGGTAAGCAGGTTTTTTTTTCCCGGAAACTAGTTTTTCGTCCCATAAACTCAAGAAAATCGACCGTAGAATCCACGTTATTTCAGACATTAAATACGAGTGTTAGGGACCACGAGATGGCGGCACTTGTTGAGCCGTCTCTCTTCACTACGTGCCGATTAATTAGTGATAGCCTTGGGCCAACTATCTCTGATTGGGTACCACTGGAGATTGAACTGCCCACTTAGTCTCCAAAAGTTAGATAGGGCTAAACAGCCTTGCCTACTCCCTATATATAGGAATAAAAAGGTGTTAGCTGATTTTTTTTTTTTTTACATAATTTAATAATAAAACATAATTCTAATTCTTGCAAAACAATTGCTGGTTTTAAAATCCTTAAAAATCTGTCAATCACACTTTCTAATGTCTTCCAATGTATTCTGCAGCTTAAAATGACTTGTAACTATTTTTTTCACTCCTTATTAATGCTTTCTTGCAAATAGAATTTCTCATTGGAAAATATTTAAACAGTTTAAGAATTTTTATTATAGCTATTGACACTGAAGAATATCTGAATTAAAATTCAGATATGCACAAATTAAAAATAAAAAATAAATTTAAAGTTGAGAAATTAATATTATTTTGTAAATTTGTTAGTTAAATGTTTATTTTTGTATGTCGTAAGGAAGGCAGTATTTGTTCGTGTGTGAGTATTCCAGTTGTAAGAAATTATAATGCATACTGCTAATAAGAGCACTAAAGTTATTGCTATATTAGCGTTGTGAAAAAAAATGAACTAAATGAACTCTCAGCATTTAAGTTTGAAATGAAGAACTGTTATAAATTTGTTCATTTCAAAGCAAAATTATAACTAAAGTAACTTTCTGCACCATGAACAGAACTTTATAGTCATTTCATGCACAGCACTGAATACAACAGTAATGGCAACAGACAATGGTAGACTGGAGTAGAAGTTACAATATTTCTGAGCATTCATGTTCCATCGAGTCATTTTTGACTCCTGGTGATTCTATGAACATACCTTCTCCATTCAGATCTGTCCTGGCCATATCTTTCAGAATTTCCAAGTGCATTCCAGTTGCTTCTTTAACTCCATCCACCCAGCTAATTCTTGGTCTTCCTCTTCTCCTCCTTCCATCAACTTTAGCAAGCATCATAATCTTCTCCAGACTGTCATTTGCTCCCATAATATGTCCAAAGTATGACAATTTTTGCATGATGATCATAGCTTCGAGGGAGCAATCTGGCTTTATTCTGTCTATCACTGATTTATTGATTTGCTTTGCAGTCCATGGTATTTTAGTGTCTCCAAACCCATAATTCAAATGTGTCTCTCTTCCTTCTTTCTCAGGGTCTTTCACATCCATACAGTACCACAGGGAATACCATTGCTTTCATGATTCTGATTTTTCTTGCAAGGCTAATATCTTTAAAGATCTTGCTTAAATTTGTCATTGCTTTCTTTCCGAGTAATAATCTTCTAACTTCTTCAGTACAGCAACCATCTTTATCAATTCTGGATACTAGGAGCACAAAATTATTAACTGCTTCCATTTTCTCCCCATCTGCTTCAAAATCATTAAGTTCATATGTTGCCATAACTTTTGTCTTTTTGAGGTTAAGACCATATTTAGCACTTTCTTCTTTACCTTTCATAATAAGTTCCTCATTTCTTGAGCATACACAGACACAAAAGAACAATTGGAAATTGTAGTGTTCAGAAGGAAGGATCTCTGAGGTTTGCTGCTAACCACCTGGGCCAAATACATTCCTTTCCTTATACAATATTTGAATTTGAATTTTGGTTCTTGCAGTGGCTGTTAGCAGCACTTGTTTATCACACCAGCATTCCATGTTTATAGTCAATAGCTGTACTTCATCACCATATTGGTGAGTTTTTCCTCCAGTTAAGTTAACAATGTAATTGGCAACTCTGTTTCTGCTCAGTGGAGGTAGGATCCAGATGGGCTCATAAACATTAGAATGGAATGCCTTTGTATTTAATGTTCCATCTTTATGTACGTACATGAATCCAAAGTGGCAGCACCCAGGGGATTGAGGTTACAAATTGTGGTGAGCTTGTTTATCATCCTTTGGTGTCACATCTCTTTCCAGGAAAGTGAGGATGACTGCATTATATTTTTAGTTTTCTGCTTCTGCTGAATTGTGCACTGCTGTTGTGATAAGGTTACAGAGCTTATAAGCATTTTCATAGGTTATTACATTATCATCTAGGCACAGGTCTTGACTCACTTAGAGCTTTATTTATTTTGTTAAAGAAAGGCTCCTCAAGAGTGATAAGGCACTGTTCGATACTGTCAATTCAGAGAGGACAGAAGAGTGATTGAATGAGTCAGTAAGAAATCTGTGGGTCAATTCACTGATCCTTGCATAGCTAGAATGAATCCATTCATCATATAAAGACTTTATATGATCTGTTTTGTTAGTGGCTGACTTTCTATCTATGGTAACAGTACCCAAAGGGCTTTGATATCAATTGGCTTTGTTGCTGCTATCTTTGTCACATCTGGTAGGAAAGGTTGGATCCTGGTGCAGTGTGTTGGTGCTTGCTCATGGCTGATGTAGAAGAAAACTTTTTTTTCGGATTACTCAAGAGTTGTACTGTTATACTTTTGTATAGTGTTAAGGTTTGAGGGAAAACACTTTTGGAAATGATTACGCACGAGCACAAATTCAAGCCGACATATTCCAAAGCACCTCCTATACTTGCTTTAAGTACTGATTTTGTTTACTTTTGCGTAGGTAAAGGATTAATACAAGAATATAATTTCACATCTGAGTTGCCTTAGCTTACACTACTTAAAAGAACATGACAGCTGCCAAGTGCCTGTATATTAGCCTTTTATTGGTGCATTTAGGCAAGGTTTTAATGGCCTGACAACTGTTTTGAAATGGTTGGTTCTCTTCCAACACCAGGCAGAAACCTTAAGAGAGCAAAAACTCTTATTCAATACTAAAGAAATCCAATGTCAGAGAAATGTATTTTTTGTAATTAATTAATAAAGGAAGAACCATATGGCTTCATGTCTTGTCTATTAATTTACTTGGTAACAGTTAACTTGTTTTAATCCTTAGCTGCTAAAGTAACAGTTACTTTATGTGCATGAAGTATCTTTCTGAGTATACAGCTGTTGACTTCATATTGAGTACTTCAATATCTCATAATGCAAAGTACACTGTCTTTTAGACATGTATTCATTATGGGAAAGGTCATTTCACCCCCCACACCAGACTATAGAAGACACTGAATTTAAATCAATGTAGAAGTTTATATTTTCCATATACAAATAATATTAAAATGGTTTATCACCACATTATTAAAATACTCTGGATTAGAAATGGTTATTTTTTTTTTTTTTTACTTGGTTGTCATGCAAATTATAACAGATCATCAATTTCCTGATATGTATCCTCAAGGGGGGGGGGGTGTTCAGGCTGCTATAAAGCACTACATAATTAAGTTTGTATTATTATTAATCTCCTATCCACATTTTCCTCCAAATTAGTCTATTACATGTCAGCATTCCAATATTGTCATATCTAACATTTCATGCTTCTGAGGCATTTCTGACTGAATCAATCCACCTACTAGACCTTAATCTTCCTCTTGGTCACTTTTCTGCCATCTTTGAGGTCACCAAATTACCCATTCTATTTAAGTGGCCATACTACCTTAGAGTAGCTCTGCTTAAACATTCTTGAATGCTAATAATGCAGAGTTCCTTTCTAATATCTTCATTTTTAATGATTCTGCTATTGATACCATCTGTTCACTCCCCTAATTTTTCTCAGAACACTTGTATCTGTGGTCTCTAGTCTTTGATCAAGTGCTTAATTTCTAACCCAACTCTCAGATCCACAACTTAAAACTAGTTTGAACACCGTCTTGCATACTGTGAGTTTGTTTGGGATAATTTCTCTCTTATTCCATATATATTTATTCAACTGGCTACCCACCATACCTGCTTTGTTTATTATGTTGCTACCTTCACTAAAGAACTGTAGGCTATTGTTCTATAGGCTCTCCATTCAGAATGCAGTCTGAGTTCAGTGTTTCTGCATATTTTCATAGTTTTTGTCTTTTTATTGCTCATTTTCATGCCAAATTTGTTACAGCTGTTATTCAATTTAGTTAGAGAATCCTGGAGACTTGCACTAGATGCACTTAGCAAAGAGCTAAGTTTGATGCCTCTGATTTTAATATCAGGTATAATGCCACTTTCTTTCATAATGTGATCCATACAGATGATGAATAAGGATGGAGATAATGTGCATGCTCATCTTACCTCTGATTTTACAAATCATCTACCTGCTAACTTACAACTTAAATATAAACTATGTACTGCTCTCTATAATGTTCGATTTATCCTATATAATCATAGTGTTTTGAAAAGCTGGGTACCTTGTCATATTCCCAATTGATCTTGACAACCTCAACAGATAATTATTAATAGACATTAATAAATAAATTACAATAGAAAAGAAATTATATTCTTGTTTTAATTCTAACCTGGCATATGCAAATAAAGTTTGGGCATGAAATACCTTTGCAAACAGGCTCACATGAAAACTTTATTTGCTTAAGATCAGATTGAAACAAGAATATAATTTATTGATTATATTTTACCAGATTTCTAACTGCCTGAAGAGAGTTTCTTGAATTCATATAAATAATGTGCTTTGGGTAGTATTTCAGGTTTATGTAATTTAATTAAAGCTCTACTGCATGCAGCTCATAGTATAAGTGGGATCTCATGAGATATCATGCTGTCTGAGAAGACAGCTGCAGACCTCACTAGATACTGATTTTGAACCGTCTGTATAAGGAGGTACAAAATCAGAGCATGCTGCTCCATATGTTTCAAAGAGCAGCTTCCACACTGCATTAAACATTCCACTCTTCACTTTTGTAGCCAGAGTTAAGTGTGGAATGTTGTTTCACTCTGCAGAAGCTGCAAAATGGAAGGCAGCTGTGCTATGGTGGTAGTGCATTTAGCAACATTCCACTTGGTACTAGTTGCCCAGATGACTAAAGCTTTTAGCAATGTCTTTATTCGCAAATCATATGGATATGAGACAGTCTGACAGATATCCACATAGGATCATCTATCAGGAATTTTTTTGGTTGCAGACAGTAAGGAAAAACTGCTGATGTCAAAATGTCAAAGGTGGTTCAGTTGCATTAATGTAAGACTAGGAAAAGGTAATGTGTCCAAAATACTCCAACTGCAATTCTGCATATAGTTTGACCCCAGATGGGAGAAACCTTGACACTTCTGTGCATGGCAGAAGAAGGCGAATCCATTCTGATAATAAGTAGTCAGTCTGTTTTGTGGGATGAGTGTTTATTATTACTTGTCAGAAAATTAATTTTTTTTTAAAGTGGTAACTATTTTACTGATATAACAGTTGGAAAATTTTACATATAAAGCACGTGATTTCACGTGTTGGTGACAAATTCGTACATCCCCTATTCCTCCCTTTCAACATGAATTGAGCTACAGTTCTCTCAACTGTGGGCAGACTATAGGATAGTCTATCAGGAATTTTTTTGGTTGCAGATAGTAAGAACAAACTGCTGACATCAAAATATCAAAGATGGTTTATTTGCATTAATGTAAGACTAGGAAAAGGTGATGTCCAAAATATTCCAACTGCAATTCTGAAAGCATGATAGCGGAGTAAATCCAGCTATAAGTGCACCATTTCTTGCAGAAACATAGACTTGAGATTCATAATCAAGTCGGGATCTCATGAGTGCTGAATATAAGTAGAGCAATGGACATCTGTCTGCACTCCAAGGTAGACTAGAGTGCAGACAGATGCTAGTGCTAAAGAAAGTATGTTCAAGGACAGTCATCTTTCCTTGACATGTAACTGGTAAAGTAGAAATGTCAGTTTCCTGTTGAATAAGCGACCTAACACACAACTTCTGTGCAACTGGGATTATCATTTGTCAAGTTTTAGTTCTTGGTTAGAATGAGCACAATGTTTGTGGCAAAATTGTATGCAATTTTTTTCATAGCAAAAATCAGAATCCATTTACAACCACCCAATGGTCAATAGCTTGCTGCAACTTTCTCTCTCTATGACCCTCATGTTGCGAGAGCAACAAAAGACAGTAAAGTCTCTAGAGAGCATTGCTTACAGCTGGAAGAAACTGTTCTGTTATTGAGGTAACTCTGGAAGATTCAGTTAAACATATGTATAATAAAAAGATTTAGGCTTTAAAGACTAAAGCTAAGTCTTTCAATATGCCAAATCTCAAAGCTATATCATATGCTTTTCTGTGTCAAAGAAAACTGATACTAATCTGGAATACAGAGTAAAATATTTTCAGAAACCAGACTGTGTCCTGGGGGAAGAGGGGGGGGGGGTTACTGCTCTCCAGAAACCACAAAGGGTGAAAGTTAACTAATTTGTCCAGGATCATACAAAAGCAGTTAGAAACCATGGTGAAATCCATGGTGAAAACCATGGTTTTGGGAAAGGTGGAAAATGACTTTATTTAGGTACTGTAGTTGCAGTGGCTTGTGTCATACACACTGTAATAATTCAGTGCTTCATTAACAGGTGAGGAGCTGATTGTCGTGGAATGAAATTTTGCTAGGGATGAGAAGATACTCCAGCTTGCTCTATTTTCCATCATGATATCTATAATCAAATATATGGTTCCCATGTAAGAACATAAACATTGCTGAAAAATGATTACTCTCTTAGATTTATCTTCTACTTCATATTTAAACAGCGGGAAGAGGGATATAGTGAACAAACTGTTAGCAGTGAATATCTGCTAACAGTGTGTTCACTATCCCTCTTCCCACTGTTTAAATAGTGCTCTGTGGAATATTAGCAGTGAATGTCTGCTAACAGTTTGTTCACTATCCCTCTTCCCACTGTTTAAATAGGCACCTGAAGGAGTTACTTCTGGTGGAAAGGTTATTAATATTTTAGAATGTGTGCTCCACAACTCTCCCTGTGATATTGATTTCTGTACTATTCCACAGAGTATTATGGCCATTTAAGTCCCCCATGAAGAGTACAGGGATGGCAACTGCAACATGAGGTCATCAAGGCCATCCTAGGAAATATCTGCACTATGTAGATATATGCAGTATGTTATAAAAAGCTCCTATTGAGAGATGAATGGATTATCTTCATATCAATATTACGTGGGACTCATTGGAAAGATTTATGGTTGCTCACAAGGATGAAAATTTCCTCATGGGGTGGATCCATCCCTATTCCATCCTTTCTGAGGATAGAGGCATTTAGTCTATTTGTTAGTTGATTTGGAAATATATCCTTTATTTTTTTGGGGTGCATGATCCATTATATTTCTAACCAGCATTATAGAAAGCAATGGATTATGTGATATAGTGGAAGTATTTTTCATGTGTTTTCAGAAGGGATGACAGCTTTTTTTTTTCTAATTCATCTATGAAGTTTATGAGAAAAGTATACAGCTTAGGATGCTGAAAATGTCTTCTTTACTGTTGCCTTCTCAGTATAGTACTGATATTATTGTTGCTGGGTATGCACCTTCTGGTATGTTCTGTTCTGCTTCTGCTCCATTACTTCCCCCTTAGTATCACCACCTCTGGCTCCCACTGATGAGACCTCAAAGGTCGAAACCAGTCTGAATAGTGGCCCCCTTCCCTTAATGCATAGCACTATACATGTCTGCAAAGAGATATGCTTTGCATTATGGGAAATAATAAGACAAGTGATACCACCTTTACCACTAGTTTCCCCAGTCCTGAAAGTAGTTCAGGTGCAAACTTTGTTTACTTACACTTAGATAAAGGATAAACACAATAATTTTACTAGCAGACATGTATAATGCATAGCATTATACATGTCTGCAAAGAGATATGCTTTGCATTATAGGAAATAATAAGGCAAGTGATGAGAACTTATACCACCTTTACCACTAGTTTCCCCAGTCCTGAAAGTACTTCAGGTGCAAACTTTGTTTGCTTACACTTAAAGGATAAAACCCAATAATTTTAGTAGCATAGCCAAGTGAAAAAACTTCCATAAACTTAAATCTAATCTAGAGAATTTTTAATAATAGAGCGTGACACCCTTTGGCAACTGAAGAAAGCTGGATATTCTCCCAATTGCATGCAATTTGAATGTTTTGCACTTGTGGTCCTTTATTCTCATGCTCTTTACTATCACATTACGAACAGATAGCAGAGCTATGACAGGCAGTCTGATCATGAAAGTATTTCTGACATTTAAAACAGCACAAAGGGACTGATATACTGATGTGAAGGCATGGAATTAAATATAAGAAGAATGATATTCAGGCCTGACAAATACACTCAACCACTTGCATGTGGCAAGCAGATTTTGGCAGGAAAGTAGCTACAGACTGGACAGAATGAAGTATTTTTTATTTAATAAGCAAAATAACTTTCTGAACAAATCTTTTCAACTTTAAGAAAACAGAAGAATATGCATCATATAAAGAGCCATTCCTGTAACAACAACCAAAGTAATAAATTCATTTTCAATAAAACTAATGTTCTTTTTGTTGTTCTTCCTATTCTTATTATTTACTGCCTTTTCATTCTTTGAATGGGTCTCATGAGAGGGAAATCTCCTCCAACCACAATATGGCACCATTAATCACTTTATGGAATTCCTAGTGACCTATTGGAACATATCAATGAAAAAATGGAGGAGAGTCTTGGTGTACTTTTTGCTGGCAAATAGGTTTTGCATAATTTGTCAAGGCTTAATGATATTCCTGCTAAGAAACCATCACTACATATGAGAATTCTTCACCTCTTGGATCTTTTAATTCGAAGCAAATCTTCTAATCAAGAACATTGATGATGATGACTGTGATGTTACTCCTGAAAAAGTTTAAGGTTTTGTGGAGGGTTACTGTGACTGATCTTCCTCCAAGTGATGATGATGATGTATGAAGAGTTACTCCAATTGTTTCTGGGAAGGATGTGCTGAGGAGAATTTCACCTTGACCACCTTGCCGGCCATTATGGATCAAATATGCATCCTCATATGTTTCGTATCTATCTATAATATCAATAGTATTATAATTTTAATATGCACTTCGCATCTATGATAACTTTGACGTCTATAGACGTCTTGGCCAGTAGCATGGTTAATGAAGTTTTTTTCAATGATTCTGAGGATGTGAGCACTCATAATATGATAAATCACAAAGGTACCTCTGCATTCAGTAATATTCTTCTTCTATTATTTTTACAGCAATTTTGCCTGCTTTTGTTTAGGAGTGCCCTTTTTTAATGTCATTAGCTTTTTACTCAAGAATTCTTAGGGCATTGCAGATGTAGTTTTAGAGACAAATATATGTAGCATAATAGAAGAGAATTTGCACATACTTTATCTTGGATGTTGTAGCCTGTCTTCTTTCTGCAGTGTGCATACTTCTGCTGTTATGGTGTTGAAGTGGGGGGGGGGAGTTGAGGGTTGTTGTTCTTCTATATTCATTACTTTTAATTGCAGCATAATGATAACATTTTTTTGGGTTTCCTTTAGCTTTCGATACCATACTCTTAACTTTTCTAGCCTTCTCTTTATACAAGGTTATTTGAAGTCCATGGAACATTTTGAACATTCACACTAGTAAATTACACAATACATACTATATTTTATTGCACTGTAATAAAGGTAAACTGTCCAATTTTTTTTTTTTTATATACCTCACAAATGCTCAATGTGTTCACCTTTGCTGTTGTGGCAGACATCAAGTCAATAACTTGTTTTGTCCCAGAAGCATGTGAGCAGGTCACAGTTGATCAGTATCACAGCCACGATGATACGGTTGCAAAGTTACATGAGATTAGCAGAGAGCAGGGGCACAAAGACATCGTCCTTCACAAATCCTCACAAGAAAAAAATTGCATGGGGTTAAATCTGGTGACTGGGATGGCGACTGCATTAATGTGTCATCTTGACGTATGCATCCTATCCAGTGTTGTGATGAGTTTTTGTTAAAGTATAACTTTGCACTTCAGTGTGGAAATGAGCTGGACAGCCATCTTGTTGATAGATGTAATCATCACTGTCTTCATTAAGCTGTGGCATTAGCATGTATGTCATCCCTGTGACAGTGGGTTATGCAAATAAAAATAGCCTTTGAAATTGCACAAAAGACATTCACCTTTGGCAAGTCTCGCACATGCTCAATGAGTGTGTTGGGATTTTCGGTCCCCCAGACACATGTGTGAAAAGCTTTGTTGCTAAAGATGAGCAATTTCGCGAAACCATCAACTTCAAACCTGTGGTGAGTTTTTGTTTGCCTGCCTGGTTGGCCGAGCAGTTAGCATATCCACTCTCCAGCCGTAAGTCTGTGGGTTCGAATCCTGCCATGGGCATGGATGTTTACAATTGTCGGAACAGTAGTGATGGTGGCAGGCGGCAGATAGCATTGGTATAGTTGCGGTTAGTGGATTGAATGGTAAAGACGAAGTTGTAGAATAGGTGCCCTCCCTCAATGAGTCTTTGGACTCCCTGGAGGTGTCACGTAATAATAATAATAAACCGCTCTTGTAAGTCCTTGCAGAAATTAAGACATACTTCTTTGTCATTAACACTGAGAGCTGAAGCTTCAGGGTTCAACCTTCAGTCTCTTATGGAGAATTTGCCAAACTGTTGGTTGCAAGACACCAACTTCTAAACTTGCACGTGTAGTGGACTTTCGTGGGCTGTGCACATAGGTTTTTTTCATTTGGCCTGGAATGTCCTGGCCGAGAAGTGGTGCACAGGCAGCCTTCATCCTGAAATTTCTCATACCACTTCTTGATACTGTTGCATACAGTGGTTCCTTCTGGAATTCTGCTCGAAATCATTGCTGCACTGTCAAAATGGATGTGGTTCTTGCACATTCTAACGAACAAAATGACTTCTCATGCTTCTAACCACTCTAACAAACTTAGAGAGTTTGTTGTTCTTTCAGCATAAAACTTACCACTATCTGTTGCGTAGTTTATTAGTGGTAAATGTTTAAAATGTTTCGCGGACTTCTGAATAATCCTGTATATTTGATAACTTGTCTTATCCTTATGCAGTTCTTTCCACATCGTCATCTAGTGGACACTGCTTCCTTAATCAGGATTGAACATCCATTTCATTACCCACCTCTCATTTGTTCTTCAAACTCTTGGGACACATTCAGATACCACATCATTTAATCTTTTCGAAGCTTCCAATGCACTGCTGATATTCTTCCCATTCAGTAAATGATCTCATGAGACCAAATGTAGTATTCTAAGTTTGTTATAATTTCCAACTTTATAGTTCAGCATGTAACCTGTCCTAATTGGAACATACCAGCTCAGTATGGCATAATCTCTGTCACCCACTGGTGGCAAAACAGTCATATCCTTAAATGAGACCCCCTTCTAATACTACAATTAAATTAACACCATTTGACTCCGTGTTCCTTCTTACATATGCTGCTCGAGAAAGTTGTCTTACAACTGCTCAATAAATTCTTCATTCTGGCAACATCAATAGTTCTGCATTCTTCAAGCTTTCCAACAATTCTTACCCTATCTAGATGGTGTTTTTGTTCAACTTTATTCCCCCACAAAAAAGAGCTTATTTCAAACACAATTTGCTTAGCACAGCCTTTTATCCTGTTGAGAGCTACTACATACTCCTTTGTGCATGATTCAAAAATTTGAATGTGTACCCGTTTTCTACTCAAAATCATCAGTTGTACAAATTGCCACAAGCTGATTCATCTGAATTTGTGGTTATAATCTTCAGAAATAATGTTTATCCTTAGGTTTGGATACCAGTGTATATTAACAAATACAATAAATCCAGTAAATTATAGTAATATGCTAAAAATACATGATAATTAATCAAGAAAACATTCAATAAATAAAAAAACTTATCTCGCTCAAAATAGCTCCAAACCCAATTCAACCAAAAATAAAAAATTGAAAACAACACTAAGCCTTCAAAGTCTTCTCGAAGACTCAAAAGTTTTAAATTTTATATTTAAAATTAAATTCATATCAACTTCATAAATTCATATAACTAAACTCATTTAAAACTAAATATTTTTCAAATATAAACACCTTTTCAAAGAAAGTTGCAAAGCCCTTTTACATTGGCCTAACCTTAATCAGAATGAATGTCGCCCTCTCTCTCTCAAAAGTTTGGGAGAGTTTTTTTATGTAAAAATCAAAAAACAGTTTTATTATTATTTATTAACATATTAATTTCTAGCTTGCGGCAACCATTTTTAATTGGTAAACTGATTGTTGTATGTACTTCGTATTCCTTAAGGCCTTATCAGCCAACTCTTCTTTATGACCCTTATGCTATTAGAGTACTCGAGGGCCATGGTGTCTTTTCATTTCTGGTCTTACAACTATGCCCTCTCTATAAACCTTACTATAATTCTTCTATAATCTACTCTTTCCACCTTCAATATACCCTATTCCTCCTATGGGTTTAAATTCGGAAGAAGGCTAGATCAGAAGCCTTAAGGTAGCAGCCCTGCCACTGAACTATTCCATCGTCAGGCTAGTCCCCTGACATGGAGAACATAATTCTACTTGTAAGCTAACAGAAAAAGATAATCGGATTGAATCTATGGGAAATGACCCTGGAATGGAAAAGGTAAAACAAAAATGGAAACGACAAAATATAGTACACACAGCAAACTGGAATGTAAGAGGAATAGCATATAAAGAAATAATATTAGACCAATTATTAAATGAAAGAAATTTTAAAATAACAGTAATCACTAAAACAAAAAAAATTAAAAGGAACTATGAGAACCGAAAATTTTAATGTGATATACAGAGTTGACAGAGACCAAAGAGCACAAGCAGGAGTCCTGATTTGGATTCATAACTCCCTTTCATAATTTATGATGTTTTTAACTCCCTGTTAAAACATTATAAATTATGGAATGAAAGAATAATAGAAGCTAGAATAAAAATAGATAGAAGCTATTTAACAATAATTGGTTTATATGCCACAGAAAAAGGAAGAGAACAGGATAATATTGATTTTTATAATCAGCTACAAAACATATATAATAAAATAAATAAAAATGATTATGTAATTTTAGCAGGAGACTTAAATGCAAGAATTGGAAACAAGAAAATTAATAATAATATAGGAATACATGGAGAACACACTGTAAACAGAAATGGTAAAAAATTGATTGACTTTATAGTTTATAATAACCTAAAAATAATGAATTCCTTCTGCCCAAGTATATTTACATAAATATACTTGGGCAGCAAGAGGATGGAAATCAATATTAGATTACTTTATATTAAATGAAAAGACATCAAAATTTTCACTAGATGTTCGAGTTCACAGAGGATATGAAATAAGCAGTGACCACTTCCTTGTTAAAATAAAATTAAGATTACCACCTAAATGGCTGCAAGTAACAAGAACAGAAAGAAAAATTAAATTATTTCTTTATAAAACTAGACTATTGAATGACACAAATGTACACTGGCTATATGAACAAAGAATTAACCAATATCTAGATAAAACAAAACAAAATGAAGAAATAGAAATAGAATGGCTTAATATAAAAACGAGCCATAGCTAAAAGAGAAGTCAGAAAAAGACAGAGAATCATGGAATAAATTTGTTTCTAATTTAGAACATGATTTATATAAAATAAGACACAATGTATATAAGATTTTGAAACACTTAAATGCAGATACCAAAGAAAACATAAAATTAAACACCGAATTGAAATTAGAAGAATTTCTAAATTACCACACAGAATTGTGGACAGACAAATATTTTAAAAAAGACAACTGGCAAACAATTAATGAAACGGAAATAACTAATGAAGAATTAGAAATCAGCTGTAAGAAATGAGAAACAGAAAATCCCCTGGAGAAGATAAGCTAGGTTCAGAACTATATAAATAGGCAGGAACAAGATTCAAAGAAAGACTCATTATTTTTAAATAAAATTTATTCAACTAGTATCCCCCCAATAGAATGGAAAAAAGCAATTGCGATTCCTATCTTTAAAAAAGATAATAGAGATGATCCTAAAAACTATAGAGGAATCAGTATACTAAATTCCTGTTACAAAATATATATCTTTAAAAAAGATAATAGAGATGATCCTAAAAACTATAGAGGAATCAGTATACTAAATTCCTGTTACAAAATATATATCTTTAAAAAAGATAATAGAGATGATCCTAAAAACTATAGAGGAATCAGTATACTAAATTCCTGTTGCAGAATCTTAAATAGCAAACTAATGAAATATTCAGAAAACTTTATTTTAGAAGTACAGAATGGATTTAGAAAAGGATGATCATGTATAGACCCAGCCTTTTGCCTCAAATTAATAACAGAGAAAAGAAGAGAATACAATTTAGAAAAATATATTGCATTTATTGACTTTGAAAAAGCATTGGACCAAGTTAAAAGAAACATTATTTAACATATTAAAAGAAAGACAAATACCAAATAATATCCTAAAAGCTATTACAAGTATATATGAAAATAATCAAATACAAATAAGATTAAATCATGAGTTATCATATACGAGAGAGAGAGAGAGATAAACCAATAATAATAAAATGGAATAAAAATTTACATTAAGGAATTTAAACTTTCTCCTACAGTAAACTTAACTACTCTCCTCTTTGCTGATGACCAAATAATTACAAATTCTGAAGATAACTTACAGAAAGCTATTTTAGATCGAAATAAGATAGCCAAAGATTATGGTATGATAATATCAACAGAAAAATGTAAAACTATGTCCTTTAAAAGACAAGATCCAGCAAGAACTAAAATAGTAATAGATAACAAGATCTTAGAACAGGTGAATTCATTTAACTACCTAGGATGCATGATCACATATGAAAAAGATATAAACATAAAAATCATAAAATATTTAAAAATAACAGGTGTAATCAACTCTATATTTAAAGCAAACCTAGTTCAAAACCAAACCAGACTAAAAAAAGTATACAATACATTAGCCCTACCAGTCTTAATGTATGGAAGTGAAATCTGGACAATGAAACAAAAAGACAAAGATTAACAACAGCAGAAATGAAGTTTATGGGAAAAACTGCACAGTATATCCTATTTGATCACAAAAGAAATGAAAAAAATTATGAAAGAATTAAACCAAGAACCAGTAATAGAAAAAAATTAAAAAATATAAACATAAATGGATGGAACACGTTCAAAGAATGAAAACAGAAAGATTACTGAAACAATCCTTAAAGTACGAGCCATTAGGAAAAGGAAAACCAGGACGTCCTCTTCAATGACTTCTAAGGCCGGAACAGGCCATGCTAGGCCTAAATCCTTGAATACGCATGATGATGACTTTGTATTCCTGTTCTTTGATTTGCTTGTTTCTACACACCGATGATGTATTGTTATTTTCAGTATGAAATATCTGTACGTTCATTAAAGTTAATGTGGTTATTGTGTAATTGGTTGTTCACCTGAGATTATCTCTACTAACACATTTCTGAATGCCAACAATGGCAAGTTCTTTCCTAATATTTTTAACGTGATGCTGCCATTGATGCCATCTGTTCACTACACTAATCATTCTCAGAACTCTCATATAAGAGGTGCCCAGTCTTTGATCAAGTGTTTTATTTATAACTCAGATCCATAAGTTAAAATTGGTTTGAACACAGTCTTGAATATAGCTAGGTTAGTGCTTTGACTAAATTCTTTCTTAATCCATATAAATTTATTCAGCTGACTTGTACCATACCAGCTTTACTAATTCTGTTGTCTATTTCCATCTTCTGAAATATTTTACTTGTTCTATAGGTTCTCTATTCAAGATACAATGGAAGTTTTCAATGTTTCTGCCTATTTTCATTGTCTCTGTCTTTTTATTGTAACATTTATTTATTACTATTTAATGCAACAATTATTCAGTTTAGTTAGGGAATCTTTCAGAATTGTGCTGGATTTATTCAGAAGTATAATGTCATCTGCATAAAGTAAAAAGGTCAGATTAACATCACAAATTTAGATATTAGATTTAATACCACTTTCCTTCATAATGTGATACATATAGATAATGGATAACAGTGGAAATAATGTGTATCCTTGACATGCACACACCCGATTTAACATCAAACCATCTTCCTGTACCTCCTTCAATTCTAACTGCTGACTCGCAGCTTAAATAGAGACTACGTATTGCTTGATATGATACCCATTTACACCATACAACTATTGTTTTGAAGAGCTTTCCACTTAGCACCTTGTCATATGCCTTTTTCAGATCTACAAAACTTAAATACAGTTCTTTGTTATATTCCCAAGATTTCTCAACTATTTGTCCTAGAGTGAAAATCTGATCCTGACAACCTCTGTTTGGTCTGAATTCAGCTGGTTCTTCCCCAATTTATACTAGCATTAATCATACCAGGAACACTCAGTAGCAAAATACTTCTGTAATTCTCACATTCAGTTTTATTCCCCTTTTTATAGACAGATACTATGAGAGGACTGCTCCAATCATCCTGAATTCGACCCTCTGACCAGGCCTCCCGAATTATGCAATACAGTAACTATAAAATTTTTATACCTCCATATTTCATCTACTCCAAGCTGCCTGACTGCATTTGGGTCTAAACTGGTTCATGCACTAAGAAAATGTAGAGAAAAATATCATAGTAACTAAACAAAAATCATGGATAGATCTCAGTAAGGATCTATTTAATGCAGATAAATATCAAACTTAGCAACATTTCTGGAGGCTCTTTAAAAAGCTTAGAAATGGAGGAAAGAATACTCTAAAAGAAACTGGAAATGATAAAGGTGATATACAAACTGATAGGATATGCTGGATGTCTGGAATAATTATTTTGAGCATAATTATTCAGAGATAAATGAGATAAGCAGTGACCATAAGAGAGAAATATTAAAGAGGAATGCAATCAGAAAGACACATCAATCCTTGAGGTAGAAAAGGCATTGAAATCCTGAATGTGAAAAAGCACCTAGAGTAGATGATAACTGGCAAAAATACTTGAGTATAGTTCGCCCACTGTTTGTAGGTCTCTGCTTCGTCTTTCCAAGAATAGTCTATTCATGCTGAAGGGGAGAAAAAAATGAAGGACATCCGAATTGGTCGCCAACACGTGAAATCACGTGCTTTATAGGTAAAATTTTCTAACTGTTATATACAAGCAACATAGTTAACTACAACAATCATAAAAGAGAAGTTAATTTTCCGGCCGGTAATAATAAGCAACTCATCCCACAATACGGACAGATTACCCTATTATCGGAATGGATTCTCCTTTTTCTGAGATGCGCAGAAGTGTCGAAGGATCTCTAATCGGTGGGCGAACTATATTTCTATTAATTATATGAGGTATAAAAGTTTTTCAGTGGCTACACCACATAATTCAGCAGGTCTAATTACAAATTGTTGGATTCTGATTATATAGAGATTAGAATAATTATTTGGTTCAGAATCCGACATGATCTTCCATCACAAAGGCTAGACTTGTAAATATTATTTAATGTAAACAACTTATTTTACAAATTAATATTCATATAACTACCTTAATTTTGTCTAATATTTAATTATTTAATCAAAGATATATGTATTAATAATGAAAAGACTGTATTAAATATTATTAAGCTATTTTAATTATTACTATGTTAATATTATAAGAACTTTTATTTGATAATTTAACTGCGCATTATTTGAAATGTAAATATTCTCTATTTATTCCTGTTTGTAAAGTTTAACGTTATGTAATAGCTCAATTTTATTATATTTTGTTTTGTTGTCATGGAAATGTAAGTGAGCGAGCACATTTTGGAACACCACATGAGGTTTATTGAAGAGTTTTAGAAAGAAATCACGATAAGAATTTAGGCAGGAAGAATGGATATAAAAAAGGGAAGAACGCTGAAATTATATGAGAGATTTATAAGAGAGAGAGTGGCATTAGGTTGGAATCGGGGCATTTGGAAATCACAGTACATTAATAGCGAGTCGGCAAGTCACTCAAGCAGCTAAATAAGGTCTACAAGTCGAGAGGCGGTTAGCTAATAAGTTGTAGAATAACAATTGTAGCTATGGAAGACAGCTGAGTGACTACTAAATAGACTAGCAATACTTGAGTTGAGATTTAATTTCAGGGCCGACCTGTCAAGGATACACAGAATCTTGAAATAAAGCACGGAGTTACTAGAGAATAGTAGAGCTGTAAAGTTGAAGTTTACCAATAGCTGTGTTTAGAATTGTAGTGTCTAAGAATTAATTGAATGCCGGAAGAGTGAACAACTGTGCATATAAAACCTCAAGTTAAGGAATTATTGTGTATTGCCTTAATTCATAAATGATCAGTAGTATTTCATGCAAGAACGTTTGTTTATGTGTATAGTGACTGACGATTAATTCAGTTATTGCTTAGAAGATTTATTTAATGAGTGCCATATTCTGTTGAAGTGTTTACAGTTATAAAAAGTGTTTACGTATAAGTAAATGAAGAAAAAAGATTATCGGTAAGATTATTCCAACCATTACTATTCCTATACAGAGAAGTGAGAGAGTTTCATCCTAGAATTTCCTTACACTAACAGTAACTATTGAGGAAGTTAGCTAAAGTGTAAATTTAAAAGTGTTTGTTTGTAAAGAGGTATTACTGCAATTTTTGTTGTATTTGGAATTTAAGGAACTGTGAGAAAATTGTATTTTGTAGAGATAGCAGAATTACCATTGTCTGAGTTGTATGATTGAATTTATCAGAGAAGTTAAAATGTTTGTGATATCTTAATTACTGATTTGAATTTAAGTGTAAAATTTGTGATTTTAAAATTAAATGTTTGTTTTTATTAATCTAAAGTTGTATTTTTCCTGAATCTCTTTTACTGCACCATTCATTAAATATTCGAACCAAAGCGGGGGTGATAAATAAGTTAAATATACTCGGCCAGTATATATAATATTAACACCTAAAAGGAGAGATAGTTGTGAGTTGCTTTATCTTCAATTCTTGAACTAATTCAGATATAAAGTGGCGCAGTCTTTAAATATAAATTTTCTTTATATTTGAATTAGAAATCAACTAGCAACCTTCTATTTTGTTTAAGAACATCGTAGTGACTAACATGTCGGATCCAAAGTAAAGATTGACAAGAAGTAGGATCCAACAAAATGATTGGTGTAGAGCTCTTATAGCAACCTTCTATAAATAAATAAAAAAAACTGAATGTGAGAATTATAGAAGAATTTCCCTGGTTAATGTTCTGGGTAACATTTAAGCAAGTATACATGAGAAGAGTAAGAAAATTGTGGAACAGAATCCGAAGGAAAAAGCTGGATTAATGCTAAATAGTGGTTGTCAGGATTAGATTTTCACTTTAAGACAAATAGTTGAGAAATCATAGAAATATAATGAGGATCTGCATTGTTGATCTAGAAAAATCATATGACAAGGTTTCAAGAGAAAAGCATTACAAAACACTACAGTTATACTGGATGAATAATGCATTATACACAGTCATACATATCTAAGTCATAAGTCAACAGTGAGAAATAAAGTACAGGATGATTGCTTTAAAAATCAGTGGAGACTGTGTGCACTCTTGTAAGACAAGGCTGCATCTATCTCCAATTTTATTCATCATCTGTATGGATCATGTTATGAATGTAAGTGGTACTTAACCTGATATCAAAATTATGGATGTTAATCTCAGTTTTTTATTCTATTTTTTTTTTTTTTTGTGCAGTCAATGTTATTCTCCTAGACAAATCCTGTGCAAGTCTCCAGGATTCTTTAACTAAACTGAATAACTGCCAAGAAATTTGGCATGAAAATCAACAGACTAAAAACCATAAACGTGTGGACAGACTTATGTGTTCGTCGAACATGTTGTTTATTATTTTAACGGTATATATTGGAACACAGAAACTAAGTAAATAATTAATTTATTAACTTATTGCTGATATTTCGCTGGTGTTATAACCAGCATCTTCAGAGCACAAAAACAGGACTCTAGTCTTTGTGTTGCTGCTACAATTTTGTTTATATACACCATGTTGTTATAGTCTCGCGTATTGTGACAAACAGTGTTTTTGTGCTCTGAAGATGCTGGTTATAACACCAGCGAAATATCAGCAATAAGTTAATAAATTAATTATTTACTTAGTTTCTGTGTTCCAATATATACCGTTAAAATAATAAACAACAAGACTAAAAACCATGAAAAACTAAGAACATAATTTCATAGACATAATTTTTAGTGATGACAGCAAATTAAATGGAAACAGACAAACAGAATAAGTAAAGCCGATATGGTAAGAAGCTGAATTAATTTATACGGAATAAGAGAAATCAGCCAAAACACTAAAGTGGCAGTATATAAGTTCTGAGAAAAATTAGAAGAGTAAATAGACAGCATCAGTGAAAAATCACAGTAAAAATGACAATATTAGGAACCAACTCGACATTGTTAGCATTCAAGAATGTATGAGAAGAGCTAACCTAAGATTTGACAGTCAATTTAACAGAATGAGAGAGGAAAAGTTAGCAAAACAGGTGTTTGATACTAAGATGTAGGTGGATTGAGGCAATTAGAAGTGCTCTAGAAGGCAGAAATATAAGATGACATACTAGAACAGTGATGGCGAACCTATGACAAGCATGTCAGCACTGACACACTTGAGGATTTCAGGTGACACCCCTTGGATGTTGAAAGATATTGGTATTCTGATGAAAAAACTGCAATAAATCGTGTAAGATCGCTCTCAGTTAAGGCGAAGGTAAGTTTTGATTCACTGAAAGAATTATATTTTATAGTTAGCCTATTTCTATTTTATTTTGTAGTTAGCTTATTTTGCAAAGAATACATATCGCAACATCTAAAACTGGCAGAATTACAATCGGAGACTTTAATTAAATTTGTTTCAGGACCTTCAAATTTAGTAGCTGCAAGTTACAGTATTTCACATACTATTGTTGAACATGGGAAACCACTTAGTGAGGTGATTATATTAAAGAAGCTTTCATAAAGTGTGCACCATTTTTATTTGAGGATTTTCATAATAAGGAAGCTATTATAAAGTGCATGAAAGAGTTACATCAATGAATGATAGTATAGAAAATCAAATACAACAAGACTTGAACTCGTGCCATTGGTTTTCCATTTCTCTCGACGAAACTGCTGATGTTACATCGTCAGCTTGATTGGCTATTATTGCAAGGTATGTTCATGGTGATTCTATGCATGAGGAATTGATAAAGTTATAAAATTTACCTCAAAACATGACAGGTAAAGACATATGCGACTGTGTTGTTCAAGTGTTCTGTGAGAAACAGATTTATCAAAAAAATTTTCGATTACAACTGATGGTGCGCCTAATATGGTTGGCTGTAATGTCAGTTTTATCAAACAATTTACAGAATATATTGGTCATCCCCTGGTTTATTTCCATTGTATTTTACATCAGGAGACATCACAGATGATGTGATGAGAATTGTGACAAAGGTAACTAATTTTATTACTGCCAGGGCTTTACACAAACGAGAATTTAATTCACTTTTAAGCGAAGTTAAATCAATGTACAATGATCTATTAATGTAAAATAATATTCGATGGTTGAGTCCTGGTCAAGTACTTGAACGGTTTGTTGAATGTTTAAATGAAATTAAATTATATTTAAATATGAAGGGCATGGAGCACGAATTTTCTCATTTGAATGATTCTGCTTGGCTCAGTAAGCTGATGTTTTTCACAGATTTTTCATTGCACTTGAATGAACTTAATATACAATTGCAAGGTTTCGGAAAATCTGTCGATGTTTGGCATGAACAAGAGCTTTGAGAATAAACTCAAAATTCAACGTGATTTAGAAAGTAACAATTTTAAGAATTTCCCAAGAGTGAAAATTTTTTTTAACAAAACCAGCCCCAAAAATCGTGAACAGCATATCAACCAATCTATCGAGGTTCTAAAGCAGTTTTCTTCTAGATTTGGGCAATTTCGAATGTTGGAACAAACAATCCAGTTCATAAAGTATCCTGATGAAACAGAATTCATGGATCTTAAATTAGATGGCTTTGAGTGGTTGGATTTAAAAGATCTAGAAATGCAATTAGCTGACTTCCAGTGTAATCCTATCTGGAAAAGAAAGTTTATTGCTCTTAGAAATGAATTAGAACTTGAGTGGGAAAGCCTGCATGATACCGCATGTAAAAATTCAGACTGTGAAATTCTAAGCGTGTGGAATAGTCTTCCCGAAAACTTTCATGCTCTTAAAATCTTTGCTAAAGCTCTTCTAACAATTTTTGCTTCTACATACTGTTGTGAAATGCTATTTTCTGCCTTAAATAATACCAAATCGAAAGGGAGAAATAGACTGAGTAATGATTTGAGCACTGCCTGTGTAGCATTAAAATGTACACACTATAGCCCTTCTATAAAGCAACTTTCTACCAGTACTCAGCAACAGAAAAGTCATTAAATGTAATGTAAGTTTGTAATTTCATTTTATTAAATTAATTGTATAATATGAATTCATAGATTTTATATCAATGTCCTATTAAATAAATAGCCTAATATATATGTATAAGTCACCATCTATGATTATGTAGTTAAATTTATAATGCATGTATACAAGTGGCACATTAACAACGTCAATATTTAAAAAAAAAAAAAGATGTTTGACATACCTGGGTAAAAAGATTCGCCATCACTGTACTAGAGTGATGACAAGTGAAACTTATTTGGAGGAAAAGTGTTGATAGGAGATTAGTAATTACATAAACTTAATCATGTAGCATTTAATCCTGTATATTCCTTGAGGTTACATATCTGGGATCTGATTTAATGCAGTGGTGGGGACCCTACACACACACATCCCTCTCTATTGAGTAAATTTTAGGTTGCTATACTGAGGATGAGGTCCTAAGCTGTAGCTTGTGTAGTTTATGTGTAAATCTAGCTCAGGAAATCGATGATTATGATGATGAAATTTATTCCTTTTTCTTTCTTTAAAACCATACAGCTTTAAAGCATACCACTATCATTTTCAAGTATATTCTTCTGTTGCATGGTAACAGAAAACTGTATAGTAAGAACTGTTTCCCTTCACCAGTTGTATATAGCAGTGTTTCCCAGATTTTTCTTACGATGGAACACTTCACAAATCCTGAAATTTTCACAGAACACCTTGGTTATTTTGTAATGTATTAATTCATAATTGTTACTTTAGCTAATTTTTTTGATTATTAATTATTAATTAAACATTAAATTAATTTGTGCTGATTTTCATTGACATATCCCATTCTAATCACCAAAAATTTATATTATTATTATAAGTACTTTATATTATTATTATTATTGTTGTAATCGGCTTGCAGGCAATTTTTATGATCAGTCATAAACAGCAGTATTCTCTTTCCTGATTGTTGAAAGATTTCGATGTGTGAAAATTAACGATAATACATGAATATTTCCATGTTTAAAAATATGCCGCTTGGACACTGACATTTGCTATACAGATGTCATTTCCTTCAGTTTTGAGAACAGAGGATATGCTGCCCATTGTTATAATCCGCTTGTAGGCAATTTTTATGACCGGTGATAAACAGCGGTATTCCATTTCCCAAATGTTGAAAGGTTTCGATGTGTGAAAATTAACGATAATTCATGAATACTTCCATGTTTAAAAATACACGGCTTGGTCACTAATATTTGCTACACAGATGTTATTAGGCATTCTGGGTCTGAGCTTTTCGACATATTCAAGAATATTATTCTCCTCAGAATGACCTGCAATATACTGTATAGCTTCTACAATTATTATTAATATTTTTATTTGAGAAAAAAGATTTTCACTCATAAGTGTGTGTGTGTGTGCATATATTTATTTGTTTATTAACTGTTAGATTAAAATTTTACAAGTTGATATTTAACTCAACTTACAATACCTTCGTGGTACTGATTGGATATCCCAGTATGATTCTACGCACTGTCTAACAGTACAGGGTTGAGGCAATCCAGGAGGAAGAGTAACGTTTCCTTCATTTTGCTCCAAAATAAAATGAGAATCTGGTGAAACAGAAAGCAAATCAAGAAAGCTTTCTACATTGTCTGAAAGATTTTTAGGTTGTATTACAGCAACATCTCCTGGTTCATAGGTCAAGGTGGAATCTAAAGAAATGTTAACAAAATTTTGCATTCATTATTATTACAAATATGTATCAGCAACTCAGTTATTACAATGTGCCAAAAGATCATAAAATCTTTTATTAAACATCAAATTCAAGGTAAGAAGAAAATTTAAACAAGAAATGCTAAACTTCTCATTAAAAATGATTAGAACTATACTTCTATTTGATTCTTGGTTGACTAGATATTTATTTAAGATGGTATCTGTTTCACTTGTCTGAAAATTAACTGTAAACAAGTTCAAGCAAGATTTTGCTATTGTTATATAGCAACTGATTTATTTTGTACACAGTCCATAAGCAGACATACCAAATCTTTGAATTGGCAGAAAGAATGAGGAGAATGGATGTATTAAGGTATACATGTGATATGCAATGATTGAATGGAGAGAATAAAGAGAGAAGAATGCAGCAGTGCAGAGAACAAGGAGCAATGGAAAAAAGTATGCAGAGTAACAAACAAAGTAACTAGGAAACATTTAACAGATGGAAACAAAAGAGGGAAAACTGGAAGATGTCAAAGATGTACAACAGTAGCACTATCTATCAGAGATACAGTGACTGACAAGAAGTTCATATCTTGTACTTTCTAAGCAGCTGAATGTGAAAAATGATGTTTTGCATGAAAAGCATACACAAGCATCAAAGTTGGTAATAGTTCCAAGTTTGAATTTACCTGACTGGCAGGTGGAGAGAATGCTAAAACAAATCGCTTTTACAACAGGTAAAGAATACTTATCCTCATGTAGTTAGAAAGGTGATTAATGTACCTGGTCAATACATCAACCAGAAAACAGTACACATGATTAAGGGCATGATAACTGAGCAACATAAGACAAAGTTATGCCATTTATCACTGTATGGAATGAATGCAGCAAAGTTGGAGGAGTTTAATACAGATGAGCTGAGTTTCAGTGAGTTTAGCATTGGGCATCTGCAGCAGCCTGTTTTTGGTGAAAGAACGAACTGATGTGACATGAAAGACAAGTTATGGAAGGATAGGAAGAAAATAGATGGGGAAAACTGTAAGAGCAAGAGAGTGAATGAGTGAAAGAAGACCCATTACATACTGAGTATAATAAGTAGTTAATGACTTCCTGCCAGCCACATAATAAAATAACTCTTTAGGATCTTGTTTGGCCTGCAGTTCTAGTCCCTCTTCTTTCTACCCCCTCCCACTTTTTTCCCTTAACACTAGTACCACAAAAACGATATTGCAAACATGCAGCACATTTACTGAATAAAGTTACTAAAACAGCAAGCAACACATTTACTGCTAAGTGAGAGCAAGGCTTCCTCACTTGAACTTTATTCTCTTCATGCAACTGCTCTCTACCGCCCTTTTTATACTTGCCATAACCTATTTTTTTGTCTGTATAACTTCATTTCACTCTGACCTATTTATTTAGATAAACAATTTGTCATTGCTGTTATCAAACATTTCATAACTAACTCCCTTGCATTACTGATCTCTCTTTTTCTTCAAGTTCTTCCATTTATCACATGATCTTGTAAAAAAGGTTGAGACCATGTGATCCTTTTCTCTAAGTGGGGGGGGGGGGAATAGAAATAACACAATAAGACATCCAGCAATAACCAAATCCAAATTCTTAACATGTTCTAGCCAATATATGCATGCACAACACATCAGTTGAAAGGCTTATGTGTTGCCAGTTCATGTCAATTGGTTTATTTTGTATATTTATCAATTTGGGATGGTAACAGTTTTGCAGCAGTCTTGCATATTAGGCAATGAAGGGAATCCCATACATTCACTGACACATATGAAAAGATATCTAGAGTGCTTATTAAATATGTCCTCACCACATTTAAACCATATATCAAATTGGCAATTCTCATCCATTCACCTAAGAACAAACTCTCTCTCTCTCCTTTATCACATCCAGGAGTGTATGAAGTGCCCTGTGCTTGTGACCTGCTTACTATGGACAAACAGGAAGAATGTTGATGCCTTGTTGAGAGAACATAAAAAATACATTCAGCACTATAGTTGTGGCAAGTCGCAAAGTTTCCATAGCAAGACCATGCTATGGATACTCTTTTGCACAGAATCAAATGGAAGAAAACAAAAATGCTACAGAAAAGTCATTATTATTATGTGACACCTCCTAGGAGTCCAAAGACTCATCGAGAAAGGGCTCAACAACTCTGTCTCCACCTCCACTCAATCCACCAACTACAGTGTACCGCAACTACCATCATGATCTACACCAGTGGTTCTTAACCTTTTCGAAGTCACAGAACACTTTTGATTATAAGAAAAATTTGGGGAACACGAAAGCATTAGGGTCATACAACTAACAATAGAAATATGTATGAACTTACCTTTTATAAAAATGGAACTTATTTTAATGCGATACTTGAACTTGTCGGATTTTGCAGATGTCAGCAATATCGGGTCTAATATGTGATACAGCTATCCTCATCTCTTTGTCTATATTAGTAAGTCTTTCATGCTTTTTAGTTTTTATATGGGTTAATATTGAGAAACCAAGCTCACACAAGTATGATGTTGAAAATTGTAACAAAATTTTCAGTTCCCTTGTGGAGAGAGCTGGGTATTCGGCTTGGACAAAAATCCAAAATTCCTCAAGAGTTATTTCATAGAATTTCATTTTTAGAGTAACTAATTGTTCTCTTCTTGTAACGAAAATTCACAACTCGATGTATTAACTGTGCCAAATGGATTTCGTATCCAGTCACAATCGTGTGTATTTAAGAAAGTAACTTGAAATCTTTTCTTCCAATATTGTTAAATGTTCTGTTATAACGGAAATAATTATTATTTCCGTTATAACAGAACATTATTATTATTCTCGACATTATTATTATGGAGCGAAGGAAACATATCTACTGTATTTTTTTTTCTGATATGCGGTTTTTCCAAAGAGATACTTTTTTTCTGAAAAGCTGACAATTTGTCAGTGGATGTAAAAATATTTTCATTTTTCCCTTGGATACTTGTATTAACGCTATTTAAGTAGTTAAAAATATCAGCTAAATATGCCATTTTAGTACACCAAATATCATTTTGAAGACATTTTACAAAAGCATCTGTACCTTCATTTTGAAAATAGGCCAATAATTCATTCTTAAATTCTAAAATTCAGAATAGCACTTTACCCCAGGATAGCCATCTTATTTCAGTGTGCAAAAGCAAAGATTCATACTTGACTTCCAGAGATATGCAAAGTTATTTAAAAAGGCGTGCTTTTAAAGGTCTTGACTTGATATAATTTACCATATTTACAACTTGGTCTAGTACAGGTTTTAATATTGCTGGTAATGTTTTTGAAACTAGGGATTCTCTGTACAAAAAACAGTGCATAGATATAATATTTGGGTTTATTTTCTTTGCAAGGGTAACAAATCCTTTTATGGAGCCTACCATTGATGGAGTACCGTCCATAGAAATTCCCACACACACACAGCTCCCATGAAATTTTAAAATTTTCTAAATATGACATAATAGTCAAAAATATCTTGTCCCATTGTGCGTTCATTAAGTTCTCTGCAGCATAGAAATTGATTCACTATTTCGTTTTGATTAATGAAAAGAAAGAATCCTAGTATATGAGCTTTACCACTAATATCAGTGGACTCATCAATTTGAAATCAAAATGTTGTTTGGAAAGTTTATTGGTAACTGTTTTCTCAATATCATCTGACATATCTTTAATTTTATTTTTTATTGTATTGTCCGAATGAGGAATTTTCATAATTTCCTTTTTTTTCATCGACAAACATAATGTTTACTATTTCACAACATGCCATTAAAATAAGAGACCCTGCTATAGTATGTGGTTTAATTTTACAGCAATGAATTCAGCTACCTTATATGATGCAAGTTGTGCTTTATCGGAAATTTTAAGTCCTTTCAAAATATTTTACTTGTTTAACTTGCATGTCCAACAATCTCTTGAAATAATCTTTAGTTTTTGAAGCAAGATTGGCGCTTCGTAGTAAAGTGTCATGTGACATCTTTCACCAGCGGAATACTTGTAACCAGTTTGTGGAACACAAGTGTTCCGGGGAACACCGGTTAAGAACCACTGATCTACACCAATGCAATCTACTACCATCACCACTAGTATTTTCACAGACAATCACAAACATCCATGCCCACAATGGGATTCGAACCTGCAGCATTTTGGCTCGATAGCAGATATGCTAACCACTTGGCCAACCAAGCCAGCATTATAGAGATTGTTTCTGGAATCAGCAGCAACTTTAAAACATTCCCCAAATCTCAAACAAGTATGGTTGTATCAATTTACCAAAAATCTGGGAGGCAGTCATTTTAAGATCAAATTAATACTTTTATCTCTTTCTTTGTCCAACATGAGATGGTGTCAATCAGGATTCTAGTTCCTTGTGCTGTCTGTACAATTTTTTAAATTGGTCCCACTTAATTGAATTGTTGTTCACGTACTGTGACGAACTGCTTTTGTGCTCTGAAGATGCTACAAATAATAGCATCAAATAGGTTAACTATTATTTTCTTATTACTCTTGTGTTGTGAATCAATACTGTTAAACAAATTGACACATATATAGCAAGAGAGAGAGAGAAATAAAGAAATTGTACTTACTGATATTTTGTGAGAGATTACTTAGTAATAACTAATGGGGGGGGGTATGCAGCATGCATCTTTTTAAACTCCTCTCTCTCTTACAGTTATTTTATTCAACATTCTTCCAGTTAGAAATTTTGTGATTTAAAGATTATTAACCAATAATTATTTTAAAGAGAGATATCAACATCAGTTTGCAAGTAAATGATTTAAGGAGGTGATAAAGCAAGGAAAGGCTTCATTCAAAAAAAAAAAATAGGGAGAGAGAGAGTGTGTGTGTGTGTGTGTGCGCGCGCGTGCACGCATGTGTGAAACTATAAGGTGGATGATTATGAAAAGTGGCATGGTAACCTAACATCAATAACATAGTCTGATCAGGATGAGAAAGTAACTGATTATGCATCAGAATACATTAAAAAATTGTGTGTGTGAGTAAGAGAGAGTATGATTGCATAGCAAAACTCAGAGGAATAAATAAGGTACAAAAAATGGAAAATATTGAAATTAAGCAATTAGTGTGAAAAATAAGTCAGAGGAAGGGGGGAGGGATGAGTATTTGATGGCAGGCAATGAGATGAATGGAAGAATATAATATGCAAGCCAAAACACTGAAATGCACAGCAATGAATGAAAAACAGCAATGCAGAAAAGAGCGGCAAGTCAAGCATAGGAAATTCAAAGTTATTCTGCTATGTATAGAGTAACAGGAAGAATGATTACAGAAGAGAGATATACAGTGACCACCACAAAGCTATAGTGAAATTATTTAATGAACACTTTGTCAGTGCATTTCATACTGCTAGGAATGATTTTGTGCAAACTCCAAAAGGCAAATATACTACAGAGATCAGAAGTGAATAAACAAGTGTAGTCCACCATAATATCCAACCTACCAATATACACTGCCCAAAAAGAAGTCAATGGACACCCCAATGCAAGGTGCATCATGCCATGCAATAAGTCACATGTTTGTAACCGGTATAAATAAGAGGAATATGATGCTTCCAAATCAGTACACCTGTGTATGGGCGAAATGGCTGCAAGAAAGGAACTGACAGAATTTGAAAGAGATGCCGTGATAGGGTAGCATGTTGCAAGTCTATCTGTATGGCAAATTGTTGAAAAATTGGACCATCCCAAGTCAACAAAGAGTGATACTATACTAAGATGGAAGTGCAGGGAGTCAACTGCAAGTGCTACCCACAGTGGACAACCCACCACACATGACCATAAGGTGCTAAGAAGGATAATATGTAAAAACTGCCAATAATTGGCAGACACATTGAATGTGGAATTCCAGACACTGGCTGGAACATGAATCTCCACAAAAACATTCAGAACCAAGGCTCACAACATGGATTTCCATGCTAGGACCACAATATGCAAGCTCCACATTTTCCAAACACACACAGCGTCATCTTCAGTGGTGCAAAGAGCATGCATAGTGAGACATGGAAGCTTGGAAAGCTGTTGTTATGGAGCAAAGAATCAAACTACATCCTCTACTGAGCAGATGGACAGGTGTGGGAGTGGCAAATGCCTGGTGAGCGTATCTTACCAGAGTACAAACCCCAGCTATGAAATTCAGAGGTGGCAGTATATGATGGTATGGTTCTGTTTTTCCTAGTTCAGCCTTAGTCCTCTGTTTGTGGTGTCACAAACATTGAACTCCAAGGGGTATCTAAACATTCTGAACAATGAAATGCTTCTTACTTTGTGGCATTTCAACAAAACTGACCATTGTCTCTTGCAATGAATTTTAATTCATTGAAAGAGACGATGTTCATGACATTGTACAGCAAGAGAGTACAGTATCATGAACGTCATCACACTTGACTGGCCTCCACAGAGCTCCAACCTCAACCCTACTGAACATCTGTGGGATGAACTGAGTGTCGGGTGATGTCAAAGGATGTCTGCTCCACAAGAGTGGAGAGGTCCACAACAAGGACCTCATTACAGGCCTACAGGAAGAATGATCCAAAATTCCCAATGATCACTATTTTATGCTTGTCAAAAAGTATGTTCCAGTTATCGCAGTGAAAGGAGGTCCTACCTTTCACTTCATGCCCACCTTAATACATCTTATTAAGGTAGGCGCGAAGGTTGTTTATTCCTAACACTAAATTTTCGTGTTTACATCATCAGGAGTACTAGCGTTTATATAAAAAACACAATGGTTTTTTCCTGTCACTTTGTATGTACTAATTGTGAAGTTATGATAACGTAAGTTATGTATAATTTATTATTTTTTATTATTTTTTTATGTAAGTTTTGGTACCCTTGATGATGTAAGTCTGACTTGCCAAACTTATTGGGTTTTAATGCTAAATTTTATTAAACCTGTTATGTGTTTAGAAACATGCAGAAATACTAAACCACAGAAATATTTGTATTCATCTAGAATACTACTTTCCCAAACCTCAAATAAATCTCATATATTACATTCATTTTTTACAGTCTCATAAACAAGATAGGAGAATTGTAATAAAAAAGAAATATTGCTTAATAAATATTAAAAATTATACAAATATAATGTTTTTACATAAAATTCATTAAAAAATATTTCATAAGAGATAAGCTTCTCTCTCACACTCACATAAATTTAATTTTAAGAATTAAAAAAAAAAAAAAAAAGCCTTAAGAATAACGACTATAATTTCACAACATTTTGATCTTCATATTAAGGTCATCACCTGAAGTACACACACAGAAAAGCTATATTACAATTCAAACAGTATGCCAAAGCAACACTAATTTGATCAACTATTATTCTACTGGTCTGATCTCTAGTGGTAAAAAAAAATATAGCCCATTTTTACATGACCAGAGAATCTGTCCTTTCATAGATTCTCTAACAGTAGCACAAATCTTCTTTTACAGGACAAATTTCTGCCCATTATCATGGCACTCTGTGCCCAAATATTTTTTACTTGCAAAAAAGATGATACAACCATGGACCTGCTATTATCTGCCTCTACTGCTAACTTTTAGATGGAAACTTTTGAGCAACATGCTCTAGATTCCTTTACTTTAAAATTCAAAGTATGGTTAGGTAACTTGACGTTTTCATTATCATGCACCGTTGCACCAATAAATCCCTAACCAAACAACTGTTATCTAGCCCCACAGTCATCAGACATTTTCCTCAGCCACTTGAACAAACAACACAAGCATACAATTCACAACTGAAATTGAAAGTACTCAGAATACACTTCCATTTCTGGATATATACTTGTCACACGTCTTCCTTCCAGCAGTCTTTCCTTCACTATTTACCATAAATCTGTACTACTAATATACAAGGGTGGTCTTTCATTGTGAAAAGTTCCTGGCCTAACAATGAAGGATGGAAATGTACAAAACAAACTTATAATTTCGAAATTATTTTTTATTTTTCAACATAATCTCCCTTAAGACATTTATTCTAGAGATGCTCCAGCACCATTATCCCATCCCTGTAGTGGTTCTCAGTAAGATCTGCAAAATACCCCTCTACAGCTGCAATCACCGCTTTATTCGAAGAAAAACGCTGAACAGCAAGAAAGCGTTTTAGTTTTGGGAAGAGACAGAAGTCAGAGGGAGCCAAATCTGAGGAATAGGGTGGATCTCCAACATTTCATACTGCAGATCCCTTAATTTTTCCACTGCCAAAACACCTTTGTGAGCAGGTGCATTGTCCTGATGAAAGATGATTTTTTTTTCTTCTGCAAACCAGGTCTTTTCTCTCAAATTTTTTCGTCTAGTCGGGTTGAAAGATCGGAATCATATTCCCCAGTTATTGTTTTACCCTTTTCAAGATAATTAATAAACAAAATGCCTTTAGCATCCCAAAACACCGATGCCATGACCTTACCTGCTGATGGAACCAACTTTGTCTTCTTTGGTGCTGAACAACTGGATTCTGTCCACTGTTTTGATTGCTGTTTGGATTCGGGTGTGTAATGGCGAATCCAAATCTCATCCATAGTAATAAATCGATGAACAAAATCAGTTTTATTCTTGTTAAAATGCTCCAAGCACTGTTCAGAGATTTTCATGTGAGTACGTTTCTGATCTGCTGTGAGCAAGTGCGGCACCCATCTTGCGCAAAGCTCTTTCATTTACAATTCTTCATGCAAAATATATCCAAATGTTCTTTTGAAATGCCTATAATCTCAGCAATTTCACGCATTTTGACTTGCCAGTAATCCAATACCATATCTTGCACTTGATCAATGATTTCTGGTGTTATTACACTTTTTGGACGTCCTTCAAGTGGATCATCTTCAAGGCTGGTACAGCCATGTTTAAACTCGGCAGCCCATTTCTTAATTGTCGAAAACGAAGGAGAAGAGTGCCCATAAACTTTTATGAACTTCGAAAGAATTTCTTTTGGCATTAAATCTTCTTTTACAAAGAATTTTATAACCGCACAATACTCAATTTCATCCATTTCCAAGGATACAGACAACACTTTTGCTTCAGACAGCTGTATAAAACAAACTACTTGATAGAATGACTTGCAATTTCACATGGATACTTGTGACAGATGTACCAACAATTTCGTTTTTACCCAAAAATGCTAAAATGCCTGATTCATCATTAGTTTTTTCTAATCTGTTACACATTTATATCATTTGGCTCATTATCAAAACCGTTGAAAAAATATTTATTATATTCTTTATATATGGTTAGTCTATAGCAGGGGCGGACAATCCTTAACACGCCTGCCAAACGTGGCACGCCAATGACTTTTTTCCGGTATGCAAACCCAGGGCTCATCTTAAAAAATAATTAAATAAAAAAATATATTTCAAACATCTTCACTGACACATATTTTAACTTAATATAATAAATTTTATTAAGAAGAGCTATACCAAATGAAAATGCAATAATTAATTAAACTCTACCAACTGTTTCATAATAATAAGTAATAAGAAAATTAGAAACAAACGTCCTATTTCCAAGCCATCGATATATCTCCACGATATACTGATGTACATGTTTTGCCCAGTTCAGTTGTTGCATTATTCGTCAAGCATCCAGACGTGGCGTGACTCCTTTACCATCATTGGATATATCTTTTCATGTTTCATAAAGAACATATCCGTTTTCTAAAGTGTATTTGGATTTTATTAAATCATAAGTCATTAAAATATGGATTGGAGGTATTTATTGTCAATTAATATGTTTAACTTATTAGATATAAAAGCAAATTTCCTTTACATTGATTTTCGGAAACTAAAGTTTTCAGCTTTTTTTCATAAAATCCCCGCATATATTGCAATTGCTATTTCCTGCCTAGAGAGCAGTTTCCTTGTGTGCATCCTACCCAAATAGCACCATCTGCTTTCCCATTATTTCAAGCAAAAATTAGCAGTAATTTACAAGACCTGATATACTTAATGAACAATCCTTCACGAATGACTAATGAACAGACAGCCATATACTAGGCCAGTAAAGATATGTGCATATATGATTGGTGTGGTATTAACAAAAGATCACGTGAGTCAAAGATAAAAGTCAGCAGACAATTTTTGAATTGAAATGCTAATTCTCTTCAACCAAATTCAATATCTGAAAGTGCCATAACAATATTCACTATATATTTGCTAGCTTTAACATGTTTACAAATTTTAACACTTTCTGTTGATTTTTATTGTTGCTCTGCATTTGAGCTGGAGGGACAGACTTCCACACATCTAGTTTTTAGTCTTTGCCAGTGCAGCATATGGTTTTGCTTGTGGCTAAATAGCATAGTTTTTGGGGGAAGGGACATGCGATTCATTAGTTAGTGCCATTTTTATTCCACCTTTCTCTAATTGCACTATTTGTTGAGAAATATATTACACAGACTGCAAATGTTTGTATTTTATTCAGTGATACAATAAAACGACCTGCTTTTACTTGCGTCTGCAGACGTATTGGCTAGTATGGGGGCTCGTGGTTTGCCACAAGTAAGCAGGAAGCGAGCCACTATTACCATGAGGTGAACGTGACTAAACTTTTTTTTTCTCTGCGAGGTTACGCAAAACTTTTCAATTTCTTTTTTTTTTTTTTGCAAAGTAAAATCAGGGGTGCAAGTTATATGCGAGGGACCAGTTATATTCCAGTAAATACAGTAAGTTATTTTTAAAGCTATGTGAAATGTATTATCAATATTCAGGATTATGACGTGTTGTCTGCACGTGATTAGATCTCGTTAATTTTAACTCGGTTAATAGCGATAAATAAGGGTGAAACTGATGTACTGAAGTAAACAAACGAAAAAAAATATTCCTTGAGTGTTTCTAAAATTTTGTAATATTGTAAAAGGTATGTACATATTTAACTTTTTGTTAATTCATGGGATAAAAATATTTAATATTATTTACTTATTTGACAGGCAAAGCCTACCCCATAATGTCCATGCCAAGAAAGTATCCCTCTGGGTGTCAAAAAAGGAAATCAGCAGAAAAGAAAAAAAAAAGAAAAGCAAAATCTGAAAAAGTCACAAGTCGATTTGTTTTCATGGCTACAAAATAAATCTGACAATGAAATTGCTACGACTTCAACTGAAGAAGAAAACTCCAAACAAGCTACACAACTTTTCAACGAAAATTTAGAAACTGTGGGATTCGTCGAAAAAGATGCGTCTGATTATACAAACGTTTTGGATACAGCAAATAACGATGAAAACAATAATAACGATGGTGATCAAGTGAATATAAATGATCCAAGTTTGTGGCCAAATATTATAACTGATACATTTATATTATTTTGTGTTAAAACAGGACCTAAACAACATCATGAAGATGCATTCATTAAGAATGTTAAAGGTAGATCATTTTCTACATTGTCCTATTTAAAAAAAAATACCAAGCGGTGAAACTCAGCTTCGCAGCTGGTTAGTTTAATCAAAAACTCAAGACTCAGTATTTTGCTTTTGTGTATTATTTTCCAAAAGAAGAGGAAAAGATCAATCAACACGATTAATAAATGGAGAAAACTGTCATCTCTAATCCGAGATCATGAGCTTTCTGTTGGTCACTTTAATTCTTTTATTGCTTGGCAAGAAATACTAAAAGGGCTTAATTTATGTTCAACTGCTGACAGAACAAATCAAATTAATATAAATAAAGAAACAGAACGTCTAAAATTATTATTCCAAAGAATTGTAGATGTAATTCTATTTTTAGCAAGTAATAATCTGTCATTTCGAGGATCCCATGAAACAATAGGAATGCAGAATAATGGAAATTTTTTAAGTTTAATAGAATTACTAAGTAAATATGATCCTGTGCTAATGGATCATGTAAACAGAATTAAAAATACGAAAAAAAAGAATTGTGCATCATTTGGCGCATAGTTTTCAAGAGGAAATTATTGTTGCATTAGGTAATGAAGTCTTTAATAAAATTAAAGACGATATAAAAGCATCCATATATTACAGTATCCAAATGGATCGTACTCCTGATATTTCTCACAAGGAACAAACTTCAATAATTATTAGATATGTAAATTTTGTAGACAAAAAATTAATTATAAATGAGTCATTTATAGGATTTATTGAAGTAACTGATGGAACTGGTGAAGGACTAGCAAATTCGCTTTTAAAAAGAATAGGTGAGCTTGATTTAGATATTATGAATTGTAGAGGGCAAGCATACGATAACAGTAGCAATATGAAGGGAACATATAAAGGCATACAATCTAGAATAATTAGTTTAAACTCTCATGCAATTTATGTACCTTGCTTATCACATTCTTTTAATTTCATAATTTGTGATGCTGCTTATAGTATTGCAATATTCCGAAAAAAATTTTCGGAATATTGCAACCTTAATACTAAGTATTTTCTGCATCTACAAAAAAAGGTGGGAAATTATACAAAAGTATTTAAATATTACACTTAAACCATTATGTGATACTTGATGGGAAGCCAAAATAGATGCAGTCAGAGCAGTGTATACACAGTTTGAACAAACTTATAATGCCTTAGAAGAATTGTATTGGCGCAATTAACAATAACACAGCAGTATCCGAAGCTAAAATTTTACTAGATTCATTACAAGAAATGCCAATTATTTTAAGCTTATCGGTGTGGTTTACAATATTGTCAAAAATTAATAGTATCAACAAACAATTTCAAGCAAAAACAATTGTTCTGGACTCTGCTTTTAATTTAGTGAATAAAATTAAAAATGAAATCCAAAATTTAAGATCAAAATTTAACACATTTTGAGATGACGCAAAAACGATAGCACGAAACTTGAATATTTCCGAAGACTTCCCTGAAAAAAGAATTCGAAAAAGAAAAAGATTATTTTCCGAACTAGCAGAAGATGAAGTTTTACTAAACCCAGTAGAGGAATTTAGATGTCACTTTTTCAACGTTGTGATTGATACTGTTATTGTACAAGTAGATGAGAGATTTAAAAATATGCCCAATGTTAAGACTATTACACTTTTTTTATAATCTTTGTCAAGTAGCTTTATTTTATCCTCCTACATGTTTCGCCAATCTTTTTCTATTGGCATCCCCAGGGAATACAAACTAGTAAACTAAAATGAAGGTTACAGACTAGGTTATAACTGATGGTTCTAATTCATACAAAAAATTGGTATTGTGCATGACAATGTGCGTGTCTCGTTAACATGATTTATTCGTTATGGTTCATTACGTAATTGTTATGAAAGTTCATTTCTTTGATGTTTAATGATCTGATAAAAGTTTTCCAAATTTCTGGTAAAATTAGACCTTGATTCTTGTTTAGGTTTTCAGTTTTACGGGCGACTGTAGTTGCTTCTTTAAAGGTTCTTGAATGGTAGTTATCTTCTATGTATGGCATAAGGCTCTTATCCCACTCAATGTAATGTTAGTAGAGGCAAAGTGGCATGAAAGGCCTGAAATGTCTTGTCTGTTATTTCTGACATCCTATGTGTTCTTTCTTTCTTGTTTCAAAGCTTTTGACCTACCTAACTAATACCACACGAGCAAGGTATATTATATATTCCAGAGTACTTGTAGAATGGGTGAGGATCTTTCGGTGATCTTAAAAATTTCCGAATAGTGTTGATTGGTTTGAATGCCATTCTGATCTTATGTGGTTTTAAAAGGTTAGCTAATTTTTTGGAAAGGTTGCTGACAAAAGGAATCGTAATTGTACTGATGTATTGGACGTCATCACGTTGTCGATGTGGTATATCAGTAAAGAGAATCTTGTTATAGAGTCTTTTTGGGTAACCATTTAAAGAAAGTTCTCTGGATATTGTGGTTAATTCCGTTAGTAGGTCATCCTTGTCTGTCGTATACTGTATAGCTCTTTTCTTGAGACTATGGATAATGCTAAGTTTCTGAACTTTGTGATGAGCTGAGTTGAAATGGAGGTAACGTCCAGTATTTGTAGGTTTTCTGTATACAGATAGGTTGATACTATTATTGGATTGTTTCTTTATTAAAATGTCAAGGAATGGCAGTTTTTTATCTTTTTCCATTTCTAATGTGAATTTGATGGTATTGTGGAAACTATTGATTTATTGAGGTAATTCATTAGTTCTTCTTTCGTATGATCCCAAATGATAAAGATGTCATCTACATATCTGTACCAAATTTTCGGTTTTGGAATGATCTGGGTTAAGATTTTTTTCTCTAGATCTTCCATGAATAAATAAGTCAGCACAAGGAGGTGATAGGGGGCTACCCATCGCTAATCTAGTGAGTTGTTTGTAGATCGTTTTTTGCCAAATAAAATAGTTAGAAGTTAAACAGTGATTGAACAAAGTAGTGATGTTTTTCGGGAACAAGTTGTCTAAGATGTTGATGACTTCAACCACTGGAATGTTAGTAAACAGCGATGTAATGTCCAGGCTTGCTAGTATATCCTCTTCAAAAATAGGGATGTTTTTTATTTTATCTATAAAATGTTTTGAGGTTTTAATATAAGTATCCGAGACGTGAATGTGTTGTTGTAAAATCTTCGCAAGATACTTGGACAGTTGGTAAGTGGGAGAATAGATTCCATCGACTATTGGACGTAATGGTATACCTTCTTTATGAATTTTTGGAAGGCCATACAATCTAGGAGTAAGTGGGTGCATAGATTTTAGTTTTTTTTATAATTTCTATAGGCCAGTTATTCATTCCACGTAATAATTCATTGGTGTCATTATGGTTTTTTGTGGTAGGATCTCTACTGAGAACTTCATATACAGACCTGTCAGATAATAGATTTTTAATTTTTTCTTCATAATCTTTAGTATTTAATATAACTGTATTATTACCTTTGTCGGCTTTGAGTATGATGATATCTTTATTATTCCTTAATTTGAGAAGCGTTCTTCTTTCCATTTGGTTAGAGTTGGTGTTAGGAGATGTTGACTGAGCTGAAAGCATTATGCTGCTTTTTAATCATAAGTCATTAGCTATTGGAACTGGTAGTAATGAGAAGGCTTTTTCTAAGTTGCAGATGAACTCTATTTTAGGAATGACAGTGGGTTTTAAAGCAAAATTGAATCCTTTTTTGAGGATAGAGATCTCAGGTTTACTTAAAACGTGTTTAGATAGGTTAATAGAAAAAGATTGGCGAAACATGTAGGAGGATAAAATAAAGCTACTTGACAAAGATTATAAAGAAAGTGTAATAGTCTTATGAATAATTGTCAAGAAAAAAATTCAACATAATGAACAGGATCAACGAGTTCACCAAACAAATGGTACGCGATCTCAAAGGTTTAAAATCTGACTTTTTTAAAAAGATGTAGAGACAATATCGTGATCCCAAAATTTCTTCGTTTGAAACAATATTATAAAACTAGACAAGCCAACTTGATTTACCAACGAACTTCGTATGCTCTTCTTAGAGAAAGAATTCACCATACGAGATTCATGCTTAGAAAATAGACCCACAGTGCCATAATTTATTCACAGATATCTCTAATAATCTTGACGCTGAGACATGGCAACTATTAGACAATATGATTAGCAACAGTTTTACCAAAACATTTAATCACAGCAAAAAGACACAAAATTGATAAATTCAACATACTGTATGATAATCATAGCAACTGCAAACTGTCTCTACCAGATAACCAAGTGATAATTAACCTATCTAAACACATTTTAAGTAAACCTGAGATCTCTATCCTCAAAAAAAGATTCAATTTTGCTTTAAAACCCACTGTCATTCCTAAAATAGAGTTCATCTGCAACTTAGAAAAAGCCTTCTCATTACTACCAGTTCCAATAGCTAATGACTTATGATTAAAAAGCAGCATAATGCTTTCAGCTCAGTCAACATCTCCTAACACCAACTCTAACCAAATGGAAAGAAGAACGCTTCTCAAATTAAGGAATAATAAAGATATCATCATACTCAAAGCCGACAAAGGTAATAATACAGTTATATTAAATACTAAAGATTATGAAGAAAAAATTAAAAATCTATTATCTGACAGGTCTGTATATGAAGTTCTCAGTAGAGATCCTACCACAAAAAACCATAATGACACCAATGAATTATTACGTGGAATGAATAACTGGCCTATAGAAATTATAAAAAAACTAAAATCTATGCACCCACTTACTCCTAGATTGTATGGCCTTCCAAAAATTCATAAAGAAGGTATACCATTACGTCCAATAGTCGATGGAATCTATTCTCCCACTTACCAACTGTCCAAGTATCTTGCGAAGATTTTACAACAACACATTCACGTCTCGGATACTTATATTAAAACCTCAAAACATTTTATAGATAAAATAAAAAACATCCCTATTTTTGAAGAGGATATACTAGCAAGCCTGGACATTACATCGCTGTTTACTAACATTCCAGTGGTTGAAGTCATCAACATCTTAGACAACTTGTTCCCGAAAAACATCACTACTTTGTTCAATCACTGTTTAACTTCTAACTATTTTATTTGGCAAAAAACGATCTACAAACAACTCACTAGATTAGCGATGGGTAGCCCCCTATCACCTCCTTGTGCTGACTTATTTATTCATGGAAGATCTAGAGAAAAAAATCTTAACCCAGATCATTCCAAAACCGAAAATTTGGTACAGATATGTAGATGACATCTTTATCATTTGGGATCATACGAAAGAAGAACTAATGAATTACCTCAATAAATCAATAGTTTCCACAATACCATCAAATTCACATTAGAAATGGAAAAAGATAAAAAACTGCCATTCCTTGACATTTTAATAAAGAAACAATCCAATAATAGTATCAACCTATCTGTATACAGAAAACCTACAAATACTGGACGTTACCTCCATTTCAACTCAGCTCATCACAAAGTTCAGAAACTTAGCATTATCCATAGTCTCAAGAAAAGAGCTATACAGTATACGACAGACAAGGATGACCTACTAACGGAATTAACCACAATATCCAGAGAACTTTCTTTAAATGGTTACCCAAAAAGACTCTATAACAAGATTCTCTTTACTGATATACCACATCGACAACGTGATGACGTCCAATACATCAGTACAATTACGATTCCTTTTGTCAGCAACCTTTCCAAAAAATTAGCTAACCTTTTAAAACCACATAAGATCAGAATGGCATTCAAACCAATCAACACTATTCGGAAATTTTTAAGATCACCGAAAGATCCTCACCCATTCTACAAGTACTCTGGAATATATAATATACCTTGCTCGTGTGGTATTAGTTAGGTAGGTCAAAAGCTTTGAAACAAGAAAGAAAGAACACATAGGATGTCAGAAATAACAGACAAGACATTTCAGGCCTTTCATGCCACTTTGCCTCTACTAACCATCACATTGAGTGGGATAAGAGCCTTATGCAATACATAGAAGATAACTACCATTCAAGAACCTTTAAAGAAGCAGCTACAGTCGCCTGTAAAACTGAAAACCTAAACAAGAATCAAGGTCTAATTTTACCAGAAATTTGGAAAACTTTTATCAGATCATTAAACATCAAAGAAATGAACTTTCATAACAATTACGTAATGAACCATAACGAATAAATCACGTTAACGAGACACGCACATTGTCACGCACAATACCAATTTTTTGTATGAATTAGAACCATCAGTTATAACCTAGTCTGTAACCTTCATTTTAGCTTACTAGTTTGTATTCCCTGAGGATGCCAATAGAAAAAGATTGGCGAAACATGTAGGAGGATAAAATAAAGCTACTTGACAAAGATTATAAAAAAAGTGTAATAGTGTTATGAATAATTGTCAAGAAAAAAATTCATCATACCCAATGTTATTTCTTATTTTAAATTAATCACTGATATAAAAACGTTAGAAAAAAATTAACTAGAAAACCGATCAAAGGATTTTGTAAAATATTATAGTAAAGATGTAAATGAAGACTTAATCCATGAAATTGATTTGTTACAAGAATTGATCTTGGACCAAAAAAATGTAAATAACGCGCAAGACATATTGCAAATATACTAAATAATAGTTATAATGAACTATTCCCAAATGTGCTAACTGTATTGAAAATTTTCTTTACGTTACCAGTTACTATAGCAAGTGCAGAGCATTCTTTTAGCAAATTAACATTGCGAAGAATTATCTTCGGTCAAGTATGTGCGAAGAACACTTAAATGCACTTGCTATATTAAGCATCGAAAAGGAAATTGCCAAAAATTGTAATTTTTCGGAAATGATTAATGACATAGCAAAAAAAAAAGCGCATATTTAAATAAATACATATTAAGCAATATACGTGTTAGTAAAACTAGGCCCCTAAATAGTAAACCTATTTATTTTTTGGTGTTTATTTTTTTTATTACTTCAAACAATAATTAATTGTAAATAGTTTTTGTGTGCTAGTTGGTGAGACAGGTTACTTTTGTTTGTGTTAAATATTTATTTTAATTATTTAATACTTTTGTTTTGTGTTCAGTAAACGTTATGTTAACCTGTTATATTTTGAATGTTTTTTTTGTTTTACTGTGCCAAAATCATTTGCAGGTAAGAGGTTTTACAATACGTTTTTCTTATTATTTATTATTATGAAACAGTTGGTAGAGTTTAATTAATTATTGCATTTTTATTTGGTATAGCTGTACTTAATAAAATTGTATTATATTAAGTTAAAATATATGTCAGCGAAGATATTTGAAATGTATTTTTTTATTTAATTATTTTTTAAGATGAGCCCTGGGTTGCATGCCGAAAAAAAAAAAAAGTCAGTGGCATGCCACTTTTGGCAGGCATGTTAAGGGTTGTCCACCTCTGCTCTAGACTAACCATATATAAAGAATATAATAAATATTTTTTAACGGTTTCGATAACGAGCCAAATGTGTAACAGATAAGAAAAAAACTAATGATGAATCAGGCATTTTAGGGCTTAAAAATGAAATCGTGTTTGTTAATTTTTATACACTGCATAAATGCATCAAAAGGGTTAAGCAAAAGCCCTAATACAATAGAGAAACACAGAGATATTATTATTACTGGGGTCCCTAAAATAATGTCGATGAAATCCCTTTAGTTATAAGCAAAATTAGAAGAAAAAAAAATACGTTTCCGCAAATGTGTACAGACTGTGCCCACTCGATTGTGGGGCCGGGTGCATTGCACCAACTGCACCCCCCAGATGGCCGTCCCTGTTCATATGCATATGGACGTAGAAGTTCCAGGAAATTAAAAGTAATTATTAACATTGTAGTAATCTCCATGATTTTATCAAAATGAATGCTGATTACCATGTAATATTAAAAGAAAGGATTTAATATAAGACGTCTAGAAGAATCAAATACAGTTATCCATTGACAGAGATTTCTCTGAACAGAAATCAAGTTCCTATATTAAATGACATCTGGATATCTTTCATTAAATTCTTCAACATGTGTATGACATCTGCTACTAAAAGTTTATTTAATGCATTCGTTGCCAAGAGTGAATGATTTGTGGTATGAGAGCAAGAATGTAGAAAATACTGTTGGAAATGTTTTGTGAGTATAAGAAATGTGAATCGTGTCAGAAGGGAAAGAACGAAGTGATTGATATTATGGATATAAAGTAGCATTGTCAAAGTGTTGTGGAGAAGGTAGTGGAAGTAGTGAATGTTACTGCACAAAATACAAATGAGACTTTGAAGGAAGTGGTAACAATGTGGATGATGAGATGCTGGCATGGAAAGAAATTGCACACTTGCACGGACTCCTTCACAGGACAAAATGTGAGTTCAAGCCAATGGAGAAATGAATGCCGTGTGGTATATAAGGATGAAGAATGAAAGAAAGAATGAATGGGAAAAGCATAAAAACCACAAGAAACTGGGGATTCGATGATAAGCAGTATACTTAATGAGAAATTGATGAAAGCATGTGTGAAGATAAAGAATATTAGTGAAGCTCTAAGTATGCAGGAGAATTGAGTGAACGAGTTACTTGCTTTGGCAGGCACAAATGATTTGAAGTTGAGAAATATACAATGAGAGAAGATATGAAAGAGTTGTTAGTAGAAGCAAAAATGAAAAGTAAGAAAGTAAAGACTGTGAGTCTGCTGTCTTGGTACAATAGGAAACTGAGAAGAAGGGCCATGATTGCCAATGAGAAGACTGTGGGAGGAATGGTGTGTGCAGTTTATTGATGTACGGAGTGAATTTGATGGACAAAAGGACTTGTATATGCCCGATGGACTACATTTAAGTGGTTTTGGAGTTAGATGTTTGGAGAGAAAGTGTTTAGTTAGTGTGGTAGTGCAAAACTAGGAAAACTAGAAATATTAAGGAGGTTGAAATCAAGCACGTGTCTGGCCTTTGTGATAAACGAGAATGTGTATTGCAATGATTATGCAATGCCAAATGGGATTTCACAGGTTTCTGATTTGAATGGGTTGGTAATGTCATTACACAAAGCTAACTATGGGTAGGTACAAAGGGATGTTGAAATAATTGTACACAAATGCAAGTAGTATCAGCAATAAGGAGTGAGGAGTTTTTGGCATTGGTCAGCTCAACTTGACCAAAAATTATAGGCATCAGTGAGACAGACCTGGTTGACTGAAAATGATATAGTTACAGAGCTAGAATGTAAAGGGTATTGTATTTTCATGGAGGATAGGTGGGGTATTGCTGCTGATGATAGCTGAAGAATTACAGCCAATAAAATTAGAACTTAAAGAGGATTTTAGGTCTGAGGGAGATGGCTCATTTGAGGCTGTTTGGTGTGCGATAGAGGCAAATAGGACAAAACACATTGTTGGGTGCTGCTATAGACCAGGGGTGCACAGGAAGATGTATGTCATGTATCGGCAGATTAGCACAATGAGTGTAGGCCAAACAATTATTATGAGAGACTAACTATGGGGACATTGACTGGAGGGAGGAAAGGGAGCTAGACAAGATGGAAGTTGAATTTATATAGTTGCTAAGGGTTAATTATATGAAACATGTTAGAGAGAGGGACAAGGGATTTGAGAGTGTTGGATCTGATAATAGCATCAGAAGATATATCCATAACCAAGGTAGATACTCTGCATCCAATTGGGGAGAGTGACCATGCAGTCTTGTTCTGGGAAGCTGCCAAACATGTGGAATTCTCTGTTAAGAAGGGGGGGGGGGGTTATGTTCCACTATAAGACTGGTGATTATGAGAGAGACTCAGACTCAGCAGTCATTTTGGAACAATGCCATGGCTTGAAAAGTTACAAGGTTTCCCCATCAAGTATACACTTGGTGGGGGAACTTTAAAGGAAGTAGAGGAGATGAGAGATCTGGGAGTAGTGGTGAACAAGGAACTGAAATTCAGGGGCCACATTGCACAAGTTGCAAAGACATCACATCATATAATAGCAATGATGCGGAAAACCCTGACATGCAGAAATAAACAAGTTATGATGTCATCGTATAAGGGCTTTTGGAATGTGGAGTACGAGGACAGATTGAGAGAATATAAGTTGCAAAGCTTCATGAATAGGAGAAAGAGGGAGAGATATGATTGAGACATATAAGCTAGTCAGGGGTTGTTATCAGGTTGACATGGAAGAGATTTTTCATAGAATGGGAAGGAAGGTGAGAATAAGAGGTCATCACTGGAAACTGTATAAGGAGGGTGCGAGCAGAGGAGTAAGGAAAAGGTTCCTTGCATGGAGAGCAGAATGAATTGCCTAAGTGTGTTGTGAATGTAGACATATTGAATCAGTTTAAGGCATGGTTGGATGAGCATTGTGTGCAAAAGTGTGTACCTCCCACAATGAGTCCAATTCCAGGGAGGTCAGATAATAATTTGTGTGCAACTTTTCTTAAGGAAGTTAAAGTTTCCACAAGGAAAAGGGGAGCTTAAAAATTATCTTTATATTTTAAGAGAATAGAAAAACAACTGATGTAGAGAAGATGTGGAAAAAGAAATACATTCTTTTTTTAAGAAAAGTTGTGCACAAACTATCTTTTTGCTTTCAAAGGAAAACAGGTACAAGCTAATTAGATTTCCATAGCTACTGTTAAGAGTGGAAGAAACTGTGCCTTATAAGTTTGGTATTCTCATCAAATCCTGTTATCTTGAGAGACAAGAAATCTTGTGTGGTGTTTATGTTCTTTAAGTCTGATATTAATAATGCAAATTTTCATATAGCCCTTGTGAAACAAACATTCTGTTAAAGCAATAACAAGTTGCTTTAACAGAAAAAAAATTCAACAATATTAATTGTTGGTAAATAAAGATATTGTTGAATTTTCTTTGTCTCTCACTCAATTTCTTAAGTTAACTTATTATTATAATAATATCCCAGAACCAAATCTGTGATAGTAACTAAAAAATTAATGAACCACTCAGGCATACTACTTTGCTATATAATGACAACCAGGGAGAAGACATGCAGTCATTAACAGGAGGCTTATCACTTAGTAGTCACCACTATGGATTCTAACACTTACAGCCTTGAGCCTCAGGCTGAATTTAAAGTAGTTTATGGCTGCCTGGACACCATGAGAGGACTTTATCATGATAAGAGACAAAAAGACAATGCTATATTTGTTAAAATTCTGAATTGTTTCCAGAATTACTTGGATGTCAGTGCCTTGTGTTTTGTAGCAGATGTTTTTTTTTAAAAAAACATTAAATAGTTAATATGAATACACACACAGTATTAGAAATCAACACTTTAGGATTTTATTACTCACCGTTAATATCAAACTTTATAAGGCGTACATCTTGAAAATGAGAGGGGGCTGTGACATGCTGATTCTCAACCATTTTTACTAGGTGCTTATTTTCTTTCTGCATGTTACTATTATCTTTTTTTTCATTTAAAATAAAATTTACTTTATATTTTGGAGAAGGTAAAGTATTTTCACTAATAATCTGCAATCCATTTGATAAAGGATGTATTTCCAGTAGTTTATTCCAAAACAACTGTAACCAAGGATCTATCACTGCATCAGGTCCTAACTCATGTTGATCATCAGCAAATGCTGGAGAGAGTAGACTAGAACCTCCCAACTGAATAAGTCGCTTATACAGTTTTTTACCAACAAAGTTGAATTTTTGATAAGAAGAATCACCCAAACCAATCACAGAGAAAACAATGTTGCTAAGCAAATTCTCAGGAAGATTTTTTCGAAGAAGAAATTTCCAAAATTTTTTCATGTTGTCAGGTTCTTCTCCCTGACCAGTAGTAGAACAGATAAATAAAACAACATGCTCCTTAATAAAATTAAAAACAGGATATTCATCCAAAGAAACAACATTTATTTCAAAATGATATCGTTTAGCTTTTCTTCCTATCCTTTCTGCAGTATCCTGGGCAGTCCCAGTTTGACTTCCATATAGGATTGTTAATTTTCTGTCTGTCATCCTGAAATATTACCTGGAAGTATCTTTGACATCTATATAAAGAAGAAAAAAAAAAGTTACTTCCTTATTAGACAATCCATTTACAAATTGTTATATCTATAAAACTAATTATAATGCTGATATGGCTCCTATACTTATTGAGCTATTCAACATAGTTTATTTATTTTTATACCAAACAACATAATCCGTAACATACTACTTGACAACTAATCATATTATTAACACACGACCTCAAAGGAATCAAGACTCATGATGAGAGGTACACACTCTCACACAATGAGATCAAACTCTCAGGCAATGCATTCCACCAACCAACCACTCTCCATGCAAAGAAGCTGCTCCTTGCTCACATCCTCCTTATACTGCTTCTAATGGCCTCTTATTCTTCCTCTGTCTCCCTTAATGTTAATCTGGTATCAATCATTCACCAACTATATATATATATATATTGTTGTGTCCTGAATAATCAGAAGTTGGGACAAAAGATTATTTTTATTCAGGAACAACTATCTTTAATTGTAGGCAGAGAATGTTGTGCTTTGGCAAGGAAATAAAATTGTACATTATAACTTTAAGGCAAAACTGAAGAAATGTTTAGCATAAGAAAAGTGAGACTTAACCCATTTGTACAGAGTCAAATAGAGGAATTTATATAAGATTATAATTTAATTAGAGTATCCCATTCTATGTATTGTATGAAAGCAAGTTGAGTGTAAGCTAAAGTCCAAGGGTCACACTTTAGCCGTCCAGTATAACGTATGATTTAAGGGAAAGAGAAATTATAAGGAAAGCGAAGTGAGAATGCATTCTCGGAAGAATGCCATGCCACGTGGATGAGTGCCGTGCAGTAAAAAATGTAGCTAAGCATGAGAATCTCCGAGAAAAAAGGGGAAGAATATAAGGGTCAAGCTCCCCCCACACGGGCTTTTTGGTTCCTGTTTCCTGTGCTCGTGGACGTTGGCTCGCGCTCTCCGCCAACGTGAAGATTCCGGGTCAGCCGTAGAAGTCGTGAGAGGCCTATCGATGTTTGTGAGGCAAGGTTAGCTATCTCTTCATAATAGAGTAGCTAAGCCATATCGAGTGACCGATAATCCAAATGTGTGCCTGCGGTACCAGAGAAAGTCCAGAGTGGCACATCGCCTTATCGACTCGGGGAACCAGGACGTGATGTTATTGTAAGTGATTCGGAGAATCGCAGAACAAAGGTGCCTTGATGTCCAGACAAGGTTGATGATAGAACAGAAAGCTATTCCATGGGACGGTAACGTAGAATGTCAAAGTATCTGATTTCCAATTAAAGATTTGAGTGAACTCTATAGGTTAATTTGTGTATGGACATGCTGTAGAGAACTTTAGAGATTATCCCAATTTGGCAGTGACCTATCCCTGTTTTGAAGAATGTCTCCCTAGAAGGGATCTTTGTGTGAGATAACTGAGACATATTGTGAGATATGAGTAGTGATCAGAGAGTGATTGAAGATAATGTTAAATTAAGCTTGAAGTTTGTATGTTTATAGAAAACTCTGTGGATCTAGTTATTATGCATGTATTCTTGCGTTAGTAATGATATCAGAATTTTACTAGGAAAGTGATTATGTTAACCATGTACTTAAAATTTTCTCATGTATATCTTTTAAACCTAATTAAATATGTTTTATAGCATTCGCCTGAATCTAGCCTGTCTTATGAATTCAAATAGCCACTCATAAAATTATTATTGAACCTAGCGGGAGGGATATATGAACATAGCTTGATTCTCCAGACCACGACTGCATGCAAAAATAAAGTGATTGAGATTAGTTGAATTAGTGTTAGAAAGTTCATCACTGTGTAATACTCTGAGAGAGCCACCTTGGATAAGAGTCTCATCTATCCTATGTATTGGCTGGCACAACAAAAATATAAATTCGTCAATATTTAACAGGCGGACTGTCTCAAAGGATATATTTTAAGACCTTGTTCCATACTTTGACAAAGCCCTTATGAATGAAAGAATTGCACGTGACTAAATTTAATAGCGGCCTGAATTTTAGTTTGTTTAAGGATAGAAGGGTGATAGCTTATTTGCTAGATTTATTGAAAAACTATTACAGAAACTAGAAGGGAAATAATTGTGTATGAGTGAGTAGTGAAACATACAAATATATATAGATAGTAAAGGTAATAGAAGTAAAAAAAGGTATATAACAATATGTATATATATGTATATATATATATTCTCAATCATATCTCCTCTCCTATTCATTAGTTTTTGCAATTATATTCTCTCAATCTGTCTCCAGAGACCCAACTGAATGAATCTTCTCTGAATCCTCTCTAAGATATTCTCATCTCCCTTGAAAACCTGCCATAATCCATTGTGAAGTCCTCATGGTTTTAGCAATGTTATCCCTAAAATTCAAGTCATTGTCCACCACTATGACCATATCTCTCAACTCCTCCACCTTCTTTAAAATTTCCCCATTAATTGGATACTCTGCATTCTGTTCTTGCCTACCAAATTTTAAGTTCTTACACAGAACTGGTAGCTCCACTCACTTGCCCACTAATGGCCTACTCATATCCTTCTCTAAGGCCACATCTGCAAATATCAGCAAATGCTTTACCATGCTGCTTATTTTAACTGAAGCAATTATTAATATAACTTTCAACATAAAAGACAGAGTATTTTATGACACCCCTTAGCTAATTTAAAATACCTAATAATACTGGATTAGAAATCTGGTTTAAGTGAGATACATTTCAGATATGACTGCCATCATAACAATCCAATGCCCAGGTAAATTGCTGCTGATCATATTTATGAATTTTTATATATTCCTGTTTCCTTTCCAACTGGGACAGTTCTTTCTCACAACTCTACCCTCCATGTTGAATAATATATTCATTATTCACTTAGCAAAAATAGACTCTGTCTCTGTTCTTTCTGAGAAGAATTTAACTATTTTTTCTCAAAATACCATCCAATACAATTTATTTCTGTCTGTTGTGTATCATATGGTCACAATTTCAACTGTTCCAGGTTAAAAGGTTTACTCAAAAAAAAAAAAAAAAACATTCATTTTCTTAGTTATAAATGTATCACAAGTTCCTCACTTGTGATACATTTATAATTAATTTTATCTTGCTATTTTTTTGTTAAAACAGTTTTACAATTTTCCATGCTATGCATAAATCATATCATCCACTTGCCAGCTTGATGTTTTTTTTTAAGGTGGCAGATGGTCTGCCAGAATACTTTGTTTGCATTTGCATAGGATGAGTCTAATCTTTCTCCAAAAGATTCTCAAGCCTTCTGCTTTGCTGTCTTTACTGCCTCAGCAGCAGCTTTTCTTGCCTCAGCATACCGCAAACGCATCTCAGGTGACCTGACCCTAAGCCATGTTAGGTAGGACTCCTTTTTTGCCCGGACAGTTTTTTGGATTTCTTGGTTCCACCAAGGTGTCCTTTTCTCACTGCCTGTTGCCACATCAAGCCGCTTTCTGCCACAGCATGAGAGTGCAGAGGCAGTGACAGCTGTTCTGAACAGCTTCCACTCCTCCTCAACATCTGCAGCATGCTTGAGAATCTCTTTAAACCTGGAGGAAATGTCATCTGCGAAATTCTTCCTCACAGCCTCCCATTTCGCTCAGTGTACCTACTTAGGCCTACCAGCGTTGATGGTAGCATCTGGTTTCTGAAGCTGTAGAGTGCACACAACAAGGTGGTGGTCAGTTGACAGTTCCTCACACAAATGTCCAACACTGAGGAAAATAGGTCTGCTGACACCATAAAGAAGTCAATCAGAGACCTTTGTTCTAGTGTATCCCTGTACCAGGTATACTTATGGACTTCTCAGTGGTGGAAGAAGATATTCATTATGGACAAGTTGTTAGTACAGCAGAAGTCCAATAATTTCAATCCATTCACGTTAAGGTCAGGGGCACCGTTCCTCCCTCCATGTTTGGTCATCTGTTCCAACATGTGCATTGAAGTCATCCATTAGCAGGCCTGATTCCATGTCTGCCACCCTGTCAAAAGCAGGAAGGCAGAGTATTCTGACTCCAGATTAGGTGCATAGGTTTGCACCACAGCCAAATCATGGTTTTCCATCTGAAGCCTTAACACACATATCCGTCCTCCCCAATGGGATCCACTCAGCAACACAGTCTGACAGCTGGGGGCTTGTGAGTATCCCCACACCCACCTGAGCAGACATTGTCGGGTTCACACCAGAGTAGTAGAGCTTCCACCCCTTATCCAGGTCGACAGTTCCAGAGCCTCTCCTCTTGGTCAAAGAAAGCCTGACTAAGTCTAGCCGGTAGCGCTTGGCTTCCTCGACCAGTTCCAACTCCTTCCCTGTCAGAGAGAAGATGTTCCAGTTGCCTAAAGCCATAGTCTGGTGCCATTGTTGTTGCCATTTCCATCCTTTTGCAGAACCATTTCTTTGCGCTGCCACAAACACCTCCCCAAATGGGTAGCGGACCCATTAATGGAGTTTCCTCTAGCAGAGTGCCGAGGAGTGGTGTCTAAGGGAGACTGTAACATATTTTTCAAATGGGTCCCTCTGCCTAAAACCCGAACGCGTCCCTTGGTAACCCGCGCGACGGACAATGCGGTATGAACATTTTTTGATGGCCTGATCGTGTTGCAGTGTTTGATAATGTCCTGTTAGCACAAGACGAAATGACACAGCAAAATAGGAAAGATTCCCTTCGAATACTTTAATAGCATTCGGGGGAAGGAGCAAGAAGAGAAGAAAGAAAGAAAGAAAGAAGCAAGGGAGGAAGAGGAGGGACCAGTCTACAGATAATATAACAGATGTATATTACATGAAGTAAGGCATGGTCCAGCATCAGGTACCTTGAGTTTGCCACGCCCGTACTCACTAAAGTGAGCCCCTGAGAATAATAATAATTACTATCCAAAATAAATAATATCCTCTCCAAAATAAATAAAATAAAAATTAATAATAATAAAGAAATTGTCAGCATGATACTAAGATACTCATAACCTTTTGTGGACAGGAGTCTCATTAAAAAAAAAAAATTAATTTGTATTGCTATTGAGCACTAATTAAAATTCATTTATTACAATATTTCACTATTTAAGCTGTCACTACTAGTCTGGTACCTATCCAACATGATGGAAGCCCAACTTAGTAAGTTGTTTTTGTGTTTTCATTCACATCTCCCTCCTAATCACTAATCCCAAATTCCATCCAGGGTTTTGCTGATAAATGTGCAAGTCAATCCCAGAAGAGAAAATAGATCCTAAAGCTTGAATTATTTGAGTACCTCCATTTCCACATTTTCATTCAAAAAAACCATTCAGTACTCAAATAATTCAAGCTTTATGATCTTGCATAATAATAATAAACTTAACTTAAAAATTAATCTCCTTAGCATTCTTCAGTGGAGTGAGAACGATAATCTAGTAAACTTTGTCATATCCTGTCTTATTTCTGAGAAGAAAGATCTTACTAAATTCACAATTTCCCCCAGATATATTCCAGCTATTTAAATTCACAGTACAGGCAGGTTATTTTACATGGAAAGGAAAAATATACAAACAGTTAGATGGGACAGCTATGGGTTCACCTCTTTCTCCCCCCTTAGCCAACTTCTACATAGAACATCTGGAAAAATTAGCTATCAACACAGCCACTCTCAAACCTAGTCTCTGGCTACGCTATGTTGACGATGTGTTTGCCATTTGGCCACATGGCCCAGACACATTGAATACGTTTTTAGTGCATCTAAATAGCCAGCATCCTAAAATCCACTTTACAATGGAACTAGAAGCCAATGACTGCCTGCCTTTCTTGGACACACTGATCACACGTCTTCCAGAAGGTTCCTTATCATTTTCTGTTTACAGAAAACCCACACATACAAGGAGATACTTATACAAACAATCACACCATCACCCTTCTCAACAATATGGTATCTTAAAAACACTAACCCATAGAGCTAGAGCAATCTGTTCCAATGACATTGCTCTCACTGCTTAGCTTTCTCACCTACGTCAAACCTTCTTAAACAATGGTTATAATCCCCGTAAAATAGATAACATACTAAATGCTACCCATAAATCCCCTCTATCTACCACAGAAGACTACAGCAAAACCATCACCATCCCATACATTAAAGGCACATCTGAAAAGATATCTAGGGTGCTTAACAAACACCAATTACGCACAGTATTTAAACCTTATATAAAATTAGCAACTCTCATCCATTCACCTAAGGACAAATGCACTCCTTTATCACATCCAGGTGTCTATGAAGTGCCCTGTTCTTGCCATCAAGCCTACTACGGACAGACAGGAAGAAATGTGGACATCCGCCTCAGTGAACACAAAAAATATATCCGACACTTTCGCTATGGTAAGTCGGGTCTGGCAGACCATGCTTTGGATACCCCTGCACACCTGATCAATTGGAAAGAAACAAAAGTAATGCACAGAAACTTCTACAAGTCAGAGAGGTTGTTCCTGGAATCAACAGAAGCCTTGAAACATACTCCAAACCTTAACAAATATGGCTGTATAAATCTACCAAAGATTTGGGAGACAGTCATCCTAAGACCAAATTAATATTTATTATTTTTATCATTTGGACTACTATTTCAAAACTTTGAATTTTTTTTTTTTTTTAACCTAGATGGCGCCATATTAGGACTTTAGTCTTGTGTTGCATGCTGCAATCACTTATACTGTCCCCACTGTTACACCGGATTGTGGTTGTCTTGACATTGTAACAAACTTTGTGTTGTGTGCTCTGAAGATGCTGGATATAATACCAGCGAAATATTAGCTTTTAAGTTAATAAATAGTTATTTTCTTAACCATCTGTGTTCTTTTTATACCGTGAAACCTATTACAACATGTCTGACGAACACATAAGCCTATCCACGAGCATAAAATTTTGTATCCTCCTCCGATTAAAATCTGCTTCAGACCTCTACAATTCCTAACACTATATATATATATATATATATATATATATCAGGGGTGAATATTCGAGGTGTGCTAGGTGTGCAGTGCACATGCATGGAACATCAATATCACTGATATATTTTTGCATTTATTCCCGTTCAAGACTCCTTAATTGCGATTTCTAAAATTAAACATGATATACTAATGCTTCATGAAGAGGACACTTTTCTAAGCATAAACATTGTATCACATTCCCGTTAATAGCCTGGGTATGCATTCAAAATACCTTTGAGCCCTTTGATCAGACGTACAGATGCAATGTTTATGATCAAATAGTTATGCAGTTCTAGTTTTTTTACTGCACTACTAAATGTATATAGTGGCTGTTTATTATTGGTTAGTTATTTATACTTTGCAAACAAATCTCTTTCCTTCTCCTTGCAATTTTTTTTTTTTTGAATTATGCCATCATAAATTCACTTATTCATGTCTAGACTTTATAGGATCACATGCTATTTGCTCTACCTAGCAACATATAGGACATACACATATTACAAATATTAATTATTAATTATTTGTTTGCCATTAATGAACGTATTTCTACTCAAACTTATTCTTTCCTTTACATTTCCCATTCTCACATGGCTTATAAATGATGGTTCACATATTTACACCTTTAAGTAATTCAAATATACCAAATAGCACCAAACAGAACATTCTCCTTAATTACTGTTTTCTAATATATCTTAAAACAAACACATTGTCCACCACTCTACATAATTTGGCAACAATTAACTGATAAATTAAAGAATTCAAAGTTATCCTACAATTAATTGCACTGGACCAATTAACATGTGTACTGATGTGCTATGCACTCTTAAAACTTTCATACATCAATAAAAACGCAATTCTACAATCAAATTGATGTGAATTTTGTAGTGCAGGTTGCATAAGCCACACAACAGCACACCCAACTAAAATGGGAATGCAACACCACATATATCTTCCAAATCTGTTCAACATTAGAATACAGTTCTAACATTTGTGATGAGGCATCAAAAACTTCCCTAAAAATGCTTGATGTCTTCAGAAGAGAGCAAGCTGCTTAGCAGATAAGCCCTCTCTCAAAGAGTCCCTCCAATCACTATATCATGGATGCCCTGTTTCTGCATATACCTTTTATTATTATTATTATATAACACCTCCAGGGAGCCCAACGACTCATTCTATTGGTATTTTCATGGGTGCTGCTTCACCAAACTGGATACCACCATTCTTCCACTTTCACGAGCAGCTGCTAGTTAACATCCATATACAATTATGCTTCAAACTTATCAAACCTTTTCATCCACTTTTTTCCATCTAACTCTATTCTTTGGAATAGACCTACACTGCTGTCCCCAATGACATCCTCCAGCAGTTCAAAAGACTCAGTAATTCCTTCTTTCTCCCTAATCATCACCCATTAACATGGAATTGTTGTTATAGGTTTTGTAGCATTTCCTGTGTGGGACTGATGATAACCAGTTGAGCCAATCCATTATTACTTACAAGGGCAGAACGTTCATCACTAAAGTGCCCCTGTGGAAAAATTGTCTCCAATTTGTCTCAATCAATTGAGTATGTCAAGTAATACTCTCATGAAAATTTTTAGGTGCTAATACCAGCTAACTATCTGAGGGGAGAGAGAGAGAGTAAATTTCTGAAATGAAACAAAAAATGTTTATTTCTCATTAACTTTGCAAGTCCTTTTTTAATCTGAGATTTACATGGCATACTTTTATATTAATACATAAATCTCAAATGATAAAAGGACTCATGAAGTTAATGAGAAAAGAATATTTACACTTCCCTTGTTAAAAAGATATCATAGTGCTATCTTTCTTTTTGTCATCATCATCAATTTCTTGACATGTACCCTCAAAGGGGTGTACAGGATATGATAGTACTACATGAAATTTACACCATTACTAACTTCCTATCTACAATTTTCCTCCAAATCAATGTTACCTGTCAAGACTCCAACATTGTCAGAGCTTATATTTCTCTCTTCTAAGACAGGTTTCACTGTATCAATCCACCTATATCTTGGTCTTCTTCCTGCCAAACCTGGCAGAGAACACTTGTTTTGCTAATCTTTCCTCTCCCCTAATGTCAAGTTCTTTCCTAATCTCCTCATTTGTAATATATTGCCATTGATGCCATCTGTTCATGCTGCTAATCTTTCTCAGGACTCTCATATCTGTGGTATCTAGTCTTTGATCAAATGTTTTACTTCTAGCCCAGATTTCAGATCCATAAGTTAAAATTGGTTTAAATTGTCTTGTATACAGCTAATTTAGTGTTTTGACTAATTTCTCTCTTATTCCATATAAATTTATTCAGTTGACTTCCTACCATACAGGCTTTGTTGATTCTGTTGTCTATTTCCATATTTAATTTACCATCTTCACTAAATATTGTGCTTAAGTACTGTATTTGCCGACGTATAAGATGCACTTTTTTTCTTTGAAAATAGGTCTGAAAAATAGTATGCATCTTATATGCTGATACCCAGTTTTTTATTACTTTCATTTCTGGAAATTTTCTCTGTTCCAAGTTATGCGATTTCTTTCTTGCTTCCTTGCAGTGTGTGAGAACATTCCAGTTATGTAGAGTTCAGTGGATGCGGTTGAAAACCGTTTATGGCTGAAAAATGTTGGCATTGCTACAATATTGCATACAAGCTATGTGTGATTGCGTATGCTAAAGAACATGGAAACAGGGCTGCAAAGAGGCAATTCAGGCCATTCCAACTGAGAAAATGATAAGAACTTGATGGAATCAGGAAGAGGATCTAAAAAAAGCAACTCACAGTAAACATAACCTACGAAGTGGAACTGCAAAATGGCCAGAACTGAATACGTGGATTTTAGACCACAGAAAAGCGGGACTTTCAGTGTCTACAAAAATGATTATTCATCAAGCGAAAGCGATAGCCACAAACAGAGGGATCGCCAACTTTATTGGATCAACATCATGGTGTTCAAGACTCATGAAGAAAAACCAGCTATGTATGCAGACTAAAACAAAAATATCACAAAAGATGGCAGCTGAATATGAAGAAAAAATTATTGAAGTTCATCGATTCGTCATTAACGCAAGGAAACAAGAAAATTTTGAACTTGAGCAAATATAATTTTAATGTACCCTCAAACAAAACTGTAGATTCCAAGGGCATAAAAGGTGTTACTACTAAAACTTCAGGGCACGAAAAAACTCACTACATGGTTGTTTTATCCTGCTGCTGTGCTAATGGGACAAAATTGTCGCCACTATTGATTTTTAAAAGGAAGACTCTACCCAAAGAAAAACTCATTAAAGGATTGTTTGTACATGTTCACGCAAAAGGCTGGATAGGAGGAGGAATGAAGTTATGGGAAAAAACTGGCACCTTGGCAGACTGTTGAAGAAGCCTGCCCTGCTAGTATGGGATCAGTTTCGTTCTAACAGAAAAGAAGATGTTAAAAATAAACTCAAGGAACTGAAAACTCAGTTAGCTGTAATTCCAGGAGGTCTAACTAGTTAGCATCAACCTTTAGATGTCTGTATTAATAAACCATTTAAGGGATTTATGAAGGAGAAGTGAAACAGCTGGATGCACTCTTCAGATTTTGAGGTTACGCCATCAGGAAGAGGCCTAGCATTTCGCAAGTTTGTGAGTGGGTCAAAGCTTCATGGGATGCTGTGAAAACTGAGACAGTGGTTAAATCATTTAAGAAGAGTGGCATTAGTAATGCACTGGATGGTACAGAGGACAATTTGCTGTATGAGGACTCAGATTCTGATTTAGAAGAGATTTCAAGTGTCTCTTCTTTTAGCTCTGGAGTTGAATTTCTGGGTTTTGACAAAGAAGATTAAAAGGTGGGTACTCTTTCCTAGTTAGATTAGCTATTTGTTGAAAGTAGACCTACTTATTACTTTATATTTGAAATACTGTAAATTCCTTATAATATTCAATGATAAAGTTTTTTTCCTAAAAAATGTGTACAAAAAAGGGGATGCGTCTTATACGCTGGCAAATATGGTAGCTGAAATGTTTTACTTGTTCTATAGGTTCTCCATTCACAACAATGCAGTTGATATTTTCAATGCTTCTGCCTATTTTCATTGTCTCTATCTTGTTATTGCTGACCTTTATACCATATCTAATACAACAGTTATTCAATTTAGCCATGGAATCTTGCAGGCTAGTAGCGGATTTATTTAGAAATATAACATCATCCGCATAAAGCAAAGCGCCAACATTAACATCTCCAATGTTGATATCAAGTTTAATACCATTTTCCTTCATAATGTAATCCATATAGATAATGAATAACAGAGGAGATAAGATACATCCTTGTCTGACGCCAGATTTAACATTAAACCACCTTCCTGTACTTCCTTCAATTCTAACTGCTGACTTACAACTCAAATAAAGACTAAGTATTGCTTGATATAATGCCCCATTGACACCATATAACTGTAGCGTATTGAATAGCTTCTCTCTTGGCACCTTGTCATATGCTTTTTCCAGATCTACAAAACTTAAATACAGATCTTTGTTATACTCCCATGACTTTTCAACTATTTGTCATAAAGTGAATATCTGATCCTGACAGCCTTTATTTGGCCTGAATCCAGCTTGTTCCTCACCAAGCTTCTCTTCTTCCTTCTAGCAGGGAAACAGGGAGGCTCAGGGTGGACAGGGGTACACAGCATGAGAAAGGTGGATGCTCCAAGAGGAAGTGAGAACATGTGTAGGCAGGAAAGGAATGGGATGACCAGGGATCAAGAGGAAACAGTTGGAATTGAAAAGGGTTCTAAAATGAAGAAGCAGAAAGAGAAATGGCAACAGTTGAGCATGGAGAGATCACATCAAGTGAGTGGTATCAGTGGAACTAGAAATGGTTGCACTAATTGCATCTGTTCACCCAAAGATTCAATGCTCAAGTGCACTCCAAGCATCCACACATATTCTACATCTCTATCATGCCATTCATTATTACTGCTCTCCTTAATTCAACATTATCATATCTGATTAAAACACTATCTTTCCTCTCATACTTTTCTGCTGCACAGTTCTTAAAAATAACCTCAACTCTCTCACCACCAGATTCACACTACCTCTCAAATAATTTGTACCAAAATTATCATACACCCATATTTCCCTGATGAGATGGAGCACAAAGTAGTGCAAAGGAGTAGTGAGTTAAGAGGATGAGTTATAGTTTTTTTTTATACTAAGTGGACAGAATGCATTACCTAAGAAAGCTGGGAGGGGGGAGGGAAGAAGGTGATAGTGCAGACAGTAAATGAATTTATAGTGGTACAATAGAAGACCTCTAGTGGGAGTACATGGAGATGATGAATAATGTCCTTTTATTTGTTACTTATGCTTTGAAAAGAATCTTACTCTGAAACAGCTGTGTTCAGCTTTCCAAGCTTCTATGTCCCACTGTACACAGTCTTTCCACATGGAAACTCATGTTGTAAGCCTCGGTTGTGAATGTTTTTGTGTAGATTTCATGTTGCAGTTAATGCCTGGAACTCTGCATTCAATGTGTCGGTCACTGAATGGCAGTTTTTACATATTGTCCTTCGTAACACCCTACGGTCACCTTCGGTGAGTGCAGTGGGTCGCCCACGGTAGGTAGTACTTGGTATGGTATCACTGACTGTTGACCAGAGGTGGGGGGATTGCCCAGTTTGTTAACAATTTGCTGAACAGGTAGGGCTGCAACATGGCATCCTAGCACAACGTCTCTTCCAAATTCCATCAGTTCCCTTTTCACAGTCACTTCACCCAGACACAGTTGCACGATTTGGGAGATTCACATTCCTCCAATTTATAATGGCTACAAACGTGACTCGTTACATACCTTGCCCATAGGGGAGTGTCCAATGACTTCTTTCCAAGAAGTGTGTAATCCAAACACACAACTTTCTTTCAGTTCTAGTAACACAGTAATGAAATTAGCAATGTTTAAGTCTAGGATTTTCTCATTTTCTGGAAGTTTTTTTTCCTTGTTTTTGAATTTGAGAGAAGCTTCTTTATTTTTTTTAATGCCTTATTCTCCCTTATTTTCCCCCACTTTCCTGTTATGGTTTTGCAAAAAAATCACTTTACAACAAGCCACTGGATATTTTATTAACATATAATATAACATCGTTATCATCATTAGCCATTTTCTGTCCACTGCTGAATGAAGGCCTCCCTCCTTGTAATATGACTTGACTATTGTCATTTGGATCTTTTAATGGCTGTTATAATGTCTTACCATAATCTGAGCACCAAAAATGGAAAGATCATTACAGAGTAATGATTCTTTCATTTCCATTTCCTCAACTTGTTGGTCAATTTTTTAGCCAAAGTCCATGTTTCATTTCTATATGTAATGACCAGAAGAATACAACTGCCAAATATTTTTCTTTTAAGGCAGATTGAGATGTTTCCTTTGAGTGCTTCACAGTGTTTTCAAAAGACTATCCAACCAAGTTGAATTCTACATATAATTTCTTCTTTACATTCTCTGCTGTGATCTTTTTGTCATTGGTAAACATAGGAGGTTACTATATTTTCTGGTGTTCTATTTGTACTTGCTTTTTGGTAATGTATTTATTATAAATTATTTTTGTTTTGTGCTTAATTATATTTAATCTTTCCTTTTTACTTTCTGCATGCAACATATATATATATATTTTTAAATATATATGAATTATTATATATTAATTAATAATATAGTTAATTATAAAATAATAAAATATGATTTACAGGTATTATTTCTGGAAAAATTCCCATGTTACTCCTAAATAATTATTAATTTTTATGGCTAATTTTGCCTATTAAACAGAAATAGCCATAAATATAAATAAAATACAATTTATTATAAAATATTATGAAATAAAATAATTAAATAATAATATATTCATTAATATTAATTAATATATCATAAATATATATTATGTATATTAGAAACTTTTTTTTCCTTGTTTTTCAATTTGTACAGAATCCTTTTTTTTTTTTTTCTTTTTTTTAACGCTTTATTTTCCGTTCTTTCCAGTTACGGTTACGTTTTTTTTGGGGGAGGGGGGGGTCAATTTTACACATAGGTGGTGGCTTATATAAACACTGCATTAAGTATTTTCATCTTATGTTCCCAGTAGTTTCCTCTTATAAATTTGATTTTGGTAATTCAATAAATAGTCTAACAAAGTCAGAGCACGTGTTTTCTGTCCAACTTCAGACCACCTGTTCGGTTTCCCAACTCAGCAAACGCTCCAAACATTCAGGACAACAACTTACTTGCCAAAAGATTATCCGTTAATGATGTCTTCTCCTTACATTCTATATGTATGTGTTTGATCCCTTCGTACGATGCACTCCATCCAAATCAGCGCAAATGAAATACACCAGAATAGCAACTACATGTACATCACAACTGTTTACACACATGGATTAAATGGACGTGCTTCCTCTAGCGAGAGGTCAGCAAACTTCATTGGTAATTTACTAAAATAAAGGGCCAAAAGGCTTCAGTTCGGCGATGCAAAAATTATAAAATTATAAAAAATCACGTGGATATTAAATCCAGCATTAATTCAAAGCCAAATAGAGAAACTATAAAAGTTTCGTATTAAATTTGACCAAGGAGCTTACAGGAATACACTCGCCGGCATTTACGAGTTGCCCTAGCTGGACCTTATATTGGACGCTTGGACATGGCGATCAACGTTACTATAAGGTTCGGCTAGGCCAACTCGTAAATGCAGACGAGTGTATTCCCGTAAGCTCTCTAGTCAAATTACATACGAAACTTTTATAGTATCTCTATTCGGCTTTGAAATAATGCTGGATTTAATATCCATTTTTGTAACTTCATTGGCAAGATTGCAAGGAAAATAAATAAATAATATACATAGAGTAGGTGGCACGAAAAAGAATATACATACCAGAGAGAATCTGGAAAGTTCTAATAAACACCTAGAACAAAAATTAATTAATTTTATGTCTTCTTATATATCCTAAAAAAAAAAAAATGTTTTCTGGAAAAAAAATTTTACGTGAAAAAACATTTTTGTTCTGGCGTTTATCAAAACATTCCAGACACCCCCACTCTTATGTATGTGTGTGTCATATATAAAAATCAGCTAATCAGCTAACGCCTATGTTGTTCCCGTATAGGGAGTAGGCAGGGCCATTTTTCCTATCTAACTTTTGGAGAATGAGTGGGCAGTTCAATCTCCACTGGTAGCCAATCAGAGAGATAGGTGGCCCAGGGCTATCACTGATTCATCGGTACGCAGTGAAGAAGGCGGCAAGCTAGTGCGGCCATCTCGTGGTCTCTAACCCTAACACAATATTTTTAATGTCTGAAACTAGTGTGGGTTCGACGGTCGATTTTCTTGAGTTTACAGGACGAAAAACTCGAGTTTCCGGAAGAAAACACCCGCTAGCCCGTGCCAGAGATCGACTAACTCGGGAACCGGCCGAAAAAAGGCTTAGAAAAATTCCTGTAGTCGGCGACTAGATTTGAACCACCAAATCCTTTCTTTGTGCGGTCAAGCGCCGTAGAGTGCAAACGCCACTTCACTGAGCTACACAGGCTCGTATATTGAAGCTAATAACTTCATATCACTTGCCATAGTATGTATCCCATAATCCAAAGCATACCCCCTTTCGGGCGTGCATAATGGGAAGGGTCACTACCCAGACCAGTTTCGACCTTTATTAAGGTCTCATCAGTAGGAGCCAGACCTGGGAGCGATACGTGACTTTTGCATTACTTCAACCTTAGTATCACTTCCTGGTCTGGCTCCCACCGAAGAGACCTCAATAAAGGTCGAACCATTCCATTATGCATTGCATTGTACATGCCCGAAACGGATGTGCTTTGCATTATGGTATACATACTAAGACGAGTGATAAGAAGTCATTAGTCTCTGTATGTAAGTAGCTGAGACTTGAATATATTTCACGCGCAAAACTTTGTTTTCCTTACTTGGGAAAAGGATTAAAAACAAGTACAAATTTTTTTTATCTTTAACGCTTTACACCCAAGGTAAAAAACATATATACATATATATATATATGTATGTATGACATATACATGTGTGTGTGTGTGTGAGAGAGAGAGAGAGAGAGAGAGAGAGAGAAAAAATTGGTTGAGAGTGAATCTCTACTTTGCAATGAAAACTATGGGTTTACTAAGGGAAGGTCATGTTTTAGCAACTTTCTGACATTCTATAATAATATTACCATTGAAGTAGTCAAGCAGAATCGATTCACCATGATAGTTTTTGATTTGATTTTTCTAAGGTTTTGACAGAAGACAGCATGATAGACTATGGCAAAACATGGAGAATATGGATGTGGATAATAAAATATTAGTATGGATAAGAGAATGGCTGCATATTACAAGCAGATGACATACAGCTATTTGCTGATGATGCAAAGATAAGTACGTAATCGGAATGCTGCTGATATGCAGTTCTCGCGGAATGATTTGAATCGGCTGGAATTATCATCGGAATATGGATGTCAAGAAATCAAAAGTCATGCACTTCGGTGTGATTAGATACCCAATGTGTATAGGTTGGTGGAATTATGCTACAATAATCTAGGGATCTTGGAGTTTTAGTAGATAAGAAGTTGAAGTTCAAGGCTTGTATAGCAAAAATTGTAAATACTACTTAGAGAAAAATGATAATGATATGCTGAAACGAACCTTGTCACGTGATGATAAGGAAGCCATTTTGACTTTACAAGGCTTTGATAGTACCTCACTTGGACTATTGTTTGCAGGTCTGCTCTTCGGGTTTCCGTTGATTCTGATAGAGTGGAGAGATTATACAAAGGAGAGAGTTAAAAATGATATCAGGATTGTCGAATATTGATTATGAAGGCAAGTTGAGAATTTCTAGACTGTGACACTCGTAAACAGGAGAAATAAAGGTGATGTGATTGAGACTTACAAACTTCTGGGAAGGTGATAAGGGGTTTCAGTTAATGGAATTTTTCATTTTATTGAGGATAGTAAAGGACAAGAATGCACACAGGGAATTTAAGAATGAATGCCTCTAATAAGGGGGTGAGAGCTAGATTTTACTCTCATAGACTGATGCACCAGAATGGATTGCCATTGGATGTGTGTGTGTGTGTGTGTGCAAACAGCATGAATGAATTCATGAATAAGTAAGATAGCCGGAGAGTGTTATATGGCCATTCCCTATTAACCGTGACTTACTGTAGGTCTTTTAAGGTGGCAATCTATGTAAAGGCCAAGGTAGTTTGAATGTGTTACTGGTTTGATTTCGGGACATTGGAGGTATTGTTGTTGTTTTTAATTCAGCGGTATGTGTGACAATTTAGCGATAATGATGGTGGTGGTCGTGGTGTGGGTCACGCATGATTCACGGATTATGTATTATTAACATCTGTGTCTGGTGCTGATGATTACAATTGAGTTTTGGTAGAAATATGTAGCGATTTCATTTAGGTCATATTGTGCTTTGGAGAGAGCCGTGTTTAATTTATGTCAAGAATTATAAGCAGTGCGTACTTGCTTTTATCAAGGGCTTTGTTTCTGTCGTCGGCGATATCGTCTAATAAAGAGATGGCTTTTTTTTGTTTTCTGAAAGCCGTATTGGTTTTGTGAAATAATGTTGTACTTCTGTGAATAGTTCTGTAGTCGTGTTTGTTATCTTTTCAAGAATTTTTGAGATGACTGGCAGGTTATGGTCTGTAGTTCTGTTAACAATTTCTTTACGTTGTTTGTAAACTGGCGCAATTATCGCAATTTTTAGTTGTTTTGGAATAACGCCAGTGTCGAACAATACGCATATGAGTCTCAAAAGTATCGGAAGTATTTGTTCAAAGTGTGTTAAAATGTCTATGAGTCTTATTTTGTCTATTCCTGGAGTAGACTTTACTTTTAGTTGTAGGAGAACTTTCTTCATTTCCTGTTTTATTACGGGTTGAAAGTACATAGTTTGCTGTTGACTTCGTGTTGGTCATTTTTTGTTGATCCTTGGTAGTTTATCTTTTTTTGAGTTGTGTGATATTGTTTGTGAAGTCGAGGTTGAATGAGTCTGCTAGTTCCTCTTGGATTATATCCTGACCGAATCTTTTTGTAGTAAAATCTTCTGCTGAAGTTTTCTTTTTTCGAGTTAGTATTGTAGCCCATATTGCCATTATATCCTTAAATTTTTGAAAGTAGTAGTGTCTTTTTGTCTTATGAATTTTTGTTCTTAGTTGCTTTCTGTTTTTGTATAAGTTTTGTAAACGAGTGTTACTGAGTGACTTTTTTTAGTTGTTTCCATAGATTTTTTTACAGTAATACTATTTAGGATACCGTCATTTATCCATGGGTTATTGTCTGTTTGTCGTCTCGTTTGTGTAGGCTTTGTTGCTTTTTTTGTATATTTCTCTGAACATTAATTGGATGTTCTCGTATAAAGTTACAGGATCGTTTATTTTGAGTAGGCAATTCCAGTCTGTATTTTCTATAAGGTTGTCGACAATGCGCTTTAATATGATGGAATTTTGTAGAATTTTGCAGTGTTGTGGGGAGGGAGGAGGAGGTATCGTAATGAAACGAAATTGAGACAAATTAGTGAAAGGTGATTTTGGTGTTAATTACTGATGAGGTATATGTATTGATAGGAGCCCGTATGATGACATGATTATTGCATGATTATGTTAGTGAATTATTGAATATTTTTTCTCTTGTTGGGGAGTTTATGGTGGAGCTTATGTTGTACTGACTTAGTATATCAAGGTATGTGTTAGTGGATGAAGAAGCATGGTCTAGATTCAGCAGGCATGGCCAACTTCATTCTATACGATGGCCAATATATGATGAGTGGTAGCGTCACGGGCCGCACACTTTTAGACAGAACTTAAATAAAAATAAACTCTGCATTTATTGAAGGCAATAGTTATATATATTGAATTACTATATTTGATAAATCATTTTACTACTTGGAAAATAATATAAAATACTTGGTTGATTTAAATATAAGTTGATAAACTAAATTTAATTACTTTTTTTTTTTACCCTGCATGTAACACAACTTAATGAGGACACTGGGCGTTCATGTACTGCAAAAAGTTCATTAAAGTCCATTTTCAACAATCATGACGATATCTGTAAAAAATGCTGAAGGTCGTCATCAGTCAGTCAGCTTCTTTGTGACGATTTAACCGCCCTCATCGTTGAGAAAGTGCATTCACGTATGTGCATCCAAACATAGATGCAATTCTCAAGCTGAAATCACTTAATGCAGGATATTTTTCCCTTGGTACCAGTATCCAAAATGTCAATGCCTGAAACTGAATCTCTGAAACTGATCACTGTAACCAGAGCAGAGCAAGTAACTTTCAATGGTGCATAACTCTGCAACGCATAGAAATATACCACTCCCACTACTGCAACTCGCACAGAGAAGCAGTAGATTTTATAAATTGAGTAATCTTTTTAAAGCAATTTTGATTCCGTGTTGAGAATATAAATTGTTTCCATCATCAGAAATAACGAATATAACAAGTAAATCAACCAGAAAATCTGCAGTCGAAAACTAATAGCTAAATTGATATTACATATAACTTAATATAGTTTTTATCCTGCCCGGTCGGCACAAAATCACGTTACGGGCCGCCTGCAACCCGCGCTTCTGCTGTTGGCCACCAATGGTCCAGAGCAGTGGTTCCCAACCTGTGCTCAGCAGAGCCCTAAGGACTCCGTTTGCACGTACCAGAGGCTCCGCGAATTTTCATAGCGATAACATTGTGATTTCATAGCGATTCTTCCGCGAGTTTTCGGTGCGTTTGACCTCTTTGGGAGTGTTTAGTTGTGTAGTTATTAAGTATTCATTAATAAAGTATTGTGTCGTGTTCTACTCGTACGTTCGAAATCCGAACTACTGAGATACATTTACGGTAGAAAAACGTTACATTATTGATTGACTCAGGTACTTTTATTGGTTTTCAAGTAGGTAAGTATTTGCATTTTGTTATAAAATTTTTATTTGCTTTATTTTGAATTCTGGATTAGGAAAGATAAAGTTGGTTATTCTCGTATTCCTGTATGATTTTCTTTTAGGCATGGATCGCTGGCTTCAAACAGGTACTTTGAAGAAAAAATATGTCATATTTGAAAAGGGGGAACCAGCAGCTCACTCCATTACTTCGCCAGATGAGCCAACAACAAAAAAAAAGATGATAACCAAGCAATGCACTGTGGTGTTTATTTGTCAGAAGCAGGGCCGCCCTTCTCTATAAAGGGGCCTAGGTGCAGGAAACCTTTTGGGGCCCTAAAATATTTTTCAAAGGTAAAAATTAAAGGATTTGAAATAAACGTATTGTAAATCCTCTTACTGCAAATGATTTTGGCACAGGAAAACAAAAAAAAAAAAACATTCGAAATATAACAGGTTAACATAACGTTTACTGAACACAAAACAAAAGCATTAAATAATTAAAATAAATAAATATCTAACACAAACAAAAGTAATCTGGCTCACCAACTAGCGCACAAAAACTATTTACAATTAATTATTGTTTAAAGTAATAACAAAATTAATTTAAGCACATAAAAAAATAAATAGGTTTATTATTTAGGGGTTTTACTAACACATATATTGCTTAATATGTATTTATTTAAATATGCGATTTTTTTGCTATGTCATTAATCATTTCCGAAAAATTATAATTTTTGGCAATTTCCTTTTCGATGCTCAATATAGCAAATGCATTTAAGAGTTCTTCGCACATCCTTGACCGAAGACAATTCTTTATCAATTTTAATTTGCTAAAAGAACGCTCTGCACTTGCTATAGTAACTGGTAACGCAGAGAAAATTTTCAATACAGTTAGCACATTTGAGAATAGTTCATTATAACTATTATTTAATGTGTATTGCAATATGTCTTGCGCGTTATTTACATTTTTTTGGTCCAAGATCAATTCTCGTAACAAATCAATTTCCTGAATTAAGTCTTCATTTACATCTTTACTATAATATTTTACAAAATCCCTTGAGTGGTTTTCTAGATAATTTTTTTCTAATGTTTTTATATGAGTGATTAATTTAAAATAAGAAATAACATTGGGTATATTTTTAAATCTCTCATCTATTTGTACAATAACAGTATCAATCACAACGTTGAAAAAGTGACATCTAAATTCCTCTATCGTGTTTAGTAAAATTTCATCTTCTGCTAGTTCGGAAAATAATCTTTTTCTTTTTCGAATTATTTTTTCAGGGAAGTCTTAGGAAATATTCAAGTTTGGTGATATTATTTTTTGCGTCGTCTAAAAAATGTGTTAAATTTTGATCTTAAATTTTGGATTTCATTTCTAATTTTATTCACTAAATTAAAAGCAGAATCCAGAACAATTGTTTTTGCTTGAAATAGTTTGTTGATACTATTCATTTTTGACAATATTGTAAACCACACCGATAAGCTTAAAATAAATGGCATTTCTTGTAATGAATCTAGTAGACTCAGGGACGTCCATCTCGGGGATGCGATGGGTGCAATGCACCCGAGCCCCACGATCGAGTGGGCACAGTCGGTACACATTTGCGGAAACGTATTTTTTATTTCATTTTATTTTTTCTTCTAATTTTGTTTATAACTGAAGGGATTTTACCGACAGGATTTTAGGGCTCCCGGTAATAATAATATCTCTGTGTCTCTCTATTATATTAGGGTTTTTGCTTAATCCTTTTGATGCGTTTATGCAGTGTATAAAAATTAACAAACACGATTTCATTTTTACCCTAAAATGCCTGATTCATCATTAGTTTTTTCTAATCTGTTACACATTTATATCATTTGGCTCGTTATCGAAATCGTTGAAAAAATATTTATTATAATCTTTATATATGGTTAGTCTAGAGCAGGGGTGGACAACCCTTGAGATGCCTGCCAAACGTGGCACGCCAATAAATTTTTTCCGGCGCGCAACCCAGGGCTCATCTTAAAAATGAATTTGAAAAAAAAAATACATTTCAAACATCTTCGCTGACACATAATTTAACTTAATGTAATACAATTTTATTAAGTATACCAAATAAAAATGCAATAATTAAAGAAACTCTACCAACTGTTTCATAATAATAAGAAAATTAGAAACAAACATCCTATTTCCAAGCCATCGATATATCCCCGCGATATATTGAGGTACAAGTTTTGTCCAGTTCAGTTGTTGCATTATTCGTCAGGCATCCAGACGTGGCGTGACTCATTTACTATCATTTGATATATCTCTTCATGTTTCGTGAAGAACGAATCCGTTTTCTAAAGTGTATTTGTATATTATTAAATCATAAGTGAATAAAATATGGATTGGAAGTATTTATTGTCAGTTAATATGTTTAATTATTAGATATAAAAGCAAATTTCCTTTACATTGATTTTTGGAAACTAGAGTTTTCAGTTTTTTTCGTAAAATCCCCGCATATATTGCAATTGCTATTTCCTGCCTAGAGAGCAGTTTCCTTGTGTGCATCCTACCCAAATAGCACCATCTGCTTTCACATTATATCAAGCAAAAATTAGCAGTAATTTACAAGACTTGAGATACTTAATGAACAATTCTTCACGAATGACTAATGAACAGACAGCTATGGTACTAGACCAGTAAAGATATGTGCATATATGATTGGTGCGGTATTAATAAAAAATCGCGCGAGTCAAAGATAAAAGTCAGCAGACAATATTTCAATTGAAATGCTAATTCTCTTCAACCAAATTCAATATCTGAAAGTGCCATAACAATATTCACTATTTATTTCTTAGCTTTAACAGGTGTACGAATTTTAACACTTTCTGTTGCTTTTTATTGTTGCTCTGCATTTGAGCTGGAGGGACAGACTTCCACACATCTAGTTTTTAGTCTTTGCCAGTGCAGCATATGGTTTTGCTTGTGGCTAAATAGCATAGTTTATTGGGAAAGGGACATGCGATTCATTAGTTAGTGCCATTTTTATCCCAGATGTCTCTATTTGCACTATATGTTGAGAAATATATTACACAGACTGCAAGTGTTTGTACCTTATTCAGTGATACAATAAAACGACCTGCTTTTACTGGCGTCTGCAGACGTATTGGCCAGTATGGAGGACGCGTGGTTTGCCACGGGAAGTGAGTCACTACCGCCATGAGGTGAACGTGATTAAACTTTGTGCGAGGATACGCGAAACTTTCAAATTTCTTTTTTTCGCAAAGTAAAATCAGGGATGCGAGTTATACGCGAGGACCAGTTATATTCCAGTAAATACGGTAAGTTATTTTTAAAGCTATGTGAAATGTATTATCAATATTCAGAATTATGAAGTGTTGACTGCACTTGATTAGATCTCAACTACGTTAATTTCAACTGAGTTAATAGTGATAGATAAGGGTGAAACTGATGTACTGAAGTAAACAAACGAAAAAAATATACACATTTCTTGAGTGTTTCTAAAATTTTGTAATATTGTAAAAAATATGTATATATTTAACTTTTTGTTAATTCATGGGATAAAAATATTTAATATTATTTACTTATTCGATAAGCAAAGCCGAACCCACAATGTCCATGCCAAGAAAATACCCCTCTGGTTGACAAAAAACGAAATCAGCAGAAAAGAAAAATGAAGAAAAGCAAAATCTGAAAAAGTCACAAGTATATTTGTTTTCATGGCTACAAAATAAATCTCACAGCGAAATTGCTACGACTTCAGCAATTGCGATTCAAACTTCAACTGAAGAAGAAAACTCCAAACAAGCTACACAACTTTTCAACGAAAATGTAGAAACTGTGGGATTCGTCGAAAAAGATGCGTCTTATTATACAAAAAATTTGGATACAGCAAATAACGAAGAAAACAATAATAACGATGGTGATCAAGTGAATATAAATGATCGAGGTTTGTGGCCAAATATCATAACTGATAAATTTAGATTATTTTGTGTTAAAACCGGATCTAAACAACATCATGAAGGCGCATTCGTTAAGAATGTTGAAGGTAGATCATTTTCTACATCGTACTATTTTTAAAAAAAATAACAAATGGTTAATAAAAAAATAACAAATGAAACTCAGCTTCGCAGCTGGTTAGTTAACTAAAAAGCTCAATACTCACTATTTTGCTTTTGTTGGGTATTATTTTCCAAAAGAAGTGGAAAAGATCAATCAACACGATTTATATATGGCTTAAATAAATGGAGAAAACTGTCATCTGTAATTCGACATAATGAGATTTCGGTTGGTCACTTTAATTCTTTTATTTCTTGGCAAGTATTATTAAAAAGGCTTAATTTATGTTCAACTGTTGACAGAACAAATCAAATTAATATAAAATTACTATTCCAAAGAATTGTAGATGTAATTCTATTTTTAGCAAGTAACAATCTGTCATTTCGAGGATCCCATGAAACAATAGGAACGCGAATAATTCAAATTTTTTAAGTTTAATAGGATTATTAAGTAAAACGTTAGATAGGACTAAACGGCCCCGCCTTCTCTCTATATACGGGAATAAAAAGGTGTTACCTGTTTTTTTTTTAATAAAAATGATCCTGTGCTAACGGATCATGTAAACAGAATTAAAAATATGAAAAAAAGAATTGAACATCATTTGTGGCATAGATTTCAAGAGGAAATTATTGCTGCATTAGGTAATGAAGTCCTTAATACAATTAAAGACGATATAAAAGCAGCCATATCAGAACCGACGCTAGGGTCTTTGGCGCCCACATGCAATTTCTATCTAAGCTCCCCTGTAACGATCCGGCGTGTGTGTTCTTTCACGATAATAAAAATTTAAATTATTTGAAATTTCTTAAATAAATTTTGACAGAACAGCCATACGTTGGTTCGCTAAATGTAACGAATCGGGGGTGTTGACTAGGCAGGATAATCGTTAAAAACCCGAATATTCAAAAAATTCTTAAAAGTTAATCTAAATTTTGACAAAGCCAATTAACTTTAATCGTTGAATATAATGATACAGGGATTATATTCGGGCCTTCTCACCGACTCAAATCGCTAACAAAATTAAAATAAATTTTAATTAAAGTTAAAATTTATTTGAACTAAAGTTTAAAAAATTCTTTCATTTTACAAGTTAGTAAATTCTTAGTAACTTGTAAAATTTTTTTAATAATTTATATAAGTGGAACTATCTTTTAGGAAAATAAAAGAAACTCAAGATAGATGGGAAAATAAGAAAAGTATTCGGAAATAATTAGAACATTTACTATAAGTATTCAAAAAGGACATATTTACAGAATAACATAAATAATTAAATTAGATAAATATACTTAAATTTTTTAAATTTAAATTTCAGGGTTTTTGATTTCATATTCAAAAAATTAGAAATACTGGTCTTAATGTCTAATTCGGCACATATAGCATTTTCAATAGCTATTAACTCCAAACTAACAAGCCTTTTTTGTGACATACTTGTTCTTAAGTAGGCTTTATATTAATCAATTTCAACTTGGAAAAGGAACGTTCACCGCTCGCTGATATTCGTAGTCAAATTATCGTTTCTTCTTTAGTCGTCGAACTTCCGTACAGTTTTAAATTCTTGTTCTCCATCCACCTCTTTTAGAACTTCTTTAAAATTTGTATCCGATCGATACTCTTGTAAGAATATTTTAAGTTTTCGACAGATTGTAAAGCAAGTGTAAAGTTCATATTTTTGTCTTGAAGCATTTTACACACAGGTTTATTCTGTTAAGTAAATCATGCCCAGTTATACGAGAACAAATAAATTTCTAGCCCTTTATTTTAGCACATAATGTTTGTGCTTCATACTGAGTTTCTTTATTAAAATTTTCATTATTTAAAATTTAAAAAAGTGCATCATAAATTTCTCCTAACTGATATCGTAGATGGCGGAGTTTATTAATTTTACTTTCCCATAGTGATTTTGATGGCTGTTTCAATGTTAATTTTTTTACGAACTTTAAAAGGATTGCCCAACATTTGTAAGAGAATGAAAAGAAATTGTATATTTCTTGAATAATTGCAAAGAAACTAATTGTATCTGCATTCACTTTGGCTGTAATACTTATGATTAAATTTAGAGTATGAGCAACACATGGCACGTAAAAAGTTCGAGGATTTTTGTTCAAAAGCAAATTTTGGAGCCCATATTTTTTCCCTTTCATATTTGCTCCATTATCATACCCTCGACCTCGCATGTCTTCAATGGGGATGTTCCATTTTACGGGTTGTTCCATTATTGTTGCACATAAACCGCGTCCTGTGGAATCTGATATATCTGCAAAACCTAAAACGTTTTTCCTGATCTTGACAATCCCATTATCACAGGAAACAAAGCGTATAATAATGGTCATTTGTTCTGTTTTACTTGCATCACGTGTTCAGTCTCAAATTATGGAATAATATTTAGATTTTCGAATTGATAATAAAATTGTATCCCTGATTGCGTTACACAAAGTTTCCAATATTTCCTTTTGTCTGTCTTTACTCAAATAGGTATCTCTATTGTTTCGATGTAGGGCCCTTTCAGCATGATTTTTCCATAACGGGATCAAACTTCGCAAACAGTTCGACTAATTTTAAAAAATTGCCGTTATTCCTTTCATATAATTTATCAGATGATCCGCGAAAAGCTAAGGTTTGGCTAACAAGGAATTTTATAATTTCAATCAAGCGTTCCAAAACACTCGTTCAATGTTTCTTTTCCATTTCATACATGCTTTGAGTCTGGCAATCACTAGTAGTTTTGATTATTAAATTTTTATCAAGTTCCTTGTTTGGTTTACATAAAGTGCATGACGAGTAGTTATTGATGTTGTTATGCATAAGCCTCTGTGTCATTTATTGCAAATTCGGTCAGGATTAATACGTCCATGTTGTCAAGGTGTAGTTGAGCAGTGTTATCAATATAAGCCAGTGTTTCTTGACACTTCATATGTTTGTGTGCATGACGGGGAAGTCAATATTTGTGAAAATGTTCTCTATCTATTTCTTCAAAGAGTTAAAGATTTTGAAATTTATATTTTCTGACTGGATGTGTTCTCCCAGATTTGGGATCTCCAAGCTGTAGTTTTTAGAGATAATTTTAATTTTTGCTCTTAGGGATGTGAAGATTTAATGTAGTATATAGGTAGACTGCTTCAGATTCTCTTGCCATTGTATAAATTGTAGTGTTTTTTCTGTCCCATGAATATCTGTGAATCCTTGGTCCACAGAAACTTGTAGTTTTTTCTGTTTTTGTTTTCATTGCCTGGTATAGTATATTTTTAAAGTAAGGGATCAAGTGTTCACTTATACCTTGTTGCAGATGGGAGCTACTTGTTAGTTAGGATCGATGTTGTAGGCATTGTTTTCTTGCTTGCTGCTAGAATGCGGTTTCTCAGGCTTTCGCTGCTAAATCGAGCGTTGTTTGGTGGAGGTATCACTTTCTTTGTGTGTAGGCCTCAGTTAACAAAGATGTTGTCCATGGTTGTGACTGGATTGACGATGTTGGTGCCAGTCACTTGCACAATGGAGCTTAATTCTTCTGTCTTTTCTTTTGGTATTCTCACCATTTGCAGTTCTTTTTTCGTTCTTTTTGTATATGTTCTCGATTTGGCAATTGAGAGTGTTTATCTCTTTGTGCAATTGTTCATTTTCGTGCTATAGGTTTTTTTGCGCATCTTCACAACCTTTAGATTTGTTTGTTTCTCACCGTTCCATGTACCTCTTCTATGCTATCATTATTATATTGTATGTCCGTATACTCCTCGAATGTTTTGTTAATTTGTTCCATTTGGGTATAAAGCAAGTCTTTAACCATGAGTTTAAATGTATCTAATTTGTTGGTAATCTTAATATCAGCACGGGACTTACCTTGTTGTATGTCACTGCGTTTGTTTGGTGTCTATTCTTTGTTCGTCATTTTCTCACGGTATTGTTTCCTCGCTGATATTGTTGTTCATACAATGCAGAATTTATGGACGTGGAATACATATTTGACCTGGGTCTTCTAAAGAAGAATTCGAGGAAAATATTGATATGGAGATGTCTGCCTCATCCAGGTGGTACCATAGTTAACTACCTGTTGTTAATTCTCACCTGTTGTCATCAGCATTTCCCTCCCACTCTTGTTTAGACGAAAATTCAAATCACTTGATACTGCAGAACGTATATTGCGCACATTATTATTATTATTATTTCGGGCAACTCCAAGGAATCGAGAGATTCATCGAGGGAGACCCTAACATCATGTCAAGAACACCTATTCTACATTCACCCAGTACCTATCATACCTAGCCTTGAACTCGTTCATGGTCATAGCACCCACAACAGACTCTGGCAGCTTATTCCACTCATTCACCATTCTCCAAGTAAAAAACCTAGCTCTAACTCCCCTGATAACCACGTTTGTTGCTTAGCTTCCATGTATGGCCCCTAGTCCTCCCACCACCAGTCCTATTCTCAAAAATAACTTCTGAATTAATCATATAGAAACCCTTCAGTAATTTGAATGTCTCAATCATATCACCCCTTTTCTGCCTATCAACCAATTTCTGCAATCCACAAATCTTCAACCTGTTCTCATAATGTTCATTCCACAGACCTGCTATCATCTTGGACACTCGTCTCTGGATCCTCTCCACCTCCTCCCCATCAAGAAGAAATCCTGGCACCCATATCTGGGCACAGTAGCCTAGATGGGGCTCATCAAGGCTTGATACAGAGGAACAATAACTTGTTTGTCTCTGCTTGTTAAAGTATTTTTCAGAAGCCACTTTTCGATGTGCCCCCTAAACTTCAACTCCCTATCCCCCAACACTCCCAAATCCCTGGCCTCATCAATCTCCTGGAGTAGGGTTCCACCAATGCTAATCTTTTCACTCCAAAATGCATAACCTTACACTTTGCCACATTAAATTGACATCCATTTTCCTTAGCCCAGTCCTTCAAACTACCCAAATGATTTTGCAAAATTTTCGCATCCTGTGCACTCACAATTGCTCTACCCAACTTTGCATCATCAGCAAACAAGTAAACACCTCCTCTCAGATCCTTTCCTATATCGTTAATAAAGAAATTGAAAAGTAGTGGTCCAAGAATAGAACCCTGTGGCACACCACTAGTTCCAAGCAATCTTTTGGACTCAACTCCTGAATAAACCACTCTCTGGTATCTCTCCATCAACCACCCTCCTATCCATCTCACCAACTCTATATCCATCCCCATCTGCTCCAGTTTACTGATTAGAGTTCCATGTGTATCCTGTCAAAGGCCTTGGCAAGGTCCAATAGAATCACTGTAAGTCCATTACCTTTATCCAGTTCAGCCGTCACTGTGTTATCAAATGTGAGCAAGTTACTAAAGCATGATTGACCCTTTACAAAACCATGTTGTTACCCATACAGTATCCCATTTTCATCTATCCAATCCTGTATTCTTCTCTTGACTAATTTCTCCAAGACCTTGACAATGATTTCTGATATGCTAATCGGTCGGTAATTTACAACAGCAGGCTTGAAACCACCTTTATGCAGTGGAACTATTTTCCCCTCTTTCCACCCGCTCGGGACTAACCCAGACCCCAGACTCAAATTAAACAAAATGGTCAAGGGTACTGACAATTCTTTAGCCGCTTCACGTACGACACGAACTGGTATACCATCCAATCCCACAGATGTATTGACATTGAGGTTTTGCAATAGACAACTCACCTCCACCTCATTCACCACAATTCCCGTATAATCTTTTGGTTCATTCATTTCTGCAATGTCACCACCTGGATGATATATTCTTGCAAAATGCTCGCTCAATGATCCAACTATATCAACTTATTCGGTTATCTCCCTACCATCGGCATTCTTTAAAATCATTCAGCCATATACATTTTTTCTTTTACTTGCAACATGTCGAAAAAACTGTTTAGGATTCTCTTTAGCCTGTATGGCCAATGCTCCTTCATAATCCTTTTTTGCTTTTCTGACCACACTCATTAACCTTCTGGCCTGCACTTTATACTGTTCATGTGCCGGCTGGTCAACTTTCTCCTTAAATTCCCTCCATAGTTGTTTCTTTTTTTGCAGCCCTAGCTAAATCGTGTTATTCATCCATTTAATCCCTACCTGATTTATTATTCGGACTCTAGGTTTTCAGTCAGCCATTGCTTCATGCAAACACTTGTTAACCGCCTCTCATACACTATTAACTTCTAGCCCTTGCAGTTGTACATGCCATGGCACTGAACCAATCAAACTCCTAAGCTTGTCATACTTACCAGCCCGATAATTCCTCATGTACCCTGTCTTGATTGCAAATTCCACACCTTTAGCCACACCTTTAACCACCTTCCAAGTCAAGACCCTATGATCACTCTCACCAATTGGTGGCAACGTGGACATATTCATTCAGCCAAATTCTCAGATGCAGTTACTAGATCCAGCACTCTCTGACCCCTAGTATTTTCCAATAAATGCTGTCGCAGATACTCATCCCTTTATATCCGCATAAAATCCAATTCCTTCCTCCCATCTGTCCTCTCCTCCTTCCAATCAGTGTTACCATAGTTGAAATCTGCCATAATAGTTACCCTCCTTCCACTCATTTCTTCGATTTGCTTATGCATACTATTTCCACCATCTATTCCATCACCTGGTCTCTAGCAGCACCCAACTGTATATTTTGTTCTGCTAGTTTCAATCTCATACCAAATAGCCTCAAATATGCTTTTATCGCTATCCTGCAGTTCCACTTCTATTCTCCTTGGCTGTAGCTCATCAGCTATCATCAATAACACTCCTCCCCCCATTTTATACCTCCCTGTCACTCCTGAACACACCATACCCCTCACATTCAATCCCACTAGCCGTGTCATCTTCTGTCAGCCATGTTTCACTAATGCCAATAACCTGCGGTCTGGAAGTGCCAAGCAAGAACAAAAATTCTTCCTTTTTGTTCCTAATACTTCTGGCATTAGTATACATGAATTGCAGAAGCCGATTTGTCCCATCCCTATTTTGATGCCTTATACTAACTGTCCCATTCTGATTCGTGGTTTTTCCTACTCGCTTGGGCATATTTCAAACATTCACACACTCAACTGTCTCTCTAAAGTCTGCATATCTACCCCCCCACCCTTAATAATTCTAGTTTCCCTGATTCTGCACAATCACTTCAACTACATTCGACAACACCTTTTCAAGTCTCCGTACACCAAATCCATTCAAATGTTAAACCATTCATTTTATATCAATCCTTTCGCCCATCGAACTCATTCCACACATCCACAAATTCCACACCACTCATACTGCATAATTCACGCATAAAGTCATTAGCAATTATGGTTCTCCTTCTATGCTCCTCACTCTCATACCGCGATAACAGACTCACCCTCATAATTCTCACTCTTCTATCTTGCTACCTCAAGCAATTCCTTCACATCCTCACTCATAGCCATTTTGTTTCCTTTCAAATCATTTGTACCTGCTATTATTATCAATTCTTTTACCCGCTGTGTTTTTATTCTAATCGACTCGCTTACATTCTTAACGTTCGCACCAGGTTGGTACGATTTTGTTAAACTCTCAACTAACACACCTCTTACTGAGGAATCTTCATACAACACTCGCTCTTTCATTTTGTTTACATTCACTATCATACCCTTATTTTTTCTATGATACGTTTGCCGATTATTAGTCGGTACGCTTGGTAAACATTTTTGCCAACGCTCCAGCTGCCGATTTGCCCTATGTATCGCTTAGCGTAATAGAGTGATCTCGCTCATTGCGTCAGTGTCATAATTTTTATTCTCCGATGATTCATTCAATCGTTCTGTATGTTTAACTTTCTTCTCACTTTAAATTCATTCTATGTGAGAATTTCATTCTCACATAGCATGTTCTGTCTGACGTCTGCCCATAAGTGATCAAAAAAATTCTGATTAATCTTGGTACTGATTTTGCTTCTTAAATGCTGTTCTTGCCATTGTGCTTAAAACTTGTGCCCTGTTATCTACACCAATCCCGTATCGCCATGTAATTTATCATATTCACTTGGCATCTATGCAATACCATGAAAGGAAGCTCCAGTTTCAATCTAAAAAAGGGGAGAAAAAAGACAGCTCTAAAATTATTGATCCATTGTTCTAATCTTAGTATTCTAAAAAGTGGTTTAGATGATCAATAGATTCTTCCCTACTTAGACACAATAAGTTCAATAATCATCATCAGCTGATTCCATTATTCCCATTCTGCAGTAGTCCTGCTAATCTCATCTTTGGATACAGATCATCGTAAGATTTCAAAAACCTATATGGTGGTATTTGTTGTTAGCGTGTGGAAGTAACCAAGATAACAATATTGGCATTTTTTTTGGTCCCAGATGAAGTACAGATCAGAAGTTACCACTCTCTATCCAGCTAACAGTGCAGTAATGCAGGCTGCTATTACAAAACAGGTTTGCCTGTTTGGAATGATGACTGACCTGAATTTTCAGGTTAAAAATCTTCCACCTTTGTATGAGGTCACTTAACTCACCTTAAGTCGATGAGATCTGATAAAGATTTATTGAGGCATAGAAGGAAATCGAACCACCAAGGTCTTTCCGAAGAAAGAGCTTCTATATCGAGTGAGCTACATAGCCTGCACCCCATGTGGTCGCTCCCTGTATTTGATCTTTTCTGGCATTAGTCCTGCTGGATAAGTTTCCATCTTATGGTTGTATCTTTAAGATTGGATTTTCAGCTTTCTCTTTAGCAGTTGGTCGCTTGTCATAGCGGATTGCTTCCTCTCTCTTCATATTTCTTTTTGAATGCTGGAGTACACTATGGTGTGCCCTCATCCATGCCCTTCCTCCTTTCCATCAGTGCTGTTCTCTGTTCTCTCTCTCTCTCTCTCTCTCTCTCTCTGACTTAAAATTCTGTTCATATAATTTCCGAATACAGTACTCTGAATTTAGGTTATTCATCGGAGAAACCTGTAGTATTCAAATGATTGGTGCCTTACGATAATCAATGAATTATATACTGATGTTCTAAACGTTATTAAATGTGGTGAAGACTGCTTAGTGAATTTCAATGATATTGAACTCAGACCTGTTGTATTACCTGGAGTGAAGATTCTCCTTACTCCAACTTACTTTAGATAATATCCGAATATTCTTTCAAGATCAGTTCCTTCCAATATTCTTTCAAGATCGGGCTAAAAGTGTCGCATCCAGTTTATTTTGGATCAGATATTATATTCGCCTGTTCAGCGCTTCTGTAACTTAGTGTTTTTATTATTTCAAAACATTTCTTATCTTATTATTATTATTATTATTATTATTATTATTATTATTACTATTATTATTATTATTATTATTATTATTATTATTATTATTATTATTATTATTATTATTATTATTATTATTACATGGCACCTCCAGGGAGTCCAAGGACTCATCGTAGGAAGCAGTAGCGCACTCAGGATTTAATCTTGGAGGGGGCCTGAGCACTCAAGATTTAATCTTGAGGGGGGCGAGTTCAGTAGACGATTTACGAATACACACTACGCATTGCATACGACCTATGACTCAGCATCTGCAGTGATCGCCAATACATGACAAATAGTATAGAAATAGAAGACTTAACATAAATTAAAAAAAAATCAATTTTAATTAAGAAAAGATTTTTAGAAAATTTTCTAGTGTTTATTTCCTTTTTCTGTTGGGGGGAGACTAGGGCCCCTTGTCCCCCTCCCTGGGTGTGCCACTGGTGGGAAGGCACAGTACCTTACTTCGCTAAATACATCTGATCCTCTCCAAATACGCCATTTCTACCATCAATTACATCTTTCGCCCATCATCACCAACAACAGTATTTTTTGTCTGTAAATTGCCTGTGTTCTGAACGGTGATTTGCTGTACGAAGGATGAACCCGAGTTTCCGGGAGAAAAAACCCTGCTACCACCGTATGAGATTGTCTAACTCACTTTCGGGTGAAAAAGCACATATAAGAATTCCCTCTTGACGACGAGAATTGAACCCAGATCTTTTCCAATCGAAGGGCGCAATGTTCCGCTGTTCTTCCAATTACGCTACGGCCCTCAACATCTATCACTTTAGAACTCTTAAATTAGATCCACGTTGGAATACTGTTCTCACTTTTGTATTGGTGTTACCAAATTCACCTAAGAATTCTTGATGGTGTATAGTTGAACAAAATTTACTTATTAGGTGACCATTCTCTCAGAGACTCCCTTTAATCACCGTCCTATAGGTTCAATGTTTACACACAATGGATGTACTTTCATAGGCACTGCTGCGCAGAACTGGACCTTAGCATTTCTACTAATACAGCAATTCCACCCCCACTCCCCTCAGTTTTGTTTTTCCCATGTCACAATCCCCAGTGTATCAAGCGTGAAAAGATTACTTATTTTCCATTAATAATTCACTAACCCTCTCATTTCACTATTGTGTTATTAATTTTGTGAACTTTCATGTAAGGATAATTATATATATATAAAAATCTAAGTATGATTTCTTTTTCGTGAAATAGTTTTGTGTTTTCTTTTTGATTTTTTCCCATGAAAACCATTCAAAATTACGAAAACAATATTAAAGAAAGTACACAGGTTTTGTTTACTTATATCTTTTCACCCTTTTTATGCTATATTGGGCTGATCTTATTTTTTTCCTTTTTATTATTCATTTTGATATTTGATTTGAAAAGTCTGATATCATAAACATGGCTGACGATTTCACTGCGGATGTGGTGAGTGTTTTCAGTTGATATATATATATTAATATCAAGTAATGTACTAATACATTTTTATATGCTTAGTAAACCAAAAAGGGGAAGAGAGCATTGTGTTAGGTAGAATGATTGAAAATTGATGTACGAAGAAGAGGTTGTGTCGTAAAGGCATGTAGAGTGGTGTTTGTCGTACTACAGCATGCGTTAGAATGTTAACACGCAAAAGTTACATGGATAGTGAAAAGTTGTGTTTGCAGTAGCACTGCAACTTTAGAATTTTTATTTGATGGCAGTGCGTAGTGAAACATTTTTACAGGAAGATTTTTACATGATTCAGAAAGGCAAAGGTTGGATCTACATATATTGCGATTCTGAGCCATTAATGAATGATAAAATTCCAGTTTGATGCCGGGTTCTCAATCTATTAAGCTGATATCACCAAGATGTTACCCAAAATTTTCAACCTACAGCTCTTTAAGAAGACTGTCAATAGGATTCTTTCTCGACCCAGAGAGAGAGAGAGGTTGAGAAAGAAGCACCTTACAGACGGCATTGATGTACTATAGGTTCTTGTACCTCTTGCGTGCGAGATTGCATCACATACATATACATGCTTTACAAGGTTATTTCAAAGAACACTTGCCAGAGCAGAACAGTTTCATTATTTAAATTAAGGGGGTATTAAATCCCAAATTATTTTCGATGAAATAATGTGGGATTTAACTCTCCGAATTGAAGCCTCTTGGCTCTTTATTTTAAATAATTTCATTATGACTGTTTTCATCAGTGAAGAAATTTTTACATGGCAATATACCGTTTTGGATAAACTATGAAAGTTTGATGTATGGTTTACAAAAGTAATTTTAATAGGCAAAACAAAACGTATTTGTTAAAAAAAATAAATATATATGTCTCTCCATTCTTGCAATATCATTGCTATAGCTGATATGTTTTTAGGTTGATATCTCTGTGGGGACTCTTCCTTCACTCATTCCTTCTGTACGTTGTCTCCATCTCACTCAATAAAGATCAGTGTCATCTAAAACAGATATCACATCAAGTTCCTTTCAGATATATCACTAAATCTTTTGAAGTCTAGTGTATCATATCCAGCTCATTTGCATGAATCTCATTTCAGAGCTTTTCAGTCTTTTTCTATCTTGAGTTATGGTCCAGGCTTCTGAACCATATCTTAGGATAGGTCTTGCTATTGAGTTATGGATTCTTATTCTTGTTTTCTTGCTTATTAAATTTGGATTGAATATCTGATTGATAGTTTTTCTTATTCCTATTTAATTGGTTATTTTATGTTGCATGTCTTTCTCTCTTTCATAAGATAAGCCTAGATATTTGAATGCATTAAGATATTGTATAATATCATCATTGATGCAAATTTTGCATCTAATTGGGTTCTCGGTCTTTAAATGCCATGGTTTTGGAAGGCGGGGATTTTTATATTGTATGTTTTTGCTGTTTCATTTAATAAAATGGCTGCTCGCTGTAGTGAATCTTCGATTAGAACCTGACCGGCAAATAAAATTGTCGATGTTGGTGTAATCATTTATGTGAAAAATCATTTATCAAAAGCTTTTTTATAATCGATAAATAATATATGGGTCTCTAAATTAAATTCTTCTTTTTTCTACCAAGAGCTTGAGAGTGAAAAAGGCATCGGTGCAGGATCTGCCTTTATGGAAACCATTTTGTTCCTCTCCCAAAAATATTTTCATAATATTTGGTTAATTTATTCTTTAAGAGACAAATATATTTATATCCAGTGTTTAAAAGGCTAATGCTTCTATTGTTACATTGATTAATATTGCCGTTTTTGAAGATGGGGATGATCATAGCATTTTGCCAGTTTTTTGGCATTGGTCATTTAGGATCTTATATTCATGAATTCTAGTAGTTTGTATCTGAAGTTGTTTCCAGAGAATTTGAAAAGTTCCATACCATCTTCTCTTGGCCTTTAATGGTTCTTGCATTGTTTAAACGTTGACTCTAAAGCAAAAAAAACAAACAAAAATACAGCATTCTTCAGTAGTTTTTGAGATTCAAATTGCATTATGAGAAATGACTTCATACACTAAGAACCAAAGGTTGTTTTGCAAGCTTGAGATTAGAGGAAGTGTCAATTTCATTGACTCATCAGGTGTTAACTACCGAACTGGCCTTGACATGTATGCGCATCAAAGTTGCCATGGATGTGCAGTGCATATTTAAATTGTAATACTGTTCATATCACATTGAAATACATGTTGGATATGAAGTGCACGAGAATGATATATTTCATCTATGTTGATGTAATTAAATGTGCTATCAGCATTTGGTAAGTCAGTGAAATCGACACTTGATCCTGAATTAAAGTTTCCTTTTGAATTTCACCATAACCAAAATGCAGTCCCGTCTTATTTCTCTTAAGAAAGCTCACCTCACTTAGTTATGTTTGATATCGAGATTTTCAGACATGATCAGATCTCTCTTCTCAGGATAACAATTTACACCAACATTTTCAGGCATAACATAACTTCTTCAGCCTATAGAAAGCTGAGTGCAACTTTCCACTTCACATCTATATAACTGCTGACACTATATAAATTCTCCCCTCTCCTCTCCCCTCAAAGAAAATACATAAAATAAAATAAAAATACTGTTCATACACATGTGGTGCACCTAAACTCCTCTGAGTGCTTCTTGGTGTTTTCCAGAGGATAGCATTCTGATTAATTTCGATTACCCTTCTCTCTCTCTCTCTCTCTATTTCTCATACACACACACACAAACATTTAGTTTTTGTTTTGTCTCTTCTGTTGGTATTTCCATGAACACTGTTTTACTGAACTGGCACCATCGTTCTTCCAATTTTTTTCCCAACACTTTAATAGCATGAGCAGCTGCTGATCACATCTATTTATTGTCCAGCTTGAAATTACTAAATCAAATTCTCTACCTTCTCTTTTATTCCTTATACCTCTGTCCTTTGAAATGGTCTTCCTCTCTTTGTATATCAAAAGGACTCAATCTCAAGCTGTTCAAGAAACATGACAACTGATTTCTTCTTTTTATTTTAGTTTTTGCTCACACACACAACACTATTGTATTATGGGTTTTGCAATCTTTTGTGTTTGGATCTGGTACTAAAAAAGGGAGAGGGATTTAAGTTGTATGCCAAAAGCCCAAAAATTACTCATGGAGAATTGAAGGTTTTTGTACTTTGTAAAGTCAGTGAAATTGATTCAATAAGATTGCAAAATGATAAAATGATACTAAATTTCACCAACTTAAAAAAATTCTTAAGCCAAAGGCTAAAAGTTTTATTTTATTGACCGAAGTTCCCGAGATGTCTTCACCTCTTAGCAATTCATTGAAAGAAGCACTTTGATCCCATAACTTACTAATCATACTTTTTTTTTTTTTTTAGTCTGTAAGGATATCATTCCAGTTGTACTTAAAAGTAGTACTCTAGCATTAACACCTTTCTATATTATCTCCAAACTCTTGTACTTAGCTGTCATATATCCCACAGTACAGAAGAAAGTCTGCATTCTAAAAAAAAAAAGGATGATTAGTGTTATCCATACTCATTCTCCTCAGCTTGGTTATATGTAAAGTAATGAAGGTCATTGTTATCAATTTTGAAACCACATTTGTCAGCATAGTTGGCTGAGTAGCATATCTGCTTTCCAATCAGCGAGCTGTGGGTTTGAATTCCACTGTGGGTATGGATGTTTGTGATTGTCTTTAGGTGGGAAATGAATTCAGTTACTCAGTGTGAAACTACTGCCCTGCTTATTGTATGCCTGAAGTTGATTAAAAAAAAGTTCCATGTTTGGTCTCTAGCATAGTGGTTCTCAACCTTTGTGAGACTGTGGCCTAGTAAATTCTTTTTTTATAAGATGAGGGCCTGGTCCCAACAAATTTACTCATAAATATCCTTCTGGTTTTTTTTTTTTTAAAGTTCATGCATTAAACTAACATAAGTATTAATAATTAATTATGGCATAATCACAGAGTATTAGTACACTTATGTATACAGTGTGGCATGTTGACAAATATAAAATTACATTTAAATTAGTTATCAATCACTAAACTAATGAAATCTTATAGCATATTGTAGTTTCTTTAGGTCAACATCATTAAATTAATTTGTGCTAATTTTCATTGACATATCCCATTCTGATCACCAAAAATTTATAATATTATTCAGTATAAAATTGATTATTGTATTACTAAATTGATTTTAATGATGTTGGTTTGAAAAACCAACCCCCGGCCGTATGGCAGATGGGAACCAGAAGGTTTGAAAAAAAAAAAATCGTAGTGTTAAAAATATTTATGCATTTAACTCACCACGGAAGTCAGCTGAGCAGGGGAAGCAGCAGAAGGATTTTGGCATGTGTATTATCACATACACACGCCAAAATTTATATATGGAAAGTATGTAATTTAATAAATAAAAATGTATGAATCTCGCAATTCTAAATACTAGTTCCAACACTAATTAATATTTTGAATTTAAAAATGCAGTATTTTAACACAGCAATTATAAGTTATTGAAAAAGTTAAACTTTGTTTCTTTTATTACAGCTGAGTTTTTGAAGGTTTTAGTTAGGCTAGTGAGACCTTTGTTGCTGTTTTCTGTCGATTAGCTTATTAATTCTGGGATGAATTGAAGTGATAGCCAAACGGAAACAGTCAGAAAGTTGCAGGCAGTTCCTCTGTTTCATTTTAAGCACAGTCGTGGCAGAAAATGCAGTTTCACAAAGATATGTGGTGGAAAAACAAAAAAGAAACCTCATTGCTATTTCATGTAAATTTGGATATTCAATTTTCATTCTTATCCAGAATTTCGAATTACTAATAGAATTAAAAGTACTTTCCAGCCCTTTGTCCGATGATAATTCAATAAGTTGAATGGTTTCTTCATGGGAAAGGGCTGTCTCTTTGTGTTGAACAAAGGGGTTCACAATCCATGTATTTTGCATTCAGGATAATACTTTTCAAACAACAACAACACCAATATCTTCAAGTGAGCTGCAATAATATCAAACTGAATTCTGTGAACAGAAATCATCTGCTTCTATAATATAATCTGAGTATGACTGAAACAATTCATTATTTCTTTCTGCAATCATATTAAGCTGGAGTTTGAGTTTCTTTTTGAATGATTTGATCTTGTTCCAAGCATTAAATATTGTTGTATCTGGACCTTAAAGTTTTAAATTCAACTTGTTTATGTAAGAAAATATGTTGCTGAGATATGTCAGCATGGCTACCCATTTCTTATCCTGAAATAATGGGACAGGTCACTTTCTTATCAATTAGAAACAGCTTAACTTTGTTTCGGAATTCATATAATAAGCTCTTGAGAACTTGACTGCCGGACAGCCAACAAACTTCCGAATGGAAAAGAAGATTTTGATGATCAGAGCCCATTTCATCGCACAATGCTTTTAACAGTCTTGTAGTTAAAGCACTGTTTTTTTCTCATCATCATCATGCCTATCAAGGATTTGGGCCTAGCATGGTCTGTTCCGACCTTAGAAATCATCGTTTAAGAGGATGTCCTGGTTTTCTTTTTCCTAATGGCTTGTACTTTAAGGCTTGTTTTGGTAATCTTTCTGTTTTCATTCTTTAAACGTGTTCCATCCATTTATATTTTTTAATTTTTTCTATTACTGGTTCTTGATTTAATTCTTTAACCAGCCTCCGTAGCACAATTGGAAGAACAATGGTACGTTGTGCCCTTCAATTGGAAAAGGCCTAAGTTCGAGTCTCATCATGATTGGAGGAAACTTTATATGGACTTTTTCAATCGAAGGTGAGTTTGCCAATCTCATACAGAGGTATAGTTCGCCCACCGATTAGAGGTCCCTCGACACTTCTGCGCATGTCAGAAAAAGGAGAATCCATTCCGATAATAGGGTAATCAATCTGTCTTCTGAGATGTGTTTGTTTATTATTACAGGTCGGAAAATTTAGCTTTTCTTTTACGAACATTGTAGTTTTTAAAAGTGTAACTATTTTGCTTGTATAACAGTTGGAAAAATGTACGTAGAGTATTAACAAAATTAAAAAAGGTATAGCATAAAAGAAAAATTTAACTAAGTTTATTTTTAAGAAAGTTTTCTATAAAATAAAAATAATTATACAGAAAAACAGAAAATTTTTTTCAAATCAACTTAGATATTCTAAACTTACAGTTGAGAGAACTGAGACACTTTAATATCGTAAACTGATTAATTATTTATGACTTGTTGTGACTCTTTTAACAAACCCATGCAAAAAAAAGGTTCGAAAAAAAATACCATTATCAAATCCTTTTAATCTTCAGAGTCATCTAAATCGGTGTCCGAATCGCCATCACTTTCACTTAAACTGATCACCAAAGGTTCGCATAATTCTTCGATAATTCCGTCTCTGTCCCAATACATATTTTCCAATGAGGTGACATGAAAGCAGTATTTTCCCCAGTTTTGAACTGTAATAATTTGAATCGCCTGTTCTGAAAGCTTAAAAAGTTTCAACATGTCAATATCTCCAGTTACGTTGTGATGCCAAATGAAACTTTTCACTTCTGCCCAAACATACTCAATAGCATTAATATCGCAATGATATGGTGGTAGCCCTCAAAGTTAGAAATCCATGCTCTTTGAGCATCGTGTCGTATTTAGATAGTTTAGTTGTGGGCTAGTTTCTTTTGACCAAATTAAGCAATTCAATTTTTCGCATATCTGGGGAATGAGAAATGTTATTTGCAGATAGCCAATCCATAAGAACTTGCTTCTTATTAGACCAATTTGGAACTTTGTTTAATCGAATTGAGTGATATGAAGCATTATCAATTATAACAACAGCATTTTTAGGAAGGTTTGGAATCAGTTTTTCTTCTGCCCACTTTTCGAAGATCGTAGAATTCATTTGCCTATGGTAATTGGCTTTGTATGGTAAGTTTGAATTCAGTAAAAAACCCATTTCTCCACCCGCACACAAAATTATTATGCGCTGCGAGGCATTTCCGGTTTGTAGCACTCTACATTCTTCTTTAGACTGCCAACATTTTCCATAAGTTAAATTACTATCAATCCAAGTTTCATCTAAATACACAATCGGTCTTTTCTCCTCCCTGAAACGTCTTATTGCTCTCAAATACTGCGTTCTAAATAAAACAATGTAACTTCACTTTATGATAAGTTTCTTTTTATTCTGGGACTTTTTAAAACGAAATCTGATTTCATGAAGAATTTTCCTTAAAGTTTTTCTTTTCCAAGGAAAATTAATTTTTTCTTTAAGCACAGGAATTAATTTCGGAACAGTTGGCACTCTTTTCTCGACCACGTAAAATTCGTGAATAGTTCTTCTTATAACGTCTACATCAAAATCATTCAAAGCTATGGTTTCGATGGTTTTCTTTACTTTGGCGCTTTTTTTTTAGGAGATTTAAATTTTGGCTTACCTTCACCTTTTGATTCCTACGAATTCTTTTAACAGTTGATCCCGATACGCCCACAATTGCACTTGCACGTTTTAGGACTTGAGAAAGGGGTACAAGGAGACAATTCTTTTTTCGCAGAATGTCAGCACATTATTCAATATCCTTTTGCAAGAGCTACTGAAACGTTTAACAACAGAACTTGTTGACTGTACTGGATCCATCATATAATAAAAAATAATGCAAAACAGCGACAACAAAAATCAAGCTAGTACTAGTAAAGCGATGGACAAGAAAGCACGTGATTTCGCATTTTGGCAACCAATTTGTACATCATTTCTTTCTCCCCTTCAGCATGAATCGACTATTCTTGGCAAAATGCCAAGGAGAGATCTACAAACGGTGGGCGAACTATAACAAGGTTTTTCCTCCCGGAAACTCGGGTTTTTCATCCCGCATACAGACAAATCAGCCCTTCAGAACACACACAATTTACAGACAAAAAAAATACTAGTTGTGGTGGTGGTGGGTGGTAGATGGTGCTGATGTAGATGATTGGTAGAGAGGTTCAGTGTAGTAGTGGAAATGGAGAGTTGTACAATTGGTGTCCTCCTGCGATGAGTCTTTGGACTCCTTGGAGGTGTCACGAATAATAATAATAATAATAATTTCTTCATTTCTTTTGTGATCAAATAGGGAATACTTTGCAGTTTTTCTCATAAACTTCATTTCTGCTGTTGTTAATCTTTGTTTGTCTTTTTGTTTTATTGTCCAGATTTCACTTCCATACATTAAGACTGGTAGGGCTAATGTATTGTATACTTTTAGTCTGGTTTGTTTTTGAACTAGTTTTGGTTTAAATATAGAGTTAATTGTAAACCTGGTATTTTTAAATGTTTTGTGATTTTTACTTTTATATCGTTTTCATATGTGATCATGCATCCTAGGTAGTTAAATGAATTTACCTGCTCTAAGATCTTGTTATCTATTACTATTTGAGTTCTTGCTGGATCTTGTCCTTTAAAGACCATAGTTTTTGATTTTTCTGTTGATATTATCATACCATAATCTTTGGCTATCTTATTTAGATCTAAAATAGCTTCTGTAAGTTATCTTCAGAATTTGTAATTATTATTTGGTCGTCGGCAAAGAGGAGAGTGTTTAAGTTTACTGTAGGAGAAAGTTTAATTCCTTGATGTAAATTTTTATTCCATTTTATTATTATTTCATTTAAGTAGATATTAAAAAGAGTTGCTGAGAGGGGACATCCCTGTCAGACCCCTTGGTTTATCTCTCTCGTATATGATAGCTTGTGATTTAAACTTATTTGTATTTGATCATTTTCGTATATACTTGTGATAACTTTTAGGATATTTGGTATTTGTCTTGCTTTTAATATGTTAAATAATATGTTTCTTTTAACTTTGTCAAATGCTTTTTCAAAGTCAATAAATGCAATGTGTGTTTCTAAATTGTATTCTCTTCTTTTCTCTATTATTAATTTTAGGCAATAGGCTGGGTCTATACATGATCGTCCTTTTCTAAATCCATTCTGTACTTCTAAAATTAAGTTTTCGGAATATTTCATTAGTTTGCTATTTATGATTCTGCTATATATTTTGTAACAGGAATTTAGTATACTGATACCTCTATAGTTTTTAGGGTCATCTCTATTACCTTTTTTAAAGATGGGAATCACAATTGCTTTTTTCCATTCTATTGGGAGGATACCAGTTGAATAAATTTTATTTAAAAATAATAAGAGTCTTTCTTTGAATCTTGTTCCTGCATATTTATATAGTTCTGAACCTAGCTTATCTTCTCCAGGTGATTTTCCGTTTCTTGTTTCTTTCAGGCTGATTTCTAATTCTCTTTAGTTACTTTTTATTTTCATTAATTGTTTGCCAGTTGTCTTTTTTAAAATATTTGTCTGTCCACAATTCTGTGTAGTAATTAGAAATTCTTCTAATTTCAATTCAGTGTTTAATTATGTTTTCTTTGGTATCTGCATTTAAGTGTTTCAAAATCTTATATATATAGGGTCTTATTTTATATAAATCATGTTCTAAATTAGAAACAAATTTGTTCCATGATTCTCTGTCTTTTTCTGACTTCTCTTTTAGCTATGGCTCTTATTCTTTTATATTCTATTTCATCTTCTAATCTTTTACTACTTAACCATTTGTGATATACTTTTTTTTTCTTTTTGATTATTTCTTTGATTGTATCATCCCAGATCTTAGTTTTTTCCTTTTATTGAATTTTTTGGTCTTTCCTAAGCTTTCGTTTGCTGCTGCATTTAATATCATTTTTATATTAAGCCATTCTATTTCTGTTTCTTCATTTTGTTTTATTTTATTGAGATATTGGTTAATTCTTTGTTCATACAGCCATTGTACATTTGTGTCATTCAATAGTCTAGTTTTATAAAGAAATGTTTCAATTTTTCTTTCTGTTCTTGTTACTTGCAGCCATTTAGGTGGTAATCTTAATTTTATTTTAACAAGGAAGTGGTCACTGCTTATTTCATATCCTCTGTGAACTCTAACATCTAGTGAAAATTTTGATGCTTTTCATTTAATATAAAGTAATCTAATATTGATTTCCATCCTCTTGCTGCCCAAGTATATTTAGGTATGTCTTTATGTTTATATAAGGAATTCATTATTTTTAAGTTATTATAAATTACAAACTAATATTAACATATGTTAATCACAGTAGTAGGTTTTTTATTACATAAATATTTCGTCCTAGATATCTTAGGGCATCATCAGTACAGTAGAACAATACGAGGAATGACACAAAGGATAGGGTGCGTACGTACAGTGGAATCTAAATTGCGTGCAGTGGCGTGTTGCTGCCTGAACTTAAATTAGATTAAATTGAATTAAATTAATTTTAAAATTAAATTACAGTTAAGTTATTTTTACACAATTTGTATGACAATTTTCCATACTTTAGGGATGGCAAGAACATCATTGTGGTTTAAATTTGGTCTGTGAAGTAGGTCTTCAGCACTTTATATAAGCATTCATATTTATATGAAGATCTGTGCAGGAGTTTTGTCTTTTTCCATTTGATCTTGTGGTTTGGTTTTTCAACTCCATGTTGAGCGAGGCCTGATTTTTGGAGTTTGATTTCTCTATATAATCATAAACTACAAAGTCAATCAATTTTTTACCATTCCTGGTTAGAGTATGTTCTCCATGTATTCCTATATTATTATTAATTTTCGTGTTTCCAATTGCATTTAAGTCTCCTGCTAAATTTTTCCTCCTGCTCTCCTCTTTTTTTATATAATTAATAATTTTAACAGATTGAGACAGGACTTCATTAAGCTCAGGTATCATTTTTTTGGAGGCCAGGTTTTGCCTATGAATGTAGCAATGCATTGACAATAAGTTATTGCCTGCCATATCCTTAATTTTAGTGACTAAACCTGAATTTCTACGTGTAAGACAGGCAGCGGCGAAACTACAAACTCCAGTGAATTTTTGCATTTAAGACCTCTCTCTTCAATGAAACTATTTCAAACTTTGAAAATTTTACTGCAGGTGGTGGTGTGCGTAGGTAATTCAGAAACACTTAAAATGTCTTCCTTCATGTCACTTTCATCATGGTCAATATATTGTATATCTTCTTCCTAACATGGAATTTAGGCCAAGTGGCCTGTTCCAGTCTCATGCCATCTCTCTCTCTCTCTCTCTCTCTCTCTCTCTCTTGGTCTTCCGATTCTTCTTTTTCCACTTATTTTGTATCTGTATAATATTTTTGGTAGTCTGCTATTGTCCATTCGATTTAAATGTTCTAGTCATTTTTGTTTATACTATCTTATGTAGTAATTAATTGGTTTTTTTATTTTCAGGGATTGTAAGATTTCTTTATTTGTTTTGTGGTCCCACTTAGTATATTTAGCTGTTTTTCTGAGGATCTTCATTTCTGCTGTTTGAATTCATTTTTCATCTTTCCTTTTTATATGTCGTATATATGCAAGTAAAATGCTGTTGTTCTGAATATCTGTAGATTCATCTCATTGTAATGCAAACGGTTTCATTTTTTTTTTTTTTCATTTTTTAAATAAGTTGCATTTCTGTATCTCCTGCCATATCAGATATCCTGCCTTTCAGATGTATCATTTGACAATGGGATGTCTTTCATTTTACTTGCCACAGACTGGCCTAATACTTCATTACAAGCAGCAATCAAAGAAGGCTTAATATTTTTTACATTTTCTGTAATGATATTAAATAGGATGCCGTCAGAAGTGAAGTTGTCGGTAGTTGAAGCTTGGGAAATAATTTGCTTTTCTATTTTAAGTGCATCTCTATCATAAAGAATTCAATGGGTTTGTTGACTAGATTAGAATGTTTTGTGTTGAGATGTCGGATAAGTTGCTATGGCTTAATTTCCCAGAACAGTAACACAAATGACAAATTGAGGTCGTGACAATTGGTCACCTTGAGGGCATTGTATGAAAACAAATTTTAAATAGCTGTCCATGTACTTACGAGTGAATGCCGACTTTTTCTTCTGTGTGCTGGCAGTTTCCCCCTCTTTTTGTACATCCTGGAGATTGCTCTGTAGGCTTGAGGTGGATGAATCACAATTTGTTGCATCACAAGCACCTTCAATAAGAGACTTCTTTTAACACCAAAATTAAACAAAGTCCCTTGTCTCTTATTCATATTAAAATTTAAATCTGTAGGGCTATTACTTTTAAAAAATCACAGCAATCGGGTTTCGAAACAAGCATTTCCACACTGCACTGTGAACTTGCGAAGAAACAATATTCAGTATTAAAGTGGAAAAGTTTCAGTGGAAAAAATTTTCTTTATACTTCCTTGCTGATTGGTCACTGACATTTCCTACATAGATGTTATTTCGTTCAGTTTTGAGAACAGAGGATATGCCCCCTATTGTTGTAATTGGCTTGCAGAGAATTTTTGTGACCAGGTCATGAACAGCGATATTCCCTTTCCTGAATATTGAAAGATTGCGATGTTTGAAAATTCTTGATTAATCGTGAATACTTCCATGTTTAAAAATACATGGCTTGGTCACTGACATTTGCTACACATATGTTATTTAGACATGCTGGGTCTGAGCTTTTTGACACATTCACGAATATTATTCTCCTCAGAATATTTCCATTATAAAATATTTAATTATGAAAAAGACTTAGAAAACTAAAATGACAAATTCCAGGAGGAACCTCTCATGGCCCAGTATAATTGATGCCAGGGCCTGGTGGTTGAGAAATACTGCTCTAGAGCATGGTGTTCGTACCAGGTGAAAATGAATTAAAAAAGAAAATTATAAATATTAACAAAAAGAGGAAAAATAATCCCACACATGCAATACTATAGGTTCATAAAAAAAAATCTTTTGCAGATGGGAGCCACATAAAAAAAACTAAATGTCTTCCATGCAATCGTTGACTACCAGAATACATTCCATCACTATCCATGGCAGATATAGTAGCCTACAATGCCCCTCCAGACCGAAGATTTGGAAGACCTGTACTGTTGTTTGTTTGTTTATGAAAGTGAGAAAAAATTACTGATTTACAACTTGTAATTTACAGATTACTAATTTAATGACTGAACTAATGAATTAATGAGTTTAATATTTTGTGTTTGTGACAGCTGTCATGGAAATGTAATATAAGAATTGTAACGTGAACACAATTAAAAAATGGGTGGAAATGATGTGAATGAAGTACACATATTTACATATAATGATAATAAACTTCTTATAATATAGATTAAGATCCCAAGAAATTATATTCCTGGCATCTTAATATTCTTGGGATTAATGGTTTAATCCTTTATCGAAGTGTAAGCAAACAAAGTTTGTGTGGGAAGTGTTTTCACGACTGGGCTACTTGTATAAAGAGGATAATGACCATGTCAATTGCCTTAGTATTCTATCATGCAAAGCATCCATTCTCTTGTAAGTGTATAATGCTCTGCATTATGGGAAAGGCAACCCAGACTGGTTTCGATCTTTATTAAGATCCATTATTAGGAGCCAGACCCATTGACGAAATTATTAATCTCTATGTACAAGTAGTCCAGTTGTGAAGATACTTCACATTCCAACTTTGTTTGCTTGCACTCGAATAAAGGATTAAACCAAGAATATAATTTCTTGACATCTTGAATTTGTAAAAATTTTCAAAATAAACATCTTAGTCCATCCACAGTACCAGTATGGTATAGGTTTACAACTCCCAATGACATTTTTTGTCATTGGGAGTCATATACAAAAAAACCTACCATAGTTATATTCAATCAGGTCTAACAGACCATGCCATGGAAAAACCTTGCATAGAATCAAATGGAGAAAAAAAAAATCGGTATGCTTTAGTGCAGTAAGTAAAGGCTTGAGACATTTTCTGGAAATGACAGTGGATCCTAAATATCAGCCCAAGTGCAGTAAATACAGTTGTGTGAAACCCTTCTGGTATATAGGAAACTAGTGATTTGTTTCAATAATAATAATAATTATTATTTATCTCCATTGAGTTTGGAGTCTCATCATGGGAGTCCCAAACTATTATACACACAAAACCTATCATACATCTCCTTAAACTCATTCACTGTCTGGTAACTCGAAACTAATTTTGGCTTTCATTCCACTCATTCACCTTTCTCCATGCAAAAAATCTGTTCTGCATATCCCTGCCAACCACACTCTTACACAACTTCCATGGATGGCTACTAGTTCCCTATTTGTCATATATTTGAAACATTTCCTCTGCAACAATGCTATAAATCCCCTTTAATATCTTAAAAGTTTCTATCATGTCCTCTCTTTTCCACCTATCAGCCTATCCTCATATCCCACAACCTATCACTAGCTTAGTCACTTGTCTCTGAATATTCTCTACTACCTTCTGGTCCCCAAGAAACCCAGGTGACCAAATCTGTGAATTATAGTCCAGATATGACCAAATCATAGCCTTATAAAAAGGGATAAGAACTTCCTTTGTTAGTGTGTTTTCAACATCCAAGTAATCCGTTTTGCCTTTTTACCAACTGTTGCAATATACCCTCTGAACTTCATCTCTCCGTCCACCATTATCACCAATTCCCTAGCCTCATTAATTTCCTGCAATTTCCTGATACCATCAGTATGATACAGTATGCAACGTTTTCAACCCAAACCATAAAACCTTACATTTTGCAATGTAAGGTTTTATTGACAATCATTATCCTTTGCCCACAATGCCAATTTATTTAAATCATCCTGTAAGATATTCACATCAGTTTATCAACTATTGCACCCCCCAGTTTTGCATCATCAACAAACAGCTGAATATCCCCTCTTAAATCTTTCCCTATATCATTGATATAGAAATTAAAGAGTAATGGATCTAATACTCCTGAGGTACTCCACTAGTCACTACCATCATTCTCCTAGATTCCCCTCCACCATATACTACTCCCTAGTGTCTGTCAGCTATCCCCTATTCGTGATACTAGCCTCATATCCATTCCCATTTACTCTAGCTTTTGTAATCGTTTTCCGTGTGATATTCTGTCAAATGCCTTGGCAAAGGCGAGCAGTATCATGGTGAAGCCATTACCACCTTTATCCAGTTCTGTTGTCACTATTATGAAATGTGAATATAAATCTCTGCAAAGTCTAGCAATATAGGAATAGATAGACAAAAATGGGATAATATATGGGGGGGGGCAACATGGTTTTGTGAGGGGTAGATCGTGCCTCAGTAACTCGCTCATGTTTTATAATACAACAGCTGAGTTGGATGAAGGTAATGATAGTGGTAGACTTTGCAAAGGCATTTGACAGGATACTGCATGGAATTCTAATCAGTAAATGGCGGCACATGGATATAAACTTGGTGAAGTAATATTTAGGAGTGGAGTCCAGTAGAAGGCCTGTGACTAGTGGAGTTTCACAGTGCTCTGTTCTTGTGCTGCTACTATTTAATTTGTACATTAATAATATAGGAAAGGGTCTGAGAGGAACTATTCAGTTGTTTGGCAATGATTGCCAATTATGTTAAAATTTTTTAGGATGATTTGTATAGACTAGTGATCTGGGCAAAGGAAGATAGATGTGTCAGTTTAATGTGGCAGAGTGTATGGTTATGCATTTTGGAGTGAAAAGATTACCATCTATGTACTTTCGGTCTCATTAGCCAGGGATTTGGGAGTGTTAAAGGGTAGGGAGTTAAAGTTTAGAGGACATATTGCAAAAGTGGCTAAAGCAGCTCATTGGATTACTTGGTTACTGAAGAATACCCTGATGAGCAGAGACAAGCAAGTTATTACCTGCGTTTCTTGGAGATGAGGAGGGGTGGGGGGGGGTGGAGGATCCAAATGTGAGTGACCAAGACGATAGCAGGTTTATGGAATGAACCTTATTAGGACAGGTTGAAGATTTGTGGGTTACAGATATAGGTTTACAGGCAGATGGGGGGGTGATATGATTGAGACATAAATTACTTGAAGGGTTTTTACAAGATTAATACAAAGGAAATTTTTAAGAACAAGTCTGGTAGTGAGGGACTAGGGGCAATCCTTGGAAACTGAGCAAGAGTGTAGTTATCAGGGATGTCAGGACTAGATTTTTTGCTTGGAGAGTAGTGAATGAGTGGAATAGGTTGCCAGAGTGTTGTGGGCGCCATGACTGTGGATGAGTTCACACCAAAGTATGGTAGAGTCCGCACGTATGCCTTGCAATTTGTTCTCCCTTGATGATCTAAGGACTCCATTGAGTAGCCTATAATAATGTTTGTATGAAGTATCTTCATGACTAGGCTGCTTGTATATACACCCTCTGTCCAAAAAGAAACCAAACTTTTGATAGAAAATAAAAACAGGCCAATTGTAATTATTCATATCATTTATTTCAATCAATATACTCTCCCTCAGCTTTGATACAACGTTTGGCACGGTCAATTAATTCATTAAATGAGTTTTTTATATCAGTTTTTGGGATACTGTTGAGGATCGTGGTTACTGCTGCTTGAACGTTTTCAGTGGTGTCGTATCGCTTTCCTTTCATCGGCAAATGCAGTTGGGGAAGAAAAAGAAGTCATAGGATGCTAAATCAGGTGAATACTGCAAGAAGTGATCCAACACACAAACTTGGTTTTTGCTCAAAAACTTCTCACAATGTTCAAATGATGAGATGATGCATTATCATGCCAAAGCGACCAGCCGCCTGCATCATGATATTCATGCCGTACGCAACGAATTCTCGTTATCGTTCGCTTCAACACTTAGAGATAAAACGCACCATTGACTGTTTGGCAAGCAGAAATAAAATCTGTGTGGATAATGCCCTTGGAATCGTAGAAACAAATCAGCATTGTCTTTACTTTTGACTTCTCCAAGCAACGCCTTTTTCTGATGCCCCTCTACTGGTGGTCTCCACTCAGCACTCTGGTGCTTTGTTTTGGGCTCATACTCAAAACACCATGTTTCGTCACCAGTAATTATTGTTTCAAGGAAGTTTGAGTCCTTACAAGTGGTTTTAATGAGGTCCTTGCAGTGTTCAATTGGATAAGTTTTTTTGGTCATCGATCAACTTATGGGGAACAAATCGCAAATTCAATTTACGAAGGCCCAAACTCTCAGTCAAAATGTTGTGCACAGTTGATTTTGGAATCCCCAATTCATCTTCAATTAATCTCGTGGATGATTTCGGGTTTTCTTTGATGAAATCATGCACTTTTTTGATTTAACTTCGCTCGGTCCAGTTTTGGATGGCCCAGCTTTTTGTCCTCCTCGAGCGTCTCACGACCACTTTGAAATCACTTAAACCACTTGTAAACTTGAGTACAGGATAAGCATTCATCACCGTATGCTTTTTGAAGCATTTGTTGCTTTTCAGTAAAACTTTTACCAAGTTTAACACAAAAGTAAGTCGCAGCTCCCTTTGACGAATGGTCGGAAAAAGAAACTAATTTTCTGACCGTTCGTCAACACACTCTCACTCTTGCGACTATAACTCGGCTTCTAATTAAACAAATGGCATAAATAGTTGACATAACACTAATGAAGGTTGCCACTTTCGACATCAAAGAGATACAACAGGTGGTGCCCACCAGTTTCTTCTATTTTTGAAAAGTTTTGTTTCTTTTTGGACAGAGGGTGTAGAGGCTAATGACTTCACATTAATTGTCTTAGTATCCCATAGTGCAAAACACATCCTTTTTGGATGATGTTTAACATGTATGATGTTATGCATATTGGAAGGGCTGCTGCCCACTAGTTTTGACCTTTGTTGAGGTTTCTTCAGTGGGAACCAGACCCAGACGAGATACCAAGCTTGAAGTATGGGAAATATGATGACTATGTTACTTCAATCTTGGTATCTCTCTAGGTGGACAAATTTGTGATTCATGTGTTGTGTTAGGAGTTGTGCAAGTGAGAAATTACATCTTGAACAAAAGAGAACAAGTTTTTTTTTTTGGGGGGGGGACTGAGTAGGGCATGGATGTGGTTATGTTGCACCATGATATTCTAGAGGTGCATTAGCCCAAGAAAAGAACTTTGATCAGGAATGGAGTTAAAGATAAGGAGAAGTGAGATCATTACAGAAATGTAAAGATGGAACATATGTTTTGGTAATATCAAAATTCACCAGGATGTCCTCACTCCACTAGAGCAGTGGTCTCCAAAGTTTGGTACGCATACCCCCTGGGGTACACGAGTCGATACGTGGGGGTACATCAAAAAAGTTTTGTATTGATAGGAAAAAAAATTAAGTAATTAATTAAAGATAAAGAAAATTACTTTCTTTCATCAATTAAACATGTGTCTAATATAGACAAAGACATTATAAAGATCCTGTAAACTTAAATTTGCGAGTAGAGCACATTGGGCAACTTTGCACACATAATCGTCGTGCCAAAGCTGTCATGTTTTTTAAAACACTAGGGAGTAAATCTCTTACTTCTTATCATTGCCATTGTTTGTAGAGCATCCTAGTGTTGACAAGCCCAACTAGAGAAGGAAAATTGCTTAGTTATCCTGCTATCTACAGATGACACCACAGTTGTATTAATTATTTGGCTATTAGTAGTAAGTTTAACGATTTTATAGTATATATTGTTTCTGTGCAATTCCAATGCCTTTTTGTGCTTACTTTTATGTTTACACTAGAAATAGTGAATTAATATTATCAAAATTGCTTACATTTTTTAAAAGTGTTTGATATTATCAATAGTAAATGAATTATATTTAAATTTTACAAATTAACCCTCACAAAATGGATAAATGGTTAAAAAAAATTCCCTCCAAAGAAACTGCGAATTGAAGATAATTATGATCGTACTTTTACATCAGACGAACAACAAGGAAAAGATAGGATTGATTCTTCAAACAAGTATTCAAACAAGTTCATTATCAGTCAAATTAAGTGATAAAAACATTGATCTGAAACTTAACAAAACCTTGCCCAAGAAAGTTCAAAATTATCAAGAAGACTACTTGAAATGCAGATTTACATCGACAATAGTCAACAACGAACCTCATCCTACATGTGTATTGTGTCATGAGACGCTATGTAATGGAAGTATGAACCCATCATTATTAGTAAGACACTTAAAAACTAAACATCCTGAACATGAACACAAATCTTTACAATTCTTTGAACGATGTTTGAAGACATGTAATTCTCAATCCAACAACTTAAAAAAATTCACAAAAATTAACAATAAATATTTGGAGGCATCTCTTGAGGTTGCATTCTTAATTGCAAAAGACCAAAAGTCACACACCATTGGGGAAACACTTGTACTCCCAACCGCCATAAAAATGATAGAAATAATCCATGGAAAAGAATATGCAGATAAACTGAAATGTATTCCCTTATCAGCAAATACTATTGGTAGATGTATAGAAATTATTGCAGATAATTTAAAGAAGCAACGTATCGCAGTATCAGAAGCCATCAAACCAGAATTTCAAGAAATTATGAAAGAAATGCAAGGCCATTGTTCACATTAAATATTGTAATAAATATGTTTTGTAAGCTGTTAATAATAAAAATAATGTGTAAAAATATCTACCATTTTTAATTATTATATATGATGATACAAGGCATATTTCCTCTTTATAATACTTATTACAATAGATTTTTGCTCAATCAGTTGGGGGTACATGCTATTTATTTTTTCTGTCTTGGGGGTATGCGATCAAAAATGTTTGGAGACCACTGCACTAGAGAATGACAAGGAGATTAAATGTGTAAGACTAATTGGTTATGATCATGGAGCTAGGACATTTTGATTGCTACAAGGCTTGTCAGCATATATTTGAAATGGCTCAAATCAAAAATCCATTTCAAAAACCCAAAATGGGATTTGACTTGAGCGATTTGAAATATGCAGAATAGAAAAAAGTAACTAACACTGAGTTTATAGGTCGTAATAATTATTTAATAAAAACCTACTAGTTTTGCCTCTTAAGCTAGTGTCTTCATCTGGGTTTGGGATGAACACACAAATATACAAGCACTAACCATGAATCATTACATAACTAAAAACACAGAATTTATAGGAACCATTACACAAGTACAACAGAAACATGGAGCATGGAAGCTGGCATATGGGCAGTCATTGTTCAGCAGGTGTGCTTGATAGTTTGCAGAAAAATTCAAGTCCAATGTGTTTAAAGATCTGTTATCTATTAACTCCTTCCACCATAAAATCAAATTCACTTTAGAACTTGATGAAGGAAAATTACCTTTTCTAGACGTTCTAATTACAAAAAAAAGCAGGCAGATGCATTTCTCTTGGTGTGTGTGTACTGTAAGCCAACTCATACAGATTATCTACATTTCTCCTCATTGCACCATATTTCACAAAAATTAGGTATTGTACGTATACTGAAAAAGAGAGCGATCTCTATAAGAGATGAAGGAACACTAACAGAAGAATTCCATTCCATTCTCCAACTATTGATCAGGAATGGATATCCTTAAAAAAATGGCACAAAAATGGTACTATTCTCTAATCCTTCACCACAACAGATCAGTGACATTCATTACAGAGCCTTAGTTTCCATCTCTTTTGACTTTTTTGCTAAAATTCACAAATCTCTTGAAATCTCATGACATTAGAGTGGCCTTCAAACCCATTATGATGGTATGAAATCTGTTACACTCACCCAAGGACCACAATCCTTTCAACAAACATCCTGGAGTTTACAATATTCCATGTTCTTGTGGCCTTAATTACATAGGGCAGACATCGAGGAGTTTAGAAATAAGACAAAAGGAGCATATTGGGGACATCAATAACAACAGAGAAGACAGCTGAGGTCTGGCATTCCATTTCTCCCACACTCACCACAATATTGAAAGGGATAAGAGCTCCATCCATATATAGAAAACAACTTCAGGGTCCCCCCAACATCAAAAAGGCTACAGTGGTAATCTACTCACAAGATACTCTCAACAGAAACCAAAGAATGATTTTGTGTGACATTTGGAAATCAGATATTTAAACACATTGGACTTGAATTCAAGTCCAATTCCATTCTGCAAACTTAGTAGGTTATTTTTTATTACATTAGTAATAAAAAATAACCTACCAATAAAATTTGGTTGAAAAAAAATCAACTTACTCATATTATGCAGAATAGATTAGAACAATATATTTGGCATTATTCTAATGACGAATAATGCAAGATTTGAGAATGGATGTTGGACATTTGTAGAAAAGGAAACATGAAAAATGTTGTCTGAGTTACAAAGAGGAGTGTTAGCGTGTGTAGTATATTTGGAAATAGCACTCTTAAAGAAAATATTAGTGTCTCAAAAGATGAAGATTATGTGATGGGCAGGTGAATAATTTGTGTTAATTATTACTAATTATAACTACTTTGGCATCACTTCTAGTTTGATCAGTGGAATTAGTTTTTCAGACATTAACGGAAGTTGACCTCATTATTTAGATAATTGACTAAAAAATTGGGTTTCAGAAATATATCATCTCAGAGGTCAATGTAGTTGTTACAATTGGTCTCTCTCTCTTGAGAGAAGAATACAACAAAGTGAAGCAAGGAAATTTGAAGCCATTGTGAGTCATAAGTTAATCGGGAGTTTCTAGGTTTACCATTCTCTGATGAATACACATGTACACCCTTGCAATGGATAGAATCTTGTAAAGTTTCATTTGCATAAATGGATGGTTGGTCATTAATGCTGCCAGTTGTGGTTCTGTAAGAAATAACATGGCTTAGATGCAAATGATTACTTGTATGCCTGCAATTTTTACTTGTATTAGATTATATTGTATAGATTACTTGTATATTTATTATCCTGCAAGATGAGGAAGAAAATGAGCAGCATACATCTTATGTTATATAGAGCAGCGCTTCCCAAACTGTGGTTCGCAAACACTTCCTAAACTGTGGTTTCATTATTACGGCCCCCAAGGGGGCCGTAATAATGAAAACCAATTTAAAATGTTTTAAATCTAAGTAGATTTTTTTTTTTAATCTTAAAAGAAATGTATTTAATTTTTATTATTTTTTATATTTTAATGGAAAAAAACGCACGTTGGTGTTGGTTCACAAATTTTGCTTACTGCGTATTTCACGCTTAATGAATATTAGTAAATATATGCTCATTCATATAAGTTTCATTTCAAAAGATATTGATAAGAAGCACAAAAAAAGCTTACAAATGCAAAATCTTGAATATAAATTGTATTGAATATAAATACAATAAATTATTTAAATTAAGGGGATATTAAAACCCACATTATTTCAAAACTGAATAAGAAACTGAAAGATAGAAATCGAAGAGTTTCATGCCGAATATATAGCAAACTATAAAAGTTTCGGCGAATCCTAGCGTAAGCTAAGCACATGGTTCAATACTGGGGCAACTCGTAGCAAAGGTGGGTAACTTTTATAGTTTATTAAAACACTTAAGGAATAGAACAACGTAGTTAAGGATATAAATTAAATTAAACTTTAATAAATATTTTCAGATAATTCGGCAATGTCACATTGCCATCTTCTAAAGGAACTTACAAAAAAAGGACGTGCACGTAGGCACTACAAACACAGTAACTGGGAATGAAGAGATGAAGCTATTGTTCTCCTAAAAGTCCTGATGGTGCCCTCTAGCGGGCTAAGTAGGTGTTCTTGGCCGTTGGGCTGAAGGTCTGCTGATGTAAGCCTCCCAAATTTGGGGCAGTCGCATACAACCAAATTTGTTGAGGTTTGGAGAATTTCTTAGGGCTGAGGATGATTCCATAAATAGTCTTTCGTATTTGTATTTGCTACGGTGTATTACTGTAGCTTTCTTCCACCGTATTCTGTGGCGTGTATCCAGAGCATGGTCCGCAAGACTAGAATGGCTGTACTTGTGAAACCGGATGTAGTCCTTGTGTTCAGAAATTCTGATATTCGCTGTCCTGCCTGTTTGGCCAAAGTAAGACAGATTACAACTGCAAGGGACCTGGTATACACCAGGTAGGTCTAGGGGAAGTGGTTGGTCTTTAGTGGAGCGGATAAGAGATGCCAATTTTCTGTAAGGTTGTAACAGGAGGTTAGGTCATGCTTTTTTAAGATTTTGGTAATCTTTTTTGAGGTGCCTCGGATGTAGGGAATGGTGATGGATTTAGAGTAATCCTTGTTGTGGATGGGGAGAGGGGATCTGTGGTTTGTAGGTTCTAATATTTTTTGGACTTTTTTTGGGGGGTAGCCATTGGCTGAGAAAGTGTTGAGGATGTGATTTAGTTCAGTGTTTAGGGCCAAGTCGTTTGAACAGATTAGTTTTGCCCTGTTGTATAGTGTTTTCACTACTCCATATTGTTGTGTGGGGATGGGTGGGATTGTTGGTGCATGTATCTGCCTGTATGGGTGGGTTTTCTGTAAACTGAGAAAACCAAGGTTCCATTAGGCTGGCGGGTGACTAGTGTGTCTAGGAAAGGGTGGCTGTTTTTTTCCTCTTTTTCCAGGGTGAATTTGATTCTGGGGTGTTGGTTGTTTAAGTGTGTTAAGAAGGAGAGAAGTGTTTCAGAGCCATGTGGCAAAATAGCGAACACATCATCAACGTAGCGAAGCCATATGGTTGGTTTTTGTGGGGCAGAGGCTAAGGCTTTTTCTTCAAAGGTCTCCATAAAGAAATTGGCCAAGGGTAGGGAGAGTGGTGAACCCATGGCTGTCCCCTCTATTTGTTTGTAGAATTTTCCTTGCCAAACGAAATAGCCTGAGTTCGTTGTGAACTGAAATAAGGCTGAGATATTGGGAGAAAATTTAGCTTGGATTAGCTCTAGAGTTTCCTTGAGTGGGACATTTGTGAATAAAGAGGAGACGTCAAAGCTGACCATTATGTCAGTATGTTGGAGTGTAAGGTTTTCTATGCTGGCTTTGAAATGGCCAAAAAATATTAGAACCTACAAACCACAGATCCCCCTCCCCCCATCCACAACAAGGATTACTCTAAATCCATCACCATTCCCTACATCCGAGGCACCTCGGAAAAGATTACCAAAATCTTAAAAAAGCATGACCTAACCTCCTGTTACAAACCTTACAGAAAATTGGCATCCCTTATCCGCTCCACTAAAGACCAACCACTTCCCCTAGACCTACCTGATGTATACCAAGTCCCTTGCAGTTGTAATCTGTCTTACTTTGGCCACAGGCAGGACAGCGAATATCAGAATTTCTGAACACAAGGACTGCATCCGGTTTCACAAGTACAGCCATTCTGGTCTTGCGGACCATGCTCTGGATACACGCCACAGAATACGGTGGAAGAAAGCTACAGTAATACATCGTAGCAAATACAAATACGAAAGACTATTTATGGAATCATCCTCAGCCCTAAGAAATTCTCCAAACCTCAACAAATTTGGTTGTATGCGACTGCCCCAAATTTGGGAGGCTTACATCAGCAGACCTTCAGCCCAACGGCCAAGAACACCTACTTAGCCCGCTAGAGGGCACCATCAGGACTTTTAGGAGAACAATAGCTTCATCTCTTCATTCCCAGTTACTGTGTTTGTAGTGCCTATGTGCACGTCCTTTTTTTTAAGTTCCTTTAGAAGATGGCAATGTGACATTGCCGAAATATCGGAAAATATTTATTAAAGTTTAATTTAATTTATATCCTTAACTTTTATAGTTTGCTATATATTCGGCATGAAAATCTGATTTCTATCTTTGAGTTTCTTATTCAGCTTTGAAATAATGTGGGTTTTAATATCCCCTTAATTTAAATAATTTTACATTGCCGAAGTGAATTGGCTCTTTATTTCACTAAATACAATAAATATTATAATAATATGTCTATGTTACGATTTTTTTTTTCGATGGAGGCCGTGAAATATTTTAATTTTTTGCATCCATAAGTTTGGGAAGCACTGATCTAGAGAGCAATGGCTTTTTTCTTCTTCTTCCAATTCCCAATCTGTCTTCCACAGAAACACTTGATTAGTTTTGAAATATTCATACGAGATGCATTCCTGAAATGTGAACACTGTTAGTTTACATGGATAAAGCTTATCACATGGCCTGAAAAGGGTGATAGAGTGCCTCTTAGTGAAAGGTTGGCGAAGTTGCTGTTGAAAAGATAAGTTTTATTTTTGTAGTAAAGTAGCAATTTGCATTTACATTTTGGTGTAGTTTTGTTTTATTTTTTATAGCTTAGCTTATCTGTGATTGTGGAGATTGGTGTTTGAAACAGGCTTTCTTTTTTTCTATTTTTGAAGCTTGTAATGAATGATGACAAAATGAGATCTGAATTCAGGCAAATCAGGCTGCACCAAAATCAAATGTAATTAATAGCATGGACTTTTCAAGGATGCTATGTTGTAGTGAATGCAACATGTATATGTGGCAGAATGTGTTTATGGAGAGATTGAACAGTTGAGTCTGAAGAGACAGGAGAGAGTATGGAAAATTCAAAATTGTGATACTCTGTTGGACTATGAGTTATCAGTATATGCAAAACTGGCTGACAGTGGAATGAAAGAGTGCATAATTGCAGGAGTAAACGATTGTGTGAATCATGGAACAGAAGCAGTTGCAGGAGTAAATGACTACATGAATCATGGAATGGAAGTAATTGCAGGAGCAATTTATTGTATAAATGAGAACAGAAGCAAAAGAAAGTATAGCTGAATTAATGAAAGCTGTAACAATGTGGAGGTGAAGGAACATCAGAATGAGCATACAAATGATAGACTGAAGATACTATAATTTGCTGACTTGATAAATTATTATTATTACTCTAAGACTCCATGGAGTCAAAGACTCATCTTGGAGGTCCTTTTCTCATACATACAGCTCATCATATTGCACCCTAAACGCACTGAAATTCTCTGCAGACATCCCTCTGAGGCAAGTCATTCCAATCATTCACAACTCTGCAAGCAAAGACCCTACTTATATAGCTTCCAGGGATGACCTCTGGAAGAAGTCATCCCTGGAATCTGTATAATTAGGAGTCATCTTATACCCTATGATCTCCCACCATTTTCTGTAAACCTCTTTAACATTGATCTCATAACAACCTCTTACTAAGATAATAAGCCGAAAGGCTATTTTACCGGCGAATTTGTTAATTGAAAATTACCCAAGTGATCATTTACACTTGGGCCTGCCGATAGTTTTTTCGGCATGAAACTCTATGGATTTCGATCTGAGTTTCGGACCCGGCTATAAAATAGAACGGGATTTACCATCCACCTTTCAATTAACCTCTTACTAACTTGCAGGTCTCTATCATAATACCCTTCTTCCTGCTATTGTTTATAAAAGAAATAGGAGAGATTATTAAATTACTATTAATCCTGTTTATAGAGAGATTATCTCTGTTCAACAATTATTTTTTTAATTCAGAGTGTATCAATATATGTACAAAGGTTCACTCCAATTGGTACAGTGACCTCCTTTTTTACTATTTCTTTCAGAATCCAAATAAATCACTGACTCAAGACCAAAATACAAAATAAACACATTTTAATAAAACAAAAACAATATTACATAACTAACTACAAATTTAATTGGATCCAAGGCCTTTTAAAAATAAACTTACATTTAAGATTAGACTAAACACTTTGTTTTCACAATGACAAAATGTTCATAGCCAGTTTCTCTCTCTGTCAAGGCCCTTTTCCAAAGATATATGACTTTATTCTTCATTTTCATAGGATCCTTTCTCATCACTCATGTCGCCCACATTAATTCTTTCTAACTCAATTCTGTCTACTTTCCAATAGAAATAATAGTTAGATTCGGCAAACTTAGGGTAGATGAAACTTCCTAATCAGAGTTTTCTCGAACATTCCTTTAGTACGTAAATAGCAATTTCTTCTATTATTCACTAATGCTTATTGACAGAATTGACTCTTCCACTTTAAAACTCACACGTCTATGATTTCCTTTTCGGAATCTACTAAACATCTTCCAATTAGCATTTCTTCAAATATTCCTTTTAAAATGTCTATAGCAATATTTTCTTTTATTTTCCACTTTAATACTTCATAGTTCCACAATTCCTTTTTCAGAATATATACTATTAATTTTCCTCCGACTGTCACATAAAAAAAAAATCAATTTCTGCCCAAATCTAAATATCTGCTGGCTTGTGTTCTTATTTCTTCCCAAACAATCTCTTGTTTTCTCTCGTTACTTCGATACCGAACGCTCTCCTTGTCAGCTGTCAATCACACATCAAACTTCTCAGTGAGCTTGCGCACTCCATGAAACTGGCAAGCAAGAAGCTAGGTATAATGGCTGACACGTCTCCGTTAGCGACAAGAGAATGTCTTCATAAAACACAATTTAATATTTTAAACTACAAATTTAATTCAATTTTAAACTACATGTTTAAAGTAACACAACTATTCAAATCCGGTAAGTACATCAAGTTTTTAACTTCTTTACATTTCCTTTTGACAAAACAATTTCAATAACAGGCACATCGCAAGTGCTGACAATGCGTGTTATGGAACTAAAACTAATAAACATTAACATAAACAATACGTAAAAATATTCAGAATTTTAAATTATGATTATTTTTACACTATCCACTAGACTCTGTAAATTGCATCTTCTCAACTTTTCCTCATATTTGATATTCCAGAGATCAGAAACTACCTTAGTCAGTCATCTCTGGACCCTCTCCAGCATCCTTTCAGAAAACCAGATGACCAAATCTGTGCACAGTAGTCCATGTGTGGCTTAATCAGAGCCTCATACAATGGAACAAGAATCTCCTTACTTCTACAAGTCCATGTCCTCAGCATCATTTCCAGAAGTCTTCATGTTGCCCTCACAATTTTGGCAATGTGTACTCTAAATTTTAGATTCTTATCCACTATCACCCCAAGATCTATTTCCTCTACCTCCAAAATATATCCCCATCTAGTGTAAATTCTACATTCCATCTTTGTTTCTCAAATTTTAAAACCTTACATTTTGCAACATTGAACTGCCAAAATAAACTCCCCATTCCCGTGCCGATTCACGTAATCTATTCAAGTCTTCTAAGGCCACATCTTCTTCTCTACTCTTCATAGTTCATCCCAACTTTGCATCAACTGCAAATAACTGAATATCCACATCGAAATCTTCGCCAATATCATTAACATACAGGTTAAACAGCAGTGGCCCTAAAACAGATCCCTGAGGCACACCACTAGTGACTTTTCTCTTATGGGATATTGCCTCTCCATACACAATACCTATTAGATAGCCAATCTCTAATCCAATACACTAATCTGATATCCAACCCATCTGCTCTAGTTTGACTATTAACTTATGATGTGGTAATCTATCAAAAGCCTTTGCAAAATCTAAGTATACTACTGTGTATCCCTCTCCTCTGTTCCAAGGAAGCCATCATCTTATTGTAATAAGTAAGTAGATTACTAAAACATGACCTCCCTTTAGCAAATCCATGCTGTCCATCAAAGATAATACCATTGTTGTCAACCCAGTTCTGGATCTTGGTTCTCACCAGCCTCTCCAACACTTTAACCACAATATCGGACACAGAGATAGGCCTATAATTTGATGCTTGTTCTATCACCTCCCTTATGAATTGGCACAATCTTGTCCTCCTTCCACTCCTTTGGAACCTGACCCAGTGCATGACTCATTAAAAAAAAATGTCGAGGCAGATGCCAACTCCCTGGCACATTCCTCCAAAATACATGATGATATATTATCAAGTCCCACAGCCTTATTAACATCATGTTTGCTCAATTCCCCATATACCTCTTGCTTACTTACAATATCTCCTCCTCATCATCAACTGCTTTCAAACTCTCCATGATGTCACATTCACAAGAATGAAAGACCTTTATGAACTGCTCATTAAGTATCTCCACTATATCTTCTGGTTCAACAGTTCTTATACCATTTTCTCCAGTCAGTGTCATCCTTCCATAATCATCCTTTTTTTTTTTCTGGCTAAATATCAAAATAACTCCCTAGGATTCTTTTGGCTCCATTAGTTAACTGCTTCTTCGGAATAAGGAAAATTAATTTCTTGAGAGACAACCATGTGAAGCAGGGCACATGAAGATCAAAACTATTTCAACTATTTACATCTCGCATCTCTAATAATATAATAAATTTAGTTTAATCCTTTATCCAAGTGTGAGCAAACAAAGTTTGCACCTGAAAGTATCTTCAGGACTGGGGTAAGGTGATACAACACGAGGGCAACTCCTTGCAATGGTGGAGCAAGCTACCAACACTCCTATCTCAGTATCTCCCATAATGCAAAACACATCTCCTTGCGGATATGTCTAATGTTATGCATTAAGGGAAGGACCTTACATTAGACATATCTGCAAGGAGATGTGTTTTGCATTATGGGAGATACTGAGATAGGAGTGTTGGTAGCTTGCTCCACCTTTGCAAGGAGTTGCCCTCGTGTTGTACCACCTTACCCCAGTCCTGAAGATACTTTCAGGTGCAAACTTTGTTTGCTCACACTTGGATAAAGGATTAAACTAAATTTATTATACTCTAACCAAGTGAAAAATAAACTTTCAACATCTTTCTCTAAATCCAGAGTAATTTATTAAAAAAGGGTGGCACACCATTTGGCAAATCCTATAGATAGAGATGACCTGCTAATGCTTCTGCCTGGTATCTCCACTTGGGCCTGGCTCCCACTGAAGAGACTTCAATAAAGGTTGAAACTAGTCTGGGTTGTGGCCCTTCCCTTAATGCATAACATTAGACATATCTGCAAGGAGATGTGTTTTGCATTATGGGAGATACTGAGATAGGAGTGTTGGTAGCTTGCTCCACCTTTGCAAGGAGTTGCCCTCGTGTTGTACCACCTTACCCCAGTCCTGAAGATACTTTCAGGTGCAAACTTTGTTTGCTCACACTTGGATAAAGGATTAAACTAAATTTATTATACTCCAACCAAGTGAAAAATAAACTTTCAACATCTCGCATCTCTACTTTGCACGGATATAATTCACCTTCTATCATCAACAGCACTCCCTATCCCCCCTCCTTTCTTGAAATGCAGAAATGAGTTGATCAGAATGAAGAATATGCATAGTGAGATTAGACATTTGGTGAATAAGAATGGACGCGTACAAAAGGCTAAAACAAAGGAAAGCAGTGAAAAAGAGGTGATGAATGATTCGAGAATATGAATGTATGGAGATTCCATTATTAGAGGTGTGGTAAATGAGAGATTCCATAAGGTGTGTTTTCCAGGAGTGAGAATCAGCAGGATAATGGATTTGTTATATAACAGAAGCAGACAAGAATCCTTTTCTTCATCCTTATATGGTAATTGGAATGCATTTTATGAAAATTATGGATACAACCAGTGCTTTTTATCTGACGGTATGCAGTACCAGCACCTTTTTTTCTTAAGTTTTTAAAAATTTGCAATTTATTGACAGCAAAATGTATTATACATATTCCGGTAGATGGTACTGTGTTCACGAATTGAATTTTCAGTTTTGATTACTCATAGGTTGGTACGCAACTGGAAACAGGAAGGTTGTGTTCACTTATGATTGCTTCCAATATCAGTTTATCAGTCCTATATTCACTCTGCAATAGGCAGGTGTTCACTTGAGTTTTGAATTAATCTAAGTTAAATCAGCACAATCATTGTTCAAAATGAGTAAAATAAGTATGTAGTTACTTTATGCCAATGAGTAAAAAAAAAGGAAGGCTGAAGAAGCAGAAATTGTTGAATCTACATGGGATCCTGTAAAAGAGAAAACTAGCACCGAAAATACACTTGGTGAAGAGGATCACGAAAACAAGACCGAAGATCCACGTGGTCAAGAGGAAGCAGATTTTGATAATGATTGGCCCGAATGTTGGACAATTTTTGCAGAAAAGTGACTTCTGTGAGAGAAACGAGTTGCTGTATGTCAAGAATAAAATGTAGGGCTGTAAAGTATGTTGTGATGTCGGAAGTCTTGCCGTCGATAAACACATGGGAACGAAGATTTCAGCTGAGTAGGCAAATAGTAAAATCAGTCATTTTGGAGAATCTTGAAACAACAGTTAATGTCATTAAGAAAAAAAGATTTACAATCATAAGGAGAGTGCAGCGCACAAAGCGAGACGACAAGGGTATATTGGAGGATATGTTAAAAGTGTGGAAGTTGCTGTAATAACATCTTCATGGTGAGTACTGGCACCTTTTTTTCCAGAAAAAAAGCACTGGATACAACTACTGTGTTAGAGTAAAACTTCAGTTTAATATAAACCAAAATATACACTCGACATTTCGACCTTCACATTAAGGTCACTTCTGGAGTATACATATATATATACAAAGAAACAAGCAGCACTACAATCTACATACCATGCTAAAGTTACTGATCAATCGCTAGAACTATTTGCCTGACCTCTGGTGTTAAAAAAAAACCAAAACAACTTACTACATCAAAGCTAGAGTCCTGTTATCTATTAGGTTATAAAGTTAACTTAAACTGGTTAACATACAGAAAATTAATAAAAAAAAAAATAAAATAAAATAAAAAAAATTACCCATAATATAAATTGCAACAACTGGTATGGACAGTGACCAATAAAAGATGAAAAATTGCTTAGAGTCCTAAAGTTAGGGTTTGTTGGAAACTAAGTGGGCTGAATGTGTGCCATCCAAATTCCGGGGATTTTTAAGCCACCATTATTATTAAGATTAGGGTGGTTGATCAAAATTTCAATCAACCACAATGGATGTTGGAAGTAGTGGTGAATGTGTACAGTATGGGGATGCTCAGTATACAAATGAGATGGCCTCAGATGCAGTTGAGTCTGAAGAGATAGATAGCTTAAGTGGTAAAGGCAATTGGGAATGATTAGGTATGGGGAAATCACAACCTACAAGTGACATGGGCAGGACCGGTTATAAACCTAAAATGTGAATTGCTGTTTATTTACAAATGCCAGGAACATCAGAAATAAGAGAGATGCAATGGTTTCATTGATTGAGTTTACTTGCCCAAAATTAGTTGGAGTAAGCAAAACATGATTGGATAAGGATGATATCCTGACGGGAATAGAAATGGAAGGGTATGACGTTTTCTGTGAAGATTGAAAGGACAAGGGGGGAGTGCTGTTGATGATAGAAGGTGAATTATATCTGCGCAAAGTGGAGTTGTGAGATGTAAGTGGTGGCAATGGTTTTGAGTCAGTATAGTGAAGTGAAGGTTGACAAGAAGAGATATTTAGTCTGATGTTGTTATAGGCCATGGAATGTGGAAGATTGTGTTGAAGAAATGTATAAGCAACTTAGGTTAGTGAACAAGAGAAGGGTGATTATTATGGGTGATTTTAATTATGGCAGTATAGATTACAATGAAGAGATAGCACTTCTGAATAAGGAAAATTAATTTCTCGTGAGACAACTATGTGAACGAGGGCACATAATCAAGAGTTTTAGATCTGATCATTTCATCAGAGGATGCGATCGTAACTGAGGTTTCACACTTCCATGTAGTTGGTGAGAGCAGTCATGAAGTAATCACCTGGTTTGTGACTAGCCATATGAAGACTTCTGTGAAGAAAGGATATATCTGGAATTACAAGTCACGTGATTATGAAAAGCTTAAAAGACAGCTTGGAGCTATAGCATGGAATGGATGAATAAAGGGATTAAGCATGAAATTTGGAAGAGGAGGAGGCTGTGGAGGAAGCACAGGATGAATAATGGTAGCAGTCAATTACATGAGGAGTGTAAAGAGCAGGTCAAGAAGGTGACTCATTTGGCAAGAACAGCAAAACTACAGCATGAACAGAAATTAGCAAATCAGGCTAAGAAAAACTTTGGAGAGTTTTTCAGATATGTGACCATTAGAAGGAAAAATTATTATGGTAAGGTGATGTTGATGGATAAAAATTGTTAAATGCCTCTGCAGAAGACATCGTTGAGGTATTCAGTGAACAGTCTGTAAGGCTGTTTCATCCTCATCAGGGTAGAATTATGAAAAACTCAAGTGCAGAGGAAGTAGGAGAAGATGGCTTAATTGTATGTGAGCAGGAGGTATATGAAGAAATAAGCTTCATGTCAATAAAGCGATAGGATTTGATGACACATCACATCTTAACAGAATGTTCCAGGGAATTGGCAGTAGCATTGGCATGTCTGTTCAATAAGTCTTTCAACAGCACAGGTTCCAAGAGAGAGAGAGAGAGTGGAAAGAAGGTAAAATTGTTCCCCAGCATAAAGGTGGTGTAAGGCTTTGGCTACAAATTATAGGTAATTTGTATAATTTGACTACAAATTATACAAATTATTGTTTCTTAATGGGAGATCATGTTTTTAACTTATGTACTTTAACAAGGTGACAAATATCTTGGACAAGGGAGATGCATATACAGTGGTATATGCAAAATCTTTTGATAGGCTGCCACATGACAAGCTGTTAAATAAACTGAAAGAGAGACGGGATTGGATGACATACTAGTGAGTTGGATCGGTGACTGATTTTCTGATAGGTATCAGAAAGTTGTATGTGGGGGCAGTATCCCGAAAGAGGAAGGTCACTAGTGGTGTGGTAACAGGGGTCTGTATATTGGGACCATTGTTGTTCAATTTGTATATTAATGATATTGGGATGGGTTTAACTGAAGATATGCAGCTGTTTGCAGATGATGCAAGATTTGGAAGAGCAATGTTATGTCAAGCATATGTTATAGTTGAACAGATTGTATGAATGGACAGGTAAGTAGAACTGTCAATTCGGTATTGCAAATTTGAAGTTTTGAAATTTGGTAAGCAATGATGGGATGCAAGGTATACACTTAGTAGGGGAAACTTTGAAGGCAGTAGAGGAATGAGAGATCTGTGAGTGGTGGTGGACAAGGACCTGAAATTCGAGAGCCACATTGCGCAAGTTATGAAGTCGTCACATTGGATAATGGCAATAATGCAGAGGACCCTGACATGCTGAAATAAAGAGGTTATGATTCCATTTTATAAGGCCTTGATCAGGACTCGTAGATTATTGTGCACAGATTTGGTCACTGGGTTTTCATGGTGATGAGGATATGTTAGAAAGGTTCAGAGAATATTCACAAAGGTGGTCAGTGGTCTTTGGAATGTGGTGTATGAAGACATATTGAAGGAATGTAAATTGCAAAGCCTTGTGAATAGGAGGAGGAGTAGGGATATGATTGAGACATTAAGTTAGTTTGGGGTTGTTCTATCTTCCCCCCCCCCCCCCCATTATTTTTTAGATAATGGAGGTAGAACAAGAGGCCATCCCTGGAAACTATATAAGGAGGGTATGAGCAGAATGAGGAGCAGGTTCTTTGCATGGAAAGTGGGTGGTGAGTGGAATGCGTTTCCTGAGTGTGTTGTGAATGCAATCACATTGAATCAGTTTAAGGCTCAGTGTGTGTGAGATAGTGTGTACCTATAATATCAATATGTCTCTGACTCCATGGAAGTCAGATGTTAATAATAATATGATTCTTATAACCTTGGTATTGGAGATCACCTACCTCTTTACTAAAATATTGTATATTAAAAGATCCTTTTAATATACAACCTTTATGTTTGAGATTACCTACCCTATTAAAAATCTTCACTCTATCCAGATCTTCTATATCTCTAGGGAAGCACCTTTGTAGGGCAGTCATGAGATTTTGTCTTAAAAATTGTTTTTTTTTTTATCATATAAAACTGGCAAACTTGCCAGAAACTACATGCAGTTAACAGAGAATGTGCTAGCCTCATTGGCTTAGTTGCTTTGGCCATAACTTTCATTAAACCAAACTTCACACTCAGCCATAATACCAACAGGAGGATAACCCTTCAGGGATCTGTGTTATATACTCTTATATATATTATTTAAATAATTTATTGTTATTCCTGTGGTATGAGAGTTATTTAAAGATAATTGCAACAATCTGCTGATCATCTTATTTCATGGATATTTGCTAACCATGATGTCAGAATTTGTCAATATTAGATCGATTTATTTTTATTAATCGATCAAGTTTAAAAATTTTTAAACCTAACCAGGCCACTCTGGATCTATGGGATTCCCAAAATTCACAAACTTAATATCCCTGCTTTGTCCAATAGTAAACACCTCCACCTACAAACAGGCCAAATATTTATCCAAATTACTAAAATAAAGAACCAGAAAGAAGAGTTGGATGGACAACATAAAAGAACTTACCAACTTGAACTTACAATTGCTGAAAGAAAGAACAAGAGACCGAGTGAGATGGAGAGCCTTTGTCACAAGATCGCGAAGAGTCGAAAACGATTGCATAGCACATAACAACAACCCATCATTGTAACGGTTAGCTTCGATATAGAATCTCTCTTCACTAATGTATCTCTTGAGTATACACTAAATTTACTTTCAGAAGCATTTCCACGTGAAATTATTTAGCTTTTGTTACGTTGTTGTTTTTTTCTATTAATTCCTTATCCCTCTTGTACCTACTAAGCTTAAATTTCCAACCTATCTCTCTGGGGCCGTTTCTCCTTTCGGAACTCTGACAAAATTTGTTTGATTTAGCTGTGCCAGTCAGAGTCCTAGAACAGAAGAATTCTTGCTCAAAGAAACCTTTCCAGAGTTCAAGTATTATCTAATCTTGTTAAATTATTAAGCCTATAGAAAATTCAACATGCAGTCATGGCCTAAACTTTCTTTAATTTCCTCTTATTCATAGGTTCGAATTTTTTGCAAGTGGTAAAATCAATCTCATGCTCAGACAAACTCAGGTTTACATAGAAAAAAAACATGTTTATTAAATATCAAATTGCATACAAATAGACTTTCACACATCAAAGGTATGTCATATCAAAATTCTAATTCACCTGCTAAGCAATAAAGGAACATTCTAATTATCAAACACACTATTTACATTAGTGGTTAAAAGATACACACATCATAAAACACTAGTTCAGTTTCTAAGCAAAGTTCGCTAACAAATTCCATTCACATTCAACTGAGTGTTGCATACTCTCAGGCTCTCAGACTACTAGTCCAATATAGTTAACAAGTTACTGAGCACAAAGTCACTCATAAGTTCTCTTTCCTTTCAATTAGAAATCTGTTCTTCTCTCTTTTCTCCAATACTAATTGTTACATGAATAAGAAAATTTCTGTACATTACCACCATCTTGAGAAGTCATCATGCTCCTTTCGTCTGTCCTTTGCAGTCAGATGTTTTTCTGCTTTATCTAGGCGTGTCCATGTTGAGCTGGCTCTGATCGACACAAATGGCCATTCCTTGCTTTTGCCGGACTAACGCTCGTCTAGTGGGTCGTTGTCGTCAGCTCTGCCATCCTTCAGTGGAGAACTTTCTGCTGTCTCACATCAGTAAACTCTTAGCGATGGCCCAAGTTGGTGGATGCCGTCATCTCATGTTTAGCATGCCCGACTCCTTCAGTTAGCAACCGGGAAGGAGATTGCTGTCAGGTGCCGTCAATCGGTCAGCACTGCTGGTCCACACGAGAAAAACCGGAACAGAAAAAACGGCTGGTTCAAACCCGAGTGAACTCCTTTTATTGCCCTTCGTAGCGCCCCCTTGTCGTATCAGAGGATCTCTCATTGCGCTCTCCTATTCACTCTTATGTGGTTGCATCACACTCCTGCTCCTTGAAGAGCGCTCTTTTCGCAGAACACGAGTTCAGCTCACCTTCCACGAACGCTTTCGCTTCGGGCATTACATCATTGTAGGCAGCTAGCTAGCAACCTTTGCACCTTTGTTCGCACTTAGACATACATTCTTACACAGAGCATATTTAAAATACCAACATTTTCTTAACAATACAATTTTACTTAAATATATAAATTTGACTTCAACTTTACTTCTTTCTAGGGTAATTCTAACATGCTTTCCTTTTGCCTTTTTGACTAAAAGTACAAGTATTTCTAGTTCAGAATTTTGTTTCTTGTTAAATCCTGACTGAACAACCCTTTTGATAAAAAGGTCCTCATTCAGGATCTAACACTTTATTATTCATTCTGGATATTTTATTCGTCAAAATAAGTTTACAATCAAGTTGAAGGAACTTGCAAAGTTTTGTTTAGAACGTTTAGAAAGACACCCTTTTCTCATCCCTACACCTCAGCCTTCATTTTGGGTTTGTTATATAGATGACATTTTTGTGATAATGAAGATAATGAAAAAGCATTACCTACTTTTTTTTTTTATCTATTATAAACTGTTTACATCCACAATTAGATTTAGTATAGAAATAGAAAAGAGAACAAATTATGATTATGAAAGCCTATTTTCACTAGATGCTACATTCAACAGCATTCTGCTCACTATCCCTTACAGAAAACTGGCATTATAAAACTTTAGTATGACGTGCTCACACTATTTGTTCTATGCTTCAACAATTACAGCAAGAACTCTTAAACATCAAGCAATATATGAAACTCAGTGGTTTCTCAGAAAGGACCACACAACAGCTTTTTAATTTCTATAATTCTAACTCAACTAAGAAGGAAACCGTACATTGAGTCCAAATCCTATACACTTTTGGTGTCTCATAGCCCATTTCCAGAATTCTTAAGAAATACAATTTCGCCATTACTTTTTCTTTCTGTCAACAGTTATCATCATGGTTTTCATCTTCCAGAGATAAAAATTCTCCTCTTGCTTTTCCTAGTGTGACTGTCATTGTACTTAATTCAGACAAACTGGATGCTGAGTAGAAAAGAGAATACAAGAACAACAATCTTATATTAGAAACAGGAATATGAGAAATCTGGCTTTTGCACAGCATGGTCTGAATCATGCTTGCTTCATCTCTGTTGCTATGAATTTGAATGTTTGTTTAAAGAAGGCGCTAAGGCTTTACTTCATCTGAACATAAATCAGAATGACTGCCTCTTGCTATCTAAGATATGGGAAAGTCTTATTCTAATCATGCATCACTGAAGTCTTTTATTTTTTTAAATAGAGTTAATGAATAATTAATAATGCAGTGTTTCCTCACTTTTACCATTGTGCTTTATGTGTAACATTGTGCAACTCTGTTTCAAATTAATCCATTGTTTGTGTTCTACCTTGTAATTAACTATCATTGCTACTGATGATGACTTGTAATATTCAGGCTGAAATATATAGCTTTAAATAAACATGATTACGTATTTTCTTCTGTTTTTTGTGTAAATTAAAGAAACCTCTCAAGCCACTATCCCCACATGAGGCCATCCCTGCTACATTCCACCTGTGCAATTCTAGTTTCTCTTCCCCAACATGCTTGCCCAGAAAACAACACCTTTCCAAATGCCTGTGCCCTTCTGCATTCACATATAATCCATCTCGTGCATACAACTCTCTTCCTTCCTCAAACGTACTCCAGTTAGCCACGTATTCCAGTCCTCTTTTCCTACACTTTCTCGCTATCGTCTCATTCCTCATCACCACTCTTCTCCTCCACTCTGCTTTATCATACCAGGTCCACATACTATCTTTCCTCATCCACACTTATACTGCACTATCTCTAACATCAACCTAAAATCTTGCACTACGAGTCACGTCATGCATCCCAACCATTACAATCATCACCTCCACATTTTCATCTCTCTTCACTGCCAGTGCCACATGCTATCAAACCACCAGGCCAGCACTCTTCTGACATCCTTTACTCTTACAGCTTCCAATCTCTATTTCCTTTCTCTCTCTCTCTCTTGTTTCAACTCTCGACTTTCTGCAGGTTCCTTTCTTACACTGCCTGTCCCTTCCTCTCTGATGCTGTTCTCGTGCACCTATTCTCATTCTTCTCGCATTAGCCAACCTCTCCATCCTCCTAATATTTTCATTCACTCTCCTCAATTCAGTCTTCATTCCTTCCTCTGCAGTTCTATTTCTCTCTTCACACATCATGCTTTCAATTTACATTCATACACACAATCATGATCATCAGACAAACCATCTCTATCTGCTACACTGCTCAAGGTTAAATCCATGTGTTCCTCTTTAATATTTTCTCCACACTATGTCTATAATCCTAAAACCATAGTTGCTAACATCTTAAATAGACCATCACATATTTCAGTTATACAGCAGCAAGACAACTATGAAGGTACCATTTGTTTGTCTTACATTAAAAACTTGACTGGTAAAATAGCAAAAATACTTATTATTATTTATATGGGTACTCCACAGAGTCAAAAGACTCATTTCAGGAAACCTGCAATATCCATTAACACAACACCTATTGTACATCTCTTTAAACTTATTCACTCTTAGGGTGCTTACAGCCACCTCTGACAATCAATTCTACTCATTCACCGCTCTCCAAGTAAAGAACTTAGTTTGCACACCTTTATAAACCACACTCTTAGATAACTTCCAAGTGTGACCCCCCCTTGTTTCTCCCCTACTCCCCATGTATTAAAAAATTTCTTTTATGTCAATCATATAGAATCCCTTTAGTAACTTTCTATCATATAAGTTTCCATCATATTCCCTCTCCTCTGCCTGTCAGCTAAACTCTGCAACCTACACCTTCATTCTATCCTCATGGAGAGCATTCCACTGAATCCTCTCCACCACTTCCCAGTCCTTGCAGAAATGCAGGTGACATCTGTGCACAATCAACATGTGGCCAAATCATAGCTCTATAAAGAGGAATAATAACAAATAAAAAATAACCTCAAACAATGATCATAGCCTTATAAAGAGGAACAATAATCTTTCTTCTCAATGTGTTTAATATCCAAGTAATCCTCTGAGCTATTTTGCCAATTCTTGCAATATGTCTTCCGAATTTCAAATCTCTATCCTCATCAATTTCCTGTAATCTAGTACCATCAGTATGATACAAAGTATGTAGCCCTTTCATCCCAAAGTACATTACCTTACACTTTACAACATTGAATGGATAAACATTGTCCCTTGCCCACACTACAGATTTATTTAAGTCATCCTGCAAAATATCTATATCACCTCTATCAACTTATTGCCCTTCCCAGTTTTGCAAAATTGGCCAACAGCTGAATATCATCCCCCTCCTTCAAATCTTCTGCTATATCATTAATGTACAAATTAGAGGGGTTACTTCACTAGTCATTCTCATTAAAAATCCAAAAGATTGAATATTTTGACTTGAATATTATTCTTAATGGGAAATTTATTTTGCCTTAACATTCTGAATAGCTGTGAATAGCAGAAATTTGTATGAAATCTTTTTTTTTTTTTTTTTTTTTCCAACCTAGGATATTGATGGGACATGGGCTGGAGCACAGCTACTCTCAAGACCTGCAGAAGAATTTGTTAATGAAGTAAGTATTTAAAAAAAAAAAAAAAAAAAAAAGCAGAAAAATTATTCAGAAAAACTACAGTGAAGTCAGTCTTAAGCATTTCACTCTGAGGTGGAAGCCTGTTTATTACAGAAATTATTCTGGTTCCATCAGAATATTTTTAATTACAAAAGTATCTGTATATGTGAAAGGAAAGTGACGTCTACATTATATAGAAATTAATTTTTTTTATTGCATGACGATGTGAATTCACATAATGTCAGTGTGCTTTATACTCAGATAAATACCTCATTTCAGATTTCTTTCCTTTACTTTAATGTTAAGTGGTGATCAGCATTTATTTCAGTAAATTATGGAGGCTACAACTATGTTAGGAATAATTACTTTAATTTCCTAGTGTTTCGACCTTTATATTAAGGTCATCATCTGGAGCATACATACACACCTATATACAAAGACAAGCTTGAAATGTAATATTACATTTCAAGTAGTATGCAAAAGTGACAATGATTTGATCAACCATTATTCTACTTGGCTAGTGGGGGGGAAGAAAACTACATCAAAGCTATATCCTATTTACAACATCTTCAGAGAGCAAATTTATATAAATACTTTTAATACAAACAATATTCATAATCAGTGCTCCAGAAATACAACTTAAATCTACTAGCCACAAATAAAGTTTTACTCACCCAAGTTCTGCTTTATATAAATATTGTTATAGGCAAGGATCAACAAATTATGCAAAACATTACTCACTCCATCAAAAAAATGCTCGCCCAAGATTACGCAGTATTTTAATGACATCCCAAAGTCAATAGAACAGGAGTTCCACAAAATTATTAATAGTGCTGTATACTGTGGTTAGAGAAGTTATTTATTTATTTTTTTATTAAATAAAAAATATTCTTGGGGTACTTAAGGGTCAAAGCTGTATAACTGAGAGCTGACCTCCACATAGCCTTCAAAAGAATGTGGAGAACCGAAAAGCGCTTCTGACCTAATGTCCAATCCTCACCTTCTTGTGGTGCACTCTGTTACATATCTACCTGGATACTGAATGAACGAGGATGGGCTGGCAATTTAGGATTTAGACGACCAAATTATATTCTTATTGGCTTAAACCACAATATTAAATGATGGTAAAACATGATAGAATTTCATGCCGGCTGCAGCGTCACACAGTTAAACAAGACTCCCGTTGTTTTCGTTAGGGAACCAGGGCGAACAGCGAAAAATCAGCTACTGGAACAAATCCTAAAACGCACCCCAACTCAACATCACGAGAATTGAAGATTGGTACTATCAACATAAGAAGCCTGAATGGCAAAGAAATTGAGCTAGCTGAGGAATTAGATAAGTACCAGATCGACATAATTGGGGACTGAAACAAAAAAGACCAAAATTGGTGAGATCTTTCTGAGCAATAAATACTAAATGTTATATTCAGGCAATGACAATCAAGGAAAAGAAGGAGTAGCTATAGTATTCAACACTAAATACGAGGCTAATCTTCTTGAATGGCAGGCAATTTCAAGTAGAGTGATGTGGGCAAATATCAGAATGGCGAACTGGACAATGAGATGAGACTTATTTGTGTCTATGGTTCCACAGAAGGTTCTCCTAAGATAGAAGTGGAGGAATTTTTTGAAGCTTTAGAAAAAGCAACTGACACAATGAAAAAGGAAAAGTTGGTCCTTGTTGGCGATCTAAATAGCAGAGTAGGAAATGATTGTCAGCAATACAAAAATATTTTGAGAAAATTTGGAGAAAAGAGCAAAGCTAATAATAATGGCAAATACTTGTTGGATTTCTGCTCAGGACAATGACTGGTTATTACTAACACCATGTTCCAAAAAAATATGCACAAATTAACATGGAGAGAAGAGGCAAGGAATAAGAAAAGTCTCATTGACTATATTATTGTTGATAGTGATGTTTTCTCTCTGGTGCAGGACACTAGAGTGTACAGAGGATTTGAAATTGGAAGTGATCACCATTTAGTCTTAAGCAGGATAAAATTGAATTTCATATTGAAAAGAAGAACATGTAAGAAAGTTTTAAAATGAATAAAAGTTGAGCAGCTCTCAGATGTGAACTGTAGACTAAAATATAGAAACATTATTCAAGAAAAAATGAAAGAGTTTGAGAACAAGAATCAAACCTTGGAGATTCAGTGGCAAGCTCTGAAGAAAACATTGATTGATTCTGCCAGAGAGGCATGTGGTGAGGTTGTCTGCAAGGATAGAAAAATCAGAACTCCCTGGTCGACACAGGAAGTTAAAAGAGGCAGTGAAGAAAAAGAAGTAAGCATATCAAATGTTCCTGGCAAATAAGTCAGCTTGTGCTCTTAGAGAATACGGAGACAAATGTCAGATAGCTAAACACTGTATAAAACTAGCTAAACAAACGTCATGGAAAAACTTTGGTAAGAACGTAGAAAATAAATATCAAGAAGGCGACAAGATATTCTGGAGGTTGTTGAAGCTCAGAAATGGGGGAAAGAGTGTGCTGTAAAAAGAATTAGAGATGATAAAGGTGATGAAAACTGGAGAAAAAGATATCCTTGAAGTATGGAGTAATTCCTTCGAAAAATTGCTAAATGAAACTAGCAGTGATGACAGCACAGTGATAAAAAACACTGCCCAGGCATGCGATCAGGAATACATGGCCATGCTTGAAGTAGAAAAAGCCATCAAAAGTCTTGAAATGTGGAAAAGCAGTTGGAGTAGATGATATTAGACCAGAAATGCATATGGAGGTATAAAAGTTTTGCAGTGGTTACACTGCGTAGCTCAGAGGGCTGGACAGAAGGACGAATTCCAGATGATTGGAGCAGAGCTCTCATAGTACCCATATATAAAAAGTGAAATAAAACTGATTGTGAGAATTATAGAGGTATTTGTCTACTTAGTGTTCCTGGTAAGATTTATGCCAGTATACTGATGAAACGGTTGAGAAGGATTGTGGAAGAGAAGCTTGGTGAGGAGCAAGCTGGATTCAGGCCAAATAGAGGCTGTCAGGATCAGATATTCACTTTACAACAAATAATTGAAAAGTCATGGGAATATAACAAAGATCTGTATTTAAGTTTTGTAGATCTGGAAAAAGCATATGACAAGGTGCCAAGAGAGAAGCTATTCAAAATGCTACAGTTGTATGGCATCAGTGGATAATTATATCATGCAATACTTAGTCTTTATTTGAGTTGTAAGTCAGCAGTTAGAATTGAAGGAAGTACAGGGAGATGGTTTAATGTTAAATCTGGTGTCAGACAAAGATGTACATTATCACCTCTGTTATTCATTATCTATATGGATTACATTATGAAGGAAAGTGGTATTAAACCTGATATCCAAATTGGAGATGTTAATGTCAGCTCCTGCTTTATGCAGATGATATTATACTTCGAAATAAATCCGCTACAAGTCTGCAAGATTCCATGACTAAATTGAATAACTGTTGTGATAGATATGGCATAAAGGTCAGCAATAGCAAGACAAAGATAATGAAAATTGGCAGAAGCATTGAAAATATTCAGCTGCATTGTGAATGGAGAACCTATAGAAAAAGTAAAACATTTCAGCTACTTAGGCACGATTTTTAGTGAAGATGGTAAATTAAATATGGAAATAGACAACAGAATAAACAAAGCTGGTATGGTAGGAAGTCAACTGAATAAATTTATATGGAATAAGAGAAAAATTAGTCAAAACACTAAATTAGCTGTATACAAGACAGTGTTCAAACCAATTTTAACTTATGGATCTGAGAGCTGGATCAGAAGTAACACTTGACCAAAGACTAGAGACCGCAGATATGAGAGTCCTGAGAAAGATTAGGGGTGTGAACAGATGGCATCAA